>NC_137247.1:77500-794743 GCF_051294905.1 Botryllus schlosseri | reverse complement strand
ATGAATGATATAGCTGAATTACTGTAACTGATTCACTTTTAGAACAATCCAGGCCTATGGTTTGTTGTACAGTTGAACAGCAAGATACCCGTTCCACCAAGTTCATGACATAAAGGTTTGTGATGATGTAATATGATGAAAGTTCAATCATTCTCTCTTCCTCATCACAATTGTGCTACGTTCATATATAAATTAATTGATAGGTCCTGCCGAACAAGATTTTGTTGTTAAAGCAGCAATGTAACAAATTGTAACATGCAAATCGGCATTGCAAACTTGGTAAAACCAACCAACATTTTAATGGCGGTCTAAAAATCAATAATTTGCTTGTAACTTTTTTTCTGTACATTTTCAAGACAAAGTTCTATGTAAGTGAGATAGAAATATGAAGCTTCCGTAGCTTTCAAGCCCAAAACTAGCTTTCTAGCATAAGCAGTTATTGAGATATGGCGAAATTAGCTATTTTCGGCTCGTTCGGTGAAATTGCACGGCCACTAGAGGGTGCAAAAACCTGAAATTATGATAGAAGTGATTCATTTGAGATTTGGGACCAAATATCAAAGGCACTTTTTGAAAATCAAATTTTTCTTTTTTTCACTCCACCCTAGTGTACAGACGTTTGTCAATCTCAAGAATCAATTCTGATGCAATACAAGAGGCAGTCAGTAACAAAGTACTTCAAGAAGATTTTGCCTACTTGAGCCATGTACTCAAGTGGATGAGTTTAGATTTGCTTCTATTTTCACTGGGTCAATACACCCGAGTTTCATCTATTTTTCATTTTTAATTAGGAATTCGATTTCCAAGAATTTGCGAATGCAGTAATTCCAATCGTGATCTAATTTGGCAAAAAGCTGCACAGCTATTATTTCAATACCAGCCCAATTTGGAAAAGGTGGAAAGTTTTTAATTGTTAAACTAGGTTTGAGACAACAGTTCAATAAAACTCGTGTTCAGACCAGACATTTCAATGCACATCGCTGGTTCGCAGATTTCTGAGTCATCATCACACGTGCATCACACAAAACCTTTCGATTTTTAGATGAGAAATCCAAGTCATTTTAAACGTAGCAAAAGAAATCCTACGTCTTCACGCAATTCTGTATGCATGCAACTGAATTCGTAGACACTCGGGACAATCGTACTAGTCAACCCAACGTTCTTAGCGCATATTGAAACAATATCGGAGCGACTAACAACATTGTGACCAGGCTTAAAAACGAAAGACAGCAGAGACATACAATCACTATTTCAGTTTATACTGGGTAGCAGACAAATTAAAATGATCGGCCAAATGGAACGAATTTCTAATCTACTGTTTAATGTTGCTAGAGGACATCCAAGTACCCTGTGTATCGGATATTATAACTTTCAATACCCAGCATAGATATTCTAAATCGAGCTTCAGATATTGTTTATGCCACAATTTATTATATAGTGGACCCCTTCAAAGTCTTCTTTGCCCCACTAGATAAACACAGTGTAGAGACTATCGGAGTTGCAGCACTTTTGTATACAATTGAATAATATATTCATATTACAAAAAGCCTGAAGATTTTCAGCTGATACTTGTTGTCGTCGTTGATACATCTACACTGCATGCAGCACAGGCAATCAATGACTAAAAGTACTCGCATCACCAATTTTTCGTATCTGCCATTACGATGTAATACTGAATCAAGCCATACAAAACCTCAGGTTTCTCCGCTAGTAATACAGAAAAAACCCACAGTCACATGGACAATAGGGTTGTTCACTTTATGCACAACAGGAACCTATTAACAAACCATAGGGAATGTAACCCTAACACTAATGTATCGACTATCTACTGTGGAATTTCAATAATTGTCACATGAGGTGTAATTTGGATTTCAAAGTATTATAACAGGGGCGGGAAACATACGACCCGCGAAGGGATTTTGACCGGCCTGCTGCAAGTTTCTACCCAAAAAGTGAAATTATCTTCTGAAAGCATTGACAAATTTTATGCATCACAGAATAAATCCAGTTTGCCGACCTGAGAAAGAGGGACATGAAACTAGTTGCCCTGTTGGGGTCTACATATTTTTTACCATGAACATTAACGAGACAGGGGTGCATTAAAAAATAACTGAGGTTCACGTTCAGTCTTTACTAAGGGTTTCTACATGCAACAAGCCGCCAAAGTTCATAGAACTTGTTGACAACTTTGACCGACAAGAGATGCCTGATTGACTTCCAGAGCTGTTGTAATTAAATTAAATACTGTTTTTGGTCTCTATCCGTTGAACTTCAAGTTTACAATAAAGACCACTGATTCTTTGTTTATCACTTAATGTATATATTTTGTAATGTGGCCCACCAAGTACTTCCCCCAAGATCAGAATTTATAAACAGAAAAATGAATCATTTTTCGTGTTGGGATTGAAAACGAGTTGTGGTTCTGGATATTAGGGTTGGAAGTGGGTTGGGGTATCCCAATATTAGGGTTATGGGGGAGGGATATTAGGGTTGTGAGTGGGATATATTAGGGTTGTGGGGAGGGATATTAGGTTTGTGAGTGCCAGAGTGGAATTGATGGCAACGTCACGCGCAACTTTTTGTTTAATTACTTAGTTATTCTATGTAGGAAACCCTTCTGTCACGTGCAACTCATTGCCAGAAACAACCACTGTTTCCAGTCTGGTGTGAGTGGGAGATATTAGGGTAGGAGGATGATGGATGTTAGGGTCGGGGGATAAAATATATTAGGGTTGTGGGTATCTGACGCTAGTCAGAGGATTTTATCACCCCTAACCCTAATATAAGTCATTCACACAACCCTAACATCTGTCATCCCCTAACCCTAATATCTCTCACCCACAACCCTAATATTGGGATACCCTGACCCTCTTCCAACCCTAATATGTCGTACCCAACAAGAAAAAAGAATTTATTGTCCTGTTTATAAATTTTGATGTGTTTGATCTCAGGGGTATATTGAAGAAGCGCCGCAATTTTAGATTCGACTTTTGTTTGCTGCCTCAGATAAAAAATTGCAAATTTGAGTTTTCTCAGAAACATATTTGAAATTTATGAGAGGCTGATTTTAGTATGTGCTCATTCTGCTCAATCGCGACAACCCTGTTGAATAATACAACGAATAGATTATTATCGCTGTATTTACGACTTTACAGAGCCAGACATTCAAATTGAAATGTTCCCTAATATTTATAGCTGACATTCAATTGCATATACAAGTTCTGTACCTCCTAGAAGCACTTAGGAAACTGCACGGCAATGACCAATTCAATAAACATAGCATTCATATGGATGCAATTTTTTTCAAGTCAATATTATTGAACGCTACAATATCAAAGTTGAATTTCTGACCTTGCGGACAAATTTTTCTCCTAAGAAATTCCTGATTTCGACGAGACTTCCTCCCTCGACGATGTTGCAGTTGATCGGAAAGTGAGCGTAAACGGAACGCATTTTGTATCTGTATAAATAAACATGATATTTACGGGGACTGGCAGTGGTATGAATGTCACGAGCTCACAACCAACAGTCCTTGGGCAAGACATTTCAAATCAGTATATTGACTAAACATAATTTTTGTTGCTAAATTATTGTAACTACTATAGCAGACAGCCTGATTGGAATCTCCGTCCTTTTTTTGAAATAAATCCTGCGTGATAGAAGCTTTTTTCGCGTGACAGAGGCAACTTTGCGGCGTGACAAGCAAGGTTACTGACTTCAAATGACTGTGTTAAGCCAGTGACAGGAGATCAGATGCTAATGGTTTGCAACTGGTAAGGTTGTTGATATACAATGTTCTTTCCAATTCTCTACTAGTTGCTGACGATTACCCCTGACGAGTGTCAGCCGAAAATATTCGGGTTCATTTCAATATGAATATACTATTTAATTGTATATTGAAGTTCTGTACCTCCAAGAAGCTCTTCAACTGGTAAGGTGCAAGTACTTCACTAACAGACAGTAATCAACAGATCCTGGCTTGAGGATTAGGTCAAAACATTATATACCACATACTAACTGGAATATAGCATTTGGGGTGGCTGAAAACATTGACTTTTTTTCAATTTTTTTTTTTTTCAATGAAATCAACGACCTGTGACGGCGTGACCGAGTGCAACTGGTGACCAAGTCGGCGTGATCCTGCGTGCCTTGGACACCGATTCCATACTGGGCAGACAGCAGAGTAAGACGCTTATAATTTCAGCACCAAAAAACCGTCTCTCACTGCTATAGACTCCAATCACGATAGTATATTATTACCTGATTCAGATTTGTGTCTTCCAATCTACAATCACCTAGAGTGGAATTGGTGGCGAAGTCACACAGAACTTTGTGTGTATATGTATGATGTATATCACGAGTCGGTGTAGATGCCGCAAAAACATCAAGGACAAAAATAAACTACATCCTTTCCTTTCCTTATATTACTCAATTATATTCTATGCAGTAAAGCTCCTATATCAGTATCACGCAGGATTCATTCAAAAAAATGAACCGAGATTCCATAGCGGCACAATGACATTGTGCTCGGCCCTATCAAGGACTCTAAAATCGATTGCGGTGGTTAAACCTTCAACCTAAGGATGTCATGGTTGTGATTTTCAATTCTGCTTCAGTTGGAACAAAACATTATTATGGCCGTGGCGTAAGCTATATCCTATAAACGCACATAAGTGGTTTCGAAGGTTGAAATTACAAAAAATCAATGTACCACTCAAATGATAACACCATACCTGTATCCCTTTGTGACTCCAGTGGCCATATTAGTGATATGACTGCAAATAGTCCTCACGCAAGCGAGATCTTTCCTGTTTCCAAACCATTTGTCTACACGGACCGATCGAGCCCCGACTTTAGTCATTTCAACTTTTAAATGGTTAAAATTTCTGACGAGAGTGCCTCTCGTCCCTTTCACTGTAACCTTCCTGCCTTTTACCCATACATTGACCCCTTCCGGGACAGTAACGGTCTGGCTTGAATGAATAGTCTTCATTTTAAGTTACGAATTCTCGCAACGAGCGACCCGATCTCGCCTCAACAGGATAGAAAAGACCGACAAAACGTGTGACGGGTCCGACGTCACATATGCGCTCTTCCGTGAAGTTTCAAATCCGGGGTTTGATTATTTTGTCCTTTTCAAAATCCTGCATATCACATTATGGAATTTATTGTTTATAAATCTACATTTTCAAAAGCACCGCAAGATTGAGACACAATGAAAGATAGGACGGCGTCGGCGTAGTGGTGACGATAAGCGCCTGCCGCCTAGGCTGCCCGGTTTGGATTCCGCGTCGGAGGTTATATTCTGGGCTCCTCTTCCACGCGTCGCTGTTCTTACGGGGACAAAAAAGCCCAGAAAAAGACCCGATGAAAGAGCGCACACAAAAAAAGATGAAAAGAGCATCGGAATAGAGACTAGCATCGAAATAGGAACTGTGACATCGGGCACTAGGCCGAGGTGGATGCCAGCTTAAGAGAGCGCAACTGTAACCGTAACTTGGTCGTTCGGCATCCTCCTATCAGTTCATTGCATCGCATTGTGTCTTATCGCATTGCACATTGTGTCCGTCTTGTTCAGATGAACAGATTGAGACTTGAAGCTACGCAATACCACAATAATAACACGCGCAACGGCGCACGCATTTGTATATATACAATATTCATTCTTTGCGACTTTCTTGCAAATTATTTCACCGGCATTTTCGAATTTGCTCGCTCTCTTTCTCTTTCTCTCTCACTCTTTCTTACCAGACGCCGTTTATTTCCAGACCCGGTTGCAATCGGATTTCCATCAGCGATGTTAATGTTCAAACGTTCATTGTTTAATTAAAAATGTACAATTTTTAGCCATTTTAAAGATTTATATTCAATTTAGGCAGTAGCACGAGACCTCCGCCCTGTTGTCAGCGGATTTCAAAGCTGCAAAACCGTGCGATACGGCTGATCTCATCTGTACCTTTACGTACCAATTTATCGCCTTACTACCGTAAGCATCGAATTTTGCGAGTAGATGAACTATATCGCTTCGAAGTATCAAAAGTTGTTCACAAATATTTTTCCAATAGTCTCCCTCCTGTGTTTGATGACTTTTTCATACCTGCTAAACATGTCCATTCCCATTACACGAGATCTTCGTCTAAAGGAAACGTCTACTTACCCCAACCCAATAGCAACCTAACTAAGAGATCTATCGACTACTCGGGACCTATCATCTGGAATGCATTACCATCACATATCCGTGAATTGCCTTATAATAGATTCAAAAAAGCCCTACTTGATCACCTCTTGTCGTTACACTAACACTGTTGCCCTACCTCGCCCAGACATTGCTTCATTGATCATTTGCTACCATTGTTTAATTTTTTTTCTATTTTCCTTTCGTAACTAAACATTTTTTTACAGCCAGACTGTTCTGAGTCAAGTGTACCTGTTTGATGCTGGTGTGATCAGACTAGATGACCTTCACGGTCTTATCGATCATTCCTATCTAATACCGAATACTGTGCACGCATATTTTCTGTACCACCATCACTGCCGTTTGTTATGTATTTTGGTTCGATGAAAATAAAGACTCTCTCTCTCTCTCTCTCTTTGACAAATTTGATCGATGACGTAATCAGTTTCAATTCACCGATTCATCGGACTGCGATCTGTTATTTTAGTACCGCGTTTTGGTTTTGAGGATAAGTTGGTTTTGTTACTGACTTTCAAGTATAGATTTCTGGTTTTTGTCCTCGAAAGAAGGAACGATGATGCAAGAAATATCTAATCCCGCTTCCGGAGAATTCGGGTCTTCAAGCGTAGGCAGTCGATTAGCGGGAGAAGCTCAAGTTCCTCCGTCCAACGGAAACGAAAATTCCGACACATACCAGCCCTTTTCGAACCCGAATCAATCTCCAATATACCAACCGCAAGCCAGACAGGCTTTTGCGGGTGGGCTCGCAAACGGTAGTAACACGGGTGGTGCATCTCGCTTTGGTGGTGCTGGAAACGTGAATGTGCAAGCTGTAACGCAAGCCGCTATGGAAAAAGCAGAATCGCTGAAATCTTGGAGCGTCAAAACGTTTAAATGCACAAAACAGATATTGTCAGAAAGACTTGGAAAAGGTACGAAGACAGTTGATGTGGAATTAGAAGCAAGAATCGAAATACTGCGTGACACTAAGAGAAAGTATGAAAATTTGGCTGCAGTGTCTGGTGCCATGAGCACTCACATATCGAACATGATACAAGCCCAAAGAGTGCTGAGCGATGCATTTGGAGAATTATCTCAAAAATCAAATGAGTTGAAAGAGGAATTCCAGTACAACGCAGACACTCAACGCGTTTTGGTGAAGAACGGTGAAACTCTTTTGGCCGCAATACAGTTTTTTATAAACGGGTTGAATACTTTATGCCGACGGACGATGGATGATACATTATTGACGGTTCAAAAATATGAGCAAGCAAGAGTTGAGTACGACGCTTATCGTACTGAACTCGAGACTTTAACGCTCGCTCCGAGATCTACATCCACGATCGCAAAACAAGGCATAGCGGAAGCGAATTTCAACAAGCAGAAAGATATTTACGAAAGATTGAGAAAAGATGTCGCCGTCAAATTGCAGTTTTTGGACGAAAATCGCGTCAAAGTGATGCAGAAACATCTTCTCCTTTTTCACAATGCGATCACCGCGTTTTTCGCCGGAAATCAACAGATGTTAGAAGCGACAATGAAACAGTTTAGCGTGAACCCAAAAGCTCCCGGGCAATCTTCTACTTCTTTCCTGGAAAAAGAATGAATCTGAAGGATATACACAAAGAATCGCAGTGAAAATTAATGGTGCTGGATGTGTCTGGTTTTCTGATAACTTATTTGAATTATTTCGAAAGATCATTCCAGTTGCATGTACCGTAGTTGAATTATATTGGCAAAAATCATCAAAAAGTGACCTTCCTTGAAATTGCCAATTGACCACTGACCAATTTCTTACCGATATAGTTCCTACTAGGGTTGGGATTGAGAATTGAGTATTCAATTGAATTGAGTATTTGATTATATTATAATTACTTGTCACAACAGGATGAATTGGTAAAAAGCTCAAATGACTACCTGTTTTGTGTCCGCAAAGAATATAATGCCGGTCTTACATCACATTAATTTTGGTATTTGTTCGATCATACCTATTTCATTCCACATTGTGACAATGGGGTGGGTTGATCACGACTTCATAGATATGTCATTTTCACCAACATTCGTAGCTTTGTACTACATGTTTTGTATGTTGCGATCGATCGAGGTTCACAGCTTTCTGCCGTGGAATGTAGTTTTGAAACTAATTCTCCTTGATAAATAAAGTTGAAATGGAAAGGACTGAATCATTTCAGTGCTCGAATAAATCATCTCCCTCTACTCGAAATCATCAGTGTAAATACTCGATTAAGATTTAAGTACTCAAATCACTGTGCCCAACCCTAGTTCCTACCAACCTGAGCTGTTTCATCACACTCATCCACTTAGCTATCCTGAATTCCCTTCCTCAGATTTGAATTTACAAAGACAGAACTAGTATTAGCTATCGTGTTATTCCAACAAATGATAACGATTTTTGAAACTTATCTTACTTTGGTTTTGCTGTTTTAGGCGCGAATACTTAGCTTGATGCCAAATTGTCTTTGAAATATTTGCACCAGTCTCGTGCTGTGACTAAACATGGATGTGAAATATATGTTGGATTCAAGTTCTTTGTGTCATCATATAAGTGTGTTACGGCTTTCATTAAGCTATCTTGCTATCTTTGCACCGTAGACAATAAAATTATTACGTATGTATTAACAGATTACGTCGTTGAAGTGAGATCGCGTCTGAGGCTATTTTATGATGTTGTAAATTATTAGAGGAATCTATATGTGCAGTGGTGTGCAATTTTGATGTCATAATTCACCCTTTTATGTGCATCCATATTTTCAGTCTCATGCAGGCGTTTTTGGTGTCTAGGTAATAGTTTATAAAATTTCCTGAGTAACAATTTTTGTACAAATGTTTCTGCATTATCGAAGATGATTATTTTTAAGACAATAGTTATGACTCCTTTCGATTAATGTGTTAATTTTTGAGATCCGTCATAATCATTTCCTGGAAAGTGAATTTTGTGCTGTTTAGGTACATGTATATGAGAATGTTACTACTATATAATTTTCTTGGTAACTTGGCATTTAATTTTGACTCCTGACAATTCCCCCAAATTAGCACTTTAACGTAATCAATTATTTTGACTCGCGATGATTGAATAGTGTGCCACCTGTGTTGTCACCACAAAATGTTTGAAATTAGGTAACTTGTGTTATTGCTGAATACATTTGCTCGTATTTTTCGATGTAGCTGACCAGTTAATCGGTATTGTAAAGTAACGCTGTGCTACATATATCAGTAGCAATTAGAGTATAAATGTGAGTCGCGTACAGTATAATGATATTTCGCTTACGTTTCTAGATTCCTATTTTAATCTATGCCTTAAAGAAGCGGAGTACTTTCAAACGAAAGGATATTTGTTGCGACATCTGGGAATGCTGCAAAGATGTTCACAGACTACATTTTGGTAATTACTCGACATAGCTCTACAAGGGTATCTGCATTATCAATACAGTAGTCATAATTAGTTTTCAGTCGCTAAAATATTCATGATAACTGTGTTGCCATACTTGTACAAACTATATACCTAGGTACCAATCTACTTAGTTGACTGTCAACTAACCAAGCTGTTTTTTTGAGTAATTCTAATTCTAGTTGCGGATTTGAGTAGTTCTAGTTTTAGTTGCGGATGTTGAAAAGTGAGTAGTTCTAGTTTAGAGTTCTGCAAAGTCACTAGTTTTAGTAGCTGATGAGTAGTTCTAGTTCAATTTGATAGTTTTCTTAAGTCAGTAGTAGTAGTTGTAGTTGTAGTTACGGATGTTGAAAAGTGAGCAGTTCTAGTTGGTGAGTTTTTACAAGAGAATAGTTCGACTTGCAGTTGTGAATTTTGAACAGTTGGTGGTTCTTATTCTAGCTGTAATAGTTTGTACAAGTCTGCCTGTTGCATCTGCTGTTCCGGGTCAGTGACTCGCTTGAACTCATTGAGCCAACTCCATTTTATCATAACAATCACAATCTCATGACTCCTTCATTCACTTGAGCTCAAGTTACACCATGTGATGATATTGCTTTGGAATGTTAAGGCTTCAGTCTAAACTTGGTTACGCAACAATTTTGAAAGTTTTTGTTCTTGCTTCATATTCTCAATTCCTTGTAATTTCTATTCCGTTATATTTAAGTATGGTTTTCTTTGTTAAGACGATGTGAAATGTAGAGATAAACTATGAGCCAGTCTAACGTTGTGAAATGATCAGCATTATTGCAGTATAAAAGTTATGCTTTTTTGGTGTTCTTGGGATTATGAATTAAAAACCTGATAGAGCATATATTGTAGAGAGGTGTCTGAAATCCTTCAAAAGGCTCAACGATTAGAGGCAGACGTGTACAAACCAATCTAGCTAGTAGACGGTCAGCTAACCACTGGTGCCGGTTTTTTGAGTAGTTCTAGTTCTAGCTGCGGATTTTGAAAGGCGAGTAGCCGAGTACCCACTAGTTATTGTTAAAGCTGCACATTTTAAAGAGTGCGTAGTTCTAGTTGCGCATTTTAAAAATGATTTAGTTGCAGAACATCTAGAAAACATGTTACCGGTACGTCGTTTGGTGTGTATTGTCGGTTGTGGGATGTTCTCGAATTCATCACTGCTAGCAGTGACTTATCCAGGTGGGGGGGGGGGGTTATGGGGGTCGTAACTCTTTCCATTTCAAACCTGAAATGTAGATTTTATCTCTAATATTTCTTTAGTTCTAGTTCTAGGTGCAGGTTTTCAAAATGTACACCTCTAGTTCTAGTTGCACATTTTGAAGAGTGAGCAGTTTTAGTTCTTAGAACTAGTTTTGAAAAGTGAGTAGTTCTAGTTGCGAATATAGCAAATTGACCAGTTCTAGTTCCAGGGGCGAGTTTTGGAAATCGAGTAGTTGCAGTTCTGGTTCCACATTTTCCAAATCCAGTAGTGTGCACCAAGTCTGGTTAGAGTTGATCAACTAGCACCAGAATATGAATTCTGCACATTTCACAACCATCTTTTAGACAAGACTACATCCAGAGCACCGCGTCAGTCATATCCGGTGTGTAGTAAATACACAAGAATATTGATTGTTTGTGAATTCTCCCTCGGTTTCCTGTAGCAGGGTACCATTTTTCATTATGCCTTTATGTATTAGTATGCTCATTGCTCAATTGCGCATTATATAGGTTACATTTTCAATCATGGCACATGCCTGACAAGTGTGAAGCAAGAATGGTTATATTGTTGGGTCTTTTAATACCAATAGTTGATACAGTGCAATCAATGCTTATTTATTGCAAATATGTACAATGGAAATAACTGTTCATAGATTGTGTTGTAAAAATCTCATAATCCATAGAACGAGACAACAGTTACATTGCCGTCCATTCGTTTTTAGGCCATTGCTTCAACTTTTGAATCCCATATTAGTTTCAGTTTATAAGCGACCCTGTCAATAACAATGTTCATGAAGTCACTCGATGTATATGTGACTGCTAGACTGGGAATTTCTTATAGCTTATAGGGCGAACTAGTCAAAATAGTCATAGAGAAGGAACGTCATGAATTTCTGCTTGCGTACAAGTAGAATGGCGATTTCCACGTAGGAAAAAAATTAATATCCCATGACACCTAAAAAACTGGGTAATTAGTAGACAAAAGCCAATGTACATTGTCAATCAACCATCTCAGCTTTCAGCTGTGTTCAGATGCAGCCTTTCTAGTATATTTCATGTTCAAGCATAGGGATGGCTGCAAAGCTGTTTTAATTAATGTTCTGAGGTTTTGGAAATGCGTCTTAAGCTAGATGCTATATCTTTAGACTATCGGCTGATGATATCGGGTTTCAGTTCCATCGGTATCGGCTCAAAAATCTGATATGTTGGTCGCGCTCTAGTCCTTACTATGTGAAGATATTTTAAATGCGAAAGATTCGAGTTAAATTTAATACCCTCTTGGGAAATTGCAACTCACACCAATAACTTGTCTCCCGAATCAATACTTTTGATGATTTTGAGAGCCATCGATTTGATTGAATTCGCAGCTTCAATTTGCAAATAGCTATACTGCTTGGATAGATTTTCTGTCGGCTGTTGTTTACTTGATGGTGGTTTTTGATTTTTCTATATCGTTTATTAGGCTGACTTGTACTACAAACTACCAATCTAGTTAGTTGATAGTCAACTAACTACTGTTTTTCGAGTAGTTCTAGTTCTAGTTGCGCATTTTGAAAATCCATTAGTTTGTGCAAATCTGTTGTTGGGCCTACCACAGGATACAGGATTTGTGTGGCTAAAATCTAGTAGAAATAACATATATACCGTATCTGTGAAGTTGTGATCAATCCACAGTGTTGTCACAAAGTTCAATGCAGTAGGTAGAGTTGAAAAACTGCCAAATATTCATTGATGTGATGTATCATATTCTTTGTAGTAACCTATCTGAACTTTCCATAGTGTTATGAGTCTGTGACGTCATTGTGAGTGGTAGACGAATACTCGACTTGAAGCGCATTACTTGATTCAGGATTCAATTACTCGTCTACTCAATTTTGCCCGACCAATAAATGAATTGAGCTTCAAGTTTAAGTTATATCATTGTGTGCAGGGTTGTGATCAAGGCAAACTTACTTGTACAGTTTCAAATCGAGTCATTTTCAATTCACGGCCGAGTCAATTCCGGGTTGTAGTGTTGAGACTCGAGTCCAAGTCATTGTATTCACTGTTCAGTTTTAGATCAAGTCACGTTCAACACACTTTTTACAACACTGCTTAGGTGATATTGAGTGATGCACATTCAGGCTATACTCATTTTTCTCACTATAAACAGTTTCTGGCCTTATTTTCTAAGTACCAGTGCTGATAGACAAAATACCAATAATGTGGTTACTTACTAGTATTCAAAGTTACAATGAAACGCCAGTCTTAGTTGCCTGAGTCACGAGTCATGCGCATTGCGCAATGACTCTAGTTCAAGTCGAGTCAATAGACAAAGCTGAGTCATTGTATCCCTTATTAAGTGATCTGATATGTTTACAGGATGGTAGAGAAAATTTAGGTTCTGTTTGTACAACGACCCCTTTGTGACCAAGATGAGTTTCTTCCGTAGAAGCAAATCCTACATGTCACCCAAAAGAAATTCAGTGAAGACCAAAGGGCTGACGAACGAACCGGGAGATAACAACTGCTTCCTAAACAGCGCGGTCCAAGTCCTGTGGCATCTTGATGTGTTTCGCTTGAATTTCGCGAGGCTGAGCGGCCATTATTGTTTCGACGAGGAGGCATGTATATTTTGCGCCATGAAGCGGCTCTTTGCGACATTCGAGTACAGCGACAAAGAGACGCTACCGCCAACCGAGCTAAGGGAATCTTTGGCTTCCATATATCTGGATCAGAAAAGGCAAGTGGCAGAGTGCAGTTAACTTGTGTAGTTTTTGTGTCGCCAAAAATCTATGAAATCTATGTAGTAAAGTAACATTTTTCTTCAAATTTTACTGTATTCGACGTAATTGTTAGGATGACTAAAAAAACGCTGCACACCAAATTTGCGTCAATTCCAACCTGTAGAAAAGAATCTATATATTTCAGATAGAAAATTTTGAATTGATAAAAAAAATTATTTTCAAAATTTACTGAAATCCCCCTGAAATTTTGTAAAGTTGCCTAAAAACGATTTGTAACAAATTTGGGTCCATTCTAACCTGCTGAAACAAAGCTATTAGAGTTCGAAAATTTCAAAGTTTATCAGAATTTTTCATTTTTGTTTTTTGTCAACCTCATGAAATTGTTTAGTTGTCTAAAAAAAACGGTAGGGCTACCAAACAAATTGTGCTCAATTCCAACAGGTAGAAACGAATTTATTGGAGCAGAAAATTTTTGATTTGAAAAAAAATTGTAGGCTATTACGGTGGGAAATTCATCCGCCATAAATAATATTATTTCAAATGCAAAATTTTTAATTTGCACCAACTTCGCTTTGAAAATCGATATTTAAAAAAAATGACTCGTGTCAAGTCGAGTCAAAAAATAAATCGCGACGACTTGAGTCGCGCCATTACAGGCCTGTGTCGAACTTTGCCAGAGTCAGTGAGCGTTTCATTTTTCGACAACTTATGGTTTGGATCTACAGGTTTCAGCTTGGCCTGATGGATGATGCCGCGGAATGCTTTGAAAACCTCCTGGTACAGATTCACAAACACCTGGTACGCTCGGTCACCGACGACAGCTGCGGTCTAGATCACTGCCTGCCCCATCGCAAGTTTGGAATGACTGTCATAGAGCAAGGGGTGTGTCAGTGCGGAGAGACGTCGGAGCCTCTCACCTTCACGCAACTGGTGCATTATGTGTCGGCTAATGCTCTCTGTGAGAGATTGAAGGTAGGAATATTGAATGTTTCATTTTGTCACTGCAGTGCTTGTATTATAAGTCGAACTGGGCACAATAATTCGATTGCTTGAAGCTCAATCCAGTATTTATTGTAATGATTTCTGTCGAGTAGTGAGAGTGCCGAAATAATACACTCCTTGCCACTAAGCGGTAATTTATCAATGAAAATGATAGTTTCGATACTATTTTCAACTGCAGAAGCCTCGATTGGCCGTATGTAGTACAAAGCTACAGCATTGCCACGAAGTGCAATGAAAAAGGCATCTTCAAAAATATAGGAAATTACCTTTAACTGGCATTATATTCTATGGCAGCATGAAAGCTACATATCTGAACGTTCCACATCATTCACATTGGTATAACGTCAGTCACCTTTTTCGTATGACTCGACTTGACTCGAGTCAAAACTATGAGTTGGATTGACTTGTGACTTGGTTACAACCCTGTATGACGTGATAATGATTGGTACTCGTCTCGAAGCCTAATGCTCAATTCCAAATCGAATGAATCACTCAGGTACTCGGGTTTTCGCCCAGCACCAATTTAGAAGTTCCTGCTCCTGCTTTTCTTCAAATGATTCTCATTTGAGTACTCTTAGAAAGTACTAGAGTAGGCTACTTCCGTTGCCGATCACCTCCAGGTTTATCTCGGCTCTTTTGCCGAGCTTACTTGAAACAGTTTTTACATCTTAGGTTAGAATTGAATTACTGAATTTGTTAAAACTTTGAAATTGAACTCAATTCTAGAGTAGAAAGAAATACTTCAAACCAACCTTCTTTCTCTCAGGACAGGCAAAGACATTACCGTTCCATGGACCCAGAACGCACCTTTGGACGTCTGATTCGCGCCGCAGGCTCAACGGGGCGGGCCTGCCCCACCAAATGCGGCTCTGATTTCGTCACAACGACCTCACTCATGAATGTTCCGGACATAATCAGCATCGGAGTCAACTGGGACAGTAACGAGCCTTCTATGGAGCGTGTCGGGAACTTACTGGAAACTTTGAGCACGACTATTAAACTTCAAGACATGTTCGATACGGTGTTAGACAAAAAAGCTCAACGTACGGAATATCACTTATCATCGTTAGTTTGCTACTACGGGAAGCATTATTCCGCGTTTTTTTACAATCGTAAACACAGCAAATGGGTGTCGATAGATGATACTTCGGTTTCAGACGTAGGAAAACATTGGAAAGATTTAGCTCGTAAATTTGTGAAAGGACGTTATCAACCTCTACTGCTTTTATACACAAATTACGACGCTAAACCTTTGCCCGTCAAAACTGCCCCTAAAACGATTGAACTGCAAAATGCCAGCGTTCAAAGTTCCCCCGCGTTATCGCTTCGTAATCCTGAAATTGCCGAGTCCACGAGTTCCAGCGACTGTGGCACAGTGTCTAGTCAAGCCGTGAACGGGGGGGCTAGAAAAAAGTTGATGTGGGGTAATGTAGCCCCCAAGAGGCACACGGGACATTATAAAGAGCCGAAGTCTTCCGATTTCACAATATACAAACCTTACCCGCACTTGGGTTCTGCGAAATCAGGCAGCCAAGATCAAAAAGGGACTTCGTTATAGTGAGGTCTCTCACAAGCACAGCCAGTCCAATATCAAATTCTGAACCAATAACCAGGGTTGCAACCAAGTCACAAGGTTAGGAGTCACAAGTCAATCTGACTTATAGTTTTGACTCGAGTCATGTAGAGTCATTTTCAACTCACCACCGAGTCTAATCCGAGTCCAAGTCAGCGAGCAGAGGGTCGAATCCGAGTCATGGTATTATGACTCGAGTCTTTGTGTTGAATGCTCAGTTTCCAGTAAAGTCTTCCTAACTTACTTTTTATAACTGTTTGGTTATATTGAATGGTTCGCATTCCAAATATAGGTAATTTTCCTCACTTTTAGCAGTTTCTAATCACCTTTTCAAGTACCAGTACCAATAGACGAAATCCCAATAGTGTGGTTACTCTACTATTCTTCGAAATTACAATAAAATGTCTGTCTGAGTCTCGAGTCATTTTTTTACCTCATGGCCGACACCGATACTTCTTTGAAAGTCTGATATCAATTCGATAATAATCGGCTGGGCTCTATTCATGACGTAACTGCCAGCAATCATTTCCAAATTGTGTTTTGCCCACAATGAAATTTGTCGTGCGGGTTATGCACTTACTTTGCGTGTTTTGATGAAGATATATTTTTATATTGTTATGTTATTTTCTATTACTGATCATCACAGTGATGTTTGTATGCCAGAGATACTCTGAAACCTCTCTATTAGATTGGCTAAAAAACTCTTCACACAAAATTTGGCTCGATTCCAACGTGTGTTTAGGTTGGGAAATTTTTTCATGAAATTTTACTGTCAACCCCACGAAATTCTCAACTTGTCTAAAACAACGATGTGCAGCAAATTTGGTATCATTCCGGCCAGTAGAAGCGAAGTTATTGGGTTACAAAATTCTGGATTTGAAAATATAGTTGCGACGGGGGCAGTTGAAAATTCTTTAGTTATTAATTAGCCAGTGAAATTTGAAGAAGAAAGTTTGTTATTCAGTTACAATAATATAGGGCCATTTTGCAAAGTGATGCTATTATATCCTAAAACGACTTTCTACTTTACAAAATCCAGATTGTAAAATGTAAGTAATTTTGTATAAAAAATTCATGTAAAAGTAATCTGAAAAAATGACCACTTGTGTATTATATGTAGCTAAAATTTACTTGGTTACTGGGAAAGAGTAGAAGCACCTCGTTACTGACCCCTTCTGCCCGATCCTCCGTCGCCCATTTTGCGGTGGGACAGACCCACCAAGTCTGTATATTCAATTCGCACTGATATTTTTCTTTTGCTCTTACAATGTGTCCGGTACTATTGACAATGTGATACAAATATATAGTTTTTATGTTCCGTCCGTGGTCCATCGGCCTTAGAGTTCCGTCATTATAACTGTATATTGATTAGTTTGTTTATTTATCTTTCAAACGTTGAATGCATGTGCGGCTGTGAAGCCAGAGCAACAATTTTCACAAAACGTTTTATTCTACTTGGTGGAATTGATCTTTTAACACTGTTTTTCCTGGTTTACCAGATGCAAGGTTTCATTATTTTTAACATATTGTTCTGAAAAATTGTGATCTGGCATTGACACTTGTACCAACTACTGGAGTAACAGAAAAATCGTTTTTATTGATACCGGTATCGACATTTGCAGTTATTGCACAACTGAACCTACGTGTGATGTACTTTCATGCCTGGTAATAGTGCTTCTCTCTACTTCATATCCGCCCGATACTTTATTATTACCTATATTGGTGCTATCTTCATATTATTATATCTTCTGTAAAATTTGCGGCAGTGTATTTTTTATTGTGTACCTATTTTGGATGAACTTGCATACTGAAATATATGCTTATACGCTCGATTTGTCTGTTTTTGTCTGCATGGACTCTTCGTATAGCAAGTGCCGCAGTCCTAGTATTCTGTCAGGGGTATATTTACACAAATATTTTACTGTAATACTCACGACGGTAGCTCTACAAAATTCGAAATTGAATTTGATTCCATGATAAAGAGAAATATCCAATTCAGCTGATGTCAAAACATAGTTCACTGGCAAATTTCTGTACACCAAGCTGGGCATGTTTCTGACTGTACAGTTCTGTAGCATTTTCAGGAATACCAGAGATTAGAATTGAGAGCATAGAAACATTTCGCAAATTAGACTACCCTTATTTTGCTCTAATTAGACAACTACAATTATCCCGCAGTCTGCAAGGCACAGTAGATATTTCAAAAGTCATCCACCATTAGGGTTGAAAAATCTTTAGTAAAGTTTGACATGGCATCCGTACCGTACACAAAGACCACCACCACATCTCACTATGCATTTAAATATTTTTATTACTGTACAATATATTTAATCATAGATGGTAGGCACTTAATATAAGCTAAGAAGCTTCTGGAACTTTTTCCTCTTCCGCTATGGGAGCTCCAGATGGTTGTGGTATCGGTCTGTTGAAGTGTGTCGTGTCGATGTCACTCGGATTGCCGTTAACAAAAACCCAATGATTTTTAAAAGTCTCTGCCTTGTGCGAATCTAAATGTGTGTGAGCAGCAACTTCCGACTCCCGTCCAAAGTGCGTTCGAAGCGAGAACTCTGGTTCTATAGACAGATCGTGACCTGTTTTATTGTGTTTGATCACAACTTTGACATTAGATGGGACTGGTAGTCCTTCATATTCAAGCCTAATCCTTGGATCCAGAACTTCAACTTGCCATGTAGTCAAGTAATTTGTGTCTTCCACGAGTTGCAGTATTTGTTTCCGAGACTTCTTCGCGTTTAGATTGAACCTGACATGATCGCTGAACAGTTTCAGAGAGCCACCATATCCTGATGTAGTAGCAATAGCGAAAGGTTGTCCAAAACGCAGGACTTGACCATTTTCCGTCCCGTCAACACTAGTAATCACAAAAACATTCCTAGCGCACGGGTCTAATCTCTGTGAGCAGGATAAATCGCACGGGCCTTCAACCTGTTTGGCGTTGTGCATCTTATATTCGTTCATATTGATGCTGAGAGCTGTTGGGGGCTGTGGAGCGTCAATGAGTTGCATTGATTTCGGGATATCTTCTTGGCCGGGATTAATTAACATGATGGAGTCTCCGAAGTGAAGAAATCCGTCGGTGGACACGGTCAAGGTCATCTTTTTTAGGATTTTATTCATGAGGTTGTGGGTTTTCTGGATTAGTAATTCGCCCCTCTCTCGTTTGTCGAGGTAATCTTTCAGTAAATCCTCTTCCAAGCAGACATCTTCGTTCCAGTTTCCCACTCTTACGGATGGGTTATAAGTACGTACGCTCATTTTTGTTTCTTCGGTAGGTATATTCGATATATTGCGAGAATTATTCTAACTCGACATCGAGCGCGATCGCGATTCAGCTCGGTAAAGATTGTGAAGCCGTTGCTATGGTGAAAGACACAATAGCGCTAGAATGTACACACGAGAAACTCGGTAACTCCACGGGTGGAGACCAAAAGTCACGCTCAAATATCATGATGATGCCATTATCAAGATGAAGTTAGCATATAACGAGAGGAAATAGGTAAAATACTATAGCATATCGATAAGTAACGTAAGCCTACCCCGAAAAATCGGTACTAAATATTGTGCACTAAAAATCATTGAACTCGGAATCAGAATGTCTCTCGTGTGTTTATTTGTTATCACACTTTCAAGAGACCATTTAATATTTATTTGGTAAATATATTAAAACCAGGACGCTCTGCGCCAATTATCATTGCTCAGCGCTGACGATTGCCTCTATGAAGAGTGTCAGCTCGAAAAGCTTCGGGTTGATAGATTAGGTAATTAAGTAGGTTGGTAATTTATAGTTTCAATATAGTTACGTAATGAATATCACATTTTGAGGTTCACTGAAATGACGACTTGATTAACTCTGATCACATCACAGCAATGATGGGAAATATATCATATAGCATCACAGTGGACAAGCAGTGAGTGGAAGAGGGCTAAAAACGCCTTTAACCCTCCCTTGGACACTTTGGTGGTTAAGAGTTATGACGTGTGGCCGCAGGACTGGAATTATAGAGATTGTACAATCTCTATACTGGAATCCGAATCTTTATGCTACAGAAAATACCGGTACTGAAAGTTCAGCGGCTCTGAGGATCCACGGTTGAGCGATTGTTTAACCTTGTTTTTAAGCCGCAGCTGAGCAGCGAATATGTTTGTACTTTGAGTTAAGTGTGATTGTGTTGTGAGAATATTTGCACGAAAGAATGGTGGTGGTAGTTTACACATCGTCTGCATCTGGGAATCCAGCGGTAAGCTGATTAGTTTTTGGGTATACTTACATGAATACTAACTATTTAATGTTGTTACACGGAATATCCGTTCGTAACTATTTGATAAGGTCTGGGTCTGCGTGGACCTATAGCCTATACCCAGCATACCGTCGGTACGGTATTGTTTATTCGAGAACAGAAATTGCACATATTTTGCAACATCAGTAGCATCGCCGACAAAGTGAAATATAGAATGTTATTTGTCTCTTTATGATATACAGATCCAAAGTTTTTTCACTGGGTCCGACCAATGACCTGTACCAGTATGTACGATTATCGTAAGTTTTTAATGATGATGATATGAAATGCTCCTTTCAATTCTCTGCTAGTTTCTGACGACTACCCCTGACGAGTGTTGGATGCGGCCCAAAATACGGGTTTATTCGATACGAATCTATTATTCAATTGTATACAATTTATAGGTAAGAAACAAGCAGAAAGCCATCATCGATTATCTTGTTCTGCACAAAATTGAGTTTGAAGAAATCGACCTGTGCGTTCATACGGACGCAAAAGATGTGAGTTATTTTCTTCCAGGATAATCATTGGAAATCAGACTTTCTATACAAACTACCAAGCCAGTTAGTTTATGCGCAGCTAACTACTAAATCGTCGAGTTCTAGTTATGCACCGGAATGGAATTGATGGCAACGTCACGCAGGATTTTCTGTTTATTTGCTCTATTATTCTATACAGAAAAGCTCTCATCACGCAGGATTTATTTCAAAAAATGAACCGAGATTCCATATAGGGTTATGCATTTTGAAATTGAATAGTTATATAGTTCTAAGCTGTAGTTGTGCATTTAAAAAATTAGTTAGTGGTAGAACAACAACTAAAAACATGTACTGTTGTTTGGGAAAATCTTGATACCGGTGTTCTGTCGTGTGATGGTGTTCCAGTCATTGCTAGCTCAGAATCACTAACAGTGGCGTAGCCAGGGAGTGGATTTGAGGGGTGGGGACTGCTCCCATTTGAAACTTGAAATTCCGTCCTTTTGAAATGCAGAATCTATCTCCAATATTTCTTCACTCATTTGCAATTTAGGAATTCGTATTGTCATTTTTTAGGTGATTGCGTTTTAGCTACTTAGTTACAGATTTGTAAAGGTCTTTAGTTCCAGTTCTAGTTGCTAGTTTTAAAAATCCAAGTCCGTACGAATGCAATCAATTTGAATTCTCAATTTAACTATAGGTGATGCGAAGCAAGATACCAGAAGATATCAAAAAGGAGAACGAAGCCAGCGGAAAGACCTTTATCCCTCCTCAAGTGTTCAATGATGATGTATATTGTGGGGTGAGCAAGTCCTAAATAGGGGGGGGGGGCAATGATTCAAGTATTAGTTCTAATGATTCGAGTGATGCATTAAGAGATGATTTTTTTAGTACTGAAATGACACATCAATGATAATTATAGTTTTGATACTACTGTAAATCTTGAGTGGTCGTAACGCAGCATACGAAACATGTAGTACCAAGCTACAAACGTTACTGAAAATGACATATCTGTGAAGCCGTGATTAACTCACGGCATTGTCACAAAATGCAATGAAATGAGTCATGATTGCAATATACTAATATCTTTATTTCGAGATGGTACTCGAACTGCTTCTGTAGACAAAGCTTGGGCTGATGTATTTTGATAAAGGTTAACTCCAATTCACACAGAACTAGCATTATATTATTTGTGGCCACATAAACCTCCATGATATCAACTTTTCACATCTTTCATATTTTTATGAATTTCATACAAGTGATAGCCTACTCGGCTCGAAGCCTAATATTGATTCAGAATCGATTTCCCCCAGTCCTAATGCAATGGCAACGAACCTTGCCTCATAACCCTTTCTCCATATTCAGGACTACGAGATGTTCTTCAATGCCAACGAGATGCAACTAGTCCATACGTTTTTCAAAGTCTGCCCCACACCACAGGTAGCATTTTTATTGAGATGTCACAGTATTTGTGTTTTCGGCAGCTTCAAGATTTTGAAGTTCTGTTTTGTATGCTTGAGTGACTCTGTTCTCTTGCGATTTGCTCAATCCCTCTGACCGAACAGCTCTCAGAGAAGTGGTAGCGTTGTTGTAGATTTGAAAAGTACAATGAATCTATGTTTGACACAGAGTTTGACTTTTTTGCTTTTGCTTTTAAATCTGATTAAATCCCTTTAGTGTGCCGATAACTCTTGAAAAGAGGCACCCGAAAAGTCTTCGAGTTTAATAAATATACTGCTACAATGGATGTTGTATTGAAAACTAATAGAAATCAGTCAACTTTTCCAAATTAAATCGGAATTAGAATTATTGCTACACTTCTTTTCCAGATTTGATTAGAGTTAGAATGAGGCATACTGAATCCACAAAAACTTGGAAATTGAATTGAATACAACAAAAATCACGCTCATTTGATATGAAATCAGAGCTGATTTTCATAAGCATGCGAATGGCAAACGTCTGAACATCGAGCTTGGCTGGTTTTTCACAGTTCTCCAGTAGCATTTTCAGGGAAACCAGAAATTAGATTAGAAATCAATTGAGAGCATAAAAACATTTCACCAATTAGATAGGAATTCGATTACTGGGATATTATGAATGGTCTAATTATACAACTAAAATCGTCTAGTTGTCCATGTCTGTTAGAACAGGCCTACATGAAGACTTATCTCAGCCTGTACCTTCCTTGGGATTGTGAATCTATGTCACATACCATTATTATCTTTCCATGATCATTGCCAGACGCGCTGTCACTGGATAGCTTTCCAGACGTCTACCCTTCATTGGTGACATTCTAGGAAATGTTGCTGTCTTTCTTTTTCTCGATTCTTACTAAACAAATACTTTCAAGAACGTACATCTGAGGTTGCACGAAAATAATTTCAATTGGCAAATTTTGCTGGCTACCCCATGAAATTATTCGGTTGTCTAAAAAAAACTATACATAACAGATTCGGGTCAGTTCCAGTCTGTAGATGCGAAGTTATTAGAGTTCAAGATTTTGAATTTGAAAATAAGTAGTTCTAACAGTGGGAAATCCATCATTATTATAAAATTTCCCATCGTAAATACTATTTTTTTAAATAGAAAGTTTTCTACTTCAACAGCTTTGCTACTGCATGCTAAATTTGATTTCCCGGATTCCGGGGATTCACTGATCGTTAGGTTGCTTTAAAAAACGCTGCTCAACAAATTTGGCTCGATGCCAACCAGTAGAAGCGGCCGCAGAGCAAATTGAAATTTTTGAATTCAATATAAAAAAATAGGTAAATTTTTCAAATTTTACTGTCAACCCCCATGAAATTATTGAGTCGTCTACGAAAACGATTTTGCCCAACCCTGCTATCCTCTAAATTTTGAAAAATTATGGTGTTATTGAACATCCGTAACGTACACTGTCAACTCTTCTCTTACCTTTGCTCTATATTTTCTTTAATTCTTGTTTCTCTCTCTCTCTCTTTCATCGCTCCAAATCAGCTCGAGTCAATAACAAAGCCAACCAACGACCAAACATCGCCGGAAAGTAATTGTGATGCATTTTCGGAAGATGAGAGTAATAGCGAAATGGCGGAAAATGACTCGACGGACGCAGAGCAAGATTTTCACGATAAGTGTGATGTCACGGAAGAAGATATTGATAAAGATGATGATATTGAATCGGCCAAGTCTGAAGAAGTAAAGGATTGCGATTTGGAACTTGTTGGGGATGATAATGTGGAGTCTTCGGAGAATGAAGTTGAACTTTCTGATGATGATTCCGGAACTGGGTAGTATTACTGGATTATCGTGACCTTTGACAATTATCTCCAGACTTGTACAAACTACCAATTTAGTTAGTTGACGGTCAAATCCCTACAAACATTATCTTTGTCAGAAGGTGGGTTTGGGGGTCAACACCCTTCTCGTTTCAAGCTCATAATGATGTTTGTATGGAAAACTTCGATTCTGATCAAATGAAAAGGAATGTGCTGCTTCTGAATTGAATCTAGTCAGCTCTGTTTTAGTTGCTTAGTTGTGGATTTTTAACGGTCGTTAGTTCAAGTTCTAGTTGTGTATGTAGAATATACGGTAGTTGTAGTTGTTTGATGATCTCACAGCAGATTTGGTCCGCAACAAAGGATTTATAGAGCTGATATGTATCATCTTTACTCTTAAACCCCTTTCACTGAACTTTCTTCAAAGCCTATAAACTTGTCACTTTTCAACAGAGGCGGTCAATAACAAAGTACTTGTGCTTTTTGGAGCACTCCAATAGATTTTGTAAAGTGATTGTACTTTTTCGGAGTAGCCTACTCGAGTTTTTGTATGGTTACAATCAGTGGTTATGCGTGTCTCGCAAAGATGCATCGCGCCTTTACGAAAAGAGGCAACTCTGATTGGTTGTTAAAAATGTGCGGCCTTTCGACCAAAACTACTTCGTGAAACTACTTGAGCAGTTGTCACACCTTCCATCTTCAACTGCTACTTGAATTAGTTTTGGCACATTTTACAAATCACTACTTCTTGTATTTGAATGTAAATTCATGACATTGTGTCTACTTGAGTAGGAATGCTGACTATTTGACCACCTCTGCTTTTCAAATTTGGCAAGTAATAAATTAGTTATTTGTCATCAACAAAAGCAGTCATCTCACTATCAACCACTACAGGAGAGGGCCAGGATCCTGAAATTTTGAAAATTATAATTTTAAAAACCATTTTCACAAGCTAATCCACTGAGGTGTTTCGGTTCTTATCAAAGTAGTTCGTTTGCTTTGGAACGCACCATTGGATAATATATTCATATTGAAATAACAGGAATGTTTTCATCTGACACTTGTAAAGGGTAATCGTCATTCGAAAACACTCGGGTTTATTTCCATACGAATATATTTTTCAATTGTATATTTAAGTTCCGTACCTCCAGGAAGCACTTCGAATGCTTTGAACCAGATTTCTCTGCAATCTGACGTCGTGCGGGTGAGATCTCGAAATAGAATTGTGTTTGTCAGGAAGCTCGTGCTGTGAGTGAAAGGAAACAGGAAGGTTGTGATCGATCCGCTGTTTATCAGACGCTGTGCAGCACTTGTATCGCATAGTTGCGAATTGGTGTAGCTTTGTTGTACCAGAGATATGAAAATCTACTTTAATTTAATATTATATTCATATTGGAATATACCGAAATGTTTTCGGCTGACACTGGTCTGCCACCAAGTAGAGAACTGGAAAGAACATTGTATATCAACAATCTTATCACTAAATATGACGTAGCAGGCACGAGAATGCGAATAATTGAGCCGAACAGTTGGCTCTATGTACTGGTTTTAGATCCGACACAAACCTGTTTATAAAAACTAGGTTGGAGAGTTTTGATATAAGTCGAGTCCAAGAGGCATAAATGAAGGATGAACGACATAGCGAAATATGTTGTCTCGATAATTTTTCGCACATTATAATGTTGTATATTGAATGTTCGTATCAAATATTCAAATTTTTTCATGCCAGTGACGTCATATTCGGTGATACGATTGTCGATAATCAATGTTATTTTCTATTCTCTACTAGCAGACTTGGACAGCTAGATAATTCTAATCTAAAATTTGTTTTTCCTGAAATATGCACTGGAGATTTGTAGTGCTATATTGCAAAACAAGCCAAGCTTGCTTGGTGTACAGCAGGGCTCTTCAAAAATGACTATTTTTCTCAAATCGCACTAGCTACTCGATAAAATTGTTAGGTTACCTAATTTAAGCCTACACACTGAATTTGGTTCAATTCCAACTCGTAGCCGCATTGCTACAGGAGAAGAAAGTTTTTATTTATTATATAAAAATAAATAACAAAAAATTTGAAAATTTTCTGGTCACCTCATGGAAGTGTTAGGTTGTCTATTGAAATGATGTTCACCAAATTTGGTTGAGTTCCAACCAGTACAAGCGGAGTTATTGCCATCAAAAAATTTGGATTTGAATAAAATTTAGTATTTACGGTGGGCACCATTGTAATAAATAATTAAAGAATTGGTCACCGTAAATACTATTTTATTCATAATCCAAATTTTTCGACGGCGATAACTCCGCTTCCACTGGTTGGAATTGAGCCAAATTTGGTGAACATCATTTCTATAGACAACGTAACACTTTTATGGGGTGAACAGAAAAGTTTCAAATTTTTTGTAATTTATTTTTATAGAAACTTTCTTCTCCTGTAGCAATGCGGCTACTGGTTGGAATTAAACCAAATTTTGTGTGTAGGCTTAAATTAGGTAACCTAACAATTTTATCAAGTAGCCAGTGTGATTTGAGAAAAAAGTCATTTTTGAAGAGTCCTAGTATACAGACATTTGCCATTCTCATGCTTATGAACTCTGACTTGATATGAAATGAACTTGATTTTTGTTGTATTTCTTTTAAAGTCCGATTTGTAGTCAATTTCCATGTTTTTGCAAAATCATTTGTTCTAATTCTAATCTAATTTGGAAAAGCAGAAAATTTTCTAGTTGTCCAATTCATCTACTAGTTGCTGACGATATTCGGGCCTATTTCAATGCTAATATATTATTCAATCTCGTATTGAAGTTCTTTACATCCGAGACTCTCTTTATATAATTTCTGCTCTTAAGCAAGCGACGCAATGTCTCAAGCAGAGAAGGAACGATTTGCTCGTGAAAATCACTCCGAAATCGAGCGTCGCAGACGCAACAAGATGACTACCTACATTACCGAGTTATCTGACATGGTGCCAAGTTGCAGTGCTCTAGCTCGAAAGCCCGATAAACTAACGATACTACGGATGGCCGTATGTCACATGAAACAGCTCCGTGGCGTCATGGCTGGCTCTGGTATCGACAAGCCTGCGTTTCTAACCGATCAAGAGTTGAAGCACTTGGTTTTAGAATCGATGGACGGATTTTTGTTTGTAGTTTCATGCGAGAACGCGAGAGTTTTGTATGTTTCTGACACGGTAACCACAGTACTACAGCAGGCTCATTCGGATTGGAGCGGGCATCTGTTTTACGATTTAATACACCCTCAAGATGTGCCTAAAGTCCAAGAACAGCTAACCATTGATGGAGTGAGCTTTGATAACAAGTTAAGATTCGTTAAAAAAGAAACGAGTCCGCCTCCTGTATCAGCGTTACCGAGTGATGGCTCGCGAAAGGGTTTTGTAGTTAGAATGAAATGCGGGAAAGCGCAAGTATCTAATGCAGCACCGCGATATCAGCGTGGGCATGTTGAATCAAATGGCGAAGATGTTTACGCGATGATACGTGTGACTGGTTACATTCGCTTGTGGCCTTCTGGTGGATTTAGTGATAACTCAAGTGGTTTAATGGATGAATTGACTACTCAAAATCCGGTAGGAGGTGAATATTGTTTGCTGGGCATAGCTCGACTGCATGCTACTACAGAACCATCCTACGGCGAACTCTCATCACTATGTGAACATTTTGAATTTGTGACTAAACAAGATTTGGAGAATGTGTTCACGTATATCGACAAGCGCATCGTAGGCATTTTGGGATATCAGCCGGCGGAATTGTTAGGAAAACGTCCACAAGACATCTGTTATCCCGAAGACGTGGATAAATTCATGGAAAGCTTTAAACAAGTGGTGCTGATGAAAGGGCAGATTTTTAGCGTCATGGTGCGTTTGTTGAGTAAAACCGGTGATCAAGTCTGGTTTCGGATCGCTTCACACGCGTTCCAAAATCCCTACAACAATGAAATCGAATGTATCGTCTCGAATTTCTCAATGATCAAGCAAAGTCGCGAAGCATCTAATCTTCCAGAGCATAAAGTCTACAGTAGAGAAGCATCGTTTTCGATCAGTTCGACCGAAAGATCGCCTGATGTTAGATCTCCAACAGCTACGCTTAATTACCCACCACCGGCATTAGCCTTCACCCCAGGACACGTGCCTCAATTTAACCCCGTCACACAAGGATGGGTGGCGCACAACGAGACAGAATACACACAAGCACTAGCGGATAGGTACCCGGCATCTCAGCATGCCGTGTATGCCCAGCCCACGGAGATATTCCCAGTGGAAGGGTATCACGGGCAGGAGAATATGATGGGCATGATGGAGCCTGGTAGTAGCTCGTCGAATCCCGGAGAATTTACGGAACTATTTACGCCTTTCTCGAGTTCTTGATTCTATTCGTTGTCTTGTAGAGCAGTGGTTCTGGTCTGCCATATATATTTCTCTTCAATCTCATACTTTGAAAAATATGTCAGTGTCCGCCATTAGAAGTGACAAGGTTCGAGACGTAACATGGTAGTAGGGAGTAGTCAGTAATATAGACCTAATTTTGCGTAAAAAGTGGATTTATAAGTGGTCTAAAATCATATTCACATGAGAAATTAGTGCAAGGAGGCAAAATAGACTTGAGTAATTCTACCTACTTAAATCATACTTTATCTACTTTAACTAAAAGTGGTTATAGTTCAGACTACTTCTTCTTGACAGTTTTTTTAGCCAAAGTAGGCCTTGAATACTTCATTGTTAACTTACTTATAAATTGCTACTTCTACTGGAGTGCCAACTGACTACTGCAACTACCTCTGCCTTGCAGAAACTTAGGCTTCGACAAGTGTAATGTCAAAAGTGGAGCGGCGAATTTCTCGTCACATTTCATTTTCCAATACTTTGTTTCGAGTGACATGTCGTAATTACATTCTGGGTCGATGACGATTTTAGAAAGCTCAATGGGTCCTCAAAATTTGTTTTCAGGAGGAGAAAAGACTCGCTGAATTCCAGAAGCAGAACATCCCAATCAAGTTCTAAAGAGTACTTGCCCGTCATAGTCGCATGTATCATTCCTACAGTTCAGGGATACTCAACTATTATTAGCAAAGATGCACATACATCAATTTGAAATTTGCTTATGACCGTTTTAACTCTCATGAAGTACGTTAATTTACAGGCACACAAATGTCATGTCATTCTGCATTTGGACTGCTAGTGGCATATCCCTGCTACAGTTGATATGATTTTTCCATGACTAATTCAACGCTGCTGTAGGTGGAGCGGTATTATTTTAGATACTGTGTCTTGTTTCTTGAGAGTAAATCGGGACTTAGTCGCATTTTCTCCGTAACTGCTGCTTCCAAATCTCGTCATTACGATGTACAAATTAGTGCTGCAAAAGAGCCGTAGTCTGCCATAGCTACATATACCATTCCTATAGTTGACGATCCCTTTGTAACTCAATTAATACAGGAATTCATGTGGATTCTGCTTCTTGAAAATAATCCGAACTTAAGCATACAGACTACAAACTACCCCATTTGGTTCGTTGACCATCAACAACAGTTTTTTGAGTAGTTTTAGCTCAACATTTAAAAACGCGAGTAATTCTGGTTCTGGATTTAGAAAAGCAAGTTCTAGTTCTAGATTTTGAAGTGAGTAGTTCTGGTCCTTGTTGCATATTTTCAGAATCCAGTAGTTAGTACAAGTCTGTTAGCATATCTTACCTGAGAATAATCTGAACTTCAACCATAATTGCTTCTTTGAATCTCTTCCGTGAGTATAATCTCGGGACTATTCCCATAACTGCTGCTTTGAATCTCGTCATTGTAATTTATAAATTAGCGCTGCCAGCCCCAAAGCGTCCTTGTCTCCCAATTTACAAGTGATAAATGATACATGTATCATTCCTGCACGACTATATCGATACTGTTGTAATAACACTGGAATTAATATTCTGTCTGAGAATAATCTGAACTCAAGTTGCACTTTCTCCATAAAAGGTGACTGCAATCTTGTCATTGTGATATACGAAATAGTGCTGCATATTGGATTTTGTAATTTTTATATTTGACCAATATAGTCTTCTTTTGACTGCATTAGTTTGTAGTAGAACTCATTTTTATTGTGAGGGAACAAAAAGAAAGATGCACTCGATACTGATATATAATACATTATTTATTGCAGTGATACAGATATACCAGAATGTACGGAATATTCGAAGTACCGTTCAACGCAATGAGGAAAGGTTTTTAAAAAAATATTTGAAGATATCGCAACTGAATTGTAGTATGGTTGATGTATCTTGATTTCATGGCAAAAATCTGGTCGAGCATCGAGCATGCTATATTAGTAGGGCTGGGTATTGTGATTTTTCTACTTAAATCTGAATTGAGTATCAACTCTAATGATGCGAGTAGTGAGAAACCATTCTGAGTACTGCAACTAGAGTCAATATATCAACCAGAATCATGGTTGCGATACTATTTTCAATCGTTACGGCTGTAAACCTCAATCGGCCGTCTCACCTCATGCAAAACAAGTAATACAAAGATACCATGATACTGGGAATGATATACGTAGGAAGTTGCGATCAACCCACAGCATTGTCAATGCAACGAAACAGGCAATGGCCGAAATATACCAATGATCATTAATGGAATGTGGAACTGGCACAGTATCTTCTGTGGTCGCGTGAAAGGCGCATATTTGAACTTTCCACATCATTCACGCTGCTGTGATGACATCACGAGTTATACTCAAATACTTGTCTCGAGGCGTAGTACTCGGATCAGTATCGAACCACATAGGCAATTGATTTTGCCCAGCCCCACTGATTAGTAAGCTTTTCCATTGCATTGCATTGAGAGATTTGAAGGCATGATTCGCATCAACAGGCAAGATAGTTTGGGACAGTCACTTTGATCTTCCCATCTTGATGGCAGTCCCAGTTTCTAGAAAATATCGGTGGATAACTATATATTCATAATGATATGAACCGGAATATTTTCGGCTAACACTCGTCAGGGGTAATCGTCAGCAATTAGTAGAGAATTGGAAAGAACATTGCATATTAACAATCGTACCACAAAATATGACGTTACCAGCATGAAATTTCGAACGAGAGAGCGTTTATTGAATATACTATTCAATTGTTTATTGAAGTTCTGTACCTCCAAGAAGCTCTTCATGGTGGAAAATGTTAATTATAGAACTGCCCACCGTGAACACTTACTCCTAATCCCAAACATAGTGATAATTTGCAGAGAGAACAGAAAATTATTTGGGGATAGTTTTTTTGACCAGAACTTCTCCAGTATATTATTACAGTAGGATTATTTTGCTGCTATAATCTCCTAGAATTCGATAAGTTCTATTTGAATTTTAGCTGTTATCTATGGAATTACCTTTGCTTCAACTCAGAATTCTGTAATGTAAATATAAAAAATTGAAGAATTAAAAAAATAAATGTGTTGGGATGACTCGAGTCACATTTTTTGTATGATTCTACTAGACTAGAGTAACTTTGCTAAAATGACTTGACTCGGCGTATTAGAAATGTAGATTGACTCGTGACAATTAGCAAAATTCACGAGTCAATTTCAAATCATCAAGTAATCGGTGTCGATAAAAATCACTGAATCTTGCATATGTTCGCGAAACGCTGGTGTAACCGGCGAAAGCGACCAATCATTCAACGATTGTGTGTTTTACTGAGCTTCCATTGTTCTCTCGCCAATAAATTGACCACAAACAAAGTGATCGAAGCTTAGAGCTTACGTTATCCTAAACTAGTAGTAAAGTAATTTAATAACAAAATGTCTATTTCTGTTCTCTGTTCTTACATTAGCCGAACATCTTGTTTTATTGAAATTGAATTCGAATATCGTTCATTCACTTCTCAACCATTGGCGCAGGCTCAAATTGTATCATATCAATATGTAGATGGATAATGTATTGCATCTTATCAATTCGTTTTCTATTCTCTATGTTCTCTGTTTTGGCTGGTAACTATAAACTGAGGCTATGCAATTACTTACTTAGTTCAACAGTTCTACGTAATGTGAGCGATGCAGCGCCGTTTTCCATATATGTATATTCAACTCCATATTTGTTCATCGGTTCAGAATCAATGACCACTCAATTTGTATTTCAGACAGCTAGCAAAATGCAATGATGTAATCATGTCTCATACTTCGAAAAGGCAAGTGGACTTGAATTGTGACTTGACTCGACTTGACTCACTTCCAAAAATAGAGTGACATGATCCCAACACTGCATTGAGATGACTGCAGTTCTCAAAGCAGTTGAATTTGTTTGTGATATTATTTAGAGATTATCACTCACCTGACCATCAGATACCATAAATATAATTGACGCTTGTAGTAGTCAAGGATGGCCCTGTTTGCTTGTCGAAAACTGACAAACCTATGCCCTTCGTTCTGAAACTTTTTTATAGTAAGTCGGGTGAAAATCGAATCACGAATACTCAACGACTTACCAGCCATTGTAGCGTGAGAGCCATAAGATTCACGAAGAAAAACGACATCATTGTCACGAACGCAAACATCAAGGGAGTTGATAACAATCTGAGCAATCTGGAAACGGTCACACTTGTTGAGCTTTTCATGGAAATAATCAATCGAATTAAACAAAGGCAATTTCAGATTTTCCATAGTAGATTAGAATTCGTACCGTACTGAATTCGCAAAAACTTGGAAATTGAATTCTATTCGGAATTAAAAAGAAATACAGCAAAATTAAGTTCAGTATATTAAATCAGAGTTCATTCTCATAAGCACGAGAAAGCTCAGAATGGCAGATGCCTGCGCACCAAGCTCAGCTTGTTTTGCACGATACAGTTCTCCAGTAGCAGTTTCAGAAAAACCAGAAATTAGATTAGAATTAAAATTGAGAGCATAGAAACATTTCACAAAGATTAGATTAACTGGCATTTCGCTCGAATTAGACTAGGATTCTCTAGTTGTCCAAGTCTAAGTCTGAAATATATAATCCAGAAAACAGCTATCCTTACCTTCTGATAAGCAGACATATTCGCTCCATGTGGACTCGTTAAGCAAGGTGGTGACAGCAAACCTATGGAATAGGATCACATGCAGTTAGTTACGTGCATTTTCAAAAGCTCTGAATTTTGGATTTAGCACCACTGATTCGTCTTTAGTGTTTGGAACCATTGTCCAATCCATTAAGAAGTCAACTGAGCTATCATTGTTCAATCATATTTTCAATTGTCTACTAGTTAACCATCCATGACGAGTGTCAGGCCAAAATATTCGGGTTATTTTCAATAATAATATATGAACAGCTTCTTGGAGGTACAGAACCTCAATATACAATTGAATAGTATATTCATATTGAAATAAACCCGAATAGATTCGGCTGACACTCGTCAGAATAATAATATATTAGCCGAGTAGTGCATGTTGGAGTTCTGTACCTCCAAGAGTATCTTCTAATAACATGTTAACATGGTAATTTATGTGAAAACCATTTGAAAACGACTGGGGAAGTAATCAAATAGATTTGGTAAAACACCAACCTTGTATCCTCGTCCCAGCTTGCAACTCACTCCGATAGTCGGCATATACGTCGGGTGTGTAACGCGCTGAGCCAGTAGCCTACATTCGCACGTAATGTAATTGGCTTCGGCAACGGTGAGCTTATACTCTCGTTCCGCGGCGCTGTTATCAGTAAAATTCAACCCTGGAGCACAGGTCCCAGACCTGCAAGTTCGGCAAAACCAAACACTATGCTAAAACCACAGCGAGTTTGGCCTCAGCGCTACAACAGGGTTGCCAGATCGTAGTGAACCTTGTTCCAAACACGCAAATTTCTACAGCCAAGAACCAAGTTGTACCAGTCGAATAACGTCGGAGACGGAATCGTAATTTTGTATTAAATTAGTATATAGCTTCAATAACCGTAGCTGTTTCTAGAAGTAGAATGTTCTATGCTGCATATAAACGTTATGCATTACAATGAGTAGAATAATGAAGACATCGACCTCGCCTTCCGATACATTATATTCGCGATATGCGTCAGATTATATTTTCATTCGAACAAGACACACAATGTACATTGTACAATGCGATGTAATGAACAGATAGGAGGATGCCGAACTACCAGTTGCAGTAGCAGGAGCAGTCTATAAAACTGGCATCCTCCTCGGCCCACTGCCCGATTTCACAGTTCCTTTTTCGATGTTAGACTCTATTCCGCGGCTCTTTCTTGCTCTTTCCATTACTTGGGAGTGCGCTCTGTCATCGGGTCTTTCTCAGCGATGCGGGGAAAGAGGACGCGGTATTGAACCCATGCCGCCTGGGCGGTATAGGCGCATATCGTCACCACTACGCTATCTTCCTCGAACATCATCTTCGTCGCTTGCCTTTTATACTATCTCCCAGGATTTTCTGTTGAAAAGAAACAGCATATAAACCGCGAAACTTGCTACTTCCGAGAGTCGAACCAGCGTCGGTGGCGGTGGATCTACCAACTACGCCACCTCATGACTCATGTCCAGCTGAAATTTGTCCAAAATCCGCATAGGTAATTAGAATAATTAAAAATTCCACGCATAAATTCAAATATTACTTCAACAAAGCAGTAAACCCATATCCTATCCATATCCAACCAGGGTCATCACATTATAGATTACGCTCTATCAAATATGCCGGACCTAACGTGTGGAACAGTATCCCGCAGGCCATCCGACAGTCGACGAGCATGTCCAGCTGTCCACATTCAAGTCGAAGTACAAGCAATTTCTACTAAATAACTACTAGTCCGAACTCAAGATTACCTGACCACGACCTGGGCTGTCGATCTCGCCTCCCCTGACATGCCACCCCATTTTTTTGTCGCTTGCTTTTTATTATACTATCTTCTTATACTTTTTATTCAGTGTGCAATGCGTGCCTTCTCTTTACATCGCCTAGGCCAAGGTGGGTGTCTCATTCCAAAGACTACTCCAAGTCGTTTCGACACCTTCCTATCCATTGTATCGCATTTTTGTGGTGTATTGAACTGATAAAAATTGCTAATAAACCAATGACGATGAGATGAAATGCAATCTTACTTAGCTATATATACGCGGTAGATTCGCCTTGATCAGATGCTGTCACTGAAATGAATGAAACAGCCAGAATTATTGCTTGTGGGAATATTCGCTCATACCTATCCTAGAATGTCATGAATAATTGTCAATTTGAACTTTACGTGCCATATATTAGAAAATCACCGATGAAGTTGTTCACAAATATTTTTCCAATAGTCTGCCTCCTGTGTTTGAAGACTTTTTCATACCTGCTAAACATGTCCATTCCCATTACACGAGATCCTCGTCTAAAGGAAACATCTACTTACCCCCACCCAATAGCAACCTAACTAAGAGATCCATCGACTACTCGGGACCTATCATCTGGAATCACCACATATCCGTGAATTGCCTTATAATAGATTCAAAAAAGCCCTACTTGATCACCTCTTGTCGTTACACTAACACTGTTGCCCTACCTCGCCCAGACATTGCTTCATTGATCATTTGCTACCATTGTTTAATTTTTTTCTATTTTCCTTTCTTAACTAAACATTTTTTTACAGCCAGACTGTTCAGAGTCAAGTGTAGCCTACCTGTTTGATGCTGGTGTGATCAGACTAGATGACCTTCACGGTCTTATCGATCATTCCTATCTAATACCGAATACTGTGCACGCATATTTTCTGTACCACCATCACTGCCGTTTGTTATGTATTTTGGTTCGATGAAAATAAAGACTCTCTCTCTCTCTCTCTCTATTCTGATAACGAAAAGTTCAGCTAAGGTGGGAGTTTGATTGATTCAGTTTATCAAGTTGATTCGGCCATGACCTATCTTATCACTGTGTTGCAATCTTTGTAATATCTTGAATAAATATTAAATTATAATAAAATTGATGATGATATTGGAGAATCAATAAATTTAATTCATTACATCTTTCCAGCTAGTAATAGCCTAGGCTACTGTTACTACGCTGTCTTTAAATTAAGCTATTGGATACCCAATAATGATGCTATATAATTCATACTTTTTGTGACGAAGCCGAATGAAAACCAACGACCCAATAATTCAGTAGCGATGAATTTCTATAGAATCGAATACTGACAGAAAAGTCGTTTTGATAGGTTTAAATCACAGCACTTATGCGTCGACCGCAGGCTGACTAAACGACTTACACAGTCACACATAAGCATTATCATGTAGGTCTTGAAGGTCATTAGGGATTTTTCATTTTGTTATTTTTCGGTAAGTAACTTGACCTGAATCCCGTAGAAATCACATTCGCGGAATTTTTCAGTTTCGCAGCCGATATAGTTCCGAGACGACAGCGACAGTTCTCACGCGATTACACCTTTCTTGCATTCTTGCATGAATCTTATTTCGAGCGACTCCAACCCGCTGTAATTGGTGTTTATGCAACGTTGGCTAAGAGCCGGCAAAATCAAAGGGGTCCCCGTGAAAGATTCGTGGCTGGCATGCCAAAATGATGTTTAAAGTTTCAGATCGCGAGTTTACACTCATGGTGTTTCACACTACACCGTAATTTGTCGACGTACGTGATCCCGCTAAATAACCTACAACTAACGCTTTACTAATACCATAATGGTGTCGAGTAGGCAGGTGGCCCAACAACGGATTACCAGCTTCTAAATCGTGTCGCTGAAATAAACAATTATTCATCGTGACATCCTCTTCTGGGACTTTCTATGACGACAACAAATTTTCCACTTTCACGGACACACTTGCTGTTGAAAATTTGTGCTTATTCAACGTCAGTTGAATGTATTGTACGACGTCGTCAAATTATAGAAAACTAATCTACGGATAGATGCGCATCACGTGATTCACGGTCGAGCAGATTTGTCGTCGCTTCATAGCATGAAACGGCAACGTAATGGCTAATCCCATAGATGACGACCCGAGCGCTCAAATTTAATAAAGTTGATCTTATTTGAAAGCTACAGTCGCGCTGATTCTGATAATATACATCAAAATCTGATCAGGGCAATGGAACCCCCTCGCAATACCCATCAAAGTCTGAAAATCGGCATTGTTCTGAATAATCGCAACCACGCAAGGACCATTGTTACGGTCATTGTGCTGCGTCGTTGCTATTGTTTAGACTTTAGAACAATGCCGATTTTCAGACTTTGAAATATATTTCGGGGTGGTTCCATTGCCTTGATGAAAATTTAATGTATATTATCAGAATCAGCGCAACTGTAGCTTTCGAATAATATCAACGTTAATAAATTTGAGCGCTCGGGTCGTCATCTATGGGATTAGCAATTACGTTGCAGTTTCATGCTATGAAGCGACAACAAATCTTCGACTGTAGCATCACTCGACCGTGAATCACGTGATGCGCATCTATCCGTAGGTTAGTTATCTATAGTCAAATGTCATGACGTGTGTGAGCCAGGCTTGAACAACTAGAAAAGTTTCGGCTTTTCGAAGATTAAAATTAGAATTACTGAATTCATAAAAACTTGGAAATTGAATTCAACTCTTAATTTGAAAGAAATACAACAAAAATCAAGTTCACTTCATATCGATTCAGAGTTGACTCTCAAAAGCATGATAATGGTAAATGTCTGTACACCGAGCTTGACTCGTTTCGAACTTTATACAGTTCTCCTGTAGCTTTTTCAGGAATTCGAATGAAAATGACAGCGTAAAAACATTTCACAAAGTAGATTATAATTAGACTATCTGCATTTTTCTCTGATTGATCTAATTAGTCAGCTAGAATTATCTAGTTGTCCAAATCTGTTATGAGCAGAACAGTGCAAGCGGGAATGAACAATACGCGCTATCATCATTCCAAATACTTTTTTTGCTTGGATTTCGTTCTCGTGGGCATTTTGCTGCATAATTATCGAACAATTACGATAATACAACCCTGTAATGCAAAATCTAGTTGCTTGATATGATCGGAAACGCGTAATCAGGTTCTCGCAATTCTATTTTTGTTTGAGAATTTCAATGACACTCTGGCAGAGATAAGAAAGTAAATATACGAAAAATCGGTTTACGAAAACAATGAACGAGAAAAGAAATGAGGTGATTTCTGTTATGTCGCGGTAAAGCTCCTATAAATATGATTCGTCAAATGGTATTACTTAAGTAATTACTAGCGAACATAAAAATTTATATTCTTCTTCCGAACAAGACATTTGGTTATGTCTTTAAAACGCTGCTACAGTCGGATTTCGACTTGTCATTTTGTTGAGTCCAACGTGACAAAGTCCGTCGATACCCCATTCAAGCACTGAACCAATAATTTCAATATTTCCGCTCACAACTCAGATACGCACAAAATATAACGTGAAATGAGATCAACAAACAATTATATTATAGATAGCAAACCTACGAATAGTTACGGAACACGTGACTGCACAGTCTAAAGTCAGTAGTTGGCATTGTTGGGACGATCGGAATAACACAATATAAGTCGAATTTATGGTGATTATGTTACGGGCAATTTTCGTCTTTTATATTGATTTTTGAGGTAGCAGCACTTTATCAGGGCCCTGACCAGATTATAAAATAAATTTTCTCAATCAGTGTGACAGAATGTTTTTTCAAGACCACGTTTACTAAATTTTGCGAGCTATAACATTATATACCGGTACCTTCGACACCTTCCTATCTGGTTAATGTGTCGCTCTTTTGTGGTATATCGATAGTATAAAATTGTGAATAATGAATTGAACTCAACTGAATCTATTTATGAATCTACCGGAAATTTCAAATTGGAATCGCTTGCAGTCAAGCATTTCGCATCGATCCGTAGACTAGTTATCTGTGATTACACGGCAACCGTAGCTAAACCGTATATTTTCACTTTCGGTCACAGGCGTTTTCTGGTTTACTGTCTGCGTGGCAGTGATGGAAGTCTATATGGTTAGGAAGATTGTGTTGAAATTCCGAGGTAGCTGATTGTTTGCAACGCCGATTACGCGCGTGAGTCTTGACGGAGACTATATCCCGAGTCCTCTTTTGATGATTTGAGATTTAACCTCTCATGTTCGATATGAGGTCCGGGAATGGTATCATGTACGCCATTTCTTCATATTGACCCGAGTCCTCTACCACGTTGTCCTGATGAACTGATTCATCAGGAGTTCCACTTCCAAGAGACAGGAAAGGCGTCAGATAATCGTAATAGTAATCCGAATCCTCCTCTGTGCGGGTATCCGGAGAAGTGGTGTCCTCATCTGGACTAGTCGTGGAAGTCACATCACTTTCCGGACTCCAGTAAGTCCAAGTGGGTTTGATCGTGATCGTTGGTCCCGTGCTTTGCGGGCTTGGGCTATTGTAGATGTTAATCTGGAACGTGGCTACCGGTACTTTTGGTTGCGAGCTATCCGCTGGCGGTATCTGGCGCTCTAGCTTGTGGAACATTTCTCCGAGTATGTTCCACCGTGAATCTTCGTCAGGTTTGTCGTCAGTCAGCGAGATTCGCATCGTGTTCGATAGACACCAAAAGAAACATTTTAGTTCCTCCAGACCACCTGCAATTTGAATCAGCGGTCAGTAACGAAGTACTTCCACTTTTTCGAAATGCTCAAGTAGATTTTGTCAAACTTGCACTCATAGACGGACAGTAACGAAGTAGGCTACTTTTACTTCCCAAGTCATTCGGCTAGATCAGTGGTTCCCAACGTGGGCGATATCGCCCCCCAGGGGGCGATTTGGCGGTCTAGGGGGCGAAAATGACGAAGGGGCGATAGGGGGGCGAAAATGGACAAAGGGGGCGACAGGGGGCGAAAATAGTGAAGGGGGCGATGATGCGTTAAAACGGCTATATTGGAGTCAAGGCGGAGAAATAACCTTTTTTTTTTAGTCAGCCCACGAAAAATTGGTTGCAAAAGTGTAAAATTCGACATCGAGCCGAAAAGTTGACCTTTTTTTTTAGTCAACCCACGGGTGATTACAGTTTGTATGCCCATTTTTCGGTTCACAAAATTTTGGGGGCGATGATCGGTGTTGAACTTGAAAAGGGGGCGATGGGTCGAAAAAGGTTGGGAACCACTGGACTAGATATTGTAGCAGCCCTCCTGCGCCCCCTATATAGATTGGCATCAGTTGGATGCTTGAGTGAATATGTGTTGCATTCTGGGTAGATTTGTTGGAGTCGAGGTGTAGTGTACCAGAGTGGAGTCTAGATACCGTTGTTGCATTGAGTATACCATTTTTATATTGTGTCTGTACCGTGTCTGTTGGAGTGCACAAGTACTTGAGTCGAATAAACCTCCATTCCTGAACAAAGGCCTCTATAATATTGTTCATTTACACTCAGAGGTGATGGCGAAGTTATAGGCCTACTTTTGCGTTTTGGGAAGACTCAGGCATCTTTTATCTACTTGCACTACTTACTAGGGATGGTGTGAACGTGAGCTTCACGTTCGTGTTCTGTGTGTGAACCTCGGAAATTTAGAGGTTCGTGTTCACAACAGAACCTTGGTAGGTTCTTCCCTGTGAACCTTTTTCATATATTACAATTTTCACTTCATTATAAAAGATCTTTGGTTCAAATTTATTGCATTTCAACTGCGGGCCACTCTATGCATGTCGTTGGCAGCATTAAAAATCTATACACTAAACGAGCATGCACCTTGGCAATCTCAAAAGTTTTACTTGCTTTGTTACAAAAGTATGCTCAAAATATCCAGCTTTCTGTTTGTGAGTATTTAGTGACTCTCTGCTGTGAGCTTGACCCGCAATCACACAACATCAAGAGCGAAATACGTGGTCAGGCAATGATGCTTATTCAACCAAATGATGAGATTGATATTGTTTTCTGATGTAAAAAATCTAGCAGGCGTACGGGGTGAATCTTGGCTTCATATCTTTACTGCATCATTAAAACCAAATCCGTGCGATTGAGGTGTTGGCTACTGCTGTAGAACTTGTTAATGGGGTAATATCAGTAGCAAGTCTAGAAACCCGTTTTACACTTTGCTCAGTATCAATAGCAATACTCAGACGCAGAATACATTGTTCCGTCTGGCCTAGACCGTTAAGGCGTAAGCTTATATTCACTGATAGGTCCTCGTAGAAATTGTTGGCAAAGCGGCGTAAGATATTGATTTTGCGGGAGTATTTTATCCTTTGATTGCCTCAGTTGATACATTTAGCGACGTTTAAAACGCCAATTTGTACTTATGCATTGTGGCATTATGTGGCCCGAGTCGTCGCTATGTATCGTGTACATTAATATTATAGAGTATCACTTCATTGAAGATAGGGTTGTAATTAGCAATATGACGTCGCGTGACGTCATGGGGTTCCCGTTCGCGTTCACACGAACCTGAACCTTTCAGAGGTTCACACCATCCCTACTACTTACTCGAGTGGTTACGTTTTTTGACCACATCTACTTAACAGAGGCAAAACTGCAGGCTTAGAATGCTTAGAAATATCTACTTCTACCTGTACTCGAGTAGAAATTTTCGGTGGATACTTTGACCCCCGCTTCTTTCACCACCTTCTCGAGGGTATATCTTTTTGAACTACTTCCATTTCTACGTAACACTTTTCGGTCCAAAAGTGCTTACGTTTTACACTATCGATTTTGTGTCGTAGAAAGTAGATTTTGGATTGGTTTGCAACAATTTTGTGAGTGAAATTGTAATGGAAGCCGGGCGAACTAGCCCCCGTATCACGGTAATGAAGCATATTTTCGAAGGTTTTTGATCAGTCAGTTTGCATTCTCGCGAGAGTAGCCCCATCTATTTTGTAAAACAAATTAAAACTATTATCATGAGTACTTTTTAGACCTTTGATTTCGTACGTTCCCTTGAACTATAGTTGAGGGAAATCTATACGCCTACTTGTGACTGACGGCATTTCTTGTACTTAACTTGAGTAAGCATGTAGCCTATAATGCTGACTTTTATATGACCATCAGGGCTGCAATAACTGGTCATGACTCGACTCGAGTCGCCATTTTTTGTTGGCTCAAGTCATTTTCTTAAGAATGGAAAATGATTCGACTGGACTTGAGTCACTTTATGTTTTGACTCGATTTGTACTCGAGTCATTATGCATGACTCGACCAAAGTCATATGAGTCGACACATTCTATATGACTTGTTCAAGTTTCGTTATATCAGCACCGATTATTGAAAAAATAAGCACAGAAACAGCCTTTACCCTGTTTGAATAAACGTGTTTAGAGTGAGAAAAACGAGTATATTATGAATCCAAAGCCTTCGATCTAACCCAAGAGTTTCACTGCAAAATGAGTTGAACTTGTCTTGAACCCGATAATGCACAGTAAACACTATGACTCGGACTTGGCCCGTTTCTCCCTGGCTTGGAACTGAACTTGACTTGAAAATGACTCGACTTGATTCGAGTCAAAATTATAAAAGTCAAATTTTCTTATGACTTGAAACCTTGTGACTTGGTTATAACTCTGATGACCAGCTGTCTCACGGCAAAGTATACCATTCGACTCACCTTCCTTGATCCAACATAGATTCTGCCCGCTGCCACATTTATCGAAGAGAGATGAGATGTTAACGTCACGAGATTTGATCATACATTCCATGAACGAAGCTGAAAAAAAAAACGCTTTTTATTTCACTGAATAGGTGAATTCTCTGTTTCTTCCGTCTTACCGTTGATGAATGAGTGTGAGCGCAAAACCTCCTTCACTTTATTAGCTGGGTAGCGACAGAACGGTCCCAAAAATCCTTTGCTGCAATTGCATATTCTCCCTTCTTTGCCAACAAGGACGCATGTACCTCCGTTGGTGCATTGCGAGTCTCCCGTGCACTCGTAAAGCCCCAGTCCAGAATCCAGCTTGTCGGGTCTGTGAAAGAATTAGAAGCATGGTCAGTGGTCACTGGTCAGACTACGAGCCACCGAGTTGAAAATATGGCAAAATCGGATAACTGGTCGATTGAATCCCGATTCGAACATTATTACTCCAAGTATAGAGTATTCGAGTATCACACATTTTAACGTCATAGCAGCATGAATGACTAGGCAAGTTTAGATACAAAATCGAATATTTTTGGTTTGGATTCCGATACGAACTTAAAACGTCGAGTCGAGTATCGAATGTAGTAGCATGAATGTATTGGTAATGGTAGGTTAAATAAGAAAAAACGAATAGCAAGATGAATCGCTTGACAGGTTTGAAGAATTATTGATAAAATATTCGAGTTGATTTGACTATTCCAGTATCTGCTATTATGACGTGTTAGCCCGGCAAATGACTTCGTAAGTTTAAAGATGTATATTTTTTGCCACCTCTAACAAAAAAAAAAATGCCAATTACATATCAGAAAGAATAATTTGGTATTTCCTGATCATGCCTATTTCATATCGCTTCGCAGAAATGTCATTTCCACGAAGAGGCCAGTGACACAATAGGCTACATGTTTTGGATACTGATACGACTAATCGAGGTCTCAAGGCCCCCTACGATGGGAAAAAAAGTATTGAAGCGATATATCTTATTGATAAATGTCTTGAGCATCCAGATAGGTCAGCACGCTCTATAGCAAATAGCCTTGGCCCAAACAATCGTAGGAAGGGATTCACGACAATTAATCGCTGTTTCAACTGTTTCAAGCAGCCGTTGCTCGCGATTTTTGATTCCGATTCTATAACTGACTGTTAGATGTTCTAAAGCGGGTCACGTAACTCTCATCGATGTAAATTTGTTGCCGGTTGGGAATTTTCAATTTTACTTTGACCTGATTTGTCGAAAGCCGGCGGATTGGTTTTGAATTGTATCGAAATTCATAATGCGAGATGATCGGACGAATAGTGCGGGGTGCCGGCGTGGAACTATACCGCCAGGCTTGGACAACTAGAAAATATTCAGCATTTCCAAATTGCTTTAGATTAAGAATTATGGCTACACAGTTTGTTCCAAATTAAATTAGACTTTGTAAGAAATACAACAACAATCAAGTTCAGTTCATATCAAATCAGAGTTTATTTTCGTGAGCACGAGAATAGCAAATGTCTGTACACCAAACTTGGTTCGATTCTCACGATGTAGTTCTTCTGTCGCATTTTCAGGAAAACCAGAAAATTAATCAGAATTAAAATGAGAGCATAGTAACATGTCACTAATTACGTTGGAATTAGCTTACCGGGACTTCGCTCTTTCAAGTCTAATTAAACGACTAAGAATTAGCTAGTTGTCCAAGTCTGATGACCTCATAGGCTAGGATAGGTCCTTCCTACACCCGAAACGGGTGGCCAGTTGTTATAGAGACCCGAAACCGAGCGATGCGTTGCCCAGCGATAAAATATATGTTTCTCATTAACACTTGGCAGTAGCGAGACTCGTCTTTAACTTATTTGTTGCACTTTCATGCTCGTGATGGAGTAATTGTCTTAATTGGTTCGTACGCGATCTTTACGTAAGCTCGCGCCATTTTGAATAATGACTTGACCTATATGCTCGTTAATTTCTCGGCCTTTGTGTTATGCTTATCTGGATTCTAGAATTAACGAATTACCGACGACGCCCCTCTGGAGCATACACTTGAAATCCGTGGGTGGGAATAGCTGTGGTTTTATATATCAGATTTCCACCATAGCGTGAGGTGTAAATCAGGTGAACGCCACTTCCAGGTAACAAATTTCGCTTTCACACCCTTCCAATGGGCGAAAATGAGTCAAGAACGCACAAATCATTACGTAGATATGATACATAAACTGCTGTGAGGTAAATAGACCACATTGTAAGTACATGGGTAGAAAAGTAGCAGATGCATGAACACCACTTTCAGGTAACAAATTGTGTTTTCGCGCCCTCCCAAGGAAGAAAATGAATCGGCAAAATATACGATCTTCATTTACAGGCTAAAATTGGGTATACGCATACCATACGCGGAACTTCAACGCTTTCCTGCCTTTATTCAAATTTGCAAAAAGTGTTAGGTATTATGCTCTGTTTCCGTGTGCCACCTTTTGGGTGTGAGTAAACTCCGTCTTTTGGCTAAGCGTGTATACTATACAACTTGTTGCTTTGCGTACATAATTGTAGAAACTACCAACACAGTTAGTTGACGGTCAACAAACTAATTTGTTTTGAGTATAGTTCTAGTTGTAGTTGCGAGTTTTGTAAATTGAGTAGTTCTAGTACTAGTTGTGTATTTTGAAGATCCAGTAGTACAAGTCTGTTTGCGATACGATTGATTTTCAAGTATATTCCCGCCACTTCGTGATTAGTAAGTTTCGCGAAAACTAGCAGAATGACGAAACTCATTTGCAGATTGCGGCCCACATACTGACATAACGGCGTACTTTGGAAATTTCCAAAGTGTCAGATTTGTTTTGAAATCGTTTATACTCAAAATCAGTGTTCGAAAAACACGTTTTCGGCATAATTTATATACGAACCGCCGCTCCCATACGACTAAGAATCAACACGATAATTGTCAGCTACTCGAGGTATGATTTTCTTTGACCCTTCGATTGGTGATCCGTTTCAAGCGAATTAATTAAAGCGTTTGCTTAACGACATAGCTACCTCTTGTTATTGTCGGGTTGGATTAGCGGTTTACTTCATAGTTGTGACTCCGAAAAGCATGCTGTTGAGGTTAATTGCTTGTTGTCGGCGCTGTGTGTGATTACGCAGATGGCGCGCGAGCGCGTAGAACAAATCTTGTAATCGCGTGTTATCTAGATTGCGGTCGTAATTAGGCGATTTACGTCGCCCGAGCACGCTACGCCCTTATGACGCAATGTCCGATTTGCAATGTTTGTACAATGTACTGTACGTACACTTGTACAATGTACATGTACTGTACAGTGAAGTATTCAGAGCCACACAAATGTCGGGTTTTTGATCCGATCCGATCTAAATGGTGGAATGTTTCTATGCTCTCAATTCAATTATAATGTCATCTCTGGTTTTCCTGAAATTGCTACAGTAGATCTGTATAGTGCGAAACGAGCCAAGCTTAGTGTACCGACATTTGTCATTCTCATGCTTTTGACAGTCAACTCTGATTTGATATGAACTGACCTGGATTTTTGTTGTGTTTCTTTCTAGTCATGAATTTAATTCAATGTCCAAGTTTTTGCAAATGCAGTCATTCTACTTCTAATCTAATACCGATAAAGCCTACGCCGATAACCCTGATATCTCCAGCCGATATTCAAAAGATACGGTGTACAAAACCAATTACGGGCACTAAAACTCATAAACGATAATCGGCAGTAGTATTATTTACTAATTTATTTATTATTATTATTTAATCAACGAATACAGAGTTACTCACAGCCTTCGGTCACGATTAGAATCTTCTTCTGCCTGTCTGTCTGATTGTTGGTCAATATTCCGAACAGGGCCGGCTGAACCGAGCTCGAACATCGAAACGAGCAGAATCGCGAGGCAACTAGCCCGCATCACGAACGAGAGAGATCCGAACTTTTAGAGATTTTCACAATATTTGGCTTCCGATGCTGCTTCAATCAAAATCAACCTTTGCCAACACAAAGCGGATATCGATTTCTATTATTAGACGGTCCTGCAAATAGAATAATGTGGGCATTGTTGCGGGTTTGGAGATTTCTGATTTAATTACAGAATTTCTCTAAAATTAATAGCCGACTTCCTGTGAATTATTTTAACGTTTTTCGGTCTTGTGCGTGGAAAGTTATGGCGCAATTCGCCGAAGTTGAGTTTCACCATTTGACGCGTATTTTCGCTGAAATCCGTGGTGAACAAAATGACTTGGATATTCGCGACTACTATGTATTAGAAAATAAATAATTCTAGTTGTCTAAATAGACTCATTAGAACGAAATGCCCATTTTAATCTAATTTGTGAAATGGTTCTATACTCTCATTTTAATTTTAATCCGTTTCCGCTTTTTCTGAAAATGCTACACGAGAACTGTGTCGTGCGAAACGAACCAAGCTCGGTGCACGCTGCACAGACATTTTTCATTCTCATGCTTATGAGGATCAACTCTGGTTTAATATGTATTGAACTTGATTCAATTTCCAAGTTTTCACGAATTCAGTAATTCTAATTCTAATCTAATTTGGAATAAGACTGTGTAGCTCTAATTCTAATTCTAATCGAATCTGTAAAAGCTGACTGTTTTCTAGTTTTCCAGCTCTGCTATCTACATGCTATATCGGCTTTATCAGAAGATTTTCGATTTATGATTTCATTTAAAACTCATCGTTACGTCATTATCTGCAGCATTGACTAACATCTTCTCTGCTTCAACTTACTACTTATGATTCGGAAATCCTCGCAACTCAAACCCTGGAAATACTAAGACCTTATTCCGGCTATACGTTTAATTAAAAAAGCTTTATTTTTTTCTCGAAAAGAAGGCGGGGACGTGAGATTTTTTCACAGGTCGGCAATCGAGATCGACTATTTCAGGTTTGCCGTACCTTTCTCGTCCGAATTTAGCATACAATTGAATAATATATTGATATTGAAATATATCCGAATATTTTCAGCTGACCTTCGTCAGGGGTAATCGCCAGCAGCTAGTATAGAATTGAAATGAGCATTGTATATTACAGACATTGTTTTTTGCGTCATGACTGTGCAGGAGCTGTGCGGCCTGAAATATTGGTAGTTATTGAATTAAATGAACTAAACCATTTAGTGCTGTCTTTTTGTTAAGTTATGAATTCGCACAGCATATGTATCATCTATTTGTGAGCACTGTTCCCTCTAATCTGCGCGAGCGCGCAATTGCGCAGCGCTGACATGGTCTCCGTGCACAGAAAATCTAAGCCGCATGCGCACAAGAAAAAATCAAATGATGACCGTTTTTCAATCAAAGTGATGACCTTTTTTTAGTCGTTACGCACTGTTGTCCAAGGGACCGCGCGCAGACTCGTGAAACATTAGAGCGAACATTGTTTGCGAGTTACTATATTCTGCATGCATCCAGCCCAAATAATATTCTGGTTGATTTCAATATGTATAGCTTATTGAATTGTATACTGACGTTCTGTACCTCCAAGACTACATTCTCCAGATTTTAGTGAAACCACCAAAATCTCACGAATCAACAAAAGTCGCTTCAGATATTCATCACGTTTGTTCAAAATAATAATGTGCTGCATGAACATTTAATGACTCGTTCCGCTTTCAATTAAGAATTTTACGAATGTCTCAATCTACTACGAGGCCGGTTTACGCTGACATTGCATCGTATACCGATCACGTTAATCGCCACACAATTACCAGATATCTGTCGATTGCACGTCTGCTGTAAAACGTCTTCAAGGGACTCTTGGATTTGCAGAACTTCAAAAAATAATTGAATAATATATTCATAATGAAATAAACCCGTATACACTAAACCCCTAAACTAGTGGAGAATTGTGAATATCGTTGTATATCAACAGCCCTTGTAAATACAAAGTTATTTTGAAATATCTACTAGTTGATGACGATTACCCCTGTCTATTGTCAGTCGATATTAATAAGGTTTATTTCAATATAAATATATCATTAAATTGTATATTGAAGTTCTGTACCTCCAAGAGTATGTATGTCACCAATGCTGCCTAAAACATTCCCTGGCAATCTTGGAAACACTGTTGCAAGGGCCGACCTTCAGCTATCACGTAGACGCGATACTGCGTGGCCATCATGATGAGACAGCGTCAATTCGTATATTCGTTGATAATAATGTTATCGATTGTCTGGTAAGAGCATATTCTGTTTTTGTCTCATCTCAATTTTTCCGGGAATCGCGAATGGTTTTAACAGGAAATCCGTCTCCTGATGTGTAAACTCTTTCTTATTCAAATTAGAATTATTTTCAAGTCATAACGTCTCTTATGATGCGTTCATTTACAATCTTTCGCGCCAAAGGTAAAACGCTTTCGATTCCTTATCAGATTTTAATCGACTTCTTGATGACTTTTTGTTCGTCGTCCGCGTTTATGGGATTGTCATAATCAGATAGTTAGACTAATTAGGATTGCCATAATCAGATAGCTGTCTAATTAGGCTAATTAGAGCGAAATGCCGGTAAACCAATTCTACTGTAAATTGTGAAATGTTTCTATGATCTCATTTTATATTTAATATAGTTTCTTCTTTTCCTGAGAATGCTACAGGAGAACTGTATCGGGCGAAACGAGCCACAGGCTTGGTGTACAGACATTCTCCATTCTCGTGCCTTTAAGAATCCAGTCTGATCTGGTACGAAGTGAACTTGCGTTTTGTTGTATTTCTTTCTACTCCTGAATTTTATTCAGTTACCGAGTTTTGGCGAATTGAATCATTTTAATTCTCATCTAATCTGGCAAATCTGCTAATATTCTAGTTCTAGTTCAAACCAGAATGGCGTGGAATGGGAGCTTGAGAAAGAAATCCTCATCCGTGGAATGTCTCAGCATCTCGAAGGGCAACAAAACATATTTTCCACTTGAGCTTAATAACATAGCTTTACGGGTCGCTGACGTCACTTCCGGCTTCTGTTACAAAGCTATGGTAAATGTTAACATATTGCTAACGTATATCGAAAATGACCGCTTTTGATCAGGAGAATTTTCGATCGTAGGTGTCACGTCGTGAAACAAAGCTATGGGGTCGTTTCATTGAGTGCCGGAGCAAATTTGGAATGTGGCGTTACGTGGAACACTCATTAATCTTTTAATCGAAGTCAGTTTTTCGTGAAAATCAATAAAGACTCTTGTATAGGTACAGAAATCCAGTATACAATTGAACAACATTGTATAATAAAACAAAAACGGCCTCCTCCGCTGTTTAACGCCATTTTACTTCGGGTCACTAACTCACGATTTGGCCGGACACAACGATTCCAAACCGAGTATAAATTTTACTGATTCGATTAATTGGAGTATTATGGTAGTCAATTTTTGATTTAAAAATATACGGCTTCGCGGCAAGATTGATATTTTGGCGTGTAGATCAACATTGCAATATATTTGGCATAAGACGTAGAATATTCGTGATACGATATACTTCTGTCAGGTATCGATCGGCACTAATGATCTGTTTTGACAAGAGCCTGGCGATATCGGATTTTTGAGCCGATAAAACCAATAACTTGCGCCTTCACCGACAACCCGATATATTCTGTCGATACTCAAAAGATACGATATCTATCCTTTAAGACGCATTTACCAAACTTCGGAGCATTTGAACAGATTCAAGGCCATCGCTATGCTTGGACCATGGACATGAAATATACTAGAAAGGCATGCATCTGGAGACTTGTAAGCAATTAGAAATAGATCAATATTTCCAGTCTAGCAGCCTCAGGTTGTAGTTCTCTGACTGCCTACTATCATGTAGTAATGTCACGAAAATTGGCGATCTTTTGTACTTCTTGTGGTCGATACTGATATTTCTCTCATAATAGCGTGGTATTGACTCGATATGATCGGCCTACTCTAGTTATGACTTCATAACATGTGGTAATGGAACTCGAATACTCGATTTAATACTCGACTTAATACTCAATTCGGAATTGAATTACTACGCGATTTTGCCAAGCTGTGTAATCACGATTCACTCACCTATTATGCTCAATCGAAAACTACCATTTTCGACGGAATGAGAAAGTTTTGAACAATGAAATCATCTCGGGAATTTCGTCTATTTCACGACGACTTGACCTTAAAAGCGATAATTGGAAACGTCATTATTGCGCGGACATAAACGTCTATTGCCCCGCGCGGCATTAATGAGAGGTTTTAGTTGATCAAATAAATCGCGCGCTTGCGTGGTTTGTAATTATGGCTTTTTGAAATTTGTAATCCGTCCCAACCACGTTCTGCTTAATTACCGCACAGCATTTCATTGCTTTCATTTGGAACGATTATCGAATTACTGAGGACCGCAGTTTTGTCTTTGTCTTTTTGTTGTATGGTCGACTGATGTCATATCAACCGGCGACCATTATAGTCTTGTTGAACTTAACTTATATCTTCATACGTTCCTACTTCACTCGTTAGTACAAGACGCCGTAGTATAGGAGCTATTACAAATTCGATTAGAATTAGAATGATAGGTAGTCTATACAGTTTTTCAAATTGTGCCCAAATTAGAATGACTGAATAAGCAAAAACTCGGAAATTTAATTAAATTCCGCATTTGCTATAAATACTACAAAATCAAGTTCGCTTCATATGAAAGCTGAGTTCATTCTCATAAGCACGAGAATGGAAAATGTCTGTACACCGACCTTGGTTGGTTTTGCGCTATACAGTTCTCCTGTGGCGTTTTCCGGAAGGCCAGAAATCAGATTACAATTAGAATGAAATCGAAGAAACATGTCACAAATTAGATTAGAATTGGATTACCGGCATTTAGCTCTAATTATTCTCGTTAGACAACTGGAATTAGACAGCCAGGATTGGACTCTGTCTGGCCCGCGAATAGTTGTATGAAATTGAGAAAATATTACCTGTATTGAATGTTAATACGTGAACTATACAACTATAGAGGCAGTGTAAACTACATAATGAAATATTCGTTTACGTTGAAGCCTATTTACTAATGTATAGTGAATACCGTGTGTGAGTGGTCTACATCTATACGCCGTACGCGTAATCCAGATACGAAATAAAACAATTATGAAAAAGTGTGCCGTAAACGTCAAAGTCACGGCCCATGCGTAATTCGTAATGTAACAATGGCAACAAACAAGGTTTGATCTATACTACACGAAAGCAGTTATACGCCAAAGTTGAAAACGACAGATACACGCAATAGTAACGCGGAGAAACTGTTGGAGGTCCAGAGCTTACAATATACAATTCTATAGCATACCCGAATATTTTAGGCTGACACTGGTCAGGGTACTAATGGAAGAGACTAATGTGAGATTTGCCTGTTACAGAGGAATTTCTACAGTCTGCATAAACTTGGATTGACCAACTTGAATAAAACTCGATTCTCATGCCACTTCAGCAAACATTGTTTGTTGCTATTATTGTTACATTACGAATTACGCGATCTGTCATTTTAATCTGTTTTGGTAAATAAACCCCCACTTTCTCATCACTTCATATTAACACGTCCATTTATTAGCAACCAGTCCAAACAGTGTATTGCACTGCTTTCGATTTAGAAATTAATTCGCCACAGACTATACTTTAAACTTTTGGCTTTTGTGTTTCTCATTTGGCCCATTGGGAAAATAATTGCACACTACTGCCCTGAACGAAGGAGAAAATAGAGTATTCACAAAGCTGTCACGGCTTTATTCATAAGAGGATTATGAGTGTATGAGATTGATAACACCTACACAAGACCTAGTATTGAATTCCCAAAATAGACCAACAATGTTATTAATCCTATATTGTATTTTAGCCGCTCCCCCAAATGCACCTTACGCCGTTCGCAACGTCTCACCACCGAATAAAACTGATTGTTGATACTTGTCTCGTTACATGTCATTAAAATTAGTATGATGAAGAGATAAAATAGCTTGGATCCCGCTTTAGAGCTAAAAACATAGTTCACGTAAACAATCCATCACTTCTTAAATTCGTTACAAAGTAATCCAAAATGTTAGGCTCGCAAACCCGAAACACTTGCCAGTATGCCATCGTTACTGACTAACGTGACGGCAAACTTGCGTATGAATCACCGCCGATTTGGGACTTTTCGACACTTGAGAATAAGTCTCACCCAGATTACATGTTTTGCTTGCTGCTTTTCAATATCTGAAGCAACTCAAGTTTTCTTCTCCGGATCTGAAAATGATTTCTGATACTATAATTGTCTGCGCTCGAGCTTCGACTACTAGAGCATGTCTGGAGGTACAGAGCTTCAATATACAATTGAATAATGTCTTAATATTGAAACAAACCCGAATATCTTCGGTTGACACTCGTCAGGGCTAATCGTCAGCGACTAATAGAGAATTGAAAAGAACATTATATGTATTAACATCAACAGTCGTGTTACCAATACGACGTCACCGGACGATTTGCTCGAATTTCCGCGCCTTGTTTGATGATACGACAGTTGGTATACAATGTTCTTTCCGATTCTCTCTCTACTATAGTTGCCGACGATTACCCTTGACGAAAATATTCGGGTTTGTTTCAATATTAGGTTATTATTATTATTATTATTATTATTCAATGCAAGACTTGTCCATGTGGTTTCGACTCCTTACGATACTTTTTGATTGTATTGCAATCTCGTGGTATTTTGAATCGATGAAGTATCACATGATCATCGATCTATCGGAAAGATCATCACTCTATCAAATATGCCGGACCTGACGTGTGGAACAGTATCCCGCCGGCTATTCGACAGTCGGCGAGCATATCCACATTCAAGTCGAAATACAAGCAATTTCTACTAAATGGATACTAGTCCGTCCTCAAGATTACCGGACCTATCGATCTCGCCTTCTGTGACATGTCACTCCATTTTTGTCGCTTCTTTTACTTTTCATTCAGTGTGCATGCACGCCTCCTCTTTACATCGCCTAGGCCAAGGTGGGCATCTGATTTCAAAGAATGCTCCAAGTCGTTTCGACACATTCCTATCTTTTCATTGTATCGCAATTTCTGTGGTGTATTGAACTGATAGAAATTTCTAATAAACCGAACCGAACAAAACGGACCTAGGCGTTTCCAAAGAACTGAAAACTAGTTTTGCATGATCTCAATGCGCCGGAAATCCCTAAAAGCTAGAACGGATCTTCGACATCTTATAGCGTCAGCGAAGCAAACTATGACATAATTCTAATTAGAGCGAAATGCTGGTAATCTAATTCTATTCTTATTTGTGAATTGTTTCTTTGCTCTCATTTTCATTCTAATTCAAGCTTGGCGTACAGACATTTGTCATTCTCATGCTTATGATAATCAACTCTGGTTTGATATCAGGCGAACTTGAATTTTGTTGTATTTGTTTTGCGAATTCATAAATTCTAATTCTAATCTAATTTAGAAAATAATGAATATAATTCTAATTCTAATCTCATTCGGAAAAAAAGAAATTTTTCTAGTTGTCCAACTAGGTGTTGAAGATAAATTTAACACTATAGCTGGTCTTGAATATCATATAGCCTACTGCAGGCCTGTATTCAAGCGTGAATTACACAACTTTGCTGCAGTCGAGGGAAAAATCGGCGACGATCATTTCCTTCTGAATTCCTTGACAACAATCACTTAATTAACGTCACACTATCACGAAGTCCCACAAAGGATGCAATTGTAGATGGATATGTTCCAGCTCTTCCCAAATCAAGATCCTAATTACCTATTTTATATTTAGAAACGATATCGTGTTGAAATGATATCCGGCCCGCCTTTTAATCTGTATCGAAGGCCACTTCACACTTTGACAGAGTAACCATTGAATAATGATAATAAAAGTCGCGCTCGGCACGATTTAACGCCCGTTATAATGGGAACGACTTGTCAAACACTAGTCGAGATAAACAAACATGACGACACGACCACATGCAAATTTATTAATTGTATTTCGCACGCGAACAACAATATATGAAGAACATGGGAATTAGGAGTGGCTTGAATCTCACAAAAAAGTTTTTCTTCTAGTTTCTTTGGTCTAGTGTGAGCGATTCCAATGTGTTTTGAGTAATTGAGTAGCGACGATCATTATAGCCTTCCTGATGTCACGAAATAGCAACATGTTTCATCAAAGTAGCCTAATTAATAACAATGGGCCCTGATTTGGATCGTTCGTGAATTACCAGACTCACTTCGTTACGGAAATAGTGTGTGTGCTGCAGGGCTTTGGAGCCGGAGCAAGGAGCCGGAGCCCCGTTATTTGAGGAGTAGCTCCGGCTCCGACGTATTTCATAAGATGCTATTATATATGCATCATCATCATCATTGGTTTATTAGCAATTTTATCAGTTCAATACACCACAAAAATGCGATACAATGAAAAGACAGGAAGATGTCGAAGCGACAAGGAGTAGTCTATGGAATCTGACACCCACCTTGGCCTAGGCGATGTAAAGAGGAGGCATGCACACTGAATGAAAGTAAAGAAGATAGTATAGAAGAAGAATGCGACAAGAAATAGGGCGGCATGTCATGGGAAGCGATATCGATAGGTCAGTCGTGGTCCGGTAATCTTGAGGATGGACTGTATTTATTTAGTAGTAATTCCTTGTATTTCGACTTGAATGTGGACATGCTCGTCGACTGACGGATGGCCGGCGGGATACTGTTCCACACACTAGGTCCGGCATATTTGATGGAGCGATGATCTTTTCGGTCGATCATATGATATTTGGACGACGTGGACGCGCGTGTGTTGTAGGCTACTTGTGCGCTTTTGTTTCCGAGGTAAAGAAGTCATTGAAATATTCGGGGCAACGACCGCAGTGGAACTGATACATAAACTTGGCGATTTCTAGTTTCTGCATATCTTCTATGTTTAGGACGCCGAATCTCTTCAGCAGCGACAGCAACAACCATATCTGCTGATTTCACATAATTGAACAGCAGGCCTGAATTTTAATGCTGTGCACAGCAATGGCATGGAGTAAAGTGCGTTCTGGTGCAACTATGATGTTATTGGCAATTGACAAGTATTCATTATGACGTCACAAGCCAGCACGGCGGCACCTATGTCTTCGTTGCTGCATCCGATGTTACTGACAGCTGACAGACTCTATATTACTATAGATAACTAACCTATGGGTAGATTAGTAATCTATATAGACCAGGGGTGGCCAGCCTTTTCGGCTAAAGGGGCACATGCAATTGACAAACGAGTGCGTGGTCCACTAGCCGCCCCAAGCGGGTAAAATTTTCAAAGTTTATAAAAGAACTAGGTCAGTAATATTATTACCTGAGTATATTGCGGGTCTACTGTATACCGCCCGCTGGGCTCAGTTTGCAAGGACTCGACTATTCGGCGTCTGGTCGACATATCGGTATCGAAGGTTTCCGGTAATATGCGACAATCATTTTGTGCCTATATTTCATCGTCGACGATCTTTCTGCGAGCGCAAACGTGAAAAGACTTTCTCCCGTAATTGCGAATACAGTTAGACTCAATCGGGTAGATTAGTCGTTTTTTTCATTTTTAGGAGGGGGAGGAGGGGGTAGTCTACCAAGCAAGAAATCGTGTGACAATTAAATACGCGAAGTGTGACGAAAATTTTCACTACTATTTTAGTTTATTGTAATGTACGACGATTTACTAAAAATGTGACTGGACCCTGGATCTGCCAATGCGTCGGAACTGATATTTTAGTCATCAACATCCCAAGTGTCGCAGCCAGACATGTAATTCTTTGTTGGCCTTGCAAGTTCACAATCTGAGCAATTCATTTTCTATAATATAACAGGATTTCGATAATATAATAGTAAATTACCTCGCGGGCCACTCAAAACCCTCTCGTGGGCCACATTCGGCCCACGGGTTGGCCACCCCTGATATAGACAGACCAATTCGATAATTTTCAGAGCAGGAGCCGGAGCAGTGGTAATAATGTGGCTCCGGAGCTGGAGCCGGAGCTAATATATGATAGAAGAAAGCGCTGGAGCTGGGGCAGTTTAAATTTACGGCTGCTCCAAAGCCCTGGTGTGTTGTGAATTGTACGTATAAACCCAGTGGTTCTCGAATTTTTTTAGACACGCCCACCTTTGTGATACTGAAAAATTTCGCGCCCCCCTTATCGTCATATCATAAAATGCCACCAGAATGCCAGCAATCCAAACGGATAATTTTATGCCTTTGCTGGGTTGCTCATGTTTAGTGTTGCCTCGTCCGCTGAGCAGGCCTATCTCACGTGAGATTGATTGATTGCTCACGTGTTGATTGGAGTCAAGGCGGATGGACGTGTACAATTATAGAGGAGATTTCATGTGACGGCGTAGTGCAGTGTTCCTGTTGTGCCCTTGTGGCAATGTATGATTTTTTTTAAATCTTTGTAATAAACTTCGCATAAGTTTGAATGCATGTAAGGTTATGACTGTTGACGAGAAAATTATCAAATATGATATTGGGACTATACGCAGCAATAACTACGAATTTAAGGTAAATCGCGCGATGAGCGAAAACAATTTTCAGTTGACCGCAGCTTCGCACCTGTATGCCTTTACGAACCCCAAGGGGGGGGGGGGGTGAGTGTCCCAGTTTGAGAACCACTGGAAAGGGTGGTGATGAAATGACTCGTATGATTCCATTCAATTCAAGTAATTGCTAGTAATTTCATCATTTCAATACACCGCAAGACTGCGACACAATGAAAGATAGGAAGGTGTCGAAACGACTTGGAGTAGTCTTCGAAATCAGGCACCCATATGGCCCAGGCGATATAAAAAGGAGGCATGCACACTAAATGAAAAGTAAAAGAAGATATAATAGGACAGGTGATAAAAAAGGTGGCATGTGTCGGAAGGCGAGATCGATATGTCAGGTCGTGGTCCGGTTCAGTTCGGTTTGGTAGTAATTTTATCAGATCAATACACCACAAAACATTGCGATACAATGAAGAAATATAGGAAGGCGTCGAAATGACTTGTATAGTCTTTGAAATCAGACACCCACCTTGGCCTACGCGATGTAAAGAGGAGGCATCCACACTGTATGAAAAGTAAAAGGAGATAATATAGAAAAGCAAGCTACAAAAATGAGGTGGCTTGTCACGGAAGACGAAGACGAGATCGATAAGTCAGGTCGTGGTCCGGTAATCGTGAGGACGGACTAGTGTTTGTTTAGTATAAATTGCTTGTATTTCGAGGACATATATAAGTCACGCATCATTTAGGACGCGGGTATCACGTCTGAAACATATTTCCGAAATTTGTAATATTATACAAAATGGATTCCACAGATTGTGAACTTGCGAGGCCAATCAAAAATTTGATTAGTCTTGCCGCAACACTTGAGATGTGATGACCAAAATATCAGTTCCGACGCATTGGCAGATCCATGAGCCAGTCACATTTTGGTAGATCTTCGTACACTACAATAAAGCAGAATAATTTGAGATATATTTATCAAAAGAAAAAATTTTCTTCACGTTTCGCGGAACATGTTGTCACTCGATTTCTTGCTTTAAATATTGTTACCCCTTTGTGAAAATGAAAGAACGTCTAATGTATCAGATTGAGTCTAATTATATTCGCGATTACGAGACAAAGTGTCGTTCAACATATACGAACTTGCGTTTGCGCTAGCAGAAAGACCGTCGACGATGAAACCTATAGGCACGAAATGATTGATGCATGTTGGTCGAAGCTTTCGATATCGATATGTCCAAGCGCCGAATAGTCCAGTCCTTGCAAACTGCGTCCAGCGATATACAGCAGGCCCGCAATACAGTCAAGTGACAATATTATTAACCTGTGAACTTCGAAAAATTTTCGCGCTTCGCGCGGATAGTGGCCCGCGTGATAGTTCGTCAATCGAATGTGGCCCTTTGGCCAAAAAGGTTGGCCAGCCCTAGCTACACCTTCTCGAATATTTCATTGATGAAACCTGAGAAGTGCAGACCCGAAATGAGCAAAAAAAAATTGTCAATTTTCAAAGTGGCGTAACGTTTGACCCCGAAGTCCAATTTTCATAAAATAAAGTTCATCCTGTATTAAATTAGCTCCTCTATGTGTGTACCAAATTTCAGGAGATTTGAAGACGTAGTGATGTGAACATCGGTTGTCTGTGTATGGTATGGCCCTAAAATGTATTGCATCTTATCAATTCGTTTCTCTATTCTCTGTTTTGGCCGGTAACTGAGACTATAAGGCTATGCGATTACTTACGTAGTTCAACAGTTCTACGTACAGCCTATGTGAGCGATATGGCGCCTTCCTGCGTGTATATATTCGACTCTATGTTCGTTAATTGGTTCAAAATCAATGACCACTAAATCTGTATTTCAAAAAGCTAGCAAACAAAATGCAATGACGTAATCATGTCTTATGCTCCGAAAAGGCAACTAGACTTGAATTGTGATTCGACTCGTGACTTGACTCGAGTCACCTCCAAAAATCAGGTGATTTGATTCAACTCGAGTCACCTTTGAAAATCGATTGGCTTGACTTTACTGGAGACAAAATGTGCAATGACTTGTGACTCGAGGTAGTGACTTGATCCCAACACTGGACGGCTAACCAGGTGTGACCAGGTGAGACTGGTGTGACCAGTCCGCCAATTTGGCCTCGGTCCCAGAATATTTCCCAAGACTGACGACTGCTCGACATCCCTAGACCATAGTAAGTATGACGCGCTATATGGCCAACTGTCTCTAAATCAAAGACTATACGTCGCGTTACCTCTAGGGTCCGCAACAGAGAGTCAGCGAATACGTTGGCTTGAACTTTATTGCGAAAAAGAAAACATCAGCAGCATTTAGATGAGAGCGGCGGAAGTGTAATAGAGGGAGAATATTACCCATTTCCGAGATTAAAATTTTGCAGTAAACGCCAATGTGGCCCACGCAGTCGTTCGGGAATCAAATGTGGGGTGGCCCTTTAGCCAAAAAGATTGCCCCGCCCTGCACCAGATGAAACGGCTTTGGCGATGGCAACAGCGTTCCATCAAGGAATAATCAGCTGATATGAATGGGCAATAGTGTTGTTCAAAAATAACCTTTTTTCCAAATTTCACTCGCTTATAGGTATAAAATTGTCAGGTTGCGTAAAAAAAAACGCTACGCAAACACTACACAAACGCTACGCTATCATGTGACCAGTTGGTTGAAAATAATGATGTCATATATTCCCCATATCAATAAATATTCTGAACCACTTCATATCATCCTCGCGATTTGGTGGTGAAAAAAGACCCGATGAAAGAAAGCCATCGCAAGGAAGGGGAAGAGCTAGACCGAGCCGCGGCATAAAGATCAACATTGAAAATGAACTGTGACATTGGGCCGATGTGGATGCAGGCGTCCTGTCTTGCTAGGCCTTTAGAGACCGCATACTGCGCGTCGTTCGCCATCCTCCGATACGTTCATTACATGGCATGCTGTCTTATCGCATTGTACATTGTGTGTGTCTTGATCGGATGAAAAGGTAATGCGCTTTATTGCACTACTGCAAACAGAGTTTTTTGCTGATGGTGAAAGATTCCATATATGATTAATACGCTCTATAAAGTTGGTATGTTACAATCTGGTTTTCCTGGGTTTTCGAGCAAATGAAAATCATATCTGAATTACCATTAGGGTAACCACTATAACCATACGTCCTCTTAACGAGGAAATATATTTTACTGTATTTACCAGCGTCGCAATTTATTTTGGTCCTTGATTGCAGAGCTGAAAGTATTCATATGCGATGTATATCACTACCGTTTTCACGGGACTCTTTCAAGGTAGTTCCAGCTTATCAGTGTCATATTTATTTTTCATATATTAGCAATTTCATCATCCAAACTCTATCACAAGCCTTCATCAAGATGTAAACGCGGGAAAAAGCATAATTCTTACATAACACATGGCCGGAACAAGTTGTTTGGTCATATCAAAGTGTCAGAATTTGCTACCGTAAATACTATAAATTCAAAAATTGTCGAAATTTCAATTCAAGATTGCACGGCCTTTACAGGTCGAAATTGACTGAAATTTGGTGTGTAGCGTTTTTTTAGGCATCCTGACAATTTTATCAGTAAGCGAGTGAAATTTGGAAAAAAAGTTATTTTTGAACAATCCTAATGGGCAGTGGGCATTAGGGTTATGACTAGAAAAAAAAATTCAAAATTTTGTGTGTCCTGTAGTCACAAATGATGAGCTTTTGTGTCCTGATTTCAAAACTCACAAAAGTTAAGACTGTTTGAACAAAAACCTCCCGCACAAAAATTTTCCAGTTTTCACTGTATGGAGGATAGGCTTTCTTTTATAGATACAGACTATATAATTTATTTATCGACTGATTTGAATTTAACTGACCCAATTCCAATTGCGAAGATTTAAAATAGTATTTTGGTACATTTTGATCGCCCAGATTGAATTATTCCTATCGTGTTCTTGTTTACAGTCAATATTAAATAATTAATAAATAATTATTAATTACGATTTTAGATGCAGACTGTATCTATCGTATAATTTCAATTTGTCTGGCACAAATCAAACTGGGTGTTCGAAAAGGCGAAAGTAGAACAACTCTAGGTATTTTCAGCGGTCTAGAAAACCGCTTAGAAGAATATGATGTACAGGAAAATTTGAAAATCTCATATATCATATGTGACACCATAGCATCTGTTGATACTGGACGGCAGAATGGCGTTGTTTCGAAACTGCGAAATGCAATGATGAGCATGGGTTTTCATATCCCTTGCCAACATCATATTATCGATTCTTAAAGCATATATTAGAGTTCTTCGATCCAACTCTCAGCTACAAATTCGGAGATGACGTGGGAAAACACTACGAAAACTAGATGCAATCCACCAAGCACGAATTTCAGATGAAAATATTAGAAAATCGAGGATGTATAGGGATGATTTTAAGTTTATCTATGGCATGTGCAGAACATGCCGTTCTTTCAAAGAAAATAGTATAGATTACCACTGATCAAATGGCATAAACTTCCATCTCTACGCAATGCGAGAGGGTGCTCAAGGGCCATTATTGCGTACTTCCACTTCCCCAGATAGAGAATAACTCTGGAGATGCCTATTTATCGCAAATGCGTGTCAGGAAGACTGGTATTCTAACCAGATGTCCAAAGATGGAATATACTAGAGCCCGACCGATTATCGGTTCGTCGATAATATCGAGACGATATCACACTTTGAAAGAATTATCGGTATCGGCCATTGGAGCTGAAAAATCAACGGCAATTTGCGTGTGACGTCACAACATGGCGGAAGGAAGCCAGAAAACTATAGTCTTTGATCGCTAGACTGAGAATATTGATATATTTCATATAGCTTACACTTTACAGGTGTCCAGATGCAGCCTTTCTAGTTCATTTCATGTTCAAGTATAACAATGGCTGTAAAGATGTTCAAATAAATGCCCTCTGAAGATTTGAAAATGTGCTTATGTATACATCCAACTTCTTTTGAATATCGGCTGAATGTATTGGGGTTATCGGCTAAGGCGTGAGATATTGGTTTTATCGGTATCGAGCCAAAAATCCAATATCGGTCGGGCTCTAGAATATATCAAAGATTATTTGCTGCTATCTTTGCGGTCGAATGTCCTACAGCGATAAAGTGCCCCAAAACCCCATTGAAAGTCGGATATGTCCGTCGTAGATGTCCCTGGCACTAACATAATAACAGAAAGGGAAGTCAAATTGATGAATGAACTTTACAATAAGTGTAAAAGGACATATATTTGAAGATTAAATTTGTAGCAAAGAATATCTTTGAATTTTAAGTTTTTTCCATATTTGGACCAGTGTCGAAAATTGATGTTAGTTTGTGCGGGACATTTTTTTCGATTTGAACAAAATGATTTATACCAAAATGTTCATCAATTCCTGCTACAGGCAAAAAATTTTTTTTTTAGTCATAACCCTAGTGGGCATATTGCCTTAATGTGCAATGGCCCGGACACTGCCAAAACCGAGAAAACGGCACAAGTGCGCGGTCATAAATCAAAAGGACGGGGTTTCGAGTTTTCAAAGGGAGGGGTTTCGACCCCGAATCTCCCCTGGCTACGTCCATGATTTGTTATAATATACTAAATATGATAATGAACTACACGATTTGTCTTCGGTCTTCAGGTGATGGACTGTGTTTAGTAGTTTGACAGGTTCTACGTATATGTGAGTGATACAGCACCTTCTTGCGTGTATATTTAACTCTACATTCGTTCATCGGTTCAGAATCAATGACCACTCAATCTGTATTTCAGACAGCTAGCGAAATGCTTGACTTGACTTGACTCGAGTCAAAATGTGCAATGACTCGAAATGACTCGTGACTCGAAGGTATAGCGACTTGATCCCAACACTGCTATCATTATGTTTATATTCACTGCAGATGAAGTCGAGTTGTCATATTTTTGTCTGAATTGCAATTCCCGGGAACCACCAGGACTTAACACAAAATGAGTCGTGACGATTTACTCCATTTATATTTTGTTACGTAAAAATCTGGACTCTTTTCCAGGTCGCTTGTGACAATTGCAGCAGATGGACCCATGAAGATTGTTGTCCTGGGCAGTCTGCACTACCAGGATGTTTCTATTGCCAATATTGCCACCATAGGCCCTATTAGTTTTTTGGTGGAATATGTAAATAATAAAACTTTCATTCCTGTGTTCAAAATTTATTGATTGGTTTGTTCGTTAGAATTTAGTCGTGGTAAACAATTAAAAAATAGGAAGGGGTCGAAACGACTTGACTATAGTATTAGAAATCGGTGATGTAAATAAGAGGCATTCACACACGATAGAAAGAAATATTAAGGTCTGTATTTCGACTGGAATGTGGACAAGGTAGGCCTATACACCTGTCGGATAGCCAGCAGGATGCTGTAGAATCGCTTAACAACGTCGTTTGGGCACTTTAGTCTAGAAATGTGTATCGTGCGTGTGCGTGACTATCATGTACTGAATTTAGCGGAATTGAAATTGGTGAGGGTCATCCCAACGCTGCCCCAGTCCTCGCCAAAATTCTGGATTTTATGAATTTGGATTTGGATTTAGCCAAATCGATGGGGAGACCCATCCGATTAGCCCAAACGGTTGGTGGGAGCAGTGGCGGCTCGTGACAATATCGGGTGGTGGGGCAAGGGCTGCAAGCGACTTTTTATCAAGATGACGTCACAATGGCGTTTTCCAACGTAAACAAGTAACTTGGTGGTACGGTAACACGAACTTCCCGACAACATTGATTTTAATGTATGTGCCGCGAGAGGTCTGCCGGTCAGCTGTGACTTGAAGTGTGGTAACTGCGTAAACGGCGTACGGAACAAAGATTCGACACGGTTCATGTTCGCACTATAGCTGACTAATTATCTGCAGAAATGGAAATGACTATAACTCGAGAGATTGCGTAAGCCTAACTGGAAAGGTCAATGAGTTCGGACACATACGCGATTGTTATCTCATAGATTGGACATGTCATATTGAATCCAAAACATCATTCTGAAGAACTACTGATAGCAGCCTCTGAAATTCGGTCCCGGTACAGCATAGGAGATTTTGGCCTTGAGGCTGGAGACTGTCACACGACACATACGGCTTACGAGTGTCTATATGTCTGCTGCAAAATCGCCTTTTGAAAATATATTACCGAATAAATACGTGGATGAAAGCCGAAAACTTGGTACACTGATACATGAAATCATCTAGAAGTAGCCTCATGACCGTTTTTGTATGGTACACTGTCAAAATTAATACGAACAGACCAACACCGAATTTTGCGTAAAATTTACTGAGGAATAGGCTGATCAAGCGATCTGCTGTTAGCCGCGATCGAAAACTAAACAGTAAACAGCTATCGCGCTTGACACTCGACAGGGGTTGTAATTGTAAGCAAATGGCATGAAGGCCACAATTTCACGGTGAAATTGACATTGGAGAATATAAAATAAAACTAAATATTTGAATGCAAACCGAGGATGTTAGTAAACTGTTTCATGATATCATCATCTCATCACCTATCTCAGTATGGAATACAGTTAGCGTTAACACAGATACGCCGGCTTTTGCGTGAAATCCGCAATGCGTTAGGTAGGCTGAGTGTCAGATCAGCGCACATCTCTACCATACTCGACCTTGATAACCAAATTGCTGCCCTAATCATTAATCATTGAGTGCCAACCTTGAGACTTGGCACAGCGTTCGATACTAAAATCAAGACATACCATGCAAAAGCTCATGACGGATCTAGGTAAGGAACATCGTTAAAATCAATGGATATCAATACCGGCTTTGCGTAAAATATGTTTGCGATAAATGACGAGTCAGCTCTCACTCGACTTAGGAAACGAAATTACCACTAACATAGTTCAGTGACAAACTTGAAACTTTGTACAGTGTTCGATACTAACATTAAGACTTACCGTACCAAATGTCATGACCGATCTCGGTATGGAACATCGTCAAAATCAATGGATACCAATACCGGCTTTTGAGTAAAATCTGTTTGCGATATAAAACGGATCAGCACACACTCAACTTCGGAAACGAAATTACTACCCTAAACTTTAAGTAGAAACCCTGAAACTTGGGACAGTGTTAAATACCACCATCACGACATGACATACCAAGTTTCAAGAATTATCATGGTGTGAAACACCATCAAAATCGACCTATACCAGCAAAGGGCGACTAAACGCATATGACGGTAACCGAGTTCAGATATAGATACGATTGTTACATCACACCTTAAGGGCGACGAGGCTATGTTGCCCCACCTGCTCGGTAATTTTATGAATAGGAGAGAGTAAATCAGTGTTTCTTTATTGTGCGCGGCTTTGAGAGAATAGACAGTGAAAGCTTGTTATGAGCGCTACCGGGGCATGCCCCGGCTATAGGCATTCCAAAGCGAAAACACAGAAGAGAATTCGATTTTCGCAGAGACTTCGCTATATATGGGCATTTACAAGCGAAATGACAAGAAGAATACGATTTTCGCTGTGATTTCGGTATATATAGATTGCTGTGCGTCTATAAATGGAGTGTTATTGGACAGAATTTTAGGTGGGGCAATGCCCCAGTTGCCCTATAGGACGAGCCGCCACTGGGTGGGAGGACCCCGCCCTATAGACAGTTTTGACGGTTCTTGGTCATTTGCAACGTGGAATCACTTCTTGGTCATTTCCAACATTTCTTGGTCATTTGCAACGCGAATCCTTGGTCACTTGCAACATAGGGACACGCACGATTAGTGGGTGAGTGGTCGCTGTCACGTAGGCTTATCATATTTTGGAAATCTAAAAAGAGGACACTTTATCAGAAATTTGAGACTTGCGAAACCGGAGAAGAATTCTCAAAAACCGGTGAATTTTTCCCACTTTGTGATCGGTTGACGTTGACTAAAAAAAAGGTCATCTTTTCCGCTCAGAGCTCAAAATACCGTTTTTCTTCCCGCATTGCTAGGTGGATGACTAAAAAAAAGTCATCTTTCCGCCCAGAGCTGAAATAACCGTTGTCAATCCGAACAATGATATATATATATCATTGATCCGAAATACCCGCTGGAGCGTCAGTTCTGTGCTAATTTACGGCATATCACTCGCAATTTGCTGTAAATCTGACCTAAATTTTCTAAAAAGAGGACAAAAGGGTGTCCTCCGAGGACACTTTCAAAAAAGTCAAAAAAGAGGACGCACGGTAACCCTACTGTCACGGGTTAGCGCGTCGCGAACAATTGGAACGTATGCAAATACACAGTGATTTCTATTGACACAGATTACTTGATGACATGAAATTGACTCGTGAATTTTGCTCCGAGTCACGATTCAATCCACATTTCTTATACGCCTAGTCAAGTCAAGTCAAGTGACTCGAGCCAAGTCAAGTCATGCGAAAAAGGTGACTCGAGTCATCCCAACACTGCCCCAGTCCTCGCCAAATTTCTGGATTTTATGAATTTGGATTTAGCCAAATCTGTGGGGGAGGACCCGACTGGTCACACCAGCTTACCTACCCCAGTCCTCGCCAAAATTCTTGATTTTATAAATTTGGATTTGGATTAAGCCAAATCGGGGAGGGGGCATCCGATCAGCCCAAACGGTTGGTGGGAGGACCCCGCCCTATAGACAGTTTTGACAGTTCTTGGTCATTTGCAACGTGGAATCACTTCTTGCTCATTTGCAACATTCTTGGTCATTTGCAACCTCAATCGTTGGTCATTTGCAACATTTCTTGGTCATTTGCAACATAGGGACACCAACCCTTCTCTAAAATCCCGAGCGTAACTCAGGTCATGTCGCCGTGAGCTTTCACTATCAGACTTTATCTACCAAGTATTTCCACTTTTCACGTCTGTTCCTTTCAAGTGTCACACAAATTGCTGGAGATTGCCGGATCACGATCTGGTACATTACAGATATACATGGACCTCCCCTTCCGTCACATTATAGATCACTAAGCTACGCTATCTATCTATACTTCTATAGTCACATGCCACGTCATTATTCGTAGCTTGACATTTTACGTTATCTTTTATTACTTTTCATTCAGTGTGCAATGAGCAATTTATGTATGTCTTTTTACATCGCCTAGGCCCAGGATGGTGTCTGATTTCAAAGACTACTCCAAGTCGCTTCGACATCTTCCCATCTTCTCATTGTATCGGGATCTTGTGGTGTTTTGAAAGGAAAGTTATTAACAATAAATTGAACTAAAACCGAGCTGAAATCGTCTTTGCCATCGTTTTTTTTATCTCTTGAGATACGTGATCTGATTGTCGTCGATGATTTTATTGATCTCCGATTCCTGTGAAACCGGAACGCTGTTTTGTTTTGTTTATTCATTCAGGACCAGAGATGGCCACAGTCCGGTTCAGGAGCCGGAGCCGGAGCAGGATTTCATTGAATTTTTACCTGGCCGGACTGGATCCGGATTTTGAATTTGCGGTGATGGTCGGATTTTAGCCGGATTTTTTGCTGCAATATGATTAATTAGCATTGTTATGGCAGGATTTTTCGGATTCCAAGCTGGACCTTCAACAGCCGGACTCCGAATCTCACATTGCCAGCCGGATCCGGATAGATTCGGATCCCGAAATTTGGGAATCCGCCCATCTCTGTTCAGGACACAATGCTGCTATGGCAGGTTTTATAGATGGCGATGTTAGTTTACAATACATACGCGGTGTTCTGTGTATAGTGTACTCTACTGGAAGAGTTCATGTTCTTGGCGGGTTCGAACTGCGCTGCGTTGGCGTTAAAAGAGATTGAATTTATGTAAATTGCAGTTCGACCCAGCAACGTTGATAGTGGACAGCATCGTTCTGGTACACCATCATTTTATTAAAATTCTTATCAAATCATGAAATCAATACACCACAAGATCGCGATATAATGAAAAGATAGAAGAAGGCGGGTGCCGAAACGACTTGGAGTAGTCAGACACCCGCATTGGCCTACACACCCTACAGCATGTAAATAAGAGGCATGCACACAGGATTTAGGAGTCGAGTCCAAGTCAAGGAGTATGAGCCCCAATCATAGTGATGAGCTTGAGACTTGCGTCCGAGTCCAAGTCGTTGTGGTTACTGTTCATTATAATGTTCAAGTCAGGTTCAACTCATTTCTGTGAAACTCTTGGGTGATATCGAAGGCCTCGAATTCACAATAAAGATATTTTTCTCACTCTAAACATGTTTATTCATACCGTTAAAAGACAATTTCTGCGCCTATTTTTCAAGTATCAGTCCTGATACACGAGATGTGAATCAAGTCCTAATACTCCTATAGAATATTGAATATCCATAGAATCGTATTACTTGGTTGAGTCGTGCCGAATGACTCGAGTGCAGGTCAACATGCAAAGGTACCGTATTTGACTTGAGTCCTTACACTACAAAAAAAAATTAGACAAATTTGGTCTCAAAATTAGACAAATTTGGTCTCAAATTTAAGAAATGAGGATGATTTGGTCTCATTTTTCCACCCACTCACCATAAATGCTATTTTCGACTCAGACAACCATATATATATTGATCTGAATAGTACACGTGAGTAGTAAGTGGCATGTACCTGGATAACTATATCTAGTGAATACCTTGTAAACTTAGTACAGGATCATCTCAACACTGCAATTTCTGGTCTCTCTCATCCTTCCCCTCCTCCGCTCAGACCCCTAACATTGAAAAGGATGCCCCCAAGGCACTGCTACCATTTTCGATCAATTTCTGGCTTACTTTTGAGACATAAAGTACTTGGTAAGACTAATTGGTCTTAAAGACATTTTTTCATAAAAAGTCACTTTAAGATAATAAGATAAAAAATGTCTTATTTTTTTTTGTAGTGTAGCCACACCAACGAAAAATGGTTACCCAAGTCTGACTGGAGTGAAGTCATGAGTCATGACTAGAGTCATTACAACCCTGGACATAATCTTCACATTAATATTCACGTTACAGAGCTACCTGACAAACTCATAGATAAAATGGTTTGACAGAAAGCAAGGATAAATGGGTAACGGATGTATGAAGAAACCGAAAGTTGGTGAGTCTTCTTTTTTCTGTCTCGTTATTAAGGCTAGGCACAAGAATTCGAGTACTCGCATATAAATCAAGTATTCATTTAAATGATATGAATCGGGTCGTGAGAGATGACTTTTTCTAGTATTGAAATTATACGCTCCTTGCTACATAGAGTTATAAGCCTATATCTATGAGAATGAAAGCGTCGATAGAAATTTCCACTGTGGAAGCCTAGAAACCTAATTGGTAGGCCTAGTATAAAGCTATACACGCGTGGAAATGACATATATCTGTAAAGTCATGAGCAACGTACAGAATTGTCTAAAGTCCAATGAAATAGGTGTGGTCAAAAATACCAGATTATCTTCATTGTGATGCAGAAAAGAGACATACCGTAGGCCTATTTGAACTTTCGACATCTTTCATACTGGACGCCAATCACTCAGACACTCGATTTTGCTCGGACCTAGTCATGATGGAACTTTTTTTGTATCAGTGGAAACTAAAGCTCGGACGATTCCAACTTTCAAAGTGGTTGTCGTCGGCGACAGCGGCTCAGGAAAGACCAGCGTCATCAGAAGATTTGTCGAAAACCGATTTGATCAAGAATATCAAAGAACGACAGATATCGTCATCACAAGGTCAGAGTTCAACAAATAGAAAATTTTCAGCTTTTTTGAATTAGATTAGAATTAGAATGACTGAATTCGCAAAAACTTGGAAATTGAATTAAAATTCTTGATTAAAAAAAATGCAACAAAAATCAAGTCAAGCTCATATCAAATCAGAGTTGATTCTCAGAAGCACGAGATTGGAAAATGACTTAACACTGAGCTTGGCTTGTTTCGGAACATACAGTTCTCCTGTAAAAATATGAATCAATCGTCCGAATCAAGCCTCTAAGATTTTAATACAAAAGGACGTAAAGGGTAGCCTATATAATACTAATGTGCTGAATATGAACGTAACCTACTTCAAACCTATAATAAATGATTGGTGGTACAAAACTTGAACACGGCTTTTAACAGTAAATTCATATTTATTGACTCGAAGAAATTTTCAGAATCAGGATACTGCGATGCCAATCTTATCCTCTCAGGAACATGCTGTTTGATACGTTCTGGCAAGCGTTGGGACGTGCGTCCCACGTACCGACTGTCACAGTGGCATTTGTATTTGTATTCATATATGACCATACTTTGATGAAAAGCAGGCAGCAGCACATCCTTTCGCGTGTTGGGCAAAATTTGTTTCGTTGTATGTTAAAAAATAACCGTTTTTCCTGAATTTTGCTGGCTACGTGATTAAATCGTTAGGTTGCCTTAAAAAACGAGGCACACCAAATTTGAATTCATTCCAACCAATATTCGCAGGTTTCATACGGTTTGAAAATTTTTAATTATCCACCGGATAATCCATGAATTAACATCGAAAAACTGGAATAACTCCGCTTCTACGGCTTGGAATTGAGTCAAATTAGTTTTGCATAGTTTTTGAAGACAGCGCAACAATTCCATGAGGTTGATAGAAAAATTTGAAAAAATTTTTTTTTTGCATTTTTAGGCAAATTGAAAATTTTCAAACTGTACGAAACCCGCGAATATTGGTTAAAATGAATTCAAATTTGGTGTGCGTCGTTTTTTAAGGCAACCTAACGATTTAATCACGTAGCCAGCAAAATTCAGGAAAAACGGTTATTTTTTAACATACAACGAAACAAATTTTGCCCAACACGCGAAAGGATGTGCTGCCTGCTTTTCATCAAAGTATGGTCATATATGAATACAAATGCCACTGTGACAGTCGGTACGTGGGACGCACATCCCAACGCTTGCTAGAACGTATCAAATAGCATGTTCCTAAGAGGATAAGATTGGCATCGCAGTCTCCTGATTCTGAAAATGGCCCACAGCAATGTAAACACGCATCAAAATCCCAATCGTAGAGCCAAGTGTTGACATACAGTTCTTCAATTGGCCAGCATTTGATCGACAACCCGTCTTGCGCCTCAAACTATTCAGACGACATGTTTTCAGTTTTATCCAAGGGTAGATCCATATTTCCTTTAACAGCTAAAAAACTAAAAAAACTAAACAACCCGGTCCTTTGTCGCCAGGAAGAATTTTTGTATAGTCTTAAAATCTCACACTAGTTGTTGCTTAGCTGTTCGTCCATATTTTTGTACAATTTTTTTCTGTGTTGCTGCATTGTCTCATTGTATTTGTATGTTATTCCTCACGGGCACTACTTCTTCAAGTTGCTTGTTGCTATATACGCTGCATTGTTGCTATGGTTGAATTTCCATTCATGATATTTATCAATTTTCATTATTGCGTCACAATTCGCCATTTGGTTTTGAATCCATCTCTGTTCTGTATCCTTTATCGTGCCGGTTGCTCTTGATAAGAGGCACGCGAAAAGTTCTTCGAGTCAATAAATATGAATTTACTGTTAAAAGCCGTGTTTAAACCTATAAAAATTGAAAATGATTGGACATCAGTGCAGTGTAACTATGTAAGTAATCGACTTCACCTGTAGATGCTGCACACCTTCAAACCTTAGATTCAAGAAAAAATTGTAGAAAAAAATGGTAGGCTACATAAGCTACTTAGATTCCACAGTGACAATATTCCTAAATAGCTCTGCGCCCCACTCAAATCCTACTTTTATCCTACCAGTCAAGAACCACTGCATCGTGGAATTAATTTTGGTGCAATTTGCTCATTTTGAACTTTCCGTTATCTTCCGAAATCGTTTGCAGTGTTGTCCGGAAATTGAATGTGCCGGAACATGCAATCGTCACTGTGGAATTATGGGATGTGCCTGGTCAGAACGATGTGGATTTAAGGAAAACGTATTACCTCGATGTGGACGCAGTTATTGGTGAGTGATGGTTTTGTTTTGAATATGTGTGGTAGAGACGTGTACAAAATCATCAAAATAGTGGATTTTCAAAATGCGCAACTAGAACTAGAACTACTCGCTTTTCAAAATCTGCAACTAGAGCTAGAACTAGAACTGCTCTCATTGCAAAATGTTCAACTAGAACTAGAACTACTCAATTTTCAAAACCAGCAACTAGAGCTGGAATTAGAACTTACAGAACTACTGACTTTTCTCTCCCTTGAACAACTATATTGGTAGTTTGTTCATGCAGTCTAGTCTTTTTTATCCACTACAGCATGGCTGTCACAAATCCGTGTAGGCCTAACCCATGGACTGATGGACTTGTCAAAATTTCTAGCGTTTTCAATCGGTTCAAGGCAGAGGTGGCCAAAGTAGTCATTACTGGTACCCCAGCAAAAGTAGTGACGTAAATTCTTAGTCAAGTGAGGTTAGGATTGAGGTATCATAAAATTAGGATTGAGGGCTGGGGTTTAGATTAGAGTTGGCTCTTAGGGTTAGTTTAGGATATCATAGAATTAGTGTTGGGGGTAGGCTACTGGTAATGAATGCTACTATATATATATATATATATTATATATACTTTGCATTGTATTCATCTATCTTTGTATTTTCAATGTTCATGGAACCGAATAACTTCTCTCTCTCTCTCTTTCTGTCTATACCCCAAGTCTAACCCAATTACAAACAGCATAAATTTACATGTTCACGGAGAATTGTGATCTGTGATGACCATATTGTTGTATATAAGAAAGTAGACTGCAAGCCGCAATTTAACCTGGCTCCTACACCAACTTTGTTTTAGTCGTGGTTGACATTTCGCAATCGGACTCGCTGCAAGTCGCCGGCAGTTGGAGCCTGGATGTTGCGGAACATGCTCGAAAATCCAGAACTTTCACAGAAAATATCCCGAACCCAGATGGGAAAACGGTTTCAAAGAAAATCAGGTTGGTAACTTTACAGTATATTTGTAGCAATGCTATGTGGGTTAATTGATACTTCACGAATATGTCATTTCCAGTAACATTCGTAACTTTGTACTGCATGTTCAGTATGCTGTGAGACGACCAATCAAAGTTTACAGATCTCCGTAGTGGAAAACTGTATCGAAACTATAATTTTTGTCAATAAATTAACTCTTAATGGCAAGGAGTGTATAATTTCAGTACTCGAAAAAACTCATCAGTACTCAACTACGATCGTTAGAATTAATGCTCGATTCAAATTTGAGTACTCAAATCATTGTGCTCAACCCTATTCGTAATAATAATAATCAGTCAATATTGAAAGCAATTTTTAAATTATGTTTAAAACTGACCTGTTGTGTTACAATGGATTTGAATTTTATGTAAATAACACAGTTGCTAGAAAACATTGTCAGCAAACCAATTCGAGTCGGTATTTCATTGTTGTCTGACGTAATCCAAACCTGAGGCTTTATGGGTGACAAACACAACTTGACGCAACTATTGTAATGTCATGATCATTCGGTGAATGTCAGAAGCCGCAACCTTTAGCTAATAACAGGATGTCATTTATTGAATGATACTGGTTTTGTTGACCGAGCAATTAGGTTATTGTGACATAACAATGTAGTTAGTCGCTTGACCGTTGATCAGATTAGCCCGGGTTTGATTTCAGAAAAGAATATTTGAAACCCAAGAACGGAAGCATACCGATTTTGTTGCTTGGAAACAAGTACGATTTGGTGAGTGTGTGTTTGACAGACTTGGACTAGATAATTTTAGTGTGAAACTCTAATTATGATCTAATTTGTCAAATGTTTCTTAGCTCTCATTTCAATGCAAATCTCATTTCTGCTTTTCCTGAAAATGCTACAGGAGAACTGTATTAACCCAAGCTTGATGTACGGACATTTGCAGTTCTCATGCTTAAACTCAAATGAGCTCTGATTTGATATGAAGTGAAATTGATTTTTGTGGTAGTTCTTTCTAGTTTGAAATTTGACTCAATTTCTAAGTTTTTGCGAATTCGGTCATTTCCATTATAATCTAGTTTTGGAAAAAACTGTGTAGCTATCGTTCCAATTGTAATCTACTTTGGAAATGTCTGTGTAGCCATTATTCTAAGTGTAATCTAATTTGGAAAAAAGACTAGCCATCATGCTAATTCTTATCTACTTTGGAAAAGTCTGTGTAGCCATTATTCTAATTGTAATCTGATTTGGAATAAAAACTGTAGCTATCATGCCAATTCTAATCTACTTCGAAAAAAAACTGTGTAGCTATCATTCTGATTCTAATCTAATTAAAAATAAAAAACTGTAAGCAAGCCATAATTCTACTTCTAGTTTGAAAAGCTGAAAATTTTCTGGTAATTCCAACTCTCTGTGTGTAACCACAATCTCAAACCGTTCATTCCGCAGGCCAAGTCGCAATTCCAAGAAACTCAAACACTTGCATCGAGCCATACCCCGGAAAATTCTTCTCCAGAACGCGTTGACCCGGTCGTTTCACCAAAACCCGATTCAGACACGGCAAACCCGGATGTGGCTTCCGAAACAAAACCAGATTCCAACGGAAGATCTGATTCAATCTCGGACGTTGGTGCCGAAACACCAGTTTCTGCAAACAGCCAGAAAAGTGATATCATGTTAACACTACCGCCTTGTGTGGACGAGATCGAGCGCGTAGCGGAAAAGTTTGGGTTCCTGACAGGGTGAGGTTGATTTTTTTCGTTGATGCCAATTTATTTTCTGTTGATTTTGATCTGTTTTCTGTTTATTTCAATTCTTCTGTCGAGTATTTTGAAGAGCTTGTTGGAGGTACAGAACTTCAATATACAATTGAAAAGCCGAATGGCATCGTATTGTCTAGAAGGGTAATCATCAGCAACTAGTAGAGAATTGAAAAGAACATTGTATATTAACAATCGTATCTCAAAGTATGATTCTAACGCCATTAAATTTCGAATAATCGGGGTGAAGAGAGCGCTTAAGCTCAATGTACTATTTTTAGATGGTACATAAGCTCCTTTTGTCGGCGCAAACTAGGTTCGTGTATTACAAGTCGACTCAAAGGCACGCAAATGATTACCCCTGACGAATGTCGGTAGAAAATATCTGGGGTTATTTCAATGTGAAAATATTATTCCATTGTATATTGATTTTTTGTTGATATTTTTTGCTGGTTCAGAATTCCGGTTTCTGCGAAAACTTCGAACGGAGGAGTCACCGTCGCGATACAGTCGCTTCTCAGAAGACTCGTAGCCAAGGAAATGCCCAACGCCGTTACTCCAGTTCGTACTGGGTCAAAACTTACTAATTCTGAAAAAACGGCGAAAAGAAGAGACCAAACGCAGTTGCAAGTAAGCCATACCAGTCAAAAATTAGCGGATTTAATATTTCCAAATCCAAATACGCATTTTCAATTCATATCTAAAGGCCGAAATTTGTTCAAAACTCGCATGGAAATTGCAAATGATTAGATGATTTTGACATTTTTTCAACATTTTCAGGCAGTGGGCATCATAGAGATTGACGACGTGATCTTGAGATGCACTCCAATCGTGCAAGAAGCAGAAGAAATGACCACCTCCTACGCAGAGGCTGTTCGCAGTTTCAGAAATGTAAGTAATTTAATACGAAATCCAGAATTGATTTTTTGTTAGTTCTATATGCCTATATGATGTTCTTAAAGTATGGGTCCCGAACGGTATAAATTTGACTCGCGATCGCTTAAAATGCATGTAATATTTGCTTCTAATTTACTGCAGTGTATGTCTTTCTCCTGTGGATAATTTGTGCATATCCCAGTCCACTTTGTTTAGCTCAGGGGTTCCCAACCTTTATTACTCTGTTGGCCCCCTTCGAAAATTTCGAAAAATCAGTGGTAACTACCCCATGTTTTTTTGTTACCTTTTGTAATAATTAGGAAGCGTTATTTTAAATTAAATAATTGGTTTTTACAGTAACCGATAGTTACAATAATAAGCACACAATAAACATGTTGATAAATTAATTAGTAATTACATATAATAATAATAATCATGATAGACAGAAAACGAACAAGTAAAAATTCTGTGGGATGTACCAGTTATAACTGACCGCGAAATCAGAAGCAACCGCCCGGATATAATCGTCAAACTAAAAAAGAAAAGAGAATGCTTATTCATTGAACTGGCTGTCCCAGCTGATCACAACCTACTGCAAAAAGAATCAGAAAAACACTCCAAATACGCAGACCTCAAAATGGAATGTGAGAAAATGTGGCAATGCAAAATAAACATTGTACCGATAGTCATTGGTGCTACAGGGGTCGTGAGCAAAAAACTCATGAGAGTAATTCCCTGTCAACATGCAAATATTTTTTAAATCCGTCTCCACACCCTCTCAGATTTTTCTCTAAATTTATATACAACTAAAGTATCTAGTTCTGAGTACAACGAAATTTATTTCGGACAATTTCGTTGAACGGCTCTCGAGTTATTGCAGTTTGAAAAATGATGATTTTGTGGTTACTCAACCATGAAATTTGGCAACACAAAACCTGTGTATGATTGTAACTGATATAGCTCAGAGGATACGTAGAGTAAAGGTCTGAATGTTATTTAGCAATAATTGTTGGTACATCTTCTTCACTTTCCATGAATTTCCCCGCTCCACAGTATTGGGTCAAGGTTCAAAACGCGATTTCAAAGTTGGCATATGTTGAAATCAGTGATGCATAACGATATTTTTCAACTCATCTGGTGCAATTCTATTTAAACCAAAATTCATATGCAAGGTGTTATATGAAAGCTGTTTCCAACTAGAATGCACGAAACTTAGTTTTATTATAGATATTTGACAGCAACATGGTTAAAAATATAATATGGTGCATAATGCAAAATAGTCATTTTTTAATTAATTTTAATTAATTTTATTCAGTGATTATCTGATTTTGCCATTACTATACTTCCTATATGATAATGTGTTTCAGTAGTTAATCATTGCCATGCTCAGAAAGTACTTTTATTTATTGCATGTGCATTATGCTTGCATGGGTGCTTCTGGGTATACTGACTATCAGTAATTCCTGTCAACATACAAATAATATTTCGATTCGTCTTCACACCCTCTCGATTTCTCTGCAATATCATGTACAACTAAAGTACCCAATTCTGAGTAGAATAGAATTTAATTACTATATCTTTTATTGATCGGTTCTTGAGCAATTGCAGTTTGAAGAATGAGGATTTCGTGCTTACTCTACCATGAAGTTTGATGAGTGGAAACCTGTGTATGATTATAACTGCTAAAATCATTACTTAAACGGGCTGCAGGTTGTAATGCTGGTAAGCCCTACTGGAATCTCGGTACGTTTTGCTTAATATAACATGTGAGCAGCGATGATTCTCCGAGTTGAAGTAATTTAATAAATAATAATAAAAAAAATAAAACATAGAACACAGGTCTACGATTCCATACAGGCTGGTGAGCAATAATTGATGGCACATGTTCTTCATTGACTAGGCATTCACCTCCACATTATAGAAGAAGGTTCAAATCTTGATTTGAAAATAGACATACCAGTATGTTAAAATCAGTGATGCGTAACAATATTTCTAAACTCTCATGGCACGACTCTATCTAACTCAATATTCATAAGAAAGGTGTCATATGAAAGCTGTTACCAATTAGAATACATCAGAATTGGTTATGATTAGAATACAAGACAGGAACACAGTTGAAAATGTAATTTGACACTATATGCGGAACAGGTCATGAGCTAGTTAGAACGCATATTTTCAATGAACTTTTAGACAAGTGGCAGTCAAATATCAGATACAATACCAATTCAGCAACGTTCTACTCTTTCCAAGCTTCCATTTGACAACTTCCACGAAAAAATCGGTTTAAATAGAATTACGCTAGGCAGAGTTGCATATTTGTTACGCATGGCTGATTTTGAAAACATGATGACTTTGAATTGACATTTGACCTCCAACCCCCGGTAGTAAAGTTAAAAAGTTGGGTCTATCACAATAAGCATATACCAAAATATCTTACTACAGAAATTTAAGTCTGCCTGGCTGCAATTTGATCACTATAATGTCAATTGCAATTAGACACAGGTGCCAAGCTGTATAGCGTCACGGTTGAGTGAGCACAAAATGTCATTTTTCAAATTGCAATAACTCTGCAGCGAATCGTCCGATTTTCTTGAAACAAAGTTCGTTATGCTCCAAATTTGATACCTGATCTATGGAAAAATTTTCAATTAGATCTAAAGTGTAGTGGAGACGGGCGTTTGCATGTTGAGAGGGAATTACTCATGAGACATATCCAACAAATTCCGGGTAACGTTCGATTCGACACGATCCAAAAGATCCCATTATTGGGCACTGTACACATTCTTCGGAAGGCCTTGAATGCACCACTGGACTAAAATTACACTTGTGAATCACAGCATAATTTCTGTAATTTCGATTCTTCATCTTCAATCATCTCTACCTCTGCTCTGTAACCCTTGCCAATTCTTCATCTGCTGCAATTCTGTAATCTGACTTCTCCGTGTATTGCATAGGAATAACAATTTGAATGTATTACTGAAATTTTAAAAATTTACTCCAATCTCGCCATTTTCCTTTGGGGGCAGGTTGCTCCCCGGATTATGTGTGTATCTACCAGTTTTACTGTGAATAAAGAATATAATAATAATTTATAGAGCGCTGAATATAACAATATAGGTCGCTGTACATAAAAGGCAATAAAATATAAAAGTAAACGATATGTATTAAAGACGGAGTGCATAGTTGTAGGGTGGAATGAACACTACTCTAGTTTGAACGCTCGTGTGAATAAAACGGTCTTGATTTTGCGTTTGAAAACATATAGCGAGTCACATAGTCTGATAGAAAATGGAAGATTCATATTCATATTCAGGTATTGGAGAGAAGAAAGTAAACTCAGGATCAAGAAGTACCTCATTATTGTACTAGAGTTTTTATTAAATTTTTTGTTCCTATTGTTTTAGCGGAGTAGACTTAGAGATGACAAATGATTTGAATTTTTTTTATGCCCCCGCCCCGGAAAAAGGTCATGACTCCAGGTTGGGAATCCTTGCTCCTATATAGATTTGAGTCGGAATCATCGAATTTATTTTATATTCAAATAAAATTCTGATTTTTTCAGGCTTGTCTCTCAAACGGATTGGTCCAAAACCCGAGTCCGAGTCTGGATGTCTGCGTGTCTGGCCTCAAGCGATCTGTGGAACGTCCGTTTGTTTCCACCGACCCAAGACTCAACATCAGACAGATGAGTTCTGAGGAGGAGACCAAAAGTATGCGTTTGTGTTTATTTTAAGGCTGAGCACAATGATTCAGGTTCTCAAATCTGAATCGAGCATTAATTCTAATGATTTGGGTCGCATAGGAAGAGATGAGTTTTTTGAGTTCTGAATTATATGCTCCTTGTCACTGAGAGTTAATTTGCCAACAAGAATTATAGTTTCTATACTATTTTCCATCATTGAAGCCTTTTAACTGGGCACTTCACTGGAAATGACATATATCTGTGAAGTCTTGATCGACACACACAGCATTGCCCCAAAGTGCTATGAAATAGGTATAGTCGAAAAAGTACCAAATTATCTTCAATGCGATGGTAAATTGGCATTATATTTTTTGTGGTCGCATAAAAGGTACATATTTGACCTTTCATCATGCTGTCGTTAGTCGTGACTCGATTATGCCCAGTCATAGTGGTCACCCAATAATGCTGTGATATCAAAGCGATTTGTCATCCTGCAGCCAGGAGGTTGGTCTGTTCTGAAGAGGATCCGTTCCCGAATCTCCGAGTCGATTCTGAGGAGGATGGTATTGACTCGAGCATCAGGAAAGTCCTCTCGGAATATCGCGAAAATGTGAGTCATCAATAACAGCCAGTTTGCAGGCTTCGGCCTGCACAGTAGTGTTGTTCAAAAGTTTTTTCTTCCAATTTGATTCGCTATTCGATAAATAAACGCTGCACTCCAAATTGTGAAGTAGTTCTACCTAGAAAGTGTTGAGTGGAAGGGGAGTAGTCATAAAACAATTGAGTATGTAGTTGGAGAATGTAGAAAATTCCTACCATCAAAAATTTTTATACTGCAACTCTTTCACTGGTTGGAATTAACCCAAATTTTATGTGTAGCGTTTCTTTAGATAATCTAATCATTTTTTCATCCAGGCAGTAAAATTTGGAGGAGAAAATTTTGGATAATAGCATTTACGGTTGGTAGCTCCTTAATAATTAATAATTAAAGAATTTCCCACCGCAAATACTATGTTATTCAAATCCAAAATTTTGAACACCAATAACTTCGCTTCTACCAGCCGGAATTGAGCCAAATGTGCTGTGTATCGTGGTTTTTAGAAAACTTATCTATTATATGTGGTGGTTGTTGTTTTTTACCAACTGCAACCTTGTACAATGTAAACCAATCAATCATTGCTATGTGCATTGTGTTCCTGTCTTCTGATTGTATTGCAATTTTCTGTTTTGGAATGATGAAATTATAGCTAAGCAAGCCAGAGCCAATCACGCGCAATCCTGCAAATAGCCTATCTACAACTCTACATGAATTCACAACCTACTTTATTGCAGTTGTTCGTCTGGTCTGCCCTGATTATGAAACGCGGCAACGATGTTGAAGCTCTTTTGACAAAATTCGTTTCGGAAATCGCGGAAATGAGAGAGAAGGTTTGTGTTTGTTACACGCCATTTTAATGCCTACTTCTAGTTGTTTTTGAGTAGAAATTCATGACTACTTTGTCCACCTCTGTTCTGACGGCCAGACATGTACAAACTACTGTATTTTCAAAATGCGCAACTATGACTAGAACTACTTACTTTTTAAAGCTCTTGACTACAACTACTCACTTTTCAAAAATCCGCAACTAGAACTAGAACTACTCACTTTTCAAAGCTCGAAACTAAAACTAAAACTAAGACCTTTGAAAACCACAACTTGAACGGCCTTTTAAAAACTCGCAACTGGAACTAAAACTACTCACTTTTCAAAAATCCGCAACTAGAACTAGAACTGCTCACTTTTCATTGCTGGCAACTAGAATTAGAACGAAGACCTTTAAAAACCACAACTAGAACGGCCTTTTAAAAACTCGCAACTGGAACTAGAACTGCTCGCTTTTCAAAACTCGCAAGTAGATCCAGAACTACAGACAATTCAAAGCTTGCAACTAGAACTAACGACCATTAAAAATCTACGAGTAAGTAACTAAAGCACAACCAACTAATAACTGATAGTACAAATCACCGTATTGGAAATGAGCTTAGAAATGTTGGAGTAGAATCGGCATTTTAAAAGGACAAGGTTTCGAAGATGAAATGGGAGGGGTTTCGACCCCTCAAACTCACCCCGGCTATGCCACTGTTAGTAGCGATGACTCTGAGCTAGCAATGGATGGAAGAACATCATAATAACAGAACACTGGTATCACGATTCACGCCAAACAACGATATGTGCTTTCTGATTGTTCAGCATTTATTATTTTATATGCGCAAGTGGAACTACCGATAGAACTACTGAAGTCATCAGTAGTCAGTTGACCGTTAACTAATAAGAGTGATAGTTTGTACAAGTCCCTTCACCGCCGCCTCTCTCTCAGGCTTGGGAAAGCACCGTACAGGAAAACGCTCGCAAGGTCGCGACAACGCTCGCGCAAAACGAGGCTCGGATACGCGGCACCCGCGATCTCATTCGAGACACGACGGTCGCGGTTCAATCATCTGTGGGCAGAATTAAAGCAGCGTTACTATTTTAATCTTTCTCTTGTATTATCGACACTGAAATATCGTGCTTTATACTGTGATCGCACCTGCAGCGATGCATGACTTTTCCGTTTTCTTTTGCAATGTTTGCTCGAACTCACTGTAACATGGTGCTCTGTAGTTATTCCTATATTTTTGTAGATCTATTCAATTTATGCACCACTGCACTTACTGTAGCAATACATTCATTAAATGCACACTTTCGGATGCTCCAAACTCAGGCGGGCGCAGAAGATGTCTCCGTTCCGTTCAGTTACATGTTGGATCTTCCTAAATCGCCACAAGATTGCGCTACAATGAGAAGCTGTCGAAATGCCTTGGAGTAGTCTTTGAAATCGGGCACAAATCTGGGCCTGAGCGATGTAAAGAGGAGGCATGCACTTCGAGTCATTGAAGGTAACGGAAGAACAAGCGTCAAAAATGAGGTTGCGTGCTGCGGAGGGCGAGGTTGCTGTAGCAGATTCGAGTCTTTGCAATCTGGAGCGCTGTCTAGTTTTATCCTGTGGTAATTTGTAGGGCTGGGCAAAATCGAGTACCTGAGTGATTCGATTCTGAATCACGTAATATGCTTCGAGTCGAGTAATCGAGTATCGCTCATTATGACGTCATAAAAGAAAATAATACGTCCAAGGTCAAATATGTACCGTTTATGCCCCCACAAGGAATATAATGCCTTTTATCCATGATCTCATAAATGATAATTTGGTATTTTTCCGATCATACCGATTTCATTCCACTTCGTGACAATTTTGTGGGATAATCAAGACTTCGGAAATGTGCTACGTCCAGTAACCTTCGTAGCTTCGTACCATATGTTTCGTATGCTACGATACCGCCAATCAACGTTTCAAGGCTTCACCAGTGAAAATTAGTATCGAAACTATAATTCTCGTTGATAAATTAACTTTCAGTGGCGAGAAGCTTATAATTTCAGTACTCGAAAAAATCGTATTTTACTACTCGACTCGAATCATTAAAATTAATACTGGATTCAGATTCGAGTACTCGAATCATTGTGCCCAGCCCTAGTAATTTGTAGCGAATTGGCAGTCCAACTCACACATATAATAAGTGATCAGGAGTGCATGAGCTCGGCACAACAACTGAAGAGCACAGGCCTAGTCGATGGAAACACGATCGAGCATCTCCCATGCTCGTAAGGATTGCGATCACTTCTTCACTTGCCTAATCGAGCGATTGCTTGTCAGTCTGCTTGTACGAAGATATCAGTTTTCAGCCGTTACAATGGACGAATCTACCAGGATATCTAGTTCAGCGTTTGTTCTTGCCCGATTCACATTGGAGAAGTTAGAATCTCAGAGTCCAACATATATTTATAGGGAAGACTGCTTTACCACTGTGGATATTAATAATGAGCCAGGATATGAATCCGGAGGCCATAAGTTTGCTTTTCCATATCAGTATTTGGATGTAACATCCAGCACACTTTCCACTCGCGGTTGCTCTGTGTCACCATCTGCCGAAACGGCGACGCGGGAAGAAGAGCCCAGACTAACCTCCGACGCGGAGTCGAATCCGGACTGCCCAGGTCGGTCACCACTCACCAGTACGCTATCTCCCCCGACATAATACGAGGCCTGTGTCAAGACACCATACGAGAATCAACAGACAAGACGAAACGATTTTCGCCATTACCGCGTGATGGCGATCAAAATAATAGAAACAGCGTGAATAGGCTATATGCGTAGGCTCTCCGAGACTTACCGCCTCAACTCTACTCATGTAGATGAAATGGCGAGACTAAATAAAAGATATATATAAGTGTTTGGTTGAATGGTGATTAGAATGCCAGAAAAACAGCGAGAGGCAATAAAGAGGCGCTCTGAGAAGAATCGAATCAAATCTGTCCTTGTAGATAAGTAGTAAGTAAGTAAGTAAGTAAGTAAGTAAGAGTATACTATGTAGCAGTAAGCAAGTAAGTATAGGCTAGTAATAACAGTAAGTATCAAGTGAAGCGTATTAGTAGGCCTATAAGTAAGTGATAAAGTAAGTAAGAAGGGAAGGTGTGTTAGTAGTAAGTTCCCCATATTTTGGGATCCGGAAAAGAGGACAATTTTTACAAATCACAAAACTTGTAATATCGGACGAGTAAACAGTGAATTTGAAATTTTTCATATAGAAATACTGCTAGGTCGAGTAAATGAAAAAAAGGTAATTTTTCCAATTGTTACTCCCGGAAGACCCGCTCTAACGTGTAATTTCAGTTGCAGTTGTAATTTTATTTAGTCACCCCCCCCCCCCCCGACATATGGTAAGCCTAGTAGTATACCAATCCCGTGAGTTTGCTGCCGGTTGATTGCCTTGGCTGATTCCAGTGGCGGCTCGTGACAATATCGGGTGGTGGGGCAAGGGCCGCAAGCGACTTGTTATCAATATGACGTCACAGTAGCGTTTTTCAACGTTCATGATGGCCACATGAATTTCCCGTAAACAATGATTTTTAACGTAGGTGCCGCGAGAGGTTTGCCGGTGGCGTGACTTGAAGTGCGGTAACAAATGTTTTATTCATTGTTTTTTATTCAAATGATTATTTTACAAAATGTACGCGAACTAAGAATCGTTCCCATGCCACGAATCAATCATCAGGTTATCCTTAGTAGCATGCGTTATGATTTCGTGGTAGAGATTACGCAAGCGCCGAGTAAGACTATACCAAAAATACACAGACCAACTACCTACAAAGAGCATTCGCATGACACCTTGTGGTGTTTTAATCGTTCCATGCTCAGCAATTCTGTAAAGTGCTGCAGCGCCTCCGACCCGATTTGTATATGGATTCTCGTCCCGAAAGCGAGTCAAATCGATTTGCCCTCATCCGAAAGTGTTTGGTACACGATCCTGATGCGTTACGACCAGGGGATAGGCAATCAAAGCGGTGGCACCCATAAACGTAAAACATTATAAAAAGCCAGCTGTTATCCATGGAAGATTAATTACGAGTCTGCCTGCCATCATTCAAGCAGGAATCAAAGCATTGTGTTAAATTGAAATGCGAGCACATATCGCATTAAACAATTTCATGAATAAATTATTTCATCTTGATGAATTTTTCACTTTTTTTCCATAGCCATAACAAAATATATCGGTAAATTAACTGTCAGTGTGCCTCGAGTAATAAGGGTGAAAACCACTCACTTTTCCTTAGCCATAGACATGGTTGAGTTACCTGGGCTCACTTGATTGAAATTATTCGGAAAGAACATGATGTGTACAGTCGTCCGCCCACCAGCATTAATTTATGTCTTGTATAAGTATTGTGCGCGACGTGATTTCTTATTAGCAAAATGTTCAATAACGATTTTATTGAAATCTGGAATTCCCAGAACCACGTCGTTGTGAATCGAGAGAACAGCCAACGCATTAAGCCTATCTTGGCCCATCCTGTTTCTGAGAAAGGTCTTGATACGTTTCAATGTGCTGAAACTGCGCTCGGATTCCGCGGATGAAATCGGGGTGGTCAAAATGATATTCAGAAAGCTAGTTACTGTAGCAAAGTTGATCGAAAGCGAATTTTCAACTAGGAATTTTGAAAGTTCACTAGTGGTTTTAATTTCCGAAAAGGATGTGTTAGATTACAAACAAGTCAACTCGCTCTCCAACCGAGCAATGTCGATCATCGGGTAATAACGAGGCACGCTGCGCAGTAGTCCAGAAGGAAAATGAATTTTGTAGGCAGGGAAATTTCTCGGATTTAACAGGGCGAAAGTAACCAACTGGTCACTATTCAGACGATGTTGGATTTGGGACATCAGTATATCGCAACATTCGTAAGCCGCAACAAGCAGGTTTTGCACACTTATCCCACGACGTAAAAGCGCTGTGTCACCAGCGAAGTGTACATTCGCCCGGATATGCGAAATTGCCTCACAAAAATGTGCAATACACAATTGCGCAGTAGTACCATCGGCCATACGCGACTGAAAAGTGCTGTACAGTGTATCGACGTGCATGAAGATGTCACAAAAAAGCTTCAAAAAGAACAAAAATTCTTCGTCTTCCAGGAGTCGTTTAAGCCCCGCCGCTTCACGTATGGAAGTATCATCCCAGACAGGAGAGCTCTCAATCACTGAGAAGCATTCCAGAAGCTCCACCCTACTCTCTGACACTCGTTGCACAACTCTGGATTGGAAGTTCCACCGTGTTGATACGCATCTAGGTAACCGGTGCTTGCATATGTCGCGCAATAGATCAGATCGCTTTGGCGAAATAGAGAAAAAGGAGGAGAACCCTGAAAGATTTGCAAAGAATATCTTGACAGAAGATATTCCTAAGCACATTTTTTTCACTACAAGATTGAGCTGATGCGCGTAGCAATGCAAAAAATGCGCATGCGGGTAAACTTCTTTCATTAAAACTTGTACGCTATGTCGCGATCCGCTCATGACTGCTGCGCCGTCGTAGGTTTGCGCAATAAGTTTCGACTCAACTGAATAGGGCTGTAATGTTTTTTTTAATACGTAAGAAATTCCGACAGCAGTGCGATCGTCAACAGCCACAAAGCTGTGGAATCGTTCGACTGGCATACCAAATTTCGTGAACCGAAAAATCACGACTAGTTGTGACAAACACGTAATGTCAGTTGTTTCGTCAGACTGAATAGATAGAAATTCAGCGTCAACAATCTCGGTAAACAAATGCTGTAGATAGATGTGATATATCGAATCAAGCACATCATTTTGAATAGTCTTTGAGGTACCCTTAGCTACTGTCGCGGTGTCGAGATGTTCGCGCAAAATGCTATCACTGGAAGCCGTGTATTTAATTAGATCCAAAAATACCCCCCTATTGAAAGAGCATTCCTTCTCATCGTGGCCTCGAAGGGGCAATTCATGAACTCCAATAAATTTAATGGCATCAATCACCCGAGAGAGAACATGCCTATTCTTATCTACAAGCTCATTGTGCTTGAGACTGATACGCGATAACTTTCATTGAGCTGCGACATTATATTTACTCTGCCAAACAATTTATATTTAACTGCACTAGCCATGTGCACTTGGGGTTTTTGGTGCGTTTTCAGACGCTCTGACAAATGCTTCAGATCGCGATAACCAATTTTGTTCCAACAAGAGCCACTGCTTCCGGTACCGGCACTGTCGAATAAAAGACAGTTAAAGCAAAACAAGGCGTTTTTATCCTCGCCATAAGTAAGCCATTCATTTTTATCGAAATGCGCTGAAGAAAAGGCACGAGTGCGCTTTCCTCCGGCGTACGATTGGATCAATGGGCAATTTCTAGGCTGATACGGACCTAGTCGCTTTACCTCTAATTTTTGCTCTAAAGGCAGCTGGCTAAACGGCGTACGGAGCAAAGATTCAACACGATTCATGTTCGCACTTGACCTGACTACTTATCTGCAGAAATGGAAATGACTATAAATCGAGAGATTGCGTATGCCTAACTGGAAAGGTCAACGAGTTCGGACACATACGCAATTGTTATCTCATAGATTGGACAAGGAAATGTCATATTGAATCCAAAACATCATTCTGAAGAACTACGGATAGCAGCCTCGGAAATTCGGTCCCGGTACAGCTTGGGAGATTCTGGCCTTGAGGCTGGAGACTGTCACACGAACATACGGCTTACGGTCTATAGTGTCTATATGTCTGCTGCAAAATCGCCTTCGGAAAATATATTACCGAATAAATACGTGGATGAAAGCCAAAAACTTGGTACACTGTTACATGAAATCATCGAGAAGTATAGCCTCATGACCGTTTTCGGTATGGTACACTGTCAAAATTAATAAGAACAGATCAACGCCGAATTTTGCGTAATATTTACTGAGGAATCGGCTGATCAAGCGATCAGCTGTTAGCCGCCATCGAAAACGAAACAGCTATCGCGCTTGACAGGGGTTGTAATTGTGAGCAAATGGCCCGAAGGTCACCATTCCACGGTGAAATTGACATTGGAGAATATAAAATAAAACTAAATATTTGAATGCAAACCGAGGATGTTAGTAAACTGTTTCATGATATCATCATCTCATCACCTATCTCAGTATGGAACACAGATACACCGGCTTTTGCGTGAAATCCGCAATGCGTTAGGTAGGCTAAGTGTCAGATCAGCGCACATCTCTACCATATTCGAACTTAATAACGAAATTGCTGCCCTAATCATTGAGTGTCAACCTTGAGACTTGGCACAGCGTTCGATACTAAAATCAAGACATACCATGTAAAAGTTCATGACGGATCTAGCTAAGGAGCATCGTTAAAATCAATGGAGACCAATACCGGCTTTGCGTGAAATATGTTTGCGATACATGACCGATCGGCACACACTCGACTTTGGAAACGGAATTACTACCCTAAACTTTGAGTAGAAACCCTGAAACTTAGGACAGTGTTAAATACCACCATCACGACATGACATACCAAGTTTGAAGAATTATCATGGTGTGAAACACCATCAAAATCGACCTGTACCAGCAACGGTCGACTCAACGCATATCACGGTATCCGAGTTCAGATATAGATACGATTGTTACATCACACCTTAGGGGCGAGCAAGCATATTTGCCCCGGTTGCTCGGCCATTTTACGAATAGGGGAGAGTAAAGCAACGTTTCTTAATTGTGCGCAGCTTTGAGAGAATAGATAGTGAAAGCTTGTTATGAGCGCTACCGGGGCAAGCCCCGGCTAGGCATTCACAAAGCGAAAACACAGGAGAGAATTCGATTTTCGCGGAGACTTCGCTATGTATGGGCATTTGCAAGCGAAAGCACAAGAAGAACGCGGGTTTCGCTGTGATCTCGATATATATTGAGCGCTGTGCGTCTATAAATGGTTAAATTGTTATTGAACAGAATTTTAGGTGGGGCAATGCCCCAGTTGCCCTATAGGACGAGCCGCCACTGGCTGATTCCCATGTCTTGTAGTTGTAGTTGCGAACCTGACATTCGACTCCTAGGAACCGTGCTGCAAACATCACCGTTTTGAATGTTTTAATAAAAGAGATTCGGGAACGTGTAGCTTATCTATATGGAGTTCGCGCACCTAAGAGAACGCGTCGACAAACACAGCACGCCATAACAGTCAGTATAGTAGTAAGTGGTTCGACTTCGCTTGGAAAACTACAAGTTTAAAAGCAAGCACTGAAATAAAATGCTTTGTATGTTTCCAAACATGAGTGTCAAGCGTCAGTTCTTTGTCAATGTTAATAGCTCGGAACGTTAATTTTCGTATTAAGCGCTTTTGAGGCGTGTGTCGCGAACCGTGACGCGCCATTGTAGCTTATGAAAAGGTTGCGGAAAAGTTTCCGCGAGTGACGCGTGAAAGGAAATGATTTTACGCGCAAAAGAAATTGTTTAGACAGCGCTCAGGACTTATCCTTTGGGGCGAGCTAGTTTTATGTACAGGTCAGATTGTAGCGGCAGTGTTGGACAACTATCGAATATTTTCAGCTTTAATAACTTAGATTAGAATTAGAATAACTACACAGTTTTTTTTCCAAATTACATTATAATTATAATCATTTAATTCACAAATGCTCCTAAATTCGGAAATTTTGAATCAGAAAAATACGACAAAAATCTTGTTCATTTATCATATCAAATCAGAGTTAATTATGATAAGCGCAAGAATGGCGAATGTCTATATGTACACCAAGCTTGTGTCGCTCACACGATACAGATTAGATCAGGGCCAGCCAACCCGTGGCACGCGAGAAGGCTTTGAGTGGCCCGCGAGGTAATGTCCGAAATTAGTAATATTATGAAAAACGGATTGCACAGATTGTGAACTTGCAAGGCCAACCAAAAATGTGATTAGTCTGGCCGCAACACTTGAGATGTGTTGACTAAAATATCAGTATTGGTAGATTCATGAGCCAGTCACATTTTGGGTGATCTTCGTACACTACAATAAAACAGAATAATTTGCGATCGATTTATCAAAAGTAAAAACTTTCTGCATGCTTCGCGCAACATGTTGTCACTCGATTTCTTGCTTTTAATATTATCACCCCTTTGTGAAAATGAAAGAACGCCTAATGCATCATACTGAGTCCAACTATATTCGCGATTACGAGACAAAGTGTCGTTCAGCATATGGGACCTTGTTTTTGCGCTCGAAGAAAGACCGTCGACCATGAAACCTAGGCACATGACGCATGTTGGTCGTAAGCTTTCGATATCGATATGTCCATTGTCCAGGCGCTAAAGTCCAGTCCTTGCAAACTGAGCCCAGCGATGTAGGGCTACAGCAGGCCCGCAATATAGTCAAGTGACAATATTATTGACCTATGAACTTCGAAAAAATTCGCGCATGGCGCGGCTAGTGGCCCGCGCAATATTTCGTCAATCGAATGTGGCACTTTGGCCAAAAAGGTTGGCCCCCTGGATTAGATTATAAATAGAATTATAAACATTCTCGTGCTTGAGAATCGACTCTGATATGAAATGAAGCGAGCTGGATCGCGGCGTATATGACTTGGATATTCACGGCTTGGATAATTTGATAATTCTAATTCTATGATTAGACTAATTAAAGCGTAATCTACTTGTAATATAGTTCGTGAAATGTGTTCGATCTTCAATTTCTGGATTTCCTGAACATGCTTCAGGAGAACTGTATAATAGTGCGACACGATCCACGCTTGATGTACGTGTACATTTTTCATTCACGTGTTTATGAGAATGATCTCTGATTTGATATGAACTGAATTTGAGTCTGTATTTTTTCAAATTGGGATTGCATTCACTTTTCAAGTCTTTGCGAATTCTGTCATTTTATTGCCAATATCTGATTTGTAAAAGCTATGAATTTTTTAGCTGTCCTAATCTAGGGTCACCATATTTTGAGTTCCGAAAAAGAGGACACTTATTAAAAAGTCTGAAAGCTGTAATACCCATAAAGAAATTGGTGAATTTTAAAGGATTTCGACCAATGGTACCTGCGTTGATTAAGAATAGATTACTATAGGTATAGGTATAGTTTTTGATGGCATTTAATACTTTTTTTTAAAAAAAGAGGACAAATTCATCAAAAAAGAGACATTTAGGAGTCCTCCGAAGACACTTCCAATTTATTGAAAAATGAGGATAAATCCTCTTAAAAGAGGACGTATGGTAACTGTGCATAATCTTTCTGTAGCTCGATCATACGTTCACGAGATCTCGCAAAACCAACTATACACTATAATATCGAAACAGGATGAAAGCCGTCGGAACTGACTTTGTAGCTTTATCGCTCGTTTTGTTGTTTTTGCGTTAGAGCCACCGCTTTTGTGTTGCCCAGACTCGTCGTCATACTGAGCAGGTTCGATATTACAGGAAAGATTTATCTCGACTGATTCACGTCCTCTAATCCGGGTCGCGATTGGGAAACCAGGACATGGGGCAAACTTGGACATCTAGCATAATCCTAGTTGTGTAATTATTACATTAACACCTATTATTTAATTCTAATCTAATTCGTGAAATGTTGATATGCTCTAATTTTAATCTAAATAACGTTTTTTATATCTGAAAATGCTATACAGGAGAACTATATCGTGCGAGACGAGAAAAGCTCGATGTGCAGAGATTTGCCATTCTCGTGCTTGTGAGATTCAACTCTGATTTGATATGTGCATGATTTTGTCGAATTTCTTTCAAATTAGGAATTAAATTCAATTTCTATGATTTTACGAATTCAATATAATTTCTAGCTCCAGTGTGATTTGGATTGTAGCTATCAATCTAATTATAATGTTATTAAAAAAACAAACTGTGTAGCTATCATGCCAACGCTAATCTAATTTCTAAAAATAATTGTGGCTATGATTCTAATTCTAATATAAATTGGAAAAGTCAAAAATTTCCCCCCAACTCCGGTCCTGGGATGGATTAATGGCGTCTCGTTTTGTCGGTTTATCTCTTACGATCGCAATTCGGAAATGAAGCCACGAGAGTAATAAATAATAAATTTCTATCTCGATCCGACATTACAAAAAGGCCTGCTATCAAACATTCATGATGCGACGCCCTTTCAGCGGAATTAACGCCGCAAGAGGTGGTCCGAAATTAAAATGGGGCGCAATTACATCGTAGGCGCGATGGATGCATGAGAAATTCGCCCCTATACAGGAAAAACGAAAGATATTTGGGTGACTTTACTGATGATTATATCGAGCGACGCGAGCAGATTTAGGAAAGCCTCGTGCGGGACTCGTGAGGATAAGATCTTATCTTGTGTGACGTCATCAATAGTTGACGGGATCAGATTGAGAATGGATCGATGGAGCGTCGCCTTTCAGCGATCTACATTTTTATGGATTCTGTAGCATAGCGTAGATTTTGTAGCTTAAAAATTGAGCTGAATTGTGCAGAATGGCTTCGAGATAGTTCAGGAGGTTTCCGTGCATTTAAGCGATCGACACAATGAAAAACAACAGTCGAGCATGCGTCACTTTAACCTCGAAACGAATCACAAGCCTAAATCTAACCAACAAATTAACCCTTTTTAAAATTCTAACTAGGGCTTGGGCAAAATCGATCACGTAAGTAATTCGACTCTGCTCCGAATATTAGAAAGAGAGAGAGAGAGAGAGTCTTTATTTTCATCAAGCCAAAATACATAACACACGGCAGTGGTGGTGGTACAGAAAATATGCATGCACAGTATTCGGTAGATAGGAATGATCGATAAGACCGATAGCCTCCAAGTCGAGTGGAATATTCCAGTATCAGTGTAGGAGTGTTCAAAAACAGTAAGAAAGATGCGGAAATTTCAAATATGTACCTTTTATGCGACCACAAAGAATACAATATCAGTTCTACATCGCATTCATATGATTTCCAATTTTTTCGACTTGGTGATAATGCTGTGGGTGGATCATGTCTTCACAGATATTTCAACTAACGTGCGTAGCTTCGTACTATATGTCTTGTATATTGCGATACGACCAATCGTGGTTTCAAAGCTTCCGTGGAAAATAGTATCAAAACTATAATTGCCATTGATAAATGAACTCTTGCTGGCAGGAGCATATCATTTCAGTACTCCAATCATTGTGCTCATTATCATACTTGAAAACTGTCTAAGCTGGTGTTCCTATATTCCCAGTATAGTAAGCTACAAGTCAGAAATGGCATGGCATATCCTACACGGGTTGCTAGAACAAGTTCGTCTGCAATCAACATTTCCGGGAAAACTTTGGATCGTGACCATGTTTGTCTTCCGAATTCTGGTCGTGGCGAGAATAGGCGAACACGTATACCACGACGAACAGGTGTGTGCTGTGACACCCAAGCACTCAAGTAGATTTTACCTGCTTGTATTACTCAAGTTATTGTGATTTTAGACTACTTCTACTTCTAAGTTTTAACCCAAAAATAGGACTGGTGTACTTCTAATTTTCCTAGCACTCGAGTAAAATTTATGTACTTGCACTAGTTACTTAAGCGGTTATGATCTCAGTGTACTTTTACTTCTAATTAACAGTTGACGCTTTTTTATTCCTGGAATACTTCCACATTTCCGAGTACTCAAGTAGATTTAACACAGGGCTGGCCAACCTTTTCAGCCAAAGGGCCACATTCGATTGACGAACTTTTGCGCGGGCCACTATCCGCGCGAGGCGCGAAAATTTTTTGACGTTCATGGGTCAATAATATTGTCACTTGACTATATTGCGGGCCTGCTGTATATCGCTGGGCTAAGTTTGCGAGGACTGGGCTATTCGGCGCATGGACATATCGATATCGAAAGCTGCGACCAATCATTTCGTGCCTATAGGTTTCATAGTCGACGGTCTTACTGCGAGCGCAAACGCAAGGTCGCATATGTTGAACGACACTTTGTCTCGTAATCGTGAATATAGTTAGAATCAATCTGATACATTGGGTGTTCTTCAATTTTCACAAAAGGGCAACAATATTAAAAACAAGATATCGAGTGACAACATATTGCGCTAAGCTTGTAGAAAATTTTTACCTCCGATAAATCTATCGCAAATTATTCTGCTTTATTGTAGTGTACGAAGATGTACCAATATATGAATGGTTGATGGATCTGTCAATGAGTCGAAACTGATATTTTAGTCATCACATCTCAAGTGTTGCGGTCAGACCAATCAAATTTTTGGTTGTCCTTGCAAGTTCACAATCTGTGCAATCCAGTTTTGATGAGATTAGAAATTTCGGAAATTACCTCGCGGGCCACTCAAAACCTTCTCGCGGGCCACATGTGGCCCACGGGCCACGGGTTGGCCGGCCCTGATTTAACATATCTGTCTTACTTACTCAAGCGGTCATGTTATTGCCTCTACTTCCACTTCTATACTCAACAGTTTCTGATCAAAATTACATACTATTTACACTCGGCCTTTTAGAACGTAGAAATTAGATTTTGGATATGCTTCCTATCTGGTAAGTAGTTTTCCTCCACTGGCAGCACTTAGCCTACTCAAGTATATATAATTTGCCGCTACTAATACGTCCAATATACGTCCTATTTTATGACTGGGTTACTGCTAGATATTTATAGTTTGTCCAATAGAAGTATTATGTTATTCCAATGAGATAGAGACGGAGAATTGATGAAGGACTATTTTCATCAGAGAGTGTGCTCCAACCGATCGAATCCTAATTTTACCTAAAGTAGCTGTGAGATGCTTCTAGAAGAACTTTTTGTACTCGTACTTGGGTAGATTTCTGCTTTGCTACTGATACTTCTCCTTGGTTATCTTTCTGGACTATTTTGGCTTCCTCTCGATATAACCATACCAGCTTAACTATGTTTCTTTGCAGTCAAGTTTCGTTTGCAACACTCTGACACCCGGTTGTACGAACGTGTGCTTCAACCGGTTCAGTCCCATCTCGCAGCTGCGTTACTGGTCCCTCATGGTGCTGGTGGTCGCCACTCCCAGTAAGTCCATGTGTCTGTGCGTAGATAACTAACCAACGGACAGTTGTGAGGGACTATACACGGATGGATTGTAATCAGATACAACTAGTATTTTCAGATAGATTGGTATAGACGTATAGACAGAGGTGGTCAAAGTAGTCACCGTCGCTACTCAATTAGAAGTAGAGGTAACGCCGAAATTTCTCCTCAAGTAGAAGTAGGAGTGGTGGTTCACAAGTAAGTAAGTATAGGTATTCTACGCTTATTTTTGCCGACAAAACTGAAAACTGTCAAGTAGAAGTAGAAGTAGTCTAAAATCATAACTACTTAAAAAGTAGTGTGAGTAGGTATAATCTACTTCAAGTACTTCAAAAAGTAGAAGTACTTCGTTACTGACCACCTCTGCGTATAGATAGACGTAAATATTTTGAAAAGTGAACAGTTCTAGTTCTAGGTCTAATTGCGGATTTTGAAGAACGACTATGTTTTAGTTGTAGATATATAGTTATGGATTTGAAAAGTGAATAGGTCTATAATTCTCTCCCTACTTGCGAGTTTTGAAAAGTGAGTAGTTCTAGTTCTAATTCTAGTTGCGCATTTTGAAAATCCAGTAGTTTGTACAAGTCTGCTGCTGTAGACTTACAATCAGTACAATATAACACCGATTTCGATTTGTATCTGACTGTAATCACGTGCACGATGTTCATACATCCGTATGTTAGTTATCTCTGGTCTGTGCGTATGCCTGAACTAATGTTTACCAAAATCCACTATTTTCCAGCAATTTTCTTTTTCCTGTACGCGATGCACGCGGTCTATCACGCGGACATGAAGTTTCCTTACAAAGAATCGGAAAAGAAAAATGACTTGAACACTGCCGAGCAACACAAACAAATATTCGACTCTGCGCATTTGCCGAAGCGCCGAAAAGACTTCGCCGCTGACGTGCAACCTCCTCTATACGTCGTGACTAAAATCCCGACATCTGACGATTCGGGGAAAAAGTTCGGGCGATTTTTGCGGAAACGCAGGCGCGCGGAAGGACGCAGTCTTTTGAAAAAGTCAGTTTCGGACAACAACGCTTCTGACGTGTTCCGCGAGCGGTGAGTGAAATCCGCGCGAGGCACGTATATTTTAGTTTTTCGCGTTTCCAGCACACTTGTTTAAGCTACTATGGATTTAAATGTCGCAACTAGAACTAGTATGAGAACTATACCCCCTTTTCAAAATATGCAACTACAACTGAAACTAGAACTATACTCAGTTTCTAACATCTGAAACCAGAACTAAAGATAGAACTAGTTACTTTGAAAGCGTACAACTAGCACTAGTACTAAAAGTATTCACTTTTCAAAATCCGCAAAGGACTGGAACTATAACTACTGTATTTACAATACTCGCAATTAGACCTCGAACTATTCACTTATCAAAATGTGCTACTCTAACTAAACACACAACTGACTAATAACTGGTTACACGATTTACTAAATTTCAAATTATCTAAGAAATATTGAAGATAAAAGTGGCATTTCAAAAGGACGGGTTTTCAAACATGTATTGGCAGGGCGCGTCGGCCCCAAAGCTCACACCTGGCTACGCCTTTTTTGTTAGTCATGACTCTGAGCTAGCAATGGCTGGAAGAACATTACACAACAGAACACCGGTATCAAGATTCACGCCAAACGACCACGGGTGTCTTCTAGTTATTTGACAATATTTGTTTATGCGCAACTAGAACTAAAACTGCCAAAAACTAGTAGTTAATTGACCCGCAACTAACTATAGATTGATAGCTAAAGTACAAGTCTGGTTTTTAGGCCGGAATGCCGACTGTAAATTCATATACGTAGAATGTAGGCTGTGAATTAGACGCTAAGCACGTAAATCTAATTTTGTACCGTTTGCTGTCGTTTCAAGACCTGATCGTCCGTACGCGGAGTCGCAGTGTCGCCATGTCGGCTTGTTGGAGAGCAGACGTTCTGCCGAGCAAGAGGAGGCAATAAGAGAAAGAAAATATCGGTCTAAGATGCTCCAGCATCCAGAACTGGCGAGAGCTTATTGGTGGCATGTGTTGTTGAGGACCATCACAGAGGTGCATTGTCTTGCTATTGTAAAGTAGTTTCAGTAATGAACTAATTTTACTTTTTCCGAATATTCAAGTTGTTGCTTACTTGCACTACTTACTGAAGTGGCTATGATTTTTAAACTACTTCTATTCCTAGTTGACGGATTTTTGTTGATCGGTGTAGCTATAGCTAGTCGAATCTCGTGGTTTTACGCAACTGGCGAATCACGGGTCTTTTCAGTGTTGAATCCAGACTTTACAAATCTCAGTGCTGAGCTATTTTTTTTCTAAAAAAGAATAGTTTTCACTTCTGTATGACCAGGGAAAACCACTGCTCTCGATTCGCTCTCACAACTTTACAACCAAATTTAGAGAACTGACATGAAATAAACATGCCAATTCTACAACTATCTGTGGCCAACAGAACAATAAATTTGTTTCGATTATTGCCTTTGCTAATACCGCTTCAGGTATACCTTTTTATAATTGTATGGCTGTAAATGATTTGATGGAAGTAGGCCCATTAACGGTCCTGAGCAAATACTAAAGGTTTGTTACCGAGCCTTTGGTAACAATAGTTGAGTGTCCAGCATGCTCCAAACCATCCGTATACCGCTTTAGGTTGCCTTCATGGTGGGTCAGTATTACCTGTACGGGTTCGAGGTGTTCGAACTGTACGAATGCGCCGCGTGGCCTTGTCCGAAAGCCGTCGACTGTTTCGTGTCGAGGCCGCGCGAAAAAAGCTGCCTCCTCTGGATTATGTATGGACTGGGTTAGTTCTTATTTTGTATAGCGTGCAGGCTTTGACATTTGCCGGTAATCTTATTCTGATCGAATTTGTTATATTTTTCAATGGTCTCATTTTAATTAGTTTCCGTGAAAATGCTACTGGAGAACTCTATAGCGCGAAACCAGCCAAACCTCGGTGTACAAGCATTTGCCATTCCCGTACTTATGCAAAACAACTCTGATTTGATGTGAACTGAACTTGTTATATTTCTTCATTTCTTTCTAATTTGGATTTTGAAAGTCAAGAGTTTAATTCCATATATAATTTGAAAAAAATATCTGCGAAGCTATCATTTTAATTGTTAGCCAACTGTAATTTGGTAATTTGAAAAAGCTGAACATTTTCTCTTCTCTGTTCTTCATGTGCCTCAAGCGTGATTTTTGAGCATCGCTGAGTTCGTGAGTCGGGGTTTCTCTAACCTTGCGAAATCGTAATGCTTGGTTTATGGTTAGGGATAGGGTAATTGTCAACAATTATATAAGCCAATAATTATATCCAAGTCGAGATAACAAACAAATTGACCCTAGTCGAGTCGAGTCACTTCCATATTTCAGGATATGACTCGAGTCAAATTGAGTGATTACAACCTTGTGTCTTCAGGTGCTGTGGCGTGTGTTCTGAGCCTCGCCGAGTTCGTGACTCTAGGCTTCTCGAACCTTGCGAACGCGTTCATCTGCTGCTCGGACGAACCTTACGAGCACCGCAGAAGACGGCTGGCCAAGCTCTTGGTCTCAACACCCCCAAAACCTACCCAGAAAACATCGTTACGCCACGATCATCACATGACCAGAAAGCTGAGCATGGGAAGCATCAGCAGCGATACTACAGTTGAAAGTGTATGATCATTGTGACTTGGACACTATAGCTAACCGAACACTGTGATCTGTACTAAAGTAGAGCCCGATAATATCGTATTTGAGCCGATACCGATAAAACCGATCAATTCAGCCGATATCTAAAGCTCCATAGCATTGATTTGAGCAACTTTACAGCCATTGCTGTGATGGGCACGAAATAAACCAGACAGGCTGTATCTGAACACGTGCCAGTCACGAAGTAGGCTACTTCTACTTTTTCAGAGAACTCAGGTAGGCTCGCCTGCTGGTGCTGCTTACTCGAGTGGTTATGATTTTAGTCGACTTCTACTTCACAGTTTTCAGTGTTCTTAGGCCAAAGGAGAACACATTTGTACTTACTTGAATATAGCTACTTGTACTGCTTGAAAGTAGTTACTTTTACTACTTCTTTCAGCTTTTCTATGTGAAACTAGGCCTGGAATACTTACATTTTTACCTCCGTGGAAATCTACAATTCTGCTTGTAATTGAATAGAAATGTAGGACAATTCTTCTACTTCTACCTCAACGTTTTTATTTTTTTTTGGCATAACTAAGCCTATAATGTTTGCATTTTTACTTACTCGAAAATCGCTATTTCTACTTGTATTCGAGTAGAGATTTACAACGCTACTTCTACTTGAGTACCAACAATGACCACTTTTACCAACTAGCTATAAGCTATAAGAAATAGATCACTATTCCCATGGTAGCAGTTGTAGATTAATATTCTCTGACCCCCTGCTACTATAAGTCATGGAGATTGTCGATCGTGTTTGTCCTCTGAAAGCCGATACCGATACTTCTTAGAAAGTGTGATATCGGCTCGATATTTTATCGGCTAACTTTCAATGATCGGTCGGGTTCTACTCGCAAGCAATTATCCGCATCTTATGCGATATCATTTCATTTTTTAACACTTTTGCAATTTCTATTTATAATTGAGTGATATATTACTATTGAAATAAACCCGAATATTTTCGGCTGGCGTCAGGTGTAATCGTCAGCAACTAGCAGAGAATTGAAAAAATATTGTATATCAACAATAAATTCAAAGATAACTGTTGTCGCGGTCTGAATGCTCCGACCATCCAGACCACGTTTATCAGTCGACAGCATACTGTACTTTACGCGGGCTTGATTCATATCCTGAGTTATCAAGACAGCGTGCAATCTCAGCCTCGCATATAAAGGACAGCGTCTGGCAAGAAATGTCTCTAACTGGAACTGGCAAAGGTTGCGACGCTTGTAACGATTAAGGCGTCGATAAAAACAGCGTTTAGCAAATTGTTGCTGGCAACTCGCGGGACACGTGCGGCTGATTGATAGCGCGCTAGATCGGATATCCTGACGTATGTGCGGGCTATTAAACATCACAATAGAGACAGCAGATAGTGTAGGACGTGTCAGTTTCGTTACATGCTTCAGTACTGGAAGGATAAGCTCATGTCAATGCAGAGAGTAAGGATGGGTACAATGATTCGTTTCATCGAATCTGTATCGAGTGTTAATTCTAATGATTCGGATTAAGGAGAGACTTTATTCTTCAGTAATGAAATGGTACGGTCCATGCGACTGAGAGTTGATTTGTCAACTAAAATTCTAGTTTCGATGGTATTTTCCACTGCGGAATCCTTGAAACCTCGACTGTTCGTATCGTATAGCATACGAACCATGCAGTAGCCTAGAAAGCTACGCACGTTGCTGAAAATGATACATCTGATTGTCGTAATTAACCTACAGCATTGTCTCAAAGTGCAATGAAATACGGAAGGTCGAAATAATAACAAGTTATATGCCATCTTTGTGGTAGTACAAAATGTATATTTTGATACTGCTACGACACCATGATTAGTGATACTCGAATGCTTTACTCAAAGTCTGATATTCGTTGCATAAGTTTCGATTTTTTGTTATGTTTTCTGGGACTTTAAGTGGTTTTCAAGGCGAATTCATAGCAATTTTCTCCTAATTCAACTACTTTGATATTGCCAATACGTAATAAACTATGAGAGAGATCGTATATTCGGTGCTTTTTCACGATGACATCAGAGAACTTGGCAAAATTGCGCGACTCGTAATTTGCCGGCGATCGTGGAAGTAATAACTTACCTGCGGGCGTTTCATAACCCCGAATTATGGCCGCGATTGGCATAAGTTGATAGCAGTCTCTAGCAAGGAAGCTGTGTAGTGGAAGGCCTTTCCTGATTGCTAAGCCTTTGACAGTTTACCGACATTTCAGGGGCTATAGCCAGATATTTCGTTTGTCCGTCGGTGCTGTGAGTTCGCAATGGAGCTGAAGAATTTCTTTACCGTCTTCTTGATCACCGTCTTCCTAAGTTCGGTGAGTTTTTCCTATATCGCTGACTTTGAGGGCAGGCACCGGAGCCGCAGTAGTGCACACTGTGGCAGATCTGCCGTTTGAGCATGCTACCCTTTAGCTTGCGTAACTTTAGCGTCTGGCTTTATGAAGATCACTCTCCCACATATCCCCAACCATATACCCCAGCATATATAGCCAACCCTAACCTAATAATTGTATAAAACAGGGGTGTAAAATATACGGTACGCGGGCCGCATCCGCGAGACGATTTCATTCTGGCCGCGAAGCATCATGTGTAGATCGAAAATGCCGGTGCTATCCAGCATGTTGAAAGCTCATGGTACGACAGCAAATGTCAAGATCATAGTCCACATTATGATCATCTCACAAGGGTGTTATATATAGTGACGATCAGAAACAAATTCCTATTCCGTGTCACTTGGTTTCGATATTTATGGAATAACGAACGAAAAAGTAGTTATTCGCAGAAGCCAAAGCCAAAGCGAAACTGTTATATGCAAGTCGCATGAGTAATTTAATAGTAACGAAAAGGTACAATTAAGACAAATTTGGTCACACTACCGTCTCACTTTTTACTCAAACTATATAAAAACCCTAATTGCGATTTAATTTTGAAGGATATAATTGTAATGTCCGCGTTACCAGTTCAATATGTTGTATTTCTCACAGCGTGTACGCCATATCACGACTAAAACAAAGGGAGTCTTGAGATCGGACCAACCCCAAACGCCGTTGTTTGCGGATAAAGGTGTTGCTGGTCAACAACCCCGTGATCCGCGATAGGATTGACAATAAAGTATTCAACGAAAGCAAGGCTGAAAATGATGAAATCAAATTCTCACATTGTCCAACACGAAACTTTTTACCATTTTCGGCTCGCTTGGTCTTCGTTACCCGCTTCGAGTACTCAGACAGCCCATACTCGCGCCACTGAATATAATAAAACGTAACCCACAACACCATATACTCACCCTGACCGTGACCCAATCTCACCTGAAGGCGAACCTCAACGCACATCAGAGTAGAGCGTCGCGCGCGGATATGCGCAGTTTGATGCGCAGTTTAAAGCGACCTCACAAATCCGTTGTATTTGCGCAGGCCCGTTGCGCACCCGAGGAGGATCTCACGCCTGAAGAGATCAAACGCCTGACGAGCTTGGAAGGTGAGAGTGTGAAGCCTGGCGACTCCTGAGCGATTCCCTCACATTGTTCGTTCAGGCCACATGAAGCCGTTCGGGTCCGCGGGTCCGTTTTTCGACGTGTTCGAGAGCGAGGGCTTCCCGAACATCCGCGATTTCTTCAACAAGTTCGTCATTCCCTCCACGCCGCTCTTGATGAAGAACGCCGCAAAGATTTCGCCCGCGTTTACAAAATGGTGAGAGTCTGCTCCTTAGTTTTGACGGGGCTAAACCTAAACCGCGAACCAGGACGGACTCTTACTTCGTGTCGCATCCGGCGTCTTCCCGCGTGTCCGTGTTCGCCGAGGGTCGCAAGAAGGAAATCCGCACGGAGCCAGGCGCCGAGATGAGCTTCAAACAGTTCGTGGAGAATTACAACACGACCGACATGTACATGGTGCACGGCCTGCCCAAACATCTCAGGTCGGCCGCGCACAGGTGAGAGTCAGCAGGAGCTCGGCTGCTTACTGCCCATCTCTCAACAGAGGCGACGTCATCATTCCTCCCATACTGCAGTGCAAGCTTGTCCTGGACGACGTCATCGACGTGGTGCGTTCGAATCTCTTCACTTAAATATCTCGTCTCTGATTGGCCGCTCTCTCGTCCAATCGCAGGTGACCTGGTTCAGCAGCGGCGGCACGAAGTCGGTCTTGCATAACGATGACGTCGACAACGTGAACTGCCTCTACAGAGGCGAGAAGACTCTCATTTTCATCAACCCGCACGATGACGTCAAGGTGAGTGCGTCACTTCATTGTAAATGGATGACGTCCGACCGATGACGTGACAATCGCAGATGTGGGGCCACGTGATCGACAAACAAGATGGCGGATATTCGTCGCTAGATGTCGACGCGGTCGACTTCACGAAGTTCCCGGATCTCGCCGGAGTCCGATACGCTCGAGTGCACATGACGGCCGGGGACTGCCTTTATATTCCGTATCGATGGTCAGTTCACGGCTGGTTGATTTCGTGCTTTTCGGAGCGACAGTCGCTCACGTTTGAGACTCATTTTTTGTTCCTGCTCTGATGGTCGCCGTGTGTTATGTATTACGGAGATATTTTCGATATTTTTGGATCCGCTGCGACATCAGCAATGATGCAAGGCCCATTTTTTTCTTTTCTTCAATTTGTTTTGTGGAATTTAGCGAATTTTGGCGCTGTCGTCGGAAGGTACCGTCAACTAACCGACCTATTGCTTATTTTGGTCAGTTATTATGGTCAGTTCAAGGTAGTGACGCAGATTTACGACTTGGTCGTGTCCTGCCCATATTGGATCAGTATTGCCGAAATCAATGCGACAGTAGCCTTCGTTCAAGACTAGCTTTCATAAACTTGGCGCTCGGGATAACTCACACATATAACATACGTGCCATATCACTATAAACCAAAAATTGCTGTCCTAAGCTAAATCGATTTGCATATTTGGTTTGCCCAGCCGCGTTTCGATTCTAACCGTTTGTTAGTTTGTTAAGGGTCCAACTCGTACGAAACTTGTCGCATTGTCTCAGGTATCATCAGGTTAATTCTTTCGGGAGCAACCTGGCCGTTAACTTATGGTGGACCCACGGCTCGGCCAAGTTCTTTGATCTCGACAAAGAGAAATGCGGCGATTTTACGGGGAGGAACACGATCGCAGACATTGTCTGGCCTGGTGAGTCCGTCCTGACGAAAAATGAAAATGATTTCTGACCTCTTGCCATAGAATGAGTCATGTATTTTGTAGGAATGGACGGAGAAAGCAGCGAGGGCGAATCCGGGGGCGCGTACGGTAGAGGGGATGCTTCGGACCAGCCTCCCACTGAAGAATTTCTGCAGCGTTTCAGTAAGGTTTTGGGAGATTTGAGATTGACATTTTTAAAATTAGTAGGTGAAATCTCTATATTTGAATTAAATTATTCAAGTAGGCTCTTCGTACATGCAATACTCATTCAAGGTTACGATTTTAGACTATTTTCAATTGTCGGGAATTTTAATTTAAGAAATCTTCTCATCAGGTTCAAAGAGCGAATCAGCGGAAGTCCCGCCTCCTCCCCAGGCCTCGAGTTATTCCGATGATTACGAAGCCCCGCATCTCCACGGAGGCGACCCAGAAGCCCCACAAGAAGACAATTCAGACCCCGAAAACGATCCCTACATTGAACCAGATGAAGAGTCCCTTACGTGAGTTTTTCGGGCACATGGCGCAATATCGAAGTACCTCTTCTCAACTATATTTTGCATTACGCACTCAAGCTATTATGAATTCCGCTTCTACTTGACAGTTTTCCGGCAAAACCTGGCTTAGAATACTCTATTTTGGCCTACTTGAGTACCAACGATGACTAGACTGTGCGAAACAAACGCATTTTGTGTTCAGGGACAAAATTTACGCCGCGATCGTCAGACTCAAGAAGCCGATTCGAATGTCTGGGATTAAAAAATACGTGCTGGGGGTTCGTACTTTTTCTTGAGAGTTTATTTACTTTATTTCATTTATATATTTAAATTAGAAAATGCCTTCTCCTAACGACGTTTGGAGCGATCGGTGTCAAGAGATCTTGATCAATTACTTCGGGATGTTGGACCAAAACAAGGACACCGTCGTCACCGTAGAAGACGTCGAGTTATTCTACGCTGCAGACCAACACGTAAGTTTAAGTCTACATTGGAATTAGAATTAGAATGATAGTTATACCGATTTTTTAAAATTAGGACAGAATTATACTTACTAAATTCGAAAAAACTTGAAATTAAATTAAATTCATATAAAATCAGAGTTGAATCACGAAATCTGTTATCTTGGTCATCCCCAGACACAGTCGCAGAACTATGACGTCACGGCGTTCTTTCAAGAGGATTTATCGGATGCTTTGTTGCAAGCAGCGCAAGAAAAAGAAAAAGTTGGTTTCGTGCGATTTCACACCAAAAACGCTCTAATTTCGATTCTATTTTAGGAGTTGATCTTAAAACTCGTCGAACGAGGCGAGATCGACAAGGAGCAAGTTGCCACCATTTTTGGCAACAAACTCAAAATACCTATGGCCGAACAAATGAAAGACGAATTATGATCGTGTAATTTATTATTGCTATAACTTCACCACAGAGAGTGATTCTCTGGATTTTTGTGTGCTGGTTTTACTTTTTAACAGAATCCCGCTCGGGATATTTATTTGCACTCGTTCACCAAGAGATGAAAAGTCATGAAATTTGTCATGTTCTGCGATTTATCTCATTTCTCGCCACCTTTTTGATGACACAATCTCGGGAAAGAGGGGCATTAATCCTGTTTTTCATCTTGCACATTGTTCATTACGGTTGTTCAAATCAATAACTTTTTGACTTCAAATTTGGATATGCACTATTTCATAAATTTGTTCGGCTGGATATAATGAAAACGGTGCCCACCAAATTTGAATCAATGCCAACCTGTAGTAGCGAAAATATTAGAAAATTTGAAGTTTATTAAAAAAAATTATGAAATTTTACTGCCAACCCCTAGAAATTTTTAATCTATCTGACAAAAAACGATGCATAGCAAATTTGGCTCAATTCCGACCAGTTGAAGCAAAACTATTGGGTGTTCAAAATATTAGTGGTTACGGTGGCAGTTCTGTACTTGGTATTCAACGAACAACTTTATTGTACAACTTACGTTGCGTCATCTCATTTCCGTAAGCGGTGTCTTACAAAAAGACTAGAAGTGGGCCGTGGTACAAGTCGGCAGACACGGAATCAAAAATAAGGAATATCGGCCTGGTGTAAATGACCATAGTATTCGACAAGCACCACGAATACCACAAAACAACAACTAACATCATTTTTGCGCGGACGAGATGGCGAGGAGGAGCCCCAGATAAACCTCCAACATCTAGGTAAGAATTCTGGAGTCGGACTCAACGCAACACATTGGTGTTGTAGCTATGGATTATACCACTACGCTATCTCGCCGCACCCCTTTGATCATTTCGTTTGCGGTCGATTTATTTGTGATGCAAGAATGGAGGATCAGTTTAACGTACAATCAGTAAATGACTGGTTGGTCTCACAATTGACACCGGCGTATCGCAAACAATACGAACATGCACAAGATACGGCAAATTAATCGACACCGTCTACTTGATGACTTGAAATTGAGTCGTCAATTTTGCTCCGAGTCAATCCATATTTCTGAAGCGCCGGGTCGGGTCATGTCAAGTCATTTTTGCAAAGTGACTCGGGTCATTCCAACACTGCTTTCTACCTGTCGAAATCCAAATTGTAATAAATAAGTATCTTCGCTATGACTCGGAACATTCTATATTACTTTATTCCAGTCTCGTGTATCATGACCGATACTTGAAAAATAGGCTCGGAAACTACTTGAATAAACATGTTAAGAGGGAGGAAAATGACTATACTACTCAATAATGAACTCTATGATTTGGACTCGGGTCTTAACACTATGGCTCGGACTCGACCCGTTGCTCCCTGACTTGGACTCGGACTTGACGCGGTGGTGCAGTGTAATGACTCGACTTGATTCGAGTCAAAGCTATTAAAGTAAAATTGACTTGCCAACTGGGAACCTGACTTGGTTACAACCCTGATAAGTAGCAGTGCAAGTCGTACGAAAACATAACACACTTGAGTAATCCGAGAGAGTTGATGGGTCGCATACTGATAGCAGTTCATCAGAAGTGGCTACTTAAAAAAACTGCAAAACTAACTAGGCTATCAACCACCTTCTGCAACGAATCATTTAGATTTATTTCACAATTGTGAACGACATAAAGTTACTGCATTAGCTCAAAACGTTGCAAGCGGTAAAACAGCACCGACGACTTGATAATAAGTTGAGTTTGAGAGAGCAGCTCGTGGTGTACAAGCAGGAAAAGGCGAATATAGATTTGTGAAAGGCACTCTTACGATATTTCCCCGCAATATCTGAAGGCAAAGAACACAGTAACAGTTGACGAAAGCGAACGACAGCTCGGTAACCGGCCTCGTATAGCGATGGAACAATAGAAAGGTATAAAAAGGGAACCGCTTCGTTACGACCAGGACAGGGCTCGAGTTCTCAAATCTGAAGCGAGTATTAATTTTAATGATTCGATTCAAGTAACGAGAGATCATTTTTGAGTACTGAAAATATTCGCTTCTTATTTCCACTAAGAGTTAATTTATCAACGAGTATTATAGTTTCGACACTATTTTCCAGCGTGGAAGCCTTAAAATCCCAATGCAGTACACCATTATCACAAAGTGCAATGAAATAGGTATGGTCAAAAAATAGCAAATTACCTTTAACTGTGATGTAGAACTGAATAAGAGGTACATATTAATACTGTTTTGAAATCATAATTAGCGATACTGGATTCGAAGCCTAATACTCGATCTTGCCCCGCCCTAGTCGCTAGAGAACTGCTGGAATATTGCGGAACTTGATGCGACGTAGCAAGAGATGATTGTCATTAGAATGCAGCAAATTGTCACGAAATTCGATTGCCGGGCCTCGGTTTGAATCGAACAGATTCGAATATCCGAATCGAACTTGTTTTCGAATATTCAAATCGTACATTTTTTTTCGAATACTCGAATCGAACACATTTTTCAAAATTTCGAATCTTTTCTCGAGTCCTGTCTACGTTTCTATGTTCGGAATCTCGAACTTTAGAAATTCGTCGATGTCGAAATCGAGGTCCTCAGCTTTCCGCTCCGTCTTCACGGTCGGTACGGAACCAGGCATCGATTGCTGTTAAATGCAATAAAGAATTCATTTTAATTCATCAATTCACAAAAAGATTAAGATTATCAATTTGGGTTTGAAGATCTTAAATCAGGTAAATCTGTGTCACGCCACAAAGCGAATGTTACTCACCGGGTAGGGTTGATTGAAACCGGGGTTTTGAGTCACTTGGTTCGGGAAGCGAGTTTGTTCTGTGAAACAGTAACAAAGCAGAGTTTTCTCGTGTTCGACTCACTATTATACGAACTAGAACTCACGAATCTGGTTCGGATTCGGCATGTTGCCTGTGGCGAGCGCGATTGCCTGCGTCGGGTTCTGATGCACGTAGTCCTGGATCACGCTCATGGGATTCGGGGTCTACAGGAACGGAATCATCGTTAAATTTGCTCTGATATCTCCTATTAATATTCCAGCGCAATTTCTAATATAGTATTAAAACATGTCCCCAAAGCAGTAAAAAAGACGCAACTACTCATTCGGTGTGTAAGCATTGCCTGTATTTGCTAGTGAAAAGTAAAGGTTAATACTCCCTAGTCCCTACACTTGCACCACCCATGATGACGTAAGATATATAGCAGAGTTGCGTTGAACTGAGTCGCATCCGTTTTACATTTTCTTACTCACCTTCTTACTATCAATGAATGTAAAAAAAAGTAATTAAGAACTAGTAGTATTTCTATGAAAGCGATATACATCAATATCGTGTTAATTAATTCGAATATGAAGGTTTATCTGAGTATCAACGTGAATTATGATATAGAAAACTTGAGTTAGCACTTGGTATGTAAGTATTATTGTATTCGGGTTAGAGTTTGGGGTGAAAATAGGCTTAAGGGTTAGGGTATTGGCAAGTTGAGATTAAGATAGGAATCGCCAAATGCCGAATTCACTGGAAATCGAGTAAAAAGGGGGTCAAAATGTTTAAGAACCTCTGTCCTCACCTAACACTGACCTTAGCTTTAAACAATGCGCTCAAATGTCCAAGGACCTAAGTGTTAACGCGTGAAGATACGCTCATGTTTACGGGGGAGGGTTGGGGTACGTTGCGAAATCCAGTGCCGAAATCACTAGTTACTAATTACCGGCTCAAAAGTAGCCCCAAATTGAACGTCTAAGCGCAATTGTCTCAAAACCTATGCGCATACCTGGAATTCAGTGGCTATTTTGTGCAGGTCGAACTGCACCGTGTTCTCCTGACATTCCAATCTCATGTCGAACTTTTCCTTCGAAACCATGTTCGGATCCGGACCCAACATCGCCATAATATCCTCCAACTCCCTCTGTTCGCGAGAGTTCGAGTTTGTGCTCGAAGACACTCTCGAACTGATCTCCACCGAATTCAGCAAGGACACGTTGTGTTTCGGTCGGGCCGTGAATGTTTCTCCATCAGGATATCCGTTAGCGTGACCGGATCTGAACCCGGGCCCGGATCCGGATCTGTTGATCTGCTCCATGAAGTTGCGAGTCGCGCTGCCGGCCGGGAATCGTTGCGGCTCGTGTTGACCTTCCCATGTTTTAGGCAATATATTCTCGGTTACAATTGTATACGACTAGAAGTAGTGTGGAAGTAGGGCAAGTAGCTAAATACTAATGGAAGAAAAATTAACGTCATGGATTTCTACTCAAGTAGAAAGGGCGATTTTTTAGTAAGTAAAAAGTAAGTATTCAAAGCCTATAGTTTGGCTCGGAAAACCGAAAACTGTTACATAGAAGTAGTTCAAAAACACAACCACTCAAGCAAGAATGCAAGGAAGCAAATCTACTCGAAGTACTCACCTTCGTATGTTTGAGGAACTTCGTGTCTGTGCTGTGGGTAATGATGCTCCCCGTACGGCTGTTGTTGCGTCACAAACTGCTGATGATGTAGGCGTGGTGGGTTCATCGCGTGATTTATTGGCGCCATGTTGCTTCTAACTGGGGCTTGTTGTTGTTGTTGTTGTGGCCAAGCTTGGTGTGGGTATTGGTCGATTGGAGCATTGTAAACAGGTTTGGGCTGAGTATACGCCCCTGCGACTCCATTGTGCTGTTGACTGCATCCGTTCATTGTTCTATATCCTTCATCGTACTGACTGGTGTCGATATTCTGAATGGGTGGGTGATACAATGGCGGGGCTTCGTCGGTTTCCAACAGACTTTCCAAGATCCTGTTGTATCCGGGCGAGTCTTGGCAATCGTGGTCTGAAAATCCGCTGTCTGAGGAGGTCCCGTTCGACTTTACGTTGTGATTCGAGTGATTGCTGACCGGAGAATCGTGGAACAAACTCTCCGGGCTCGTGTCGAAGTTTGTGACGCCGTTTCCGTATAAACCCTCTGATTTTATCGGTTGAATATTTGGCAATCCCTCAGGATAGTTGGTCATGTTCTGGTTCGACATTGCGCCGTACAAGGTGGCGTGGTCCACTTCTGGTTCTGAGATTCGAGCTCGCTTGTTCGAACTCGACTGGGGAGGTGGGCCCGATCCGATCGGGTTGACGGACGCGTACAGAGAGGCGTGGCCCGTGAAGTCGAAGCGGAATGCGACGCTGCGTTTCTTCAGATGCTCCTCGCCCTCTTGTTCTCTGGCAGGAAAACATACTTTATTAGACTTAGACTTATAACAGAATATACTTGACCAAAATTTAGACTAATTAGTACGAAAGCTTGCCAGTAGTTTAGTTTTAATGTAATTTGTTGATTGTTTCTGAGCTCTCATTTTAGGCAGATATAATTTTTGCTTTTCCGGAATGATACCATCGCGGGACCAGAATTGATTATACTTATACTTAGCATAGACTCCAACTTAAACTTAAACTTAGACTTTCTGAAAACGCTGCAGGAAAGCATTATGATGCGAAACGAGCCTAGCTCGGCGTAGACACATGTCCCATTCCCGTACTTATGAGCAGGGTCTACTAACCTGGGTCCAATATAATAAAGTCGTTAAAATTTGCCAGCTTCCAGCTGTTCAACTCACGTGATGGGCCGGTGCGTCGAAATGATGTAGTCAGGAACTCCTTTATTGAAAATAAGTCGCGCAGATGCTGTGACCCACTGCCACCGGTTGGCTCGGTGGAGTAACCTGAAAATCGTCATTCCACTTTCGCCCTGCTTCATCACTGGAAACAAACAAGAGGTGGATTTGGATTAGGAGCGGATACTGATTTAAGATTCATTCATGACATGTGCAGCAGATTAGAGTTGTTCAAAACGACTTAAGTCAAGCCGAGTCACCGAAAAATTGCACTCACGCTTGGTGTGGGCGTCCGCACAATGCATCATGTCCGCAGAGTGGATGAATTGATATCCTGACTGTTGGCAAAGCTCCTGTTCTGTGTAACCCAGCACGATGCGGCCCCTGTTCAAACAGCATTACGTCATTTGTGGGCCATATCGAAGGCCTCATGGATTTGATTCAGAATCGACTACCACTCATTATCAAGTTTTCAGAGTATGGAGGATTTCAAAGTTTAAATATATCCGTCGGAAATCTTCATGTATTAATATATTTCTTGACGAACATATTATTAAAATGTATATTAAAGATATGTGCCCAAAAAGTCGACGTCACATTGAAGAGAATTTCGATTTTTGATAACGCTGTGGGTCTATCACGATTTTACAGAAATGTCATTTCCATCAACGTTCTTTTGTACGCCTACTACACTTTCGGATGATGGGATACGACCAATTGAAGTTTGAACTTTGGAAGGTTTCTACACTGGAAAAAAGCATTGAAATTATAATTTTAGTTGGTGATATCAGTCTTAATGGAACGGGGCTTTTATTTCCAGAACTCAACTAGACTAATTTATATTCGATTCGGATTGAAGTACTCAGTATATTGTAATGTTCGTTTGTCGGATCCTAGAGTGCTTGTAGTCAGTTGTGTCTAGTCGAATGATCGATCCTAGAGGCGTGAGTCAGTTCCAGTGAATAGTTGTCAGTGGAGGTTCTGTAGCGGGTGAAGCGAGCAAAATAAACCAGCTCCGGCGGGAGCAGAGATCCGTCTTTCTGTCTCCGGTTCTGACCCGGAACGAGGCCCAGGTGTCCGGTGAAATGCAGAGCCTAAATACGGTTCACACATGAAATCGGTTGATCTGGAATTCCGAGAAAATTACCAAGAAACCCGAAGAGGTGTCGTGCAAGCAACGTAGTCGACAGATGAAAGACCGATGCAAATGACCATCTCTTGATAACTCTGGAATTACGCCATAGACAGAGTTAGTCGAGTAGGATAATAATCACGAGCTCACATTCGCTCTTTAGCAGCTTATTAAACCAAATCCTTGACCGCTTTTGAATCGAGAGTTCATATCACCATTCCAGAGATTCTACCAGTGTTGAGAACAAGTCACTACATTCGAGTCACAAGTCATATCGATTAATTGCGCATTTTGACCGAGTCAGGGCAAGTCACTCAATATTTAAGGTGGCTCGAGTCAGGTTAAGTCGAGTCAAGTTAAATTTCCGAAGTACGAGCCTGGTCAAGCTAATGGAAGTACAGATTGAGTCGCTATTTAATCTGCATCGACTGACTTATTTACAGTTTATTATGAAAATATGGTTGGCGGTACTAAACTTGAGTATTGCTTTCACAACTACATTCATTGCAGTAAAGAATTTATTAACTCGAAGACTTTTCGTGTGCCCCTTATCGAGAGTTAACGGCACAATAATAAGCATACAGAGAGAGATTCAAACGAAAACCAAAATGGCAAAGTATGACGTAATAATACAATAATAAAAAATTAATGCTAGGCAAAGTCAGCTGTACCGGTAGTCATAACAAGAGACGAGAGAAAATCAAATTATACTATAATACACCGAAGACAACACACAGACAAATAGCGGTATATATTAATGGGAAATTTTGAGATTATATAGAAACTCTTTCTGCCGACATAAATCCGGATTGGTCAATTTTATTATGGTTGACTCCAAGACAGACAGATGGAAGGCAGATCTGCATTTAGCAATCACAGTGAACATACTGTCATTGTAATGACTGGCACACACCGGGTAGTTCATTAAATGTTGACCAATTGCAGAGTTGAACGCTGAGACCTGGTTATAGGAAGCAGAGTCAACCGCTTCCTTACACCGACGAACAAGTGCAGATCGATCGATAGGCTTGTTTACTGACCTAATCGACTTAGGCACATGTTGGTTCACTCGTTCAGCCAACCGCAAAGATGTGCGACCCACATACCGACTATCATAGTGGCATTGGAATTTATATACAATATTACTTGTTTGTAAAGCAGGGAGCACATCCTTGCGAGTTTGAGGCATGAGCGGCCTAGTCATGAACACCACTCGGGTATTTAGCTTAAAATAGCACGATTGCACTGATGACCGGATTTGATTAGAAAAGCCGACTGACACTGACCCAAGCCAAGGGAGATGTATGTATACAGGACATTTGTCTGGTCCATGAATTCGCGGCTGTTTGAATTGCGACATTTTCTTTGTGATGGCAGATTCAATTACGTAGTCTGGATATCCATTGTCAATCAACATGGATTTGATTTTATCAATTTCCGCCACGAGCCGAACATCAGAGCATATCATTAGCGCACGGTGAACTAATGACGAAATCAAATTTAATTTCCGTTGTTTAGGGCAAAATGAGTCCCAGCGAATATAGTGACCGGCAAACGTTGGTTTCCTATATACGGAAGTAATGAAACCGAGGTTGGTGGAAAAGAGCAGATAATATTGTATATAAATTCCAATGCCACTGTGATAGTCGGTATGTGGGTCGCACATCTTTGCGGTTGGCTGAACGAGTGAACCAACATGTGCCTAAGTCGATTAGGTCAGTAAACAAGCCTATCGATCGATCTGCACTTGTTCGTCGGTGTAAGGAAGCGGTTGACTCTGCTTCCTATAACCAGGTCTCAGCGTTCAACTCTGCAATTGGTCAACATTTAATGAACTACCCGGTGTGTGCCAGTCATTACAATGACAGTATGTTCACTGTGATTGCTAAATGCAGATCTGCCTTCCATCTGTCTGTCTTGGAGTCAACCATAATAAAATTGACCAGGAGTCAACCATAATAAAATTGACCAATCCGGATTTATGTCGGCAGAAAGAGTTTCTATATAATCTCAAAATTTCCCATTAATATATACCGCTATTTGTCTGTGTGTTGTCTTCCGTGTATTATAGTATAATTTGATTTTCTCTCGTCTCTTGTTATGACTACCGGTACAGCTGACTTTGCCTAGCGTTAATTTTTTATTATTGTATTATTACGTCATACTTTGCCATTTTGGTTTTCGTTTGAATCCCTCTCTGTATGCTTATTATTGTGCCGTTAACTCTCGATAAGGGGCACACGAAAAGTCTTCGAGTTAATAAATTCTTTACTGCAATGAATGTAGTTGTGAAAGCAATACTCAAGTTTATTATGATTGCGAATGGGTATTGTATGAGACACCATCGTGTAGAGCAAGTTAGCAATCCAGCCATTTAGTCGAGATCGATTACTGGGTGACTTGGAATTGACACGTAAATTTCGCATCGAGTCACGAGTCAACCCACAGTTCTGAGACTTCGAGGCATCCCAACACTGTACCACGTCGCTCGTGACCGTTCTGCTCTTTTAGATATTTCATGCGCCACTTGAAACAATTCCACGGACAAAAGTGATGTAACCATACACATAAATCTACTTTTCGAATAAAATGTGTAAAAAGTAAGTGGTTTTAGGTCAAAAGCTGTTATATAGCAGAGGAGGAAGTAGGGCGAAACGGAGTAGTTTTTCCTTTAAGGAAAATCAAGTATGCCTTTCCTATTCTTGCACTACATGTTAAAGGGGGTAATTTATTTAGACTGCTTCTATAACACTTACGAGCAACTACATCAGGGGTCAACCCGTGCTTGACATAATCTGGATCTTCCGGAGGGTCACCGTCTTCCGGGGCTTTCTCAGCCCCAGGCCCCATCGGGTTCACTAGCATTTGTTTCATGAAAACTTTCCGGTCTTCGGTGTGGATCAGTTCCAGCATAGACTGGTAGATGACGTCGCTCTGGAAATGGCAATTGATGACTTTGTGTCGTCGGACAGCCCGACTACGGCCTGATTAGAGCCCAATTATAACCCGATTAGAGTCAGACCGATATTGGATTTTAGAGCTGATACCGATAGCCCGATATATTCAGAAGATCTTCAAAATATATGGCGTATAGCTTAATGTGCATTTCTAGAAATGCAGAGCATTCGTCTGAACAGCTTTACAGCCATTGCTATGCTTGGACATGAGATGTACAAGAAAGGCCGCATCTGGACACATGCAAACAGAGGACGTCAGTAGTGAATCGCTTCTAATTCATAAGAGTACTCAAGTTTTGATTTTAAACTACTAGCATGACTACGTCACAATTTCCAGTATTATTGTTAAAAAGACACCTAGAATACTGACTATTACTTGGAAATCGCCATTTTAACTAGTCCTTGGGTAGAACTGAACGTTACTTCTTCTACTAGAGTACCAACAATGAATACTTGATCACTTCTGCCTGTAAGCTATAAGAAACAGATGAATATTCCGAGTCTAGCAATCGCAGGTTACAGTTCTCTGGCTTCCTCCTAATATGTTTTGACGTCATGAAAATGGCCGATATTTTTACCTCCGATGGTCAATACCGATACTTCTTTCAAAGTGTGATACGAATCGATATGATCGGCGAACCGATATAATTGGTCGATCTTCAATAGTTACGTACCTGAGGAAAGCCGAGACAATCTTGAACGCTGGAAGTGATGAAAAATACGTTGAAGTCTTGAGTTACGACGATTATGAATCCGTCCAGTGCCTGGAATCAGTGGGATATTCTCAGCTTTTACAAATTAGATTGGACTTAGAATCATAGCCAGCAGTTTTTTTGTCTAAATTAGATTAGAATCATAATCACAGCTACACAGTTTTTTCCAAAATAGATTAGAATTAGAATCGTAGCCAACAGTTTTATTTATAACTTAGATTAGAATCAGAATCAGAGCCAACAGTTTTTTAAAATTATATTAGAATCAGAACTTTAGCTAGACAATTTATTTTCCAAATTAGATGAGAATCATAATTACAGCAATACAGTTTTTTTTCCAAAATAGATTAGAATTATTGTCATAGACACAGTTTTTCTAAATTAGATTGGAATTGGAATTGTAGCTACACAGTTTTTTCAATTTAGATTAGAATTAGAAGTATATCTACACAGTTTTTCTCCAAATTAGATTAGAATTATGACAGCTTTTCGAAGCTGGATTAGAATTAGAACTACTGAATTCGCAACATCTTCGAATTGAAGTCTTGAGTTACGACGATTATAAATCCGTCCGGAGCCTGTGATCAGTGGGATAATTTCAGCTTTAACAAGTTAGATTAGAGTTAAAATGTCTGAATTGGCAAAAAGTTGGAAATAGAATTAAATTAAAATCCAAATCATAAAGAAATGCAACAAAAATCAAGTTTACGTCCTATCCCAAGGATTGATTAAGGAAAACATGAACCCGTGCCTGGTTTGTATTCGAGTGCATCACTTACCTGCATGGCTAGTCCTGATTCGGATACATTCCCGGCGGGTTGCATCTGACTTTTAACCGGCAGGATGGGTTCGATTTCCTGGCCTGAAAAAAAAGTTATTAAGCAGGTTTAATATTTTGCAATCCGAAGTTAGTTTTGTCTCATGTCTAAATCCAGCTCAAAATTTGATTCATAATGGCTGAAATTTGGTCAGAAATCGCACGAAAATTGAAATTGATCAGAGATTTCATGTTCATCTCGAAATCCAAATTTTAAATTCAAATCCGTTCCAAATCCGGGCAAAATCGCAAAATCCAGAGTTAACTTTGTCTCTTGTCTAAATCGAAGTCAGAATTTGATACACAAAGGTGGACATTTGATCTAAAAGTAGCGAAATAATTGAAAATGATCAGAAATTTTATGTCACTCGAAATCCAAGTTAAGCTTTAATTAAAGTCCGTTCCAAATCCGGGCAAAACCCCCAAAACCAAACTCGTGTTCATCTCTGGAAGAGAAATTCTCCTGAAAGGTGCGATTGTGTGTTGAGATCGCGTGCGAGCGCGCCCGGCCGCGAGTTCTCTCTCTTTCATTCCCCGGGGAGTGAAGAAATATCTCACTTTTCTCTCCGAGACGGTTGAAAGCAGACTGCCGACAGATCGCTTTTCCAGAGAAAGCAATCGCTTTGAAATACGCGATAGAATGCCGCGGATTGTTTCCGGACACAAAACCAATTCTGCAAACTCTCAACTTCAAAACTTTATCCACTCCGTGGGATGTACGATCATTTTGAAGATGTATTTAAACATATAATTTCAAATATTTTCAGTTTTGATACGACTTTTGAACATGTTTCAGCCCCATTACCGGACTGGGGCTTAGATTAAGACATAGGCCTACTAAATTGAACATTTGGATTTATACATGATACCAATATTGAGTGATGTATTCATATTGATATAAATCCAAATATTTTCGGCTGTCGATAGCCCCTGACGAGTGGAAGCCGGCAATACTCCGGTTTGATTCAACATGAATATATTATTCGGTTGCACATTGAAGTGCTGTACCTCTAAGAATCTACTCGGATACGAAATTAATTCTAGTTCTAGATTTGGAGCTAGATTTAAATCTGAGATCTGTAGGGCGGAGGACTTGAACTGACAACCGAGACGTGAATATTGCCGTTCCGTACCCGGTCTTCTTTGTTGACGCAACAATAACAACAGTGCGATGACTCATTTTAAACAACCGGGCCTGTTTGCATCGACACGCGGCGCTCTGCTTAGGTGAGTGTCGCTGACATCGTTACTTATCTATACAAATGCAATCTATCTATGATTCGATCGAAAAGAAGTGTAGAACTATTTCACAAATAAGTTTAATCAGTCTTAGTAGGCAAGTAGAATAATGTAGTTGTCCAATTCTGAACTGATCACACCCTGCATTCAACGAATGTTATTTAGAAATTAGTGTGTGTTTTGTTGGGATGAATAGAAAAATTCCACTCATCATAACACAAATTAGTCAAACCTCATCCCCCATCGACATGTTCATAAATACTCAGATCATAGGCAGCCATCAATATTACTCAACCTCGCCTATCGATATATCATTTATCTTCATCACTAATATTTTTGTTAGCCCGCATTTCTTTCCATCCAGTGTGAATGCCTCTTAATTACATCGAATAGGCCAGGGACGGGCAACATACAACTCTCGGCCCGCAGACAGTTTTCGGTCTTACATTTGGTCTTACAATATGGCCCGCGGTCTGTCTCAATTCTGCACTAATTGCTTACTATGTCAAATTATAGTGAATGTAGGTTATTCTATTTTTTCGGGCACATATAATAATTATTGCTAGTTATTCTTTAGTTATTTGTTTTATTTGTGTCCAACATGCAGCCAGAGTTCAAAGAACCGGTATACAGAATTGTGATCGACCATAGATGTCTCATTGACTTCAACAGCTACATTACGTTATTAAAGTCATTGAATACTGTTTTGATCTCTATGCTTCAAACTTGAAGTTTACATTTAACACGATTATTCCTTGTATAGGTGGATAAATACGCGTTCAATGTATCGATTCAGGAATCCGGCCCGCCAAGTACTTCTTTTTCCCATATCCGGCACACCGACCGGAGAAGTTGTCCGCCCCTGGCCTAGACCCAAGTGAGTGTCTGATTTCAAAGACTACTCCAAGTCGTTTTAATGAAATTAGTAATAAACTGATACTGATACAACTCCATTTGGGGTGAAGGGGGTCAGAAAGAAAGAATCGTGTCCGGGATTGCGATAGTCTGGACGGAACACTTTTTTTCTTAATTTTCGCCGAATCATTGCGTCTGATGAAAGCGTTTCCCAAACTGCCCGAGGCGCTGTTCGATTCTACGCGGCAATCTCATCATTCGACAGCGAAAAACAAAAAGTTGAGTTTTACGAGCAACCATCCAGTAAACCCGCGCATGCGCCGTCGTATTACAAAGGAAACCAAATCGTGATCGGAGGATTAAGAGGTGGAAGCGAACTGGAACGAGGCGCCCTCACGCGTGTCCGGTTTAGAATATCACAGACACTTTCGTGAGATGCAGATCTTCAATATTCGATCGAATGATATATTCATATTGCAGTAAGCCAGAGTATTTTCTTTGAATATCACAGCTAACTCTTGAAAAGAAGCACCCTAAAACTCTTCGAGTTCAATATATGTATTACTACTGTACAATGGATGTTTTTAAGGGAAGCAATATCACAGGTATTAAAAGCACTCGTGTAATTTAATATTCAAAGGTACATTTAGCTATGTCACATACTTTTAGTGGCACATATGAAGTGGATACTTTCAAAATCGTAAGAGGCATCTTAGCTACGAAACAAAATGTTTGAATAATATAGTGATATTGAAATAAACCGGGATATTTTCGGCTGATACTCGTAATAGTCAGTAACTAGTAGAGAATCGGAAATCACATTGTATATCAATAATCGTATCAAAATGACCGCATAAAGCAATTTTCGAAAATCGTATTCACTTAAACGCGATACGAGAGCTATTTCACCCCAAAACTTCGTTCTAATATATTCATATATTAACATATTAACATAATGTCGGCTGAAACTCTCCGGCGACTAGTAGAGCATTCAAAAGAACCAAATATGACGTCACCGGTATGGAAAATTCAACTAATCGAGGACCAGCCGACTTAAACTGAATATACTATACTACTCACGAACTGTGAGTAGTTTTAGTTGGCACGGATTAGGTTCATGATATACAGTGTCCTAAATTCGCGTTCTATTCACGAACAGCATTTTAAAGAGCTTCTTGAAGGTGCAGAACTTCAATATACTGTTCAATTAAAAGCTTTCTGAAAGGCAAAATTTCCCAGATTCTCTGCTAGTCGCTGACGAATAATGAACAATCACTTTCACTCACTTTGCGAATAGCTCTTGTTTCGCAGATAGGCGACAGACAGACGCAGGATGGAGAGCTTGTCCAACTTTTCCACGACATCTCGCGGTAATGGAATCAGCTGCGAAAGTCGCTCTAATTCCGTGTTGAGTCTGTCCCTGTGTCGCTTGCTAGGGTTTGACTTCACGACCGCTTCGGCAGCATTGTGTTTACTGGAAATACAACATGTCGGTTTGTTTGTGTGTATGTCAATGTTTGGTGTCGCACGTAAAGTTGGACAGCTCGAAAATTGCGAGCTTTTGCAAATTAGAAAGAAACTATAACAAAAATCAAGTTAAGTCCATATCAAATCTGAGTTCATATTCATGAGCACGAGAATGATAAATGTCTTCAAACGCAGCTCGGTTCGTTTCGCACTGTACAGTTCTCATGTAGGCTAGCATGTACAGGAAAACCAGAAATGAGGTTTAAATTAAAATTGGAGCAAAGAAACATTTCACAAATTAGCATGAAACTAGATTACTATAGTATTTCGTTCAAATCAGTCTATTTATAAACTAGAATTAACTAGTAGTCCAAGTCTGATCCAACCAAAGCATTGAATTTCATTCCAAGATGGCGTCGGTCACATTCTCGTGCCACAACGCACTTAAGTCCCGCGTTTTATCGCGTTTCCATCTACACAGATCTCTCCTAATGATATTTTAATGGCCTCGGACTGAAATTTGACTCGAAAATTTCAACTTTTCCAGCGCAAATCGAAGCCTTCGCAAATTAGACGAAAGTCCGAGAAAATTCCATCCGAAAAAGAATCGCAGGGCAGCGATAGGCCGGAAAGTCATTGTCTAACGATAAAGGATTCAGCCGCGCGCATCGTGACGAATAATGCCGATGCATTTCCGATTATAGAATGGCGTCACTCGGATTTGAATTCAACTTTCTGACTATTTCTTTGAAAGCCAAGCATGAGATTATAACGCAATTAACGTTCGGTATCGATCAAATGGACTCTGCTAGAATTTTATCTAGATCAGGTCAATCTGGAACCTTCATTTGTGACAGAGTTCGGTTCTGTTTCGATTTCAAGATTGGAGAAGCAGATTTTCACGCTTTGCAAGCTACATATTTTATGGAGATGTAAAACTTGACAAGTACTTTTACCTTTTACTCAATTTTAGTTTAAATTTTAACATTTTTGATACAACAACAAACAATAATATTCATAGTAAAGCAATTCGACTGAGTCCCATCACTTGGTAATATTAATATATTGATCTTTTCCATATTGAATTTTTGTACTTCTAAAATCCTTCTGTTTTTCAATAATCTATTCATATTTAGTGCCCCAAGCTTTTCACAGTTCAGCTGTAATAAATACATTCCAATGCTACATGGGGTGAAATTTCAATTTAAAATATGGGAGACAAGGAGCACACACAGTTAATATGCCATATGCGATTTTTAAACGGCACACAAATTTATTTTAGCTTGCATACTGCATAGATTGGGTTGAAGAATAGTAATAATTGAATACAATTGAATAATATGTTCATAATGAAATAAACCCCAGTATATTTTCGACGGTTGATATACCATGTTCTTTTCAAATCTCTACTAGTTGGTGACGGTTGCCCCTGACGATTGTCAGCAAAAAATATTCGGGCTTATTTCGATATTAATGTATGATTCAATTGTGTATCTAAGTTGCATACCTCTAATATTCTCTTCAAAGCGAAGCTAAAGTGTGTTGTTCGAATGATACACTAATTTTTTTAGTTGCCAATCGTGATAATTCCATACTCAAGCACAGAAAAGTGAAAAAATGCGACCCTTTACCTACATAAAGAAGGTTGGGACTGACGATGGTTGACAGAACCTATGCTTAGCAAGTTCTTAATTAACGATGGTAGAATTTCGTACCGGATTGTATACTAGAGTACATTATGTTCATGCGACTTTGATATAGACAGCATTATAGGAAGGGTTGAATCCGCTGTTTTGTAACCAATAATTTTCTGACACGCCTCAGGGTACAATGCTATGAATGTGACGTTTCTGTTCAACGGAGCGCGGCTACACTTCGAAAACAAAGTCTTAAGGGAAGGCTTGCGTGCGAGAGACCGCGCAGTGTGTTCATTATGCGTTAATAATGTCGGTTTCTCAAAACATTGTTCGTTCGCTGTACGGCGATTGAATCACCTGTGTTAGCTCAGCCCTCAAGTTGGGTTTTAATCGAAAAGAAATTCCCTTTTCATGCCCGATTTTAAATATTAGTTTTCGAAAATACACAAATACAAATTCAGACGCTATGACCACAGAAACTCATAATACAGCGGAATAACACATTCATATTTAATACCCGATGCTTCGGGTAATAAATATGAATAAATTATTGAAATGAATGAAGGCTATTTTCATGCATGGGGTCATTGTCTACGGCAAGTCGTTTCGATACTATATTTTCAATTTTATTGCAATATTGTGGTGTTTTGAAATGACTAATGTCATTTGTGTCAGGGATTGTTCGAAATATCAAGCCCGGCCAGTGACTGGAGTCACAATGCTAAAATGACTTGACTTGACTGCGACTCAAAACTCCACATATGGGAAACGTCGAGTCAGTCGTGACTCGTAGATAAATTTAAGAAGTTAATTCTTAATCCATCGCATATTCTGTTTCCTTGATGTCTCAGCGAACCTAAAATGATTACGTAATCAATCCCAACCCTTTATTTACAGGATTACCATTCCATTTCGTTGGTACAGAGCTTCATAATACAATTGAACAATATATTGATGTTGACATTGAACCGACTATGTTCGCCTGACACTCGTAAGTGGTCAATCGTAAGCAACTAATAGATTACTTGAACATTACTTGAGTATTATACTTGAGCAGTAGTCCCCAGCGATTGCCTCTAACGAATGTCAGCTATCTTGAGTCATATGCGGGAATAAATATGTTTTACGAGTGATAGTTGTGGATTGATTAGTTCTGGAATGACAATGTATATATATTTTACGTGATTTCTCGGAAGACAGGGGTGCATGCAACATCAAAAGCGCAAATATTCTAGATCAGTGGTTCCCAACGTGGGCGATTTGGCGGTCTAGGGTGGCAAAAATGACGAAGGGGGCGATAGGGGGGTGAAAATTGGTAAAGGGGGCGATAGGGGGCGAAAATTGCGAAGGGGGCGATAAGGGGGCGATGACGCGTTAAAACGGCTATATTGGAGTCAAGGCGGAGAAATAACCTTTTTTTTTTAGTCAACCCACCAAAATTTGGTTGCAAAAGTGTAAAATTCGACATAGTGCCGAAAAGTTGACCTTTTTTTTTTGGTCAACCCGCCGGTGATTGCAGTTTGTATGCCCATTTTTCGGTTCACAAAATTTGGGGGGCGACGATCGGTGTTGACCTTGAAAAGGGGGCGATGAGTCGAAAAAGGTTGGGAACCACTGTTCTAGATCCAGTTGTACGGTATTGCTAAAAATGGCTTTACGACGAGTTTTCCTACAGCCTTCAAGCTGCAGTTCAGTCGCTTGCAAAACAGTAAATTTAGCTTAGAGGATATAGGTACACGTGCGTACAGGACTACAGGCATAGCATCGTGAGCAGCATCCTCAACTACTTACGCAAAATCCCGTGACTCATATCGTTCAGAAATAGCTGTATCATCTAACTAAATGATCCAATCTCTTGCACAGATATCTGCCATTCTCGTGCTTATGAGAATTAGCTCTGATAGTATTTCGTGCTAATACGAAATTTAAATAGGAAGAACTGTATACTCACGGTTTAGGTTGAGGTCTTTTCCTCTTCTTGATCGCGTATTGCGTCTGATTCGTCGACACTTGCAGTGACATTCTCGCAGCTGCTACTATTTCCGATACTTGCGACTATATACGAGTTTCTCGAGGTTTAGTATAACATTCTGCATGGAAGTTTATTTTGTAAAAGTGCTCATTCGACGTGACGTCATATTACATTTTTGCTATTTCTCATCTTTTTCGGAGCCACGCAATTCATGTATTCATGTTATTCCATTGCAGACTGAATTTCTGATCTCTCAGGATAAATACATTACTACGACTAGCAATAGATTACTATGAGCTCGTTATATATTAACCTAGCTTTAATTGTTTGTTTTTCTCGTACAGGCGACTCTGATCGATCGTGTAACTGTTTCGAGCATCTATCAACACTACACCTTACTGCGTCGCCAAAATCGTAATTTCTGGTCAAATTCTCGTCAAGTTTTAACTGAATGCGAAACTTTGGGAGATTCTTGGAGGTTCACTTCGATATGCAGTCGCATAATATATTCATATTGAAATAAACCCGAATATTTTTCAGCTGATACTCGTCAGCGACAATAGTCTGAGATTAGCAGACAGTGGAAAGGAACGATAGAATATTCGAATATTGGGGTCCATTTCAATACTATCCAATACTTTACTAAGTTCTGTACCTGTAACAGTCTCTTGAAAAGAACATTGTACAATGTACAGTGCATCAACGTACGTAAAATTTGTAGGTTATTAGGATTACCATCAACGATGTAGATTTAAATTATAGCCAGCACCTTTGTTCTGTGATATCAAACCTGCATATAAACAACACAACTCCACCATACAATTGAAAAATATATCATATTGAAATAAACCCGAATAGTTTCGGCTGGCACTAGTCAAGAATGATCGTCAGCAACTATAGCAAACAATTTAAAGAACATTATATATCAACATGTGTATCACTAAGCGTGAAATTTATAATTATTACTAGAAAATACATCGATTCAACTTAGAGCCAGCACTTTTGGGATCACAAACTTGTACCAAAAGTCCCGAATCTACGTTACTAGAATTGGCTGCCTGTAGAATCAGATTGTATCAACGCAATTTCAACTTTGCCTGAAGCTTTCACTGCATTCTTAGACTTCACTTCAAACCATTTAGCCTTTCAATCGAAGCGCACGAGTGATGTGAGCCGTTAATGACGTAGCATCGAGTCGAAAACGTATTGATCTGAGCTATTCAGGAAACACTGAAACACAACTGCTGTTGTTCTGTCAAAACTGTTAATCCAACGAATACGAATCGCTGTCTATGGGGCGAACTGTCGACTATTTGTCGGAAACGCCTCGCCGTAAAGCTGTCACGGAATAGGTGAGAGCGATCGGGGTGAGAGAAGGGAAGAAAGAGAGAAAGGCGAGCGATCTCTCCTATCTCAATTGTTCCCAAATTGTGTGTTTATTTTGCCGGGGAAAGTGATCGCTCTGTTTGCCTAACTTTCGCGAACGCAAAATCGTCTGACTTTGAGTGAGATCTTACCCGGCGCGTTGAAGCTTCGTAGACTTGTACAGACTACTGCAACTAGAACTGGAATATTCACTTTTTAAAAGACGCAACTAGAGCTAGAACTACTCGCTTTGCCCAGTTGACTACTGTAACTAGAACTAGAACTACTCCGATCTTACCTGACATTGCACGTTGAAGCCTCGCATACTTGTACAAACTTCTGCAACTACAGAACTATAAATATTCACTTTTCAAAATCCGCAACTGCATGGAGCTACTCACTTTTCAAAACTAGAACTGTAGATCTATAACTATAAATACTCACTGTTAAAAACTCGCAACTACACCTAGAACTCGAACTACCCACTTTTCAAGATTAGCGACTAGAACTACAGTCACTTTTCAAAATTAGCATCTTGCACTAGAACTAGCCACATTTTAAAATACATAACTAGAACTAGAACTAGAACTAGAAAACCCGAAACTGACACTAGAACTAGAAACTACTTACCTCTCAAAATCCGCAGCTACAACTATAACTATAACTACTCATTTGTCACAATTCATAAATAGAACTAGAAATAGAACTATTCATTTTTCAAAATCGTCAACAGAACTAGAACTCACTTTTCAAAATCCGCAATTATAACTAGAACTAGAACTACGCCCTTTTCAAAATCCGCTACTAGAACTAGAATTTTCACTTTTTAAATTCCTCACCTAGAACTAGAGCGAGAACTTTTCTGATCTTACCTTACAAAGCGTCGAGGCCCCACAAACTACTATACTGCAAGTACTGCAATGAAAACTGCTTGAGTATACTTCGAAAAGTGGTAGCAATTCGTTACTGACCGCCTCTGATTCAAGGCAATAAGTATGAAAATGAATTGGGCATTTGTTAGGCGAGGTCGATATATCATATGATGGTCCGGTAATCTCGAGGGCTGTTTATTGTTTTCTGTTTGGCCCGAGCTCACGGGAATGGAATCCCCAGTTAACATTCATTCTAACCAACGTAAAAGTCTGAAACGTAACTAAACACTGACCTTATTGTTAGCAAAGAAAGCAACATGCAATCCGACACGTTACGAGAAAACCAGTTTGAAGCGTTTGGTACGAATTTCTCCTCACTCTTAAGCGACCTTATTCATCATCTTTGTGACGTCACACATACACATATACACACACACACACATAGAGATAGATAGAGAGATAGAGATAAAGAGAGCGCAACCGTGCCAATTAATAGTATACATTGAGTGCAATGTGATATAAAGATAGATATTAGGCCTACATATGGGTTATAGCAAAGTGTCATCAAAGCCTAGCATTTACGCCAGAAGTCGCTATAACCCTTAAAATTGCAGTTTAACTAATTAAAAGCAAAATTTCTATTTCTAGTTTCTAGTTTTGAAAAGTGAGTAGTTCTAGTTCTAATTGTAGTTGCGGAGTTTGTAAAGTGAGTACTTCTAGTTCTTGTTGTAGGTTTTGAAGTGGTGTGTAGTTTTAGTTCTAGTCCTAGTTGTGGATTTTTAAAAGTGAGTGCTTCCAGCTCTAGTTCTAGTTGCGGATTTTTAAAAGAGAGTAGTTTTAGTTCTAGTTCTTGTTGTGGATTTTGAATAGAGAGGAGTTTTAGTTCTGGTTTCAGTTGCGGATTTTAATATGTGAGCAGTCGTAGTTCTGGTTTATAGTTTTGAAATTGAGTAGTTCGTCGTTGAGTAGCGCGGTAATGACCGGCGTCAAAATGCCTATTTCTATCAGGAGTATTCTGGGAGGAAGGAGGAACCATATTAAAATCGAGACGTGTAGTGACATGAAATCTGAAAATTTGAAAATTTCAAAAATTTCAAAAATACTCCATACATCGAGCTAGGTAGTTTCAATATGAATATTGAATATGTTATTATAATGTAGGGTTACCATTCATATTTTGTAAATCTGAAAGAGGACACTTATTCAGAATTTTCAGACTCGCAAACCGGCGGAGAATTCTCAAAAAATGGCAAATTTTTTCCACTTTGTGGTCGGTTGACTAAAAAAAAGGTCAACTTTCCTCCCAGCTCCCGAAATACCCGCCGGAGCGTCACTTCGGTGCTGATTCAAGGCATCTCAGTCGACTTTTCCAATAATTAAGACCGACAAAATCTCAAAAAAGAGGACAAACGGGCGTCCTCCGTGGACACTTTCAAAAAAGTCAAAAAAGAGGACAAATCTTCTTAAAAGAGGACGTAGGCAATAGTAACCCTATTATAATGTATATTGTAGTTGCATTCCCGCAAAAGCATAGTAATCCAAATCGCGTGTTTGAGGTATCGCGTGCAGGGGTTGTATCGAAGAATGCTCGTGATTTGCGGTGTGCGCGAAAATAGCAACCGCCCGATAATGCGTCTCATAATCCTTTCGGACTTCTCTTCATTTTAGCTCGAAAATCGACCGATCTCAAACACTCTCGCACGCGATCGTACGGCTGCGCCACTCGGGCGTTAGCTAGCGGTTCATTGTAGTAACGAGAATGATCGCTAGTGAACACTGAACACTGAACAGCCTTGCAGATCTGAGGATTTGGGCCTCATTCATCATTGGTTTATTAGCGATTTGATCAGTTCAATACACCACAAAAAATGCGATACAATGAAAAGACAGGAAGATGTCGAAGCGACTTGGAGTAGTCTATGGCATCAGATACCCACCTTGGCCTAGGCGATGTAAAGAGGAGGCATGCACAGTTTTGCACACTGAATGAAAGTAAAGAATATAGTATAGAAAAAATACTACAAGAATCGGGCGGCATGTCATGGGAAGCGAGATCGATAGGTCAGTCGAGGACTGGTCCGGTAATCTTGAGGATGGCCTGTATTTATTTAGTAGCAATTGCTTGTATTTCGACTTGAATGTGGACAGGACATGCTCGTCGACTGTCGGATGGCCGGCGGGATACTGTTCCACACATCAGGTCCGGCATATTTGATAGAGCGATGATCTTTTCGGTCGATCATATGATATTAGGACGACGTGGACGCGCGTGTGTTGTAGGCTACTTGTGCGCTTTTGTTTCCGAGGTAAAGAAGTCATTGAAATATTCGGGGCAACGACCGCAGTGGAACTGATACATAAACTTGGCGATTTCTAGTTTCTGCATATCTTCTATGTTTCGGACGCCGAATCTCTTCAGCAGCGAATTGCTGGATGGGCAGCCAGGCCCCTTTGGGGCCCTAGCTATGATTCGGAGTACTTTATGCTGTAGTTTTTGCAGTGGCTTGAGTGCAGTTTTACTGGCAGCCCCCTAACAGAGGACGCCATAATGTAATTTCGATTTGATTAAGGATTTAAAGAGTATCAGAAGAACCCATGCTGGCATGAAGCACCTAAGGCTGTAGAACAGGCCGCACTTCGGTGATAATTTAGTTTCTAGGGACTGAATATGACTCTTCCAGGACATGTTCGAGTCCAGTAAAACCCCGAGATATTTGGCATTATTTGTGTTGGAAATGGGCTGACCAGCGATATTAACGGTTAAGTTATTTTTTGAATTTACTGTCAGCAATTGGGATTTCGAGGCGTTTATGCAAAGGTTGTTCTGGGCCGTCCACTCATGGACTTTGGGCATTTGGTCACTAGTCAAAGGCTATGGTTATCGTTAGCTGATTAATATTTGCTTCGACCCTTTATACCACTGGTTCCGACACGTTTTTTGATGTTGGTTCCAGACATGTACAAACTATCAATCGAGCTAGTTGACGGCCAGCTAACTTCTGGTTTTCAAATAGTTCTAGTTCTAGTTCACACTGGTATCTATGACTTCACCACTCGGCGCTCAGCATTACCACGATATCAGGCCAGATTTAGACAGCCTTACAAGACTTATCTACGCCTTCCATGTCGAGCGGCATATGCACATCATGCACTCAGGTCTTGTGGGTGTATGTCATGAGCAGAGGTGGTCAGTAACGAAGTACTTCTACTTTTTTGAAGTACCCAAGTAGTTTGCCTCTACTTCTGGTACTTACTCAAGTAGATCTGATTTTGGCTACTTCTACTTCTACTTCGTAATATTTTGTGATCTACTTACTTACTTTTCGCTATTTTCAGTTTGTCAAGTAGCAGTAGTTTAATCCTCCCATCAGGAAGATAGCCTGATGAATTTCGGGGCTGTTTTCACGGAGTATCAACATTTAATTTTCATAAAAGATGAGTAAAGCCCAGACTTATCGTCGCGCTTCGCGCACAGTGGATATGGAGTAACCAGTATAATTTCACGAAAGTATCGGTGAATATTATTTAGGTAGCGGGTTGCGTGGTTCCGTTCACACCGCATTGTCACCCGCATATGAAATATTTCATCACAGTACATATGGATCATCATAACGTTTGAAACTGATGTTTCGCAATGTAGCATTTACTTATCATATGGTAATCTATGCAGTCCATGGCGTGTCCTAATCTGGAAAAATGGACTCTGACTTTTTTTAGTTTTAGACCTGTTTTAGCATACCATCTTTGAATCTTTCTGAAATTAAGACATGAAATACATTTTCCGCTTTTAGAAGTAGTATTTATATTTCACTTTCAATTCCCAGTATCATACTTTGAGTTCTAATTAGTATCAGTTCTTTTGTCTGGATAACATAGCCTACATGTTGAAGTACAAAAGCAAGTGTAGTAATGACTTTAATTGCCGGAAATAAAGCTACATAATGTGGCATTTTTTATGATCCACCATATTTTTTATGACCGTTTATTAATCGCGCAAAGTGTTTACACCGTATCCTATACAACTTCTCCGTATTGCTCTTCGACTAAACTACGGGCCTTACAATACATGGGGGAGGGCGCCATACCATGATATTTTCTAAAACGTAGTCTACTGTTCGAGTGAACAAAGGATTAGTATCGGCTTTCCATATCAATACTATCATTTTCATCCCATGATGCCGACGAATGCTTAATTGCTTATGCTGTCTAAAATTGGATACCTCCTGGTATGCATCAATATGAATCAAGCTCTGCACCTTTCGCATAGCTCAATTTGCAGCTATTGACAATCCATGCAAACGAATTACCATGGTTTCAAAACTACTTACTTACTTGAGTAGATTTAAAGTTAGTCAATTCTACTTCTACTTCAAGTAGTTTCAGGTTGCTTATGGAAGAAGTACTTCTACTCGTACTTGAGTAGATTTTTTCGTCGCTACTTCTACTTCTACTTGAGTCGCTTTCTTGACTACTTTGACCACCTCTGGTCATGAGTCGGTGGATCTGGATATGCTGCAAAATCCATGGTCCTACGTCCTACGACATGACGTAGCATGGTTCCTATAGAACATGCAGGGCCGGCCAACCCGTGGCCCGCGAGTAGGTTTTGAGTGGCCCGCGAGGTAATTTCCGAAATTAGTTATATTATCAAAAATGGATTGCACAGATTGTGAATTTGCAAGACCAACCAAAAATTTGATTAGTTTGGCCGCAACACTTGAGATGTGATGACTAAAATATCAGTTCCGACGCATTGGCAGATTCATGAGCCAGTCACATATTGGTAGATCTTCGTAGACTACAATAAAGCAGAATAATTTGTGATAGATTTATCAAAAGTAAAATTTTCTACACGCTTCTCGCAACATGTTGTCACTCGATTTCTTGCTTTTAGTATTGTTACCCCTTTGTGAAAATGAAAGAACGCCGAATGTATCAGATTGAGTATAACTATACTCGCGAAAAGTGTCGTTCAACATATGTGACCTTGCTTTTGCGCTCGCAGAAAGACCGTTGACTATGAAACCTAGGCACAAAATGACGCATGTTGGTCGAAGCTTTCGATATCGATATGTCCATTGTCCATTGTCCAGGCGCCGAATAGTCCAGTCCTTGCAAACTGAGTCCAGCGATATACAGCAGGCCCGCAATATGGTCAAGTGACAATATTATTGACCGATGAACTTCGAAAAATTTTCGCGCTTCGCGCGGCTAGTGGCCCGCGCAATAGCTCGTCAATCGAATGTGGCCATTTTGGCTGAAAAGGTTGGCCACCCCTGCTATAGAAGCTATATATTTTTGAGAACAAGAATAATGCGTATGCCTAAAATTGATATAGGGTGATGATAATCCGAGCGAAACGCAGAAAATAATAAAGTTTAACAAGTTGATATAAATAGGCCTATCCATGCAACTGCAACATTATCTAATTCTACGATTTTGAGACTTCTCTGGTTAATTTCCGTATTGGAAGTCAGACCAAAGCAGTCGCTTATCCCTCGTTTTTATATTACACGGATTGGAATAATTTTACTATTAACATTATTATTTTCGTACGACTTTATGGTCTTGAAATATGTCTCGGCCAATGTGGGTGATTTGAACAGTGAAAAGTTTTGTAAGGATTTGACAAATCGAAATTAGGATTTTTGTCATGGTTCTCATAAAACTTCCAAAGTGTGAAAGTATGAAAGAACATATCATATCTATGACATGGTTTTCAGGAGTTAATGAGAGCCTCAGTAAGGTCAGATTAGGGCTGCATGCTGCACTAAGATCCATGGGTAGGAAGCAGTGCTGTATGTAAAAGAAGTTTAGTGTCCTACGAGTCCTGTCATGAGGTTTTCAACGTCCGTGTTTGATTATCAAAGTGTTTAATTTTTTAACTCAAACCTGACTTCTGCTTACAACGGTCAGAAACGAAATGTATTCGTGTCTATAAAAGTGAAAAATCTCCATATTCTCTGATAAGAAGTGTCTTGAATTTATCAAAATCTGATTCCGAAAAGCTAAATATGTATGGCTCATGACAATGCAACTTGGAAATTCCAATGCTGTGCAAAGATTGCTGCAGATTCTGCTATGTTTAGAAAATTCTAATTCTAATCTAAGTTCTGATTTTTCTGAAAATTCTAGAGGAGAACGGTACAGTGTTCACTAGGGATGGAGTGAACTTCTGAATTTTAGAGGTTCACGTTCACAAACGAACCTTGGGAGGTTCTGCACTGTGAACCTTTTTCATATATTACAATTTTCACTCTATTATGACATCTTTCGTTAAATTCATTGTATTTCAACTGCGGGCCACGATATGCATGGTGCTGGCAGCAAAAAAATAACAATAAACGAGCATGCACCTTGACAATCTCAAAATTTTACTTGCATTGTTACAAAAGATTGCTCGAATATTTAGTGACTCTCTGCTGTGAGCTTGACCCGCAATCACACAACATCAAGAGCGAAATACACTACATGTAGCTAGTCAGCGAATGACGCTTATTCAACCACTCAATGAAGTTGATATCATTGTCTGATGTAAAAAATCTAGCAGGCGTACAGGGTCAATCTTGATTTCATATGTTTATGTTTATGCTTACTGTATAATAAAAACCAAATCCGTGCGATTGGGGTGTTGGCTACTGCTGTATGCCTGTATAACTTGTTGATGGGGTAATATCGGTAGCAAGTATAGAAACCGGGAAGCGAGTGGCGCAGTTAGTAAAACACTGTTGTCACGACACCAATGGACGCTGGTTCGAATCTCGGTTCTGACCAACGTCTACGTGTCGGCAAATACATTGTCCGGTTTGGCCTAGACCAGGGGTGGCTAACCTTTTCGGCCAAAGGGCGACATGGAAGTGGCGGGCCACTAGCCGCGCGAGACGCGAAAAATTTTCAAAGTTTTTAGGTCAATAATATGGTTACTTGAGTATGTTGCGGGTTTGCTGTACATCGCCGGGCTCAGTTTGCAAGGACTGGACTACTCGGCGCATGGACAAATCGATATTGAAAGCTTCAGCCAACATGAGTCAATCATTTTGTGCCTTTCATCGTCAAGACCAGGCCTGGGCAAAGTGCGGCCCGCGGGCCACATACGGCCCGCGAAGTTATTTTATGCGGCCCGCGAAAGGTTGCTTGGAAATAAAAAATAAAACTTGCTTTTTGAATGACTAAAACCATAGGCTGTATCAACTCAACAGGAAATTCGTTTACTTTGAAGCCTGTTCATTAATCTGCCACAATTACGCCGCCTATGTACATCGCATGCGTAATCCAGATTAAAAATAGAGGCAATGTGGCAAAGTATGAGTAGCAATTAAAGTTACAACAATTCACTTCTTTGTTGCCATTGCCACATTACGCATTATACGGTATGTGTTTAAAATTGTTACGTGCTACGTTTCCAAATCCCTAATTCGTAAAATAAGTCAATCAGTGCTCGCGATTACTATATGACTCATCATATCTATCACGGTCCATAAAAAATTAACGGGCATGCCAAATAAGAAAGCCGAAAACTGAAATTCAAAGAAGGTTCAGACTTTCTAGCACTAAATATTTGTATATTGGAGTCAGGGGTGAACCTGTCCTTTTAGTTTTTTCCGAGCATGTCGCCGAGATTATATATTTTAAGTTATGTCGATCTTATGACAAAAGTACGAAACACTCGGTCAAGGGAGGGCGAAGTTCAGAAAAACGCAAGCTTCGCTCAACATCATGGGGCTATTTAAGCTGCACATTGCTCGGAAGTCAGTGACCAAGAAAATAAGCTTTGTACTATTGCGCATACATATCAGTGCAGTGGTTCTCGAAGTGGGGGTGTGAAAGCATCAGAAGAGGGGCGCGAAGCCGAAGTTTATTGAAAAAATTTTCCGCGCTCCGCGCTATTTGCCCCCAGATTACAGTTATTGCTCTGTGTACTGTCCGACTTTGATGTTTCAGAACTCACTCTTCAACAGCCATAAACTTCCATGCCATCAAACTATCCGTTGAGATTGCTAGCATTTTTGTTGCACTTTTTAATATTTTCTGATATCATGATAAGGGGGACGGCACCTTCTCTCGTGATTGAGAATTTAGACTAAATCTGGTACATTAGGCGTTCTTTCATTTTCAGGAGGGGGTAACAATATTAAAAGCAAGAAATCGAGTAACAGCATATTGCGGCCCACCGAGCGATTCTGTGCGGCCCGCGAAAGGCTGCTTGAGAGAGAGAGAGAGAGAGAGAGAGAGATATGATATTCTTTCTCGCCTGCACCATCGAGATGCTTTGGCGACGAAGTTGCGATACGGCCCCATGAGGTCATCTAGTCTGCGCCCCCGTTTTTTTTCTCCTCCATGCTATCCGTGATTGCTGAGCGCCTAGCAGGATAGCTGCGGATACCATTTTTCGAGTCTTTGGTATGACCCGGCCGGGGATCGAACCCACGACCTACCGCTCGAGAAGCCGGACGCATAACCATTACACTATCTCGCTCTCGAAATTTAAAATGTTGCTGCGTGGACTAAAACCATACGATGTATAAACTTGATCAGAAATTCGTTAACTATCAAGCCTGTTCATTAACATACCGTGATTACGCAGCCTATACGTACCTCATATGCCTAATCCATATTAAAACTAAAGTCAATGTAGCAAGTTTTGCCGTTAGAATTAAAGTCACAAAAAGTCACCAAACCTTCTTTGGTGCCATTGTCACATTACGCATTACATGGTCTGCATACCAACAATCATGTTACAAATATGACGTCTCCGACATGAAACTTGGCAAAACGGCGGACAGTTGATACCCGTCTATCAATTTTACCGTCAAATTGCCTTTAGCTCAAACCAGTTTTTCAGCGGAGCTCAGCTCGGCTCAGTTTTACAGCCGAGCTATTTTTAGGTGCCCGAAAATCTCGCGCTTTGCTCGGAACTACCTCACCAACGAACAGCCCTCCAGCAAGATATGTTCGCGATATATTCGCAGTTTTGCATGAGCCTCGTTGGTGTGGAGATGCGCTTTGTGGCAAGTTTATCGTCACGGTGGTGGTGGCATTTGTGACTTTTAGATTCGTCTCTACCGCCGCATCGAATCACCCAGAAAGCAGACATGAAGTGATGGTTTGTGACTTCAAGTTCATTTTCAATCTGATTTGTGTTGAAACGCCTTGTCCTGTTATTCCAGTACATTGCGGTTCCAAGGTGCACTCCCCTTCTAATTCTACCAAGCCACAAATCTCCATCACAATCCCCGAATCCGTTCACGTAATCGTCCCAACGTCGGAAGAAATCGACGTTTCCGTTCTTTCTTCACTGGAAAACCTGAAACGGAATTCCGCAAACAATGAAAGTAGCAGAAATCTCTTCTTCGGGTTCGCGTTCGAGGGTATGGCGCAAATTTTGTGTCGCTCCGACCTGATTTGGACTTTTGTTAGTCGTAAACCGATCTTACAAATCCTACTCACAGTCCATTTCTCGTGTGAAGCACATCTTTGTATTTATAAACCATCTTCATCTCCGAGTAGCACATGAGGTGAGTGGAGGCGAGACCTTGAGCATCAACATCCCTCCGCCACCAAATCCCCTTCTCGTCTGTTTTGTTGAAGTTTCCATTCAGATGGCTTTTGGCGCACCTCCAATACCACCAGCCTCCTTCCTTGGAAGAAGTGCAATTACCTGACGCACCATCGTGATCCGCGTCTTTCGTTGAGAATTGTGCATTGTTGTGATATCTGAGAGCATTGCACGTTGCATTGCTGGAAAATCCACATATACTTGCAGTCTGTAGCTGTCGGATCCGGGTCCGATGCGGAAATTACTGAAATGAAATTGAATTCAGTACGGAGTCTTTTCAAACCAGTCATGCACAACAAGTCTTTTGTCGGCCTGCCTCACTCATGCACCTTTCACTTCTTTTCAGGACGGATGCTGACACATCACAGGAAGTGCCAGATTTCGATTGATAGTCGTTTATCAGTTTTAATGCTCGGCAAGCCGTTCAAAAATTACCGTCCAATTGCCTTCAGCTCAGACCAGTTTTTCAGCGGAGCTCAGCTCGGCTCAGTTTTGCAGCGGAGCTATTTACAGGTGCCCGAAAATCTCGCGCTTCGCTCAGAACTACCTCACAGGCGAACTGCCCTCCAGCAAGATGATATCATCCATTCTTCGACTTATCGCAATAGCTGTTTTGTTAACAACGCTATACGCGCGAGGTATTTCAATCCCATACATACACGAAATTAAAAACGAATAACCGAACCTTCTCGGATTAACGGGCGATGTCTGGCTGAATTTGTCCGGCCTGAGCTGGCTCGAGGGAGACGGCGTATGCGCACCCTGCGTGGATGGCGGCGCTACTTTGGAAGGAGCCGCGCAATCCGAGACGTCGGCTGCGACGCACAACGCAGATGAACCCGACGTTCTGACGTTCTGACGCTCTTTGCTCGGCGCGACGTGTTCGCGTGCGTGTTCTGTCTCGTGAAGTGATGCGTGACGTAATGATCGGGGGCGGCCCGGTCCGGGATCTTTGTCGGGGAATCCCCGGTTTCCGATAATTCCGCGCGATGTCGCCCAGGGTTCGGACCTCTTTCTGACGTCACGTGACGTGGATTTCCAGTTGGATCGGATTAGGACTTGGATATGAAAAAGTGATGTATTAGGATTAGGATTTGGATTTGGCTTTGAGGGTTGCTCACTCATGCATGTAGCCTCACTAAATAGATATTCGATGTACCGTACGTACGTCGTACATAAGTGTGATTGTAAGGACATCCGCCGTGCTGTATATCTGGTTATCAACACGTTCCACACGCCACTACCTCGCAGCAGTATAATTTATCTCCGCTCTGCCTAGTTTAAAATAGTAACTTATGAGTTGATGCTTGGTTAATGGTTATGCTTATGCTTAGTTAAACGCAATTTGACCGTAGCTGCTTGGCGAGCAGTAGGCCTATCTAGTACGTACGTACACCGGACAAAGATTTGAAATTGTGTACTCGTCAAATAAATCATTGCGATTTCCATAACGAAGCAGTAAAAATCAACAGCTGGTGATACCTATATAGCCTATCAGAACCGACCCGTTTTTGCCGTTTCTCGTAACGGCAGCTTGCCGTACAATATCTGTATTAAGTTGAAGGCACAAGTTTATGTTCGCTTCGTCTTATTCTCATATGAGTCTACTTGAAACGGGCGCCAATCGTTATTTCACAATTCTTCACTCAACATTGGGACCTGTCGCCATGGCCATAGGCTTATATATCATGTTAGCACGGGTTGTAGCTGGAATCAGGACAAAAACAGCAATTCGTCCCCCGGCCTTTGGCCCCCATAGGGTGGTAATCGCAAGTTGAAGACTGAATTTCGTCAATAATTGCATTATATTACTATTAATTCTTAATCCTTTCTCAGCCCGCGATGGTTAGATTTACCTGTAGAGTTTGTAATCTTGGTGTTTGTCGACTACAACGGTCAGTTACACCAGACCGATTTCCTGCATTCTGCACCCAATGGCGTTGCAGCCGTGGATTATACCACTGCGCTATCTCGCCACACAATTACCCACATGTAGAGCTGGGGGCCCGTAATTCATAATTATACCCTCTGGTATCTTGTTATAATTACTTTAGTGCACGTGGTTAATTCGTGACCTCCGGTTTGTTATATAATCCAACACTGTAGTGGCTCAAGCGTAGCAGACTAAAAAAAAAATTTCGTGATACGCACAAACAAATTGTCACGTCTTTATATCTGATTGCGTGTCTAGCAACTCAAGCTGTAAATTACCAGGGTCAGTGGCCACATTAACTACAATAGGACTTGAAAACATTTTCATCATGGGCAAAAAAGCATTCATTCCGTCAATGCGGCCGTTGAACTTAACAATCAAATCAAATGATTTATTGGTTTGATGGTCAGATAGCGTTGTAAAACGTGTTGTAAGACCACCTGCACTTAATTAAGTCTGATGATGAGCAGACTTAAATTTGAGTGACGATCCAAACGCATTTGAGTGTGAGCATACTTTTTGACGTGAGTTGAGTAACGAAATCGTTGCTGAGTAGAGAATCGCTACTCGACAGCAAAGAAAATGGTCTCCACCCTTAATTATAAACTCCAGATTCCAAGCCAAGCTAGTGTAATTTTTGAATATCAATTTATTTGTTTCTTCTAAATTGATTTTATAATATATTTGTTGGATTTTCCAACGTCAATGGGAGCCGCAAGTAGGCTAGCTCGGAGCCGCGGTTGGGAATCACTGATCTAGAGAGGATTTTCAAGTTAATTAGATCTCTCGAAAATACTCTAACTTATGTTGGTTTACGAAACACTTTTTGAGTCCCCTTCGAGCTCGCTCCCCACCCTATTGGGAAATTTGGGGTGCGGCAATTATGACCCTGGCAAGAATGCAAATCATTGGGCGCGATAAATTGACCTCTATAAAAATGGTCAATGGGTACATTATGACGTAACAAGAAATTGACGCATCTCTTTTGAAGGAAGTTTGTTATCTCATTAGGCCTCTTCAGCGCAATCCATATTTGTTTTCCAACATAGCTTCTAAGATGCAAAATAAATGTAATCGTGAGTAATCGTGATTACTTTTCCAATGTAATCGTAATCGTAATCGACTACTTCCTGATTTTGCTGTAATCGTAATCGCGTCATTCAGAAGTAATCGTAATCGCAATCGATTACAACCATGAAGTAATCACCCCATGTCTGCTACTTACTTACTTTTCGCTATTTTCAGTTTGTCAAGTACAAGTAGGGTAACCCTCCAAATAGAAAGAGGGACTGAGGAATTCTCGGGGCTTTTCTGAAATTCGATGCGTCAATCAAACCGCCGGGAATTCGATAATTGACTCTCTTAAATGTACTATCGCATTTTGTGAAGATGGCCGTTATACCAGTAGGATTCGCATGTTTCGTGATTTAATTCTCGGGGCTGCTTTCACGGAATTCTAACTTTCAATTTTAAGAAAATTCAAGTCAGACCCAGAATTTCCGTCGCACTTCATATCAAGTAGATATAAAGTGAATACTATTTAGGTTGCAGGTCGCATTGCACCGCATTGTCGCCCGTATGACATATTTCATCACAGTAAATATAGCCCATCAAAGCGTTGTAATCTACCATTTACCTATCATCATATCGTAATCTAGCAGCCCATGCCGTGTTCTAATCTGAATAAGTGGGCTCTGCCTTTTTGAGCGTTAGATCTGTTTTAGCAGACCACCGTTAAAACTGTCTCGACAAAAGACATAAAATACATATTCCGCTTTTCTGATGTAGGCTACTATTGGCATTTCCCGTTAAACTCGCGGTATCATTACTTAAAATTCTAATTAGTTTCAGTTCTTTTGTATGGGGAACATACATGTTCAAGCTTAAAAGCAAGTGTAGCATCGCAGGCACCAAATCTCTTCTTCCAAGCGCAACCGAAAGTGGATTCCAAACTAAACAACCCGGCCCTTTGTTGCCAGAAAGAATTTTTGTATAATCTTAAAATCTCACACTAATTGTCGTTGCTTAGCTCTTCGTCCGTATTTTTGTACAATTTTTCTTCTGTTTTGCTGCATTGTCTCATTGTATTTGTATGTTATTCCTCACGCGCGCTACTTCTTCAAGTTGCTAGTTGCTATATGCCAGTGGTTCCCAACGTGGGCGATATCGTCCACCAGGGGGCGATTTGGCGGCCTAGGGGGGCGATGACGCGTTAAAACGGCTATTTTGGAGTCAATTAGGAGAATTTTTTTTTTTTTCGGTCAACCCACGGAAATTTGGTTGCAATAGTGTAAAATTCGACAACGATCCGAAAAGTTGACCTTTTTTTTTTTTTTTTTAGTCAACCCGCCGATGACTATAGATTGTATACCGATTTTTCGGTTCACAAAATCTGGGGGCGATGAGTCGAAAAAGGTTGGGAACCACTGCTATATACGCTGCATTGTTGCTTTGGCGGAATTTCCATTAATGTTATTTATAAATTTTCATTATTGCGTCACAATTCCCCATTTGTTTTTGAATCCATCTCTGTTCTGTATCCTTTATCGTGCCGGTTGCTCTTGATAAGAGGCCCGCGAAAAGTTCTTCGAGTCAATAAATATGAATTTACTGTTGAAAGCCGTGTTAAAGTTTTGTACCACCAATCAGTTATTCAAATTCAAATGTGGCTGAAATTATATTTGCAACCTCCGAGTGAAAATCAAAGCAACAAGCAGCCACTCACCAACAAAACGCTCTCCAAGACTCGCAGGTTTTCTGGCTGCAAACCCGAATGTCGCTCGACATCCCCGCCACTAGAGACATCAGAACCTTGATCGCGAATATTCCAAGCGACGACAAACCAGATTCGCGTGTGCGTAGGTTCGTTCTCTTATGTGTGGAAGTATTTGTATTGATAGTATCGATATATCGCAGAAGCTTAATTGAAGGTAACATGGTATTGTTGTTGTAAGCATTGCGTGTCCCGGAGTTAAGCCAAAAGTAGAATCATCAGTTTATGAACAGATTGTTGCGCACAGATCCAAATTCACATCCTTTTCAAAGAATCAGGACAACCGGCTTTCATTCCTTATTTCGCAACGATGAGGACAAGCCTATAAAATCTCATAATTTTATTTAGGGTTTTATCATCATAGCAATGTTTTTTTGTAGTTCATAGGTCAATAATATTGTCACTTCACTATATTGCGGGCATGTTGTATATTGCTGGGCTAAGTTTGCGAGGACTGGGCTATTAGGCGCATGGACATATCGATATCGAAAGCTGCGACCAACATGCGTCAATCATTTCGTGCCTAGGTTTCATAGTCGACGGTCTTACTGCGAGCGCAAACGCAATGTCGCATATGTTGAACGACACTTTGTCTCCTAATCGCGAATGTAGTTCGACTCAATCTGATACTTTAGGTATTCTTCCATTTTCACAAAAGGGCAACAATATTGAAAACAAGAAATCGAGTGACAACGTGTTGCGGCAAGCTTGTAGAAAATTTTTACCTTTGATAAATCTATTGCAAATTATTCTGCTTTAGTGCTTTAGTAGATCCATGAGCCAGTCACATATTGGTAGATCTTCGTAGACTACAATAAAGCAGAATAATTTGTGATAGATTTATCAAAAGTAAAATTTTCTACACGCTTCTCGCAACATGTTGTCACTCGATTTCTTGCTTTTAGTATTGTTACCCCTTTGTGAAAATGAAAGAACGCCGAATGTATCAGATTGAGTATAACTATACTCGCGAAAAGTGTCGTTCAACATATGTGACCTTGCTTTTGCGCTCGCAGAAAGACCGTTGACTATGAAACCTAGGCACAAAATGACGCATGTTGGTCGAAGCTTTCGATATCGATATGTCCATTGTCCATTGTCCAGGCGCCGAATAGTCCAGTCCTTGCAAACTGAGTCCAGCGATATACAGCAGGCCATCCATTTTTGATGATATTAGAAATTTCGGAAATTACCTCGCGGGCCACTCAAAACCTTCTCGCGGGCCACATGTGGCCCGCGGGCCAGAGATGAGCATGGATTAGGATTAGGATTTGAAAAAACAGGATTTGTGAAATTTTGTCGGATTTGGATTGGATTTGGATTAGACATTTTTTTCAGAACGGATTAGGATTTGGATTGGATTTACTTATTTTCTGGGAGATTGAAATGTCGTGTGGCGAATGGCGACGAACTTTATTCAGATCAGTTATTAATGTACTTATGGTTACTAAGTTATCTTGAATCAAGTGAATCGTTGGTTGTGAAAGAAAATTTTCGAATCCCTCCATTGCTTAAATTAGTATTTTTTCTGAATTTCCAGTTGGAATCGGATTAGGATTGGACATGGACTTGAATATGGAAAAGGTATGGATTAGGATTTGGATTTGGATTAGGACATAGAAATTTCAAATCCGCTCATATCTGCCGCGGGCCACGGGTTGGCCGGCCCTGCTATATACTATACCTAAATAACTGGTTTGTGGTACAGAACTTGAATATAGCTTTCAATACAACATCCATTGTAGCAGTATATTGATTAAACTCGAAGACTTTTCGGGTGCCTGTTTTCAAGAGTTATCGGCACACTGAAGGGATTTAAACAGATTTAAAAGCAAAACCAAAAAGGCAAAGTATGACGCAACAATCAAAATCACAGACCATGAAATTCGCATTGTATCAATGGCAACAATAACAAACTACGAAGTATACGGACATACGGTACTATAGTAGCAGCACAATTTGTAAATAAACAATTACACGCACGGAACAACACGCACTAATGAGAAATTTGTAGGTTATAGAGGAAATCTTTCTGTCTACATAAAATAGGTTTGCTCAACTGAATAATAGTAGACTCCAACACTTTTAAATGAAACACAGACCTACCACGCGCAATGACAGTGAACACTGAACATATTGTCATCATAGTGCTGTGCACAGGCAAGGTTTTCGCTCAGATGCTGACCGATTGACGAGGCATATGCTTGGTAGTCATCATAGCAGTCTGTTTTTGCAGCCAATATGCACTGACGTGCGAGCTCCGTGCGATCATTTGTGCATGTTTTTGACCGAATCAATTTTGGGATATGCTGCTTAATACGCTCAAACAATCTTTGAGATGTACGTCCTACATACCTACTATCACAGTGGCACTTGTATTGGTAAACAACATTACTTGCATCAAAGGCAGGAAGTACATCTTTTCGAGAGTTGGGTAACAAGGGTTTCGTCGTGTACACTACATGCGTGTTAACGCTGTAATAGCAACGGTGAACAGCCGATTTAATAAGCTTTTCAAATCGGCTAGACACGTTACCTAGCCAAGGTAGGTGTAAAAATGCCGGGCATTTTTCTGGGCAATATTTTGGAGCTGTATCCGATTTTTTCAGTACCCTAGAGATGAAGCATTTTAATATGTGGTCCGGATAGCCATTTTTGGAGAGAATCAAGTGGATATCATCCAATTCGCGTGACAGTTTTTCCGGTGAGCAGAGGCGCAAGGCGCGATTAAGAGATGAAATGAGGTTTAATTTACGCCGCTTTGGGCAGAATGAATCCCAACGAATATAATGACCAGTGAAAGTAGTACTATACCCAAACCTTAACCCTAACCCGATCATATATAATTGTATTCTTTTTACATGTATTCTGTAACCCAACCCATAGGTATATGATATCGTGTATTTTCAATTACATGAGCCATGAGCATTGAGCATACTACACACGCGTATATTACGTCACAATATGAAGTAGTTTTGTCGCTAACGACTACTAACAAACAAAACAATTCCATATTCCGAACTGTCTTTGCTTGCATACGAAGATATTGAAGATACCAGTGGCAGCTCGTCCTATAGGGCAACTGGGGCATTGCCCCACCTAAAATTCTGTTCAATAACAATTTAACATTTATAGACGCACAGCGCTCAATATATACCGAGATCACAGCGAAACCCGCGTTCTTCTTGTGCTTTCGCTTGCAAATGCCCATGCATAGCGAAGTCTCTGCGAAAATCGAATTCTCTTCTGTGTTTTCGCTTTGTGAATGCCTAGCCGGGGCTTGCCCCGGTAGCGCTCATAACAAGCTTTCACTATCTATTCTCTCAAAGCCGCGCACGATTAAGAAACGGTGATTTAGTCTCTCCTATTCGTAAAATGGCCGAGCAACCGGGGCAAATATGCCTGGTCGCCCCTAAGGTGTGATGTGTAACAATCGTATCTATATCTGAACTCGGATACCGTAATATGCGTTGAGTCGACCTTTGCTGGTATAGGTCGATTTTGATGGTGTTTCACACCATGATAATTCTTGAAACTTGGTATGTCATGTCGTGATGGTGGTATTTAACACTGTCCTAAGTTTCAGGGTTTCTACTCAAAGTTTAGGGTAGTAATTCCGTTTCCAAAGTCGAGTGTGTGCTGATCCGTCATGTATCGCAAACAGATTTTACTCAAAAGCCGGTATTGGTATCCATTGATTTTAACGATGCTCCTTAGCTAGATCCGTCATGACCTTTTACATGGTATGTCTTGATTTTAGTATCGAACGCTGTGCCAAGTCTCAAGGTTGGCACTCAATGATTAGGGCAGCAATTTCGTTATCAAGTTCGAGTATGGTAGAGATGTGCGCTGATCTGACACTTAGCCTACCTAACGCATTGCGGATTTCACGCAAAAGCCGGTGTATCTGTGTTCCATACTGAGATAGGTGATGAGATGATGATATCACGAAACAGTTTAGTAACATCCTCGGTTTGCATTCAAATATTTAGTTTTATTTTATATTCTCCAATGTCAATTTTACCGTGAAATTGTGGCCTTCGGGCCATTTGCTCACAATTACAACCCCTGTCAAGCGCGATAGCTGTTTCGTTTTCGATGGCGGCTAACAGCTGATCGCTTGATCAGCCTATTCCTCAGTAAATTTTACGCAAAATTCGGTGTTGGTCTGTTCGTATTAATTTTGACAGTGTACCATACCGAAAACGCTCATGAGGCTGCTTCTCGATGATTTCATGTAACAGTGTACCAAGTTTTCTGCTTTCATCCACGTATTTATTCGGTAATATATTTTCCGAAGGCGATTTTGCAGCAGACATATAGACACTATAGACCGTAAGCCGTATGTGTCGTGTGACAGTCTCCAGCCTCAAGGCCAAAATCTCCCAAGCTGTACCGGGACCGAATTTCCGAGGCTGCTATCCGTAGTTCTTCAGAATGATGTTTTGGATTCAATATGACATTTCCTTGTCTAATCTATGAGATAACAATTGCGTATGTGTCCGAACTCGTTGACCTTTCCAGTTAGGCATACGCAATCTCTCGATTTATAGTCATTTCCATTTCTGCAGATAAGTAGTCAGGTCAAGTGCGAACATGAATCGTGTTGAATCTTTGCTCCGTACGCCGTTTAGGCAGCTGCCTTTAGAGCAAAAATTAGAGGTAAAGCGACTAGGTCCGTATCAGCCTAGAAATTGCCCATTGATCCAATCGTACGCCGGAGGAAAACGCACTCGTGCCTTTTCTTCAGCGCATTTCGATAAAAATGAATGGCTTACTTATAGCGAGGATAAAAACGCCTTGTTTTGCTTTTACTGTCTTTTATTCGACAGTGCCGGTACCGGAAGCAGTGGCTCTTGTTGGAACAAAATTGGTTATCGCGATCTGAAGCATTTGTCAGAGCGTATGAAAGCGCACCAAAAATCCCAAGTGCACATGGCTAGTGCAGTTAAATATAAATTGTTTGGCAGAGTAAATGTAATGTCACAGCTCAATGAAAGTTATCGCGTATCAGTCTGCAAGCACAATGAGCTTGTAGATAAGAATAGGCATGTTCTATCTCGGGTGATTGATGCCATTAAATTTATTGGAGTTCATGAATTGCCCCTTCGGGGCCACGATGAGAAGGAATGCTCTCTCAATAGGGGGGTGTTTTTGGATCTAATTAAATACACGGCTTCCATGGATAGCATTTTGCGCGAACATCTCGACACCGCGACAGTAGCTAAGGGTACCTCAAAGACTATTCAAAATGATGTGCTTGATTCGATATATCACATCTATCTACAGCATTTGTTTACCGAGATTGTTGACGCTGAATTTCTATCTATTCAGTCTGACGAAACAACTGACATTACGTGTTTGTCAAAACTAGTCGTGATTTTTCGGTTCACGAAATTTGGTATGCCAGTCGAACGATTCCACAGCTTTGTGGCTGTTGACGATCGCACTGCTGTCGGAATTTCTTACGTATTAAAAAAAAACATTACAGCCCTATTCAGTTGAGTCGAAACTTATTGCGCAAACCTACGACGGCGCAGCAGTCATGAGCGGATCGCGACATAGCGTACAAGTTTTAATGAAAGAAGTTTACCCGCATGCGCATTTTTTGCATTGCTACGCGCATCAGCTCAATCTTGTAGTGATAAAAATGTGCTTAGGAATATCTTCTGTCAAGATATTCTTTGCAAATCTTTCAGGGTTCTCCTCCTTTTTCTCTGTTTCGCCAAAGCGATCTGATCTATTGCGCGACATATGCAAGCACCGATTACCTAGCTGCGTATCAACACGGTGGAACTTCCAATCCAGAGTTGTGCAACGAGTGTCAGATAGTAGGGTGGAGCTTCTGGAATGCTTCTCAGTGATTGAGAGCTCTCCTGTCTGGGATGATACTTCCATACGTGAAGCGGCGGGGCTTAAACGACTCCTGGAAGACGAAGAATTTTTGTTCTTTTTGAAGCTTTTTTGTGACATCTTCATGCACGTCGATACACTGTACTGCACTTTTCAGTCGCGTATGGCCGATGGTACTACTGCGCAATTGTGTATTGCACATTTTTGTGAGGCAATTTCGCATATCCGGGAGAATGTACAGTTGTACACTTCGCTGGTGACACAGCGCTTTTACGTCGTGGGATAAGTGTGCAAAACCTGCTTGTTGCGGCTTACGAATGTTGCGATATACTGATGTCCCAAATCCAACATCGTCTGAATAGTGACCAGTTGGTTACTTTCGCCCTGTTAAATCCGAGAAATTTCCCTGCCTACAAAATTAATTTTCCTTCTGGACTACTGCGCAGCGTGCCTCGTTATTACCCGATGATCGACATTGCTCGGTTGGAGAGCGAGTTGACTTGTTTGTATTCTAATACATCCTTTTCGGAAGTTAAAACCACTAGTGAACTTTCGAAATTCCTAGTTGAAAATTCGCTTTCGATCAACTTTGCTACAGTAACTAGCTTTCTGAATATCATTTTGACCAACCCGATTTCATCCGCGGAATCCGAGCGCAGTTTCAGCACATTGAAACGTATCAAGACCTTTCTCAGAAACAGGATGGGCCAAGATAGGCTTAATGCGTTGGCTGTTCTCTCGCTTCACAACGACGTGGTTCTGGGAATTCCAGATTTCAATAAACTCGTTATTGAACATTTTGCTAATATGAAATCACGTCGCGCACAATACTTATACAAGACATAAATTAATGCTGGTGGGCGGACGACTGTACACATGTTCTTTCCGAATAATTTCAATCAAGTGAGCCCAGGTAACTCAACCATGTCTATGGCTAAGGAAAAGTGAGTGGTTTTCATCCTTATTACTCGAGGCACACTGACAGTTAATTTACCGATATATTGTAATGGCGAGATAGTGTAATGGTTATGCGTCCGGCTTCTCGAGCGGTAGGTCGTGGGTTCGATCCCCGGCCGGGTCATACCAAAGACTCGAAAAATGGTATCCGCAGCTATCCTGCTAGGCGCTCAGCAATCACGGATAGCATGGAGGAGAAAAAAAACGGGGGCGCAGACTAGATGACCTCATGGGGCCGTATCGCAACTCCGTCGCCAAAGCATCACGTTGGTGCAGGCGAGAAAGAATATCATATCTCTCTCTCTCTCTCTCTGTTATGGCTATGGAAAAAAAGTGAAAAATTCATCAAGATGAAATAATTTATTCATGAAATTGTTTAATGCGATATGTGCTCGCATTTCAATTTAAACCAATGCTTGGATTCCTGCTTGAATGATGGGAGGCAGACTCGTAATTAATCTTCCATGGATAACAGCTGGCTTTTTATAATGTTTTACGTTTATGGGTGCCACCGCTTTGATTGCCTATCCCCTGGTCGTAACGCATCAGGATCGTGTACCAAACACTTTCGGCCGGGCTTAGAAAAACGAGGGCAAATCGATTTGACTCGCTTTCGGGACGAGAATCCTACCATATACAAATCGGGTCGGAGGCGCTGCAGCACTTTACAGAATTGCTGAGCATGGAACGATTAAAACACCACAAAGTGTCATGCGAATGCTCTTTGTAGGTAGTTGGTCTGTGTATGTTTTGGTATAGTCTTACTCGGCGCTTGCGTAATCTCTACCACGAAATCATAACGCATGCTACTAAGGATACCCTGATGATTGATTCGTGGCATGGGAACGATTCTTATTTTGCGTACATTTTGTAAAATAATCATTTGAATAAAAAACAATGAATAAAACATTTGCTACCGCACTTCAAGTCACGCCACCGGCAAACCTCTCGCGGCACCTACGTTAAAAATCATTGTTTACGGGAAATTCATGTGACCATCATTAAGTTACTTTTGAACGTTGAAAAACGCCACTGTGACGTCATATTGATAACAAGTCGCTTGCGGCCCTTGCCCCACCACCCGATATTGTCACGAGCCGCCACTGGAAGATACGAATCGTCAGGTGACTCGTGGTTCATCCACTGTAACACCATCGAATGGAAAAGGTTCGTATCAGCTATAGGCCTACTACTTAGTGGTTCATGCGTTCATTACTTGCACCAATTTCTGTTCAATTACCTACTTTAATTTACGCTCTTTACTACTATACTATCTTATGATTTCATTCTCATCTTCGTAATGTAGTATTAGCAACATGACTCCAGAACTTAAAAAAGATTTGCAACTGCTCCTTCGGGTCGTAAGCATTGCCGGTATTAGGCTACAGAAAAGGAGAGGCTACCTACCCTACCTACGCCTTTACCACCCCTGACGACGTGACGTGCCATGGTAGAGTTGCTTTGGACTGAGTCATGTTCATGCTGCTACATTACTTCCCTCTGCTTATACTATAATTTATGATATCTATTTTATTTCCTTATAATGGCTTTACCTTCATTCATACTGTATCTTCCCACAAGGACTCTTAATCTTATATATTCCCAGATTTTATGATACATGATATCCACCCAAAACGTCCAATCTTTGAATTCTTGTCGGTAGGGTCAAGCCCGCCTATGACATCTTACCGAGGAAGATCCTATAGTAAAACACCAGAATGTCTTGTTCACCAAATTGTTGTGCAGCATATATAATACCTTCTCTTTAAACCTCGACAAGGAATCTGGTGGATCCATTCGCGTAAGCCCTAGACTGCGCCCTTGCGGGAGCAGTTTTACAAGCTTTTACCGCTATGTTGCCTTCGGCAGTTTACAACTTAGACCGACCGCAGTAGTTGTTATACTATGCATGAAAGTGGAAGTATCCACCAATCTGTATATTTTCCAGAAGAACTACGTGAGCAAATCCGATGAATCTGGCTTCCTATTTCTATTGTTTTGGCTAATTTCGGGGGGAGTGCTGTTCACAATAACCCACACTCTGATGATCCTAAACTAGAACCCTGATGACACTGTGACCCTTAACCCTGACCTTATTTTGAACGCGATTCATATAGACGCAATTGATCCTATTTGTAAGATCTGTCCCAGCAGGGTGCCAGTAATCTTCCCGCGCAACCCTGCTCCTAACCTCATTTCCCACGACCTTAATCTCATATTGATAAAGTAGTCTGCACGTGCTTTGAGAGATCGCCAGTGTAGCGCCGTAGCGGGCGTGCTCGCGCTTAAGTCACAGAGTCGTATACAGCCCATTAGATACATCTAACTGTGTTCTTTCTATTTTCGTTAATATATTGCAGTATGATTTGATCCTGGTAAATCTATAAGTTTCTGACCACTCATCACTACTATTTGACTGTTCTGTGCCATTAAAGAAAGCTCCTCAGGCTTTGATCTGCGTGTTTGATCAGGATTGCAAGAGTACACTCAGACCGGCCATTAGTCAGTCGGCTAGTGCGTGCAACAGGAACTGTAAGCTGTGGCGTCGACTCCAATCGAGCAGCGTGTCGCACAATAACGCCAGTGAGCGCATAATGGAGTCCTAACCTTCACCAAACATAGCCCGTTGATCTCAAACAATCGAATCGGCGACTTTGAGAGAATTTATGGAAAATAGAAAATATTCAGAAATTCAAATTTTCTGGAATTTGCGGAAATCCGCGGACTGCGCTTTACGACGCGTCGATGACGTCACACACTCAAAACCCGAGTGTGACGTCAACTGCAGTTTCGTGACGTCGCTCTCGCTGAACTTGCGCGACCTCGAGTGTCTCGTCACGTGATGCGTGACGTAATGATTGGGGGCGGCTCGGTTCGTGGCCTTTGTCGGGAAATCCCCGGAATTTTTCTGGAAATCCCCGCGATAATTCCGCGCGATGTCGCCCAAGGTGAGAAAGTTCGAACCCCTTTCTGACGTCACGTGACGCTCTGTGACGTCGTCGCGTCGAGAGCGCGCGAAATAACGAGCGTCCTCGTGACCGCCTTTCGTGATGGGTTGTGACGTCACTGAAGGCGCGTTTCCGGTGATTGTTGACGCGTTTCCGCTCTTTCCGCCGCTCCTAGACAATAGACTTGTTTGTTTTCAAATTTCAAATTCAAAATCCGACAATGCCTGAAATCTGACAAAATCTGAACTCAACAACAACGGAGGTCAAGACGAGAAAATTGCGGACAGCACAAATCTAAGCTCTGGTAACCAAAGCTGAGAATAAGAGGTCGGGCTCACCAACAACAAAACGCTCTCCAAGACTCGCAGGTTTTCTGGCTGCAAACCCAGATGCCGCTCGACATTCCCGCCACTAGAGACATCAGAACCTTGATCGCGAAGATTCCAAGCGACGGAATCGATTCGGACAGATCGCACGACAATCGCTCTTTGTCTGCGAAACAATAGGGATTGTAGTAGTAAATAACTTTTTAACTACTTTAATTTATTTTTCATTGCAGTTTTTGCTAGGGAGGTAGTCCCCATATTAAGAAGAAAAATTTCATTTAGCGTAAATCTTCCGAAAAATAATGTTATTATGTTGATTGAATGGTATATTGAAGCTCTGTACCTCCAAGAAGCTCATTAAAGATTATTGATTGACGAACAAAATATGAGCCTACGTCAAGCATTCAAAGTTCCGGACATTTAGGCATATTTTAAAAATTCCCCCCGGACGCAGTTGGAACAGTGAAATTCCGGACATGTCCGGAAAATTTCGGACGTATGGCAACCAGTGTTGGGATGACTCGAGTCATGACTTGACTCGATTCAGACTCGAGTCAACTTTATCGTATGACTTGACTTGACTCGAGTCACTTTGGAAAAATGACTTGACTTGACTTGACTCGGCGCTTCAAAAATGCGGATTGACTCGTGACTCGGAGCAAAATGTACGAGTCAATTTCAAGTCATCAAGTAAACGGTGTCGATTAAATTACTGTATTTTCTGTATGTTCGTGATACGCCTGCGTCACATTGTGAGAGTAACCACTAACCAGTCATGTACGTTTCACTAATGATCCTCTATTGTTACATAACAAATAAATTGACCACAAACGAAATGATCACAGCTTACGTTGTCGTAGTAGAAGTAGATTAATATTATTCTAATAGTAACGTATCTCTGTTTCTTAGACGGCTTAGTGCCTACATTGCGCAGTGATCAGCTTTACCAACCCTCTTGTATTATTTAAATCGAGCTAATATAGTTTATGCCAGCGGTTCTCAACCGAGGGTCCGTGGCAGACATGGGGTAATCGCGATTAGTAATCGTAATCGATTACGACGATTACAGCATTTTGAAGTAATCGTAATCGCAATCGATTACATTCGAAAAAAATTCGAAGTAATCGTAATCGTAATCGACTACTTCCCATATCTAATCGATTTGTTTGTGAAAGAACGATTACTTTTTGTTTATACAAGGACTATGACATAAACTGAATATTCGTGAACAAGAATGAGATAATATACCACGTTAGCGTTAGCACAAACGTCTGTTTTCAAACGCCACTGACTCATTATTATGAAAGAAGTATTAGCTCCGCTCGTCATTGCGTAACAAGTATCCACACATAGTAAACAGACATGCGATGGACATTGTAGTGTGATTGTAAGAACACCTCCCGTGGTGTATATCAGGTTATCAATACACTACAGAAGCCGCTACCTCGCAGCAGGATATTGATCACCACTCTGCCTGTAGTTTCAAATAGTAACTTATTTTAATGTTTGGTTGTGCTTAGTTAAACGCAGTTTACCATTGCTGCTTGGCGAGCAGGAGGCCTACGTACGCACGTGCACCAGACGAAGATTCGGAATTTTGTACTCGTCGAATAAGACATTGCAGTTTCCACAACGAAGCATTACAAATATACAGCTGCTGATATATATCATACCGAGCCGTGCTTAGCCGTTTCTGGTAACAGCAGCTCGCTGTATATGTATTAAGTTGAAGGCAGACTTTTTATGTTAACTATATCTTATTCTCATATAACTACTTGAAACGGGCGTCAATCGTTATTTCACAGTTCGTTACTTAGCATTTGGACCTGCCGCTATAACCATCCGCTTATATAGCCTGACATGTTAGCGTGGGTTGTAGCTAAAATCAGCAATTCAGCCAAAACAGCAATTCCCTGTCCAACCGTTCGTCAATAATATTAGTAATTGCATTATATTACTATTCATTTATAACCTCTCTGAGCCCCGAGTGTCAGATTTACCTGTAAAGCTGGGGCACGTAATTCATCTTCATAGCATCTGGTATGTTGTTATAATTACTGTATGTTGTTAATTCGCGACCTCCAGTCCGTTGTATAATCACAAGATATTGTACTCGCCAAAACGTAGCAGACTAAAAGAATATCTTTTGTGAGACGCACACACAAATTGTCATGGCTTTATTCTTTTGTGGATGCGCCGGGTGACATTTGCATTGCGGGCCCAGATTGGAAGGACAGGAGTTATTAGTCCCGCCCACTCAGCGCGGCTATTGACAATGGACGAATACCCTAAGTTTCGGCCAAGGTATTTCTTTGGTATCACATCCCGTGGAGTTGCGTGTTGGCCGAAACTGCATATGTGTTTTGGTGTGTTGTGGAATCGTGGCGCGGTAATGACCGGCTACGAAATGCCTGTTCCCATAAAATATAGCCTATGTATGTGTTTTCTTGAGGGGAAGGAGGTATGCATTTCAAACCCAGCTATCTACTGGAGCAGGGGTCATCAACTGTTTTGAAACAAAAAACTACTTCTTGTGTAGTGTGTACTGATTATTGCGACGACCGACGGGTTACCTCGTACCCGTACCATCGTTTATCCATGTTCAGTTGGATTTCTTCACTTAGAGTAAGACAATCAGAGCACTGGGCCGGGTTTCCGCCCCTTACCAAGAAAAAAAACGCTCACTCGCAGGGACTCACACCAGTTCCTCCAAGCTCAGTTGCGTTGCTGCAGTGCGCGCAGAAGCGCCGATCTCCGCGTCTAAACTCGGGAATATTAACTATATAGATTCCCGTTGAGCCGCCGCGTGGGCGAAGACAAGCAATGCCCCGAGCGACTGCGTTCGTATGTTCCTTGGCGTCGGCCGACCCATGTTCAGCTGCTGCTCATATGAAACGAGCTTCAACTATCAAATCTCTCATTTGGATTTTTGCTACAGCGCAGTGGTGGCCATACGAACGGGGTGTGAGACTTACCGGGGCCCCCCTATAAGAATATCTCCGTAACTTATGGGGGGCTTCGCCCCCCAGACCCCTCTTTCGCATCTGTTATTATTATCGATCTATCAAGGTTTGGCCAGGTGCTGGATTCGGCCATGTCTATTTTTTCATGTGATACACGACATTAAATCTAAGTAATTCTACCGCATGCAGAGACGTGATGATTATCGGGATATGGTACTTTTCTAACAAATGCAAGATTTGATGATGATTGACACATCTATACGGAATCCTATTCTTGCCTTACACGGATTTCCATGTTTATTCGTTATTATCCTTGAAAAAAGCGCATAACTCAAATAGGGGAGCCCTTCGGCCAGCCCCCCTGGCGACCGCCCACCTTGCCCACCCCAAAAGCCACCACTACTACAGCGACCGCGGGCGACTCATTTGGTCCGCGTTGGTGACCCCTGTACTAGAGATATTTGAATCGCAAAGCTCGAAAAACATTTACAAGAATTAATTAAATTCTCGAAAATGCTCTATAATATATGTTGGTTTACGAAATACTTTTGAGTCCCCTTCGAGCACGCACCCACTCTATTAAGGAATTTTGGGCGCGGCATGTAAAGACCTGGCAATAATGCAAATCGTTGAATGCGATAAATCATCCACTATAAAGTTGGGCAATTGATATGTTATGACGTAATAAGCAAATGACGCATGATGAAGAAAGTTGATATCTCATTAAGCCTTTTCATCGCAGTCCTTGTATTGTCTCCCCATATATCATTTAAGATTATAGTCCTAAGCTAAACAAATGTAATCGTGAGTAATCGTGATTACTTTTTCAATGTAATCGTAATCGTAATCGACTACTTCCTGATTTTGCTGTAATCGTAATCGTAATCGTAATCGCGTGATTCCGAAGTAATCGTAATCGCAATCGATTACATTCATAAAGTAATCACCCCATGTCTGGTCCGTGGACCCCTACTAGGGGTCCGCGAAGCATTTTCAGGGGGTCCGCGAAGCCTCTGAATTTACAAAATGGTTAATAACCTAATTTGTATTTCTTTAAATTAGGGAAATCACGAGGCAGTTTCACTTCATCGCTGCTAAAACTTTAGTACTTGTGGTAAAATATAAAAGTGCTAGTCGTGCAGGTCAATCCGGGTGAGTTCGAAAGGTTTGCAAAACCCTTTTTCTCCTGTGATATACATAACCAATATTCCGGTATAACTTATAAAGATGTGCTGCTTGATAGAAACGACTAGGCTGGACGTTGTATGTTCATTGAAAAATATGTTTCTCAATTTAGTTGCCATATATGTTGCGATCATACCCAAATGTCTCGTCGCAATCGTTCCGCGTTATTATTATATTCGCCATCACATTTATTGACGGAAATGGAGTTTCGGCACTCGTTCATATCAAATCGAAGACGCGGATTTTAAAGATACGATCACGTATTTCAATAAATGCAGCTACACTGCTACAGAAATCCCTTTCAAATAAAAGTCTACCCAATTTCTACATAAAAAGTATGATGTTATTTTGAAGATAAAAATAAATTTTGCTGCTGTTTATCACTAGCCTACAATTAATATTTACACAAGACATATGACGGTTGCACGATCAGCTGCATTTGCTCTGAAACTTAGGGGGACCGCGGGGGTCCGTGACGGCTCAAAAACGGGGTCCGCGAAGACAAAAAGGTTGAGAACCACTGGTTTATGCGTTTATATTCTCACGAATACGTAGATGGATAGTGGATTGTACCATATCAAGTTGTTTCAACTTCTCGAGGCTAGGTATTCGATCCTCTTGGCTGATAATAACAGACTTTAACGTGTAGCTATATACAGTTACTCACGTATTTTATTTGCAGTTCTAGGTGTGCATGAGCGATACAGCGCCTTCTTGCATGCATATTCAAGTGTATGTTTGTTGTTTGATTCAGGATAAATGACCAATTGTTCTTTTTTCACACAGCTAGCAAAATGTAATGACTTTAAATCGTCACTGATACTTCGAAAATTCAATTTGACTTGAATTGTGACTTGACTCGTGACTTGACTTGACTTGACTCGACCTGACTCGAGTCACCTCCAAAAAACGACTGACTTGACTTGACTCGAGTCATCTTCAAAAATCGATTGACTTGACTTGACTCGAGTCAAAATGAGCAAAGACTCGTGACTCGAAGGTAGTGACTTGATCCCAACACTGATGGCAACCCTAGGCAATGGTGTCTTCGTCACAATTTTTCATAATGCGCTTCTTGCTATAAGAACCATGTTATGCCCACGCAGTCTTGCTTCAGTTGGGATATTGCAATACGTTGACCATAACAGCATGTCAGCCTAATTGTTTCATTTGAATGTTTATGTTTCACAATGAGCAGACAATGAGCCGTTTACAACGGTAGGCCTATAAAGTAGGCTACAAGCTGTTAAATGTCAATTGATAAGTTAACCGACAGTGCAAAATCGACAATACAAAGGAACTGCAGGTTGCAAAAAAGTTTTAACATGGTAAAAAATTTTGACATTTTTTGACCTAACGCTACAATTTTGACCTTGACTTTTTTGACATGTCAAAAAAATCGCCCTATCAATGATATATATTGAACGATAATTTTTTGTAACCATAGCGCTCTACAGGGTTGGTACGATTATGTTTAAAATAAGGTCAGTCCAATGTTAAGGGTCATTGTTGGATAAATGTTGGTTGAACGTCGTTGGGGTGTGGGGTCCTTGGGTTGTGCTTAAGGGTTCAAGTTCAAGTTTATTCATCACATTTCATCACTTCAAAACATCACAAGACTGCAATACAATGAATGGTAGCAAGATGCCGAAACGACTAGAAGTAGTCTTTAAGATCATACACCCACTTGGGGTAGGGGGTGAGGGTGATTAGGGTTTGGGTTAGTTGATGAGAATATTCACAAATCTGTATTATACCTGAGACTTCAGACACGAGCCTGCCGTTATAAAGCCTGCGGCTCGGGTAGATTTGCGCGTATCCGTAGTAGTTCTGATAGTCTGGCATCGATTGAGACATGTAATCATAGTTGTAGTCTCTGTAGCCTGGTTCGAGATAGTTCGGTTCGGTCGAGCATCGAATCGATTCGGCTTTCGAAATCCAACGGTCCAAGTTGTTGTACTGAACAATAGGAAGAGCTGGTCAGCGACTTCTACTCAGTAGTAGCGATCTTGGGGCTTTCTTCTACAAAAGTAAGAATTTCGCCTAAAAGAATTCGGGTTTCCGAACCCACCTGATAAATATTGGTGGCGATTGCAGCGGATTGAGGAGCGATGAAAAGAAAAGTGAAAAATCCGATCTTCACGATCAGCTTCTCTAGACCCGCAGAATCTGAGCTCTTCTGCAACACCTGCCGGATGCGCAGCAGGGAGAGGAAGCCGCACGAGAGTGCCAGAGAACCAACTGACAGGTACAAGATAAGAGGTACTATGACGAAATACAGGAGCGAGGAACGATCCAGGTTGCCGACGTAACAAACGCCTGCAATTCAAAAAATATTATTAACCAAAAATATATTTCATCCAAATGTTTCAATTCCAGGCATATAGACTTACATGGCTCCATATTTCTTCTTGCCTGAGATTATGGTTTGAGCTACGTGTAATTCTAATCTGATATGAAAAGTGATCTTACCGGACTTACAAATACCTGCTTTGTGCTTGTTTCATTTATAGTAACTCATTAAAAAAACTTTTCTATAAACGAGCGGCAGGAGAAATCCTCCACACCAGAATAAAATACATACCTATATCGTGATATATCTTGACTTGTGCTGTTAAAAACCTTAGTCAAGAGCACGTCTCCATACTATTTTGCTGATATCAAGATAATTGGTAGTAAAGTTGTAGCCTGTAGCCTATTCAAGCATAAATCGCAACAAGTACAAATTACACGAGTAAGTTCTCCCAGCAAACTTGTGCACATGTGTAGCAAGTGCTATCACATACCGACGATCATCTTACGTGTGGTAATGATATGCATTTGTAGTTTGATTCAATGAATAGCTCTAGCAAATAAGCGACTACCAAAGCTAAAATGTAGAAGTCCGTCCACATGCTTTAAGATGTTCGTTATCCGTATACTTGGGTATTTCCAAGTGGTTTCATGCTCTGAAGTTTGAAATACAGCCCGACACCAAAGCATGTTGCTTAAGACAATGAGTTCCATTCCAGGAGAATTTTACGCATCAAAACTAGCAAAACTCTAACTAGAGATTTGCCATTCTCGTTCTTATGGGAATGGACTCTGATGCGGAATTGAATTCAATTCAATTTCCCATTCCAATTTAGAAAAATTGAGGGCCCATCATTTTAATTCTAATCCAAATTGGGAAAGCTCAATATTTTCCGGTTATCCAACTCTGGACTGAAACATCAAGATATCTGTCGAGTGTCTAACTTCATCTCGCGGCTCCTAGAAGCGCTTTTTTGTTTTTGTTTCGTCACTCTACAGATTGTAGCGAAATAATACCCCGCATATAGATTACCGACAAAACAAACATTCTTATCGAGTTACAATGAGCGCTGAGTAAACCACGAAATTTTAATGAAATTCTTCACGGAATTGTTTATCAAGACTCCAATGGCAGGAGTCACATTCGCAGGCTATCAAATATAGTTTTAATTTACTCATTACTACGGTTTAGCACAATTGTTTGAGTACTCGACTCAGAGTATTAATTCTAGTGGTTCGTACAGAGAGAAATGATTTTAGAGTATACTGAAATGATACTCTTCTTAACACTTAGACTTAATTTATCTACACGAATTAAAGTTTCGATAGTATTTTCCGTCTTTGAAGCGTATCGCATCATACGAAACAAGTATAGCTTAAAACTACGCACGTGAGCGGAAATGACATATCTGTGAAGTCGTGACCAACCCACAACATTTGCAATGGAAGAAGTATGACAGAAAAATACTAAATAATCTTCATTGTGACTTAGAACTGACATTATATTGTTTGTGGTCGCATACAAGGTACATTTTAAGCTTTGTTGATCACTCGTACTGATTATCGACTCGAATATGAAACGCAGATACATTTCTACATACATTATCAGGCTCTGTGCCATTACAAATACAGTTTTGAGTTGTTGCTTTTAGCGATTGCTTGTGAAAACAAAATTATATCCTCCATACCAAAATCCGTTACCTGTCAGCTCGTCTCCATCCACCCTGCCCAACACTAGGGCTGCAATAGTCTGAATGCCTGGTAGGACCCAACCCGCCAAATGGAAGCAGAAACTTTTAGACCCGATGGCTTCGTGCCCCCATTTCAGGCCTGCGGCAAGAAACCAAGTCACACTCAGCACCACCCACCTATAAAAAAGTGCTGATTAAAAAATCAGAGCATGTGACTCTATCAGCAACAATATAATTGCTAACAAGATAGATATATTGCAATAGTATATAGCTCATTAGCAACTCATTAATTTTAGTTACAGGTATAGACTCATTACAGCGAAATGCCGGTAATCGAAGTCTTCTACTTTGTGAAATACTTCTTTTTGCTCTAATAATAATTCTGATTTTCATGAAAATACCACAGGAGAACTATATAGTGCGAAAAGAGTCAAGTTGGCGTACAAACATCTGTCATTCTCGTGCTTATCAGAATGAGGTCTGGTCTGATATGGAGTGAACCTATTTTTGTTTTATTTACTTCAATTTCAAGTTTTTGGTAATCCAACATTCTGATTCTAACCTAATTCGGAAACAAAATGTGTCACTACATCATTTTAATTTTATAATAATTTGGAAAAGCTTAAATTCATACGAATGACATCATTGACCGAGTCATAAAATTGACCTTCGGCGAAACGAATGATTTCAATTACGCGTGTCGCCTGTTTTGGGTGAAATCACTCAAAAGAGAGATTATTTTCTCCTACAAACAATGACGTCATCAATCCAGGATATCGTATTAAGCGTCTCGCGAAGGGCGCGTGTTTGTATTGTGATGCGATGAATACTTTTCGTTATTAGTATTGAGTTTTGTGGCTTTAAAGTCAAGCCTTCCGTGAATTCTTCAAACGGCTTTGAATCTTTGGCTCTAAGGATGCCTGTGCTATCCGAAGTTGTACAACTTGAAACATTTCAACATTTTAAAATTAGATAGCTACGCATTGTTTTCCCAAATTAGGTTAGAATTAGAATGACTTCATTCACATAAACTTGGAAATTGAATTCAATCCCGAATTAGAATGAAACACAACTAAAATCAGGTTCATTTGAAATTATTCTTAGTTCATTCTTATAAGCATAAGCATGTACACCAAATTTGGCTCGTTTGGCAAGCATTCTTAGGAAAACCTGAAATTAGATTACCATTATAATTATAGCTACACAAGGTTTGCAAATTACATTAGAATTAGAACGACTTAAATCGCAAAAATTTCGATGTTGAATCAAATCCCGGATTAGAAAGATATACAACAAAAATCGAGTTCATTGTTGATTCTCATAAGCACGAAAATGGGAGATGTCTGCACAACGAGCTCGGATCGTTTCGCGCGATACAGTTCTCCTTTAGCATTTTCAGAAAAACCAGTAATGAGATCAGAATAAAAATGAGAACACAGAAACATTACAAACATTTAATTTGAATAAGATTACCGACATTTCACTATATATTTTAATTATCAACTAGAATTATCCAGATTCAAGAACCCTTTTCGAATGTTCGCGGGAATCCGGCCTTTAATCGGATTGCGCGTCGCAAGTCAGTCTTGCTTTTGTTGACTTAAAAATTTCCCACACGCGCTGACAAAACAACGCAAGACACGAATCCGAGTCTAAAGACGCGAAATGGAGCGAGCGATCGCCGACAAAGGATCGGGTTTTAATTAAGACAAGGGCGAGGCGGGAATTGAATATCGGTGAATAGTCACGAAACAAAAGACGGTTTTTGTGTAATTGATAACACTTACGGGAGATAAAGGTTTTGCGACAGTGTCATCGCATTAGCACCTCGTACGGTCGGCAACAAAACAACAGTTCTGATCGAAAACTTGATAGAAAGGAATCGTACTAACTACAGAGTTTTCAGAATGAACTACTCACTCAAAACTCGAAACTCGAAGCAGAACTACTTAAGAACAAAAGACCTTGAAAAATCCGCAACTAACTAACTAAAACACTGGCAACTTGGTTCAGTTCTGAATTCATAGATTCGGATAGGATAGGCTCTCCACATGCACACCAGTACAAGTGTGACCCTCTAAACCAGGGGTCTCAAGCTCAAATGTGCTCGCGGGCCAATTTCCCAGTTTTGAATGACACCGCGGACCACAGCAGCAACAACAGGGTGTTCAATGTGTTTCCAAGTTGGCCTTATTTAACGTGACCTTACAGACTGGCATTCAACACACTTCGTCAAAATGTGATTTACTATTGTACTATGTTCACGCCTGGCACGAAAAAAACTACACATTTTTTAAATATCTGAATAAAATTTTTGTTGTACTTGGCATAATTTGTCAAAATAATGAGTCACAGACACCATGTGAATAGACAAACAATGTATAATGACATCGCAAAAGCTGTCGTGTTTTTATTTTGCAGCTAGCGGACATCTGACGTGTCAAGGTTGTGGTAGCGTATTTTAGAATGTAACAAAGATTGATCTGATATCAAAGCATTTGAGAAGTGCAGCCTAATCCGGGCTTTGGGCATATACTCCTGATAAATAGGTTATTGATCATATCATTACCAAAGTCAAATTAAATCAGCGTCAGATTTACCTTCGAATATTGGAACAGATCAATAACAGCTTGAATTTAATCAACTCGATTCATTCATTCGGGTAATGTTTTATCATCATGAACAGGTAATCCAACATAATAATAGCTGGTCTTCCACCGCATGGTAACTTTTGAAAGTGATTATTATACTACTACGCTATCTCGCCACATATACGCTATATGTGGATTTTGCCGATTTTCACCACTATAGCGTGGGGTTGGAAATCGGTAAACGCTGTACTCTCGGGTGGTAAATTATGCAATAACACCTTTCGTAAGGACGAAATTTGGGTCAAAAACACCTTAACGCGAATATCCAGATGTGGTCAGAAACGGCATACTTCTACTTCTTCGTAGTACTCGAGTATGTTCGGTCTTCTTGCACTACGTACTCGAGTGCTTATAAAAAATCAAAAACGTTTGTGTGTTTCGCCGATTTTCAACATAGCGTTAGGTTTAAATCAATAAACACAAATTTGATGGGGTAAATTTCGCTTTCGTACCCTTCCAATGAGTCAAATACACCTTATTGTTTATATCCTAAAGGTGTATTGATGTGTGTTGTCGCCATATGTCCCAGAGAGGTGTTAAACGAAAACAGAACCTATTTTCACCTACTGCAAAGGTGTGAAAGTTGGATTTTTCACATAACAGCGGAGTTTTCCTGAATTACACCCCCGTCTGGATATATCTCCATAAGTATCGACGTATATCTGACTCATTTTGGGGATTTGCACTCCACAACCGGATATATCTACTTGAACATTGGTGCATTTGTCTTATTTTCACTTGTAGGAATGGCGTGTGAGCACAATTACCGCCCGGAAAGTGGCGTTTGCTAATTTACACCCTACCCTACGTTGTAAATGTGATATATACACCTCTATTTTCGAGCTATGGACTCGTAGCGTAGCAGTGGACGCATTTGGCTCAAAGCCTGGGGCGCTTCCGATACTCCATTGATATTCGATGCGTGCGTGAAATAAAATACTTTAATGATCTCAGACCCACACATATCTGGCTTTTAGCGACCAACAGCATAATGAGTTTTGGCTCCTTGACAAGATATGAAAGCCGCTAAATTTCACAGCGACACGCGATGCGATGTAGTTTTTGCAGATAGTGTGGCGATAGCAGCGAATTGCCACCAATTTTTGCTGTTTTTGCCTAAAATTTTGTGTAATTCGCGACCATTCATGATTTGCTGAAAATTCGTGTTTACCGTGAAAATTTTAACTCAAAATACTCGCGAGAAACGACGTGTTTACCTAGTAACTTACGACAACGGTGTCTTTAAGCCAGCTTGATCACTATTTATTGACTTTTATTGAGAAGCTGCGCATAATGAGCCGCCTTTTACAGGGCTGATAGGACGAATAGACGCACTGCGTTTATTTTCATAGCAATTTTAGTCGAGATCGATGGTAAACTTGGGCGTTTAAGTGCAATTTCGTCTGCGCCGATATGTATGGACGCGCCCCCGAGCGATGGAGCTCGGATTTCTAGGATTCTCAGAATGGAAAACGCGATTTGCGACCGGATATTGCCAGCACCCAAATCCAGACTTGAGCTGGACAATTGTAGTTGCCCGATTAAGCGAATAATCTAATTTGAGAAATTTTCTGCGATGTAGTTGTAATTCTCACGAGAATCAAATTTGTTTTGATGCGATCTGAACTCAATTTCCGTTGTATTTCTTCCAAATTAGAAATCTAATTCAATTTCCAACTTTTGTTAATTCATTCATTCTAATTCTAATCTAATTTGAGAGAAGCGGACAATATCCAGTTGTTCAACTCAAATAGGGAGTCAAAATCTATAATCTGCGACTGATAAACTTGTAATATTGATCTATTTGTTATAGCTTACAGACAGAGTTGATCAAAGTAGACATCGTATAGATACTCAAGTAGAAGTAGAAGTGACGTCGTACATTTCTACTCAAGTACAAGTAGAAGCAGAGATTTCCAAGTAGATAATACTTAGTATTCCACACCTGGTACTCCGACAAGGTAGAGGTACTGATATATAATCTGGTATCTTATAACTTACAAGTGTCTAAATGCAGCCTTTCCAGTTTATTTCATGTCATGTCATAGCGATGGCTCTACAGCGTTGGAAGCGCCCCTCAAACTTTACACTCTTACAGTAAAAGTGTGCATTCACACCCTTGTACCACCCGTGATATACGGTTGTGAATATGCGCCCCTGATTCACGAAACCATATCCTACCTCAGACCTACACCCTTGTATAAATCAAACACAGCATATTAATCCAAGTTTCGCATGCACGTTGGCACGTACGATAGACAAGCGCGATATAATTTTGAGTTGGGTTCTGTTTTCGCGATAGTGTAAATATGCCATATCCTTTTAATCGATCGAACACATAAGTGCGGGTTATTAGTTTTATCGTTAGCGACTCTAAACTATAATATCGGGTCTGGGTCTGTATAGTTTTGATCACTAATTGCTCACGAAAGATTTTCGTGTATGCGATCGTGTAACCGCCATCCTCGAAACATGTCGACATCAAAGCTGCTATCGTGTTTCAGTAGCTTCCCGACACATATCGCTTACGAGCGCGTGTCTCGTTACGACGATCGAGTTGCCGTTTCTCGCCGCGCGATGAAGATTGAACTCGCTCAGCCCCGGGCTGGGTTTGCGAAACATTCTAATTCCAGTCGCGTGCCGAGAGTTGTCACTGACCACTAAACTTATGCACGCTACTGGATTTTCAAAAGTTGCAACTAGGACTAGAACTACTCATTTTCAAACTTTGTGAGTGGAACAAGAACTACTGACTTTCCAAAACTCGCAACAAGAACTAAAAGTATATGCTGGACTTTCAAAAGTCGTAACTGGCAATACAACTAGAACTGTTCACTTTAAAAATGCGCAACTGGAACTGGAACTACAAAAGTTGCATCTAGAACTAGAACTAGAACTGGAACTACTCACTTTTCAAGCCGTGCACTTAGAACTGGAACTAGAACTAGAGCTAGAACTAATCATTTTTCAAACTAGAACTAGAACTGCTCACTATTCGAAACCCGCAATTATAACTAGAACTAGAACTAGAACTACTCCCTTTTCAAGACGCGCAACTAGAACTAGAATTAGAGCTAGAACTATTCAAAAACTGCCAACTCACCATGCAGCCGCCGCCATCCCGAAGAAATAAAGCAGAAAAAAGACAGCCGTGCATCCCGTGCTCTCCACTTCTCCCGCCACAATATGCGAGACGCTGCTTCCCGGATTTTTGACGCAAGAAACGCTACCAGATGGTCCGCGTCCGAGCCTTATAACGTAGGCGGTCGCGTATAAAAGGTAGCAGAAAGCTAGGAAGATGATTGGGCGCTCTGGGTATCTGAATTGGAAGGAATTATCAAATTAGGATATTTGAATTTCATCAAAGTGGTATTCGTAGGTACTCAATTAGAAGTAGAAGTAAAATCGCTAGATTATATATAAGCACAAGTAGGTAAAAAACAGTATTGTAGGACTAGTTTGGCCTCGAAGTAGTCCAGTAAAAACCAAGTATTATGGGCCTATTTTTCAGGGATGGTGTGAACCTCTGAAAGGTTCAGGTTCGTGTGAACGCGAACCTTTTTGAAAGGTTCTGTGTGAACGCGAACGTGAACCTCGCGACGTCACGTGACGTCATATTGCTAATTCCAACCCTACATTTCAATTAGGTGATAGCCTATATTAATGTACTTGTACACGATACCTAGCGACGACTCGGGCCACGTAATGAAACAATGCTTAAATACATATTGGCGTTTGAAACCTCGCTATATGTATCAACTGAGGCAGTCAAATGATATGATAGTCCCATAAAATCAATATCATCCGTCACTTTGCCGACAATTTCGACGAGGAGTTGCCAGTGAATATAAGCTTAGGCCTTAACGGTCTTCGCCAGACCGGACAATGTATTCGGCGGCTGACTATTGCTACATTGATATTGGGCAGAGCGTAAAACATGTTTCCATATTTGGTACCGATATTAGGTTACCCCACAAGTGATACAACTGTAGCCAACGCCTCAATCGCACGGATTTTGTTTTAATGATACAGTAAACATATGAAGTCAAGTTCGACTGCTAGATTTATTACATCAAAAAGCGATATCAATTTCATTGATTGGTTGAATAAGCATCATTCGCTGACTACAGGTAGGCCTACTGCATTTCGCTCGTGATGTTGTGTGATTGCGGGTCAAGCTCACAGCAGAGAGTCACTAAATATTCATAAACGGGAAGCTGGATATTTCGTGCAAACTTTTGTAACAAAGCAAGTAAAATCTTTGAGATTGTCAAGGTGCATGCTCGTTTTGTGTTGATTTTTTATGCTGCCAGCGTCATGCATAGAGTGGCCCGCAGTTGAAATGCAATAAATTAGAACCAAAAATATTGAAGTGAAAATTGTAATATATGAAAAAGGTTCACAGTGCAGAACCTACCAAGGTTCTGTTGTGAACGCGAACCTATCAATTTCCGAGGTTCACACACAGAACGCGAACGTGAACCTCAAGTTCACACCATCCCTACTATTTTTGTTTGAATACCTGAAAGCTTTGTAGCAGAAGTAAAAGTAATGTCTTGTCTTGAATTACAAGTCAATTCCAAGTAGCGATTTCCGAGTAAGTAAAAAATGAGTATTCTAGGCCTAGTTTTTTCCTGAAAAACTGGAAACTGTCAAGTACAAGTAGAGGAAGCTTCTTAAATTTATACTCAAGTGCGTGTTAAAGAAATAGAGATTTACAAATACGTAAAAAAGTAACTATTCTAGGCCCAGTTTAACCTAAAAACTGAACGCTGTGTAGGTAAGTATAAGTCTTAAATTTCAAGTGAATTTCAAAGTAAGCAAGCTTGTAAATTTTCTTGTTCTAGTTTCGACTCAGAAATTGAAAACTTCTCAGTAAAGAAGTGCTCTTACTTAAGTCATACTTACTTCTACTCGGAAAAAGTAAAAGATACTTCGACTCGACCAGATATTTGGCTCAGTACGAATACGAACCTGAATCGTTTCGAGTCCACGAGAAAAGTCCCGACCGTGAACGAGGAGGAAATAACGCACAATATCGAACAGATCATCATCCAGTAATATATGAAGGTTTTGTCGCGTTGGCTGAACATGACATCTACGTTTGCGTCACAAACGGGCACACATTTGTTCACGCTGCAAAATAACAGTTTGGAGAAAATAAGTCGCTGTTTCTATGAAATTGAAAACTCAGGCCTAGTTGTACCCCAAAAATCCCGAAAAACTGACAACTTTATGGTAGAAGTAAAGTCTTGAGTTTGTACTCAATTACAAGTGGAAGCGGATAATGCTAGGTAAGTGTAAACGTGAGTATTTCAGATTTTTAGTTTTTCCTAAAAAAACGGTAAAAGTAAAAGAAATTAAAGAGAAAAGCAAGAAATGTTATTAAGATGTCACTTTTCGACTCTGGTGAATTTTTCTTCGTTCTTGCAATCGTTTTTACTTTCGTGCCGGTCGACGGATTGCACCTGTATGACGTCACCAATGTCTGGGGATCTGTCTGGCGTAGGATCTGCGCGAAAAGGTTTTAACTTCCAAAATAGAAATGCTAAAATACCGATAAAAATACTTGACAAATAAAAAAACGAACTGAGTAGACTTCAATATAGTGGTGAAAATGTATCCATTTCACAGACGCTCAATGCATTATTCTTAGATTGTAGACGAAAAATATGTTCATATTGCTAATTTCTTGACTAAATGATTCTTGACTTACTGCCATTCATACGTGCTGTGCTAACGGCTTATTCAATATCACAATCGTGAGCTTCACAGGCTAAGACACAGCTTAATACAAACAAATATTGAATAAATCGTAATATCGAATGGATTTTCGACCGCACAGGCTTGTCGCAAAGTAGTTTCGACCAACCAGTTTCGATGGTAACCGGACTCCATCTGTGCATATCCGGTGGGTCTGTCTCCGGATCCGGCGCACTTGTCGTAGTAGTCCGGATCGTCTCCGGATATTTGTGACTTTCAGTTTCAGTTTTCAGGCTCGATGTACGCGGTTCAGTCGTGCGCGGGCCTTTTTTCCTCCCCGCATGTTTTCGAATATTTGGCTTCCGGTGTTTTCCCCGAGGGAGTGCCTCGATCTTGTCAGATACGAGGGGCGCTACAGATTGGAAAGATTCGAAGTTAAGAATAATTTGAAGATTTGCAGCACTTGTAAATTACCATGAAACTTGCGGATGAATTAATACAGGATATTTCAACCATTATTAGATTTTCAGTTACGATAGCCGCTTTTCTCTGGCACTGATCAATTGACGAGGGTTTCAAACCAATTTCAGGCATCGTGAGAGGTGATCAGTAACGAAGCAGTTCCGTTCGAAATAAGCATACTCGCATCACTTTGTCGAAATGGATATGGTTGTACTTGCCAGAGATTCATTTTGTGACCAAAACTAGGTCTAGACTTTTTGCGCTTACTTCGAAATCGTTACTTTGACCCGAAGGCGGATTGAGACTGAAGATTGCTGACACTTTCCGATTTTCATGAGTCATGAAAACATGACAGCAAACTGGTGATCGATTTGGTATCAGAATGAAAACCTGTAGTCCGCAACAGGTCGTGAAAAACGAAACCCGATCTTCTTTGTCAATAATGCAGAACCGAGCCGAATTTTTTGGTATCTCCGTCATTTTCGTGATGCAGTTTTATCGAATTTCAGTCATAACCGGATTTAGAGACGTATTTATACAGAATACAAAACAAATTCTGTATTGTGATGCGAAAAGGTTACATCTTTACAGACTTGTGCAAACAACCAATCCGATCAGTTTTGGGCGGCAAACTCACTAACGGCATTTTGAGCAGTTCCAGCCCGCCCAGTTTAAAACCCAGCGCAACTCACCCATGTCTCTCGGCACGAGGCATCTGTGTGAGGAGGCGGGCGGAAGTTTCTCGCATCTGATGCTCTCAGGCCACGTGAGATGGAAGGCTTCCAAGTAAGGCTCGCACTTTTCGCGCACGTCCAAACACATCTCGCGACACGCGGGGATTCCGAACGGGATCTGCGAGACAAGCGTACAGTCAGACTGACTCTCATCAGGAGCAAGCGGCCTCACCTTTTCGTCGCACATGGGGAAGTGCAGGGAGCAAAGGAAGAACTGAACGTGTCGTGAGCATTTGTTCTGAATGAGCGGTCCGAACTCCGCGAGCCTGGCTGAGGCTTCTTCGCGTTCCTCGTGCCCGAGAATGTTTGGCATCGACGTAAAGTTGTAATGACCTGAAGCAGACGCAGATTGGAAACCGCCGCCGCGAAGCAACGAAAATAAAAATGAAAAATGTTCGAGCAGTCACTTTCGGAAATTCAAAAATTCGCAAACGAACCTCTGCAGAGCGGCTCGTGAATGGGGACGCATTCTGACACCACAGTGCGTTGGTAGGCGCGCGCTTGTGACGACACAACGCAGCCGAGCAACGTCGTCAGGAAGAGCTCGGAAATCGGGCGGCGTCCGACGCGATTCCTTCCCGCCATTCTCAGTCCCACTGTCGACGTCATAATCCGTCCGTGTATCGCAGCGGTGTCGACGTCATACGCGAACTAACCGCGACAATCAGCTGAATTATCTCCCGGAGCTGACTCGGCAAAATTTTTCGCCAAACTCTGATTTCGAGCTGCGTTGGCTTATCCTGTGCTGGCAATAGAGTCAGAAAATGAAATACCAAGATTAGAACTTGATCATGATAAAAGATATTAAGGAAAAGTATAATCAGATTGCTCTAGTAATCAAATGTTTTATTGTTTTTCTTTTTATCGCTATTTCCAATACCTTTCTCTGTACGTCATACGCGAACTGATCTCGACAATCAGTTGAATAATTGCTCAAAACTGAAACAACAATCACCAATCGGAGGAAACTCGGCGCTCGCTCCTTCAAATTTAGCTCAATGAACGCGCAGCCGTTATATGACTTGTTCAAAATTTAACAGTAGGATAGTGATAAACAGCAACAAAATGACTTATCTCGTACATAATATCATACGTTATGCAGAAATTGCATCTGTTTTTCTTATTTCAAAGCGAATTTTACGGGTGCATTTATTGAAATAAGTGGTTGTGTGTGTGTCTTGAAACCCCGCGCTTTTGATTTGATATGACCGAGTGCTGAAAATCCAGTGGGATATTTCCCTTCTGACGGTCGTTTTTGTAATTGGAGTTATGGAGCGAATCTGTCTCCTGATGGACCTGATTGACAAAATACCAATTAGGATATCAATCATTTTTTTGTACATGTCGCGGACTCCCTGAAAAGGCTTTGCGGACCCCCGGTTGAGAACCACTGCTCTACGCCAGTAGTTTTTCTCGCTATGCCGCAATCTCTGACGCAAAACTGTCGGATTTTGCAGCTGATGCCTCAACTCTGGTGTGGTTCTGATCTGACAGGCGTTTGATGTCGCGGCTTTCCATCGATTTCAATCAACGGCGCCTCTCATGTCGACACGCATCGTTAAACGACATCTGCAATATTGATCGCGCATGCAACGCACATAACAAAAAATACTCCATAACACCTGATTCTGTGCGCATCTGAAACGTCCTGACCTCGCCGCCTTCGAACGAGACTGAAATCTCTCTCGGTCGTCGCGAGAAACTTGCAGCGTTTCGAGACGGTCGGTTCTATAAGGATTCGATCGACCTGACGGCAGCCGACCGTATTTCAGCTTCGGTATGTGTGCCAGGAAACGCGACACAGGTTCACTGAATATTTTTTTCGGGAAAGCATTGCTTGAAATGTTTATCCGCAGAAGCATATTTGCCAGTTGCTTATACTCGGCTACTTCAAAAATAATAGTCATTTTGACGACGAAGACCATATTGCGCTTTAGCGTCCTGTAGCGGAATGATTCGCGAGTGGTTACTCCGAACAATTTTGATGATCGTCTTTTATCAAGCTCTACACTGGAAAAAAAATTTACCTCGATTTACCGCGAAATGTCTGGAAGCAGGGTGGCCAGCCACTTGGCAGTAATATAACATTACCGTCACTCAATGTAAATTTAACTTACACCCGTCCGGTAATGTAACTTTACATGCCAGACTGTAATGTTACAGTCACCTCTGGTATATTCAATCTGCATTTTCTTCTGTACATTTACCACCGAGACTGTAATTTTACCGCCTTACCTACCTACCTACAACCCTACATGCTGTCCTTGTAAATCAGATTACATGCCAGCTTGTAAATTCACGTCTCAGCCTACATCCATACCTATCCCAAAGCAACGCGATGCCAAAATACCGCAAAAGTTTCTTCACGCTCTCGAGACAACATTAGGACAACTGTATATTCATTCGTGATTCACGATGAAAAAGTATTGCCGCTGGAGGTATAATTCTTGTTTAGGAGGCATGCAAATATAGCACGAGTGGTCCCAAGAAAACGTGAATTAATTCCAACGCCGGATAAACTTCCAATTGTTTCTTTTCCTCGTCTTCATTCCTTCTGTGTGACTAGTATCTTGCAGTTCCACTAAAAATAATTCATGCGTAAGTCGCTATACTAAGCCCAGTTGCTAACCTAGACATGACTTAAAAAGACTAGGACAAATAGGCTAACAAAAATATAACAAGTTGTGAAGTACCGGTACTGGTACATTGTGAGTTGACGACTCCTCATTTGACATGATATAGCAGAGATTCATGACTTAAATGATCAATGTATTGAAAGAAAAGGTGCCTCATTTGATGCGGCATGTGAGCCAAACATATCGAGCAGTGGATGAAAACATATCTAAGCTGTGACCCGATAAATGTCAATAACAAGCTAACAGTTTCAACTACTCCGCGGCAGAGTATGTGGTGTCGCAGGTCATTATACAAGTCGACTAATATCCCAAAATAGAACTGAGAATGGGGCGACGGAAATATTTAAATCATGAAACCAAAGTCATACGGGTGCGGTGTGAACAGTCGTAGATATTCATGGTAACTAATACTATACAGTAGGCTACTGTACCTTTTACGATGCGCATCCCATTCATCAGTCCTGGGAATCTTCAACGAAAGTCTCTACTTTCTTCAATCACAAGTCACAAGCTTCGCACCGTCAGCCTTCGCATGCCCAAATCTCAATATTAATGGCCGACCAGTCAGCCACTCGGCTCGACACGCAGACGACTTTGAAATAAGTGATATTCATCCGCTCACATATGCCACCAATAATATTTACTGTCCACGTTATAATGGTCAATCCAGGTTGGTTTTTCATACAGAAACATCTATCAACGCCTGTAGTCCCTTTCTTTTGTATCTAATTTCGTATATATTGATATTTATTGCTCCACGTGTGGTTCCCTACTTACTTACCTAACCGGACGCTATTTGTGATGTCACAGTTGGTTGTTGGTTGTTTACTACGAATCTCAGAAAAACCCGCAACGCGCAACCTAAGGTAACCTATTATAGGTCGCCGTGTTCGCCATTGAGAAATGGTCAACTGAGCCTGCTGTGCTGATATTTCTAGTTTCAGGAATAAGATTATATATCCTAAACTGATTTTTGTAACTCATTAGCCCTATCTGTTACAACAAATCTAACCGCCGAGACCGACCGTGTAGCCATAGCCTTATAATATAATGTCTATGGTGTAACTACATTGTCAGCTGCTTCTTGCACCCAACTATGCACTATACCGAAATTGGTACTAGGGTCAACCAGTTCCGTGTGACCTAATCCTGTCTCGCGAACGAGGTTGAATCAGGTCAAATCGCAACGAGAATGATATCACAGTGACATGCACTTCCACGTATCCACTGGTTGCTGGGGCTTGGAAGCTAATCAATTTTGCCAATAGTTTGGTAAAATGCCGTAGCGAGTAACTGTCAGTAACCTTGCGAAGAAATTCTGGTAACTTGACTTAGCAGCTAAATTAATGCAATATTACATATCAAAATGTAAAATGACAAGCTACACGCTGCTATTGGCTGCGACCGGCAATTCGTTGTAAAATTTACAAAAATTACAAAATCAACCAAATTTTTTTGTGTGTATCAACACCCTAAAAGCCAGACCCCACAAGAACCACGCTATCGCTGCTTTGATGTGATGCTCTCGTACGCTTCGTATGCGTGTTGCTCAAATACTCATGTTCTAATTCTGCCTCTGCTTCTGCTTTTCAACCTTTTTCAGAGACGCGCAAACACACCGACTAATCCCATACACACGATATGTGTACGTACATGCAATAATGCATATCATGAGTTTGTGATGTGCATATGTGCTGTGCATATACCGCTGGACAAGGAAGATACAGATATAGCCTTGTAAAGCTTTCTACGTTTTGCACCACCCCTCAACGCTATCCCAGTCATGGTGAGCGTCCAGCAGGTAAGTCACGGATGGTTTTACTAAAATCCGATATTGGAAAAATTGGACATTATTTGCAAATTGCAATTCACTTTGGCGTAATACGAAATACTTTCGGATTCATTCCAAGCCTGCGGTTGCTTTGTTCAATTTTGTCATTTCCGAATAATTGATGCATTTGAATAAAACTTGCCTGCATTTTGGCACCAAGTGGTCCTTTGTAACTTTAGCCACCATGTTGATTTCCAATGCCAGGTCTCCTTCCAAACCGTTTGGTATTTGGGAGATAGAGAATGTCATGACATGCGCTCGTATTGCTGTAGTTGCCACTCTTTCAAGAGGAGCCGGCCATCCGACAGTCGACGAGCATGTCCACATTCAAGTCGAAATACAAGCAATTACTACTAAATAAATACAGTCCATCCTCAAGATTACCGGACCACGACTGACCTATCGATCTCGCTTCCCATGACATGCCGCCCTATTTCTTGTCGCATTCTTTTTCTATACTATCTTCTTTACTTTCATTCAGTGTGCATGCCTCCTCTTTACATCGCCTAGGCCAAGGTGGGTGTCAGATTCCATAGACTACTCCTTGTCGCTTCGACATCTTCCTGTCTTTTCATTGTATCGCATTTTTGTGGTGTATTGAACTGATAAAATTGCTAATAAACCAATGATGATGATGATGAGCTTTTACTGAGGTTATTGAAACTTGACATCAGTCGTGACTGTAGTATGTTATTGTAAGTCGCGAGACTATACGCATACCCACACAAAATGAAGGCTCTAGAACAGTGGTTCCCAACAGATGGGGAATTAGGGGTTTCTGGTGGGAACAGACGCACTTGCAAAATAAACACATATAGTATATACACGACACACGTGTGCGGGGCGTAGCATTACGATTACGGTTACCAGTTAATTGCTCGAAACTGCAAGCGTCGCTCGAATCTTGATGTCTGAGCGTCTACGTACAAATTGTCACTAACCAACCATCGTGATTTGATAGTAATATATACCGTAACCCATAATCGACGCAATGCATGCACACAGTTTTTATAATTTCGCGACTAGGCGACCTATATCGATAACTTTTTATAACATTAGTACATTCGATTTCTGTTCTTATGGCTGGCGTTCTGGTTCTACAACTAAAAAAACATTCATGCGCTAAGCATTTCAAAAAAAAACGTGATGGCACGGAACACAAAAAGGTCTGTTCGCGATGCGAAGTCGCCTTGTTGTCAATTCAACATGTATATTTCGCGTCTAGGTGGTTCACTACGACTGTCCCACGGGCCGTGCGCTGTATATCGCAATCAAAGTGCGGCCGTGAAGGCGTGAATATAGCAAAAAGGTTGGACACTCCTGGTCTAGACGATGACAGTATTGATGGGCTCATGTTTCCGCGTCAATATTACAAGAAATAAATGTTGTTTGTGTAACTCAGACCTGGGCAAAGTGCGGCTCGCGAAGCTATTCTGTGCGGCCTGCGAAAGGTTGCTTGGAATTCAAAACATTAATCATGCTTTTTGAATGACTAAAACCGTAGGCTGTATTAACTGAACAGGAAATTCGTTTACTTTAAAACCTGTTCAGTGCAGTGATGAGCCGATAGTGCTTTTCGAGACTCCGAATCCCTCCGACAACTTTAGTGTATGAGGAAAACTCCCTCCGACTCCGAAGAGCTCAATCCCAGACTCCGAGATACTCCGATGAATCTCGTCAAGTACCCGAAACATAATTAACTACAGACAATGCTCAACGAAAATGCCTTGCTAGATAATAAGGTTGAGATAGCTCGTGGCCAATCATACCAATTTAACCATATTATTAGAGTGGCAAGCATGGTACACTTGGTAATGTGTATTACTATTCGTCAAGTACCCGAAACATAATTAACTACAGACAATGCTCAACGAAAATGCCTTGCTAGATCACTAGGTTGAGATAGCTCGTGGCCAATCATACCAATTTAACCATGTTATTTGAGTGGCAAGCATGGTACACTTGGTAATGTGTATTACTAAATAAATGTGATAATACGGTTGGCCTTATAATATTGTCTACTCTCCAGTCCCCAATTGCAGTGCAGATGGCTGATTTTTATGCACTTGGCAATCATTTTTGCATGTTACCCGTCATACTACAACTTTGCAAGGTGTCAACTGTGTGCGTTTTGGTTTGTAATCATAATCAATAGCAATGTTCCGTCTAAGCTGCGCACGTGCGCAAATGCGCAGGGCTGATATGCTCTTAACGCACAGAAAATCTAAGTTGCTCACAAAAAACCTGAAGTGGTGACCTTTTTTAGTAGTTACGCACTGTTGTCCAAGGGTGTGCGCAGTGAGTTGGTGAGTGTGCGCAGACTCATCAAAAATTACAGGGAACATTGATCAAGAAAGTTTTTATTTATTATATAAAAATAAATAACAAAACATTTGAAAATTTTCTGTTCACCCCATGAAAGTGTTAGGTTGTCTATAGAAACGATGTTTCCCAAATTTGGTTCAATTCCAACCAGTGGAAGCGGAGTTATTTCCGTCGAAAAATTTGGATTTGAATAAAATAGTATTTACGGTGGACACCACGGTAATAAATAATTAAAGAATTGGTCACCGTAAATACTATTTTATTCATAATCCATATTGTGGGTGTGGATGTTAGTAGTATATATGATCGCTCGCATGACGCAATGGGGTTCTTATGGGCGGGGTGGCATGGTGCCGAGAAACCGGGGGTGGCATGGTGACCCTTATGTCTTATGGCGGGGGTGGCATGGTGCCATTGTGTCTTATGGCGGGGGTCGCATGGTTACCTTTTCGGGTATAGGCTGCGGCGGCACGGTGCCGTGAAAACTCGTGGTGGCATGGTTACCTTTTCAGGTATAGGCGCGGTGACATGGTGACCTTTCAGGAGAGATGATTTGACTAACGTTGTGGGTATAGGCGCGGCGGCACGGTGTTGAATATGTATCAAGTAAATAGTCATGTGATTGGTCCTTAGGTAATGTGTATATTCCAAATTACGGCGAGTACGACAATGATATATCGTTATTCTTATGGACGCGGCGATGATTCGTACTTTCGAGTATCTCTCGCGTGGTGTTGAATATGTACGAGTCACCAACAATAACCGCGCGGACGGAAACGTGGCTTGTTGCGAGGATTAAGCAGTGCGACCTATATTTCGAATGACCTGCGCGCTGAATTATTTCCGTACAGTTGTGTGCTACTATCGATTATTACACTAGACCGGTCAGTGTGAAATAGTTTGATCGTAAATTATGATATATGATGTCGTAGTTTAGTCGTGTCAAATGACCGATCGTGTTCTCTTTCCTCACTATTGATTGCCACCTGAATAATACTTTCGGCTTATTCGCTGTTTCGCGCCTACAGAATAGTCTGCTGTTCACAGTCACAACTTCATCGCGATAGCACAATTTTCACACCTCGATCAGTAGAACAACACCGCACTAACCCAGTTGTCGAATCACATAGGTCATACATTTTACGCGAAATATTGTATTGCGGTATACAAATATGCAAACTATTCTTTCAATTCAACAAGTCTAGTTAACGAATCGATTTTCAAGCTACCGACACAGTTTTTAACACGAGTGAGTTGATATTTCTTCCCGGGTACGAGCGAGGCTTTGTTCCATTGATCCAAAACCACCTCACCAGTATCATCCTTCAATGTAAAACTGTATAATTTCAACTCCTTTCCGGCACCAGAATTGACCGTCTTCTCCTCTCGAGAAACACAAGTAGCAGCGATCGAGACGTATTCATCTTTATTTCCGTATACCGATTCACAGGTCAATAATGGGTATTCTTCGGTCGTATGTCTCGATTTTCCATGCAGAGTTACTGACGAAGCCCGTCCCAGTAATATAGCGGGTTTTCCAGTAAACTTGTCAATTTGGACCCAACCGGATTTGACCATGAGTTTTTTTCGTTTGGCGAATGCTTTCTCAATGACCCCGAACAAATCACGATTGAAACACGTGAAAGATATCTCTTCGTTATTGCCGTCGATGAATATACCTTTGAGATATTGGCTAACGCCACCTCTTTTGGGTGATGAGACGAATTTGACGCCGACGTGAAAATTTGAAGTTGCTCCGACTCGCATAGTGTTAATGATGCTGTTCGATGCCATATCGTTTGGTAAAGTGAGAGTCATCAGCAAACCCGCCGACATTTATAGAATTAGGTGCGTGGTATTGAGTGAGTTAACAGTCTTTGTATAATCCTGATGACCCGCGTGAATAGACTTGGATTGAAATAAAATTTACAGGAGTTCTGTAAGAAAGGATGCCGTTCACAAGTGACAAACGACACGAATGAATTTTCTTCTTACCCAGTCACTTATCAATGTACTGTAGTGAGTATTCAAGACGTCTGTTGCTAAATCTCTGTACACCGCTAGGGTGCTTATGTCACTTTTCATCGCCGCAATGCTTATGACACTAAAAACCCCATTCCAGTCGATACCGTATGATCGAATCGAGTTAACCAATGCGGTAAAATCACACTTTCGAACACGGTTCGCGTTTTCTCCATGTACATAGAAATCTAGTACTCCGTGGATGAATTTTTCCGTTTCGCTCAATGTGGGGGTTGTCAAGCTATGATAGTAGAGAAGGTAATTCTCAATAATCGCGCTAGTTGTCATAACGAGTATATGTAACTATCAACTGAAAAAGTAAACCATGAGAATGACACCACAATGTGTTAAAATGGTGAAATACACCACTCAGATTTCGAAAAAACAGATGTTGGCGGGTGCGTTTGACATGTGTGGCGCAATAAAAATCGGCCGTTTCGCTAAACAGGAAATTCACTAAAGCGCAGTGCGCTGTGCGATTTTGAAAAATCAGATATCTGTAGCGACGTTTTGATCTGTGACACACTAAATACGTCCGGTTCTGAAAGTCGGAAACGCGATCAGTTCTGAGGATTACGCAGTGTGCGTGCGGCCTATATTTCGAATGACCTGCGCGCCGAATTATTTTCCATCCAACCGCGTGCTACTATCAAATTAAATCTATAAATAGCCAACACCCACGAGTTGATTGTTATACTTCGCTGTCGCAGACATAAACGTTGGTTGGAGCAGTTAGATTAATTATTATACAATGGCCGAGGTTCAGATAGATAATCTTGACAAATTTGGTTATGAACCAAATGCATTCGAATCGCAATTTGAAGAGAACGCGGATATCTTTGATGCGATTAATCCCGGTGATCTGATGACGTCGGATTTAAGAGTTGAATCCGCAGAACGCGACCTTACGGCAACGATCGAAATGCAGTCAAACTATACAGATATAGCGCGCCAGGCGTGGCTGAAGTCGGGTCAACTAGCTAGAGAAAGCGCGATTAACGACCTCGCGAACTTGGTGACGATACCGTGTGTACCGACCGACGAGACAGCCGTTAGCAACGAATTACCGAATCCCGAGAAACCGTCGACTTCTGGGATGACGATACCGCGCCCCGCGGGGTCGCTATCGGTAACTGATACTCCTAAATCTGTATCAACCGGCAAGCCAACTCGAAAAAGAACCATATCGACAACGGCGGGCATACCACCGGCTAAACAGCTTCGTAATGCGAAATCGAAAAATTTGAATCGTACCGAACCCAGACAGAAGGTTGGTAAGAAACCTGTGAAATCTAAAAGCGCGAGTGACGATGATTTTCGCGACGACGTGAAGGGAAAAAAGAAGCAGGAAGAAAAGTTATGTCAATACACAGTTGACAAGATGGTCACCTACCTCCAGACTATTGACGTTGTTAAGCCGCATTTAGGTTCAATACTATGTTATGTTGATTCGTTGACGGAGAAAAAAAATTTGACTGTCACAAAGCTCATGGCTGACATCAAACGATTGCTTACTGTCAAGGGTCAGCGTTGGGGTCTTGATGAGATTCAACCTGAATTAAATACCGTAACCAATGAGTACTTGCATCGACTTCTAGAAATTAGAACAAAATTGAAGTATAATTTGTGCTGAATGATTTTCATTGTTGTGAGTGTCTATTCTCAATTTCTGTTTTCCGTTTCAGATTTTACATTAGAACCATAAATAAACAATAGATTCTAAAAGCGCAACCACTAGTGGTGCTGGCGCTCTTGTAATCTCGAATCAGCGGTTTAGGTCTTTCTCTCTGGGTGTCGAGTAGCGAACAACGTGGCTGACTGTCTGGGTATATTCGACTGCGATTGGTGGATAAGGAGTTAATTAGTAAGTTATTCGGTACGATTACTTTGATTTATGAATATAATTTGTTATTTATTTATCCGCCAGACAAAACAAGCGCGGGATTAAAGAATTGAAACGGTAGGTTATTACTGTTCCGAACTAGTGAACATGATGTAATTCTTTATGTTGTTGAACAGACAGAGCAAACTCAAGTTGAACGCACGAGTCTACTGGTAAGTTATCTGCTATAACACAACGTTAATGAGCATAGCATGATGTGTTGTTTGTTTTATTAAGCATAAAGGAAGACGCCGACAAAGAAACTAGATTGTAAGTAAGACTAGTTTAATGTTCCTCAAGTGCTGAATTTGACTGTGTGTTATCGCTTCTACAGATGAGTCGACGACGGGGAAATCACGAGGACGAGAATGAGCCGCCAGAGATTGACAACCAACACCAACAAATTACAGCTCAGAACTGGCAAGTGGTGAAATCGTATGTAGTGAGCAGTAACCGTGTGTATAATATTCGAGTCATCGATCGTAAGCGGTTGGATGTTTTCCGTGATACCCAATCGATCTGTCTGATCAACCCGCAGTTATATGAATATCCTGCCGATGGTGTGTTGATTGGTTGTATTGGTATCAAAATACCACCGGGGCTTGCACAATCAAGATGTGTCATGACGTTGTTACGACGAAAAAATCGACATCGGTACAATGACAATCTGTGTGCTTTTCGCTGTATCGCCCACTCACTAGGTAAAGACACAAAAGCAATGGCTCAACAATTTACTTCGGTGTATGGTATAAATGTAGAATCTGGTGTAACTCTTGACATGTTGGATGATATCGAGGATTTGTTTAATGTCGCTATATTTGTGTACACAAAAACTGAGGGTAAAGCCGTCGCGCTCCGTCGTAGTACGTTTGAAGCGAAACCTGTGTACTTACATTTAGAAGATCGACATTTCTGTTTAATTACCGACATGAGGCGATATGTGGAGAGCTATCAATGTGATGTTTGTGAAAGATTTTTCAATTTACAGTATGAATTGACCAGACATAAATGTTCGACAGGACCTGTTGAAGTGTTTCCGGGTGGCGTGTATACACCTCCGCTGAATATATTTGAAAAACTTGATTTAGAAGGGGTGTTTGTTCCTCATCAGCTTCGTTATTTCAAATACCGTATCGCGTTTGATATCGAGAGTATGTTTGAGAAGTGTGATATTCCAGATTCCTCCAAAACTTCATGGGAGTGCAAACATATTCCCATTTCTGTTAGCATATCTTCTAATGTGAAAGGGTTCTTGGAACCGTATGTAATTGTCTCGAACGGTGACCCAAACGACTTGTGTGCGGAAATGGTTGATCATTTTCATGATATTCAAAGTGAGTCATTTAGGTTGTTACAGATGGAATATCAACACTACTTGGACATGCTCGAAACTAAAATTACCGAAATGAAAGCACTCGATCCTTCCGAGAAAAAAATACCTCTTGAACGTTTACAAGAGGAGTTTACGCGATATTTAAAACAAATCCCTGTTTTGTCGTTCAATGGTGGTCGGTATGACTTGAACTGTCTCAAAGAGTACTTGATGGGTTTACTCGTTGATGAAAATCTGAGTGTATTGAAGCGCGGTAACAACTTCCTCTCGTTGACAACCAACAGACTCAAATTTTTGGACATTGTAAATTACTTGGCACCCGGGTTCTCGTACGATGCTTATTTGAAAGCCTTCAAATGTAGCGCCGCTAAGGGTCATTTTCCGTACGAGTTTCTGACTAGTTTGGAAAAGTTAGATTATCCGAGTCTTCCTAGCCACGATGAGTTTTACAGCTCGCTAAAAGGTCGTAATATATCCACAGCTGAATATGAAAACTGTTTGAAGGTTTGGAACGACAACAAAATGACTACTTTACGTGATTATCTCAAATGGTACAATGCAATCGATACTCACTACTTCATTGAGGGGTTAGAAAAACAATTTCAGTCTTTCAAAAGTCAATTCAGTGTGGATATATTCAAGGAAGCTGTCTCCCTACCCGGGGTTGTATCAAGACATCTTTTCAATAGCATTCCGCGTGATTTCACCTTGTTCAATGATAAACACCAGGATCTGGTTTCGCTATTCAGAGACAATTTAGTGGGTGGACCATCGGTCATTTTCCATCGATATCAAAAACAGGGTGAAACTCGAATCAAAGAATTTTTTTATAAGGAAAACGCTCAGATTACCCAACATGTAACAGGGCTGGACAGCAACTCGTTATACCTTTTTGCTTTGAGTGAACCTAGTCCAACCGGTTTCCCGGTACATTGGCAACCACTCGATGCTGAGTGTACTAAATTCAAACCTGTAAAGACCGCACCGAAATGGGGGGAGACAGCAGCTCAATGGTTAAACTGGTATTCGTATATTAATAATGTACATGTCCACCATGCTTTTAATGGGTCTGAAATCCGCGTAGGAGCTCGTAATTATCCTGCTGATGGGTTCTATCGTAATTCTGCTGGTCAAGGGGTAATCTTGTCTTTTCTTGGATGTCATTTCCATGCACATCAGTGCAGATTTGGCTGTGATGATTTGGAACGTCGAGAACGGACTAAACGTGTTCATGATTATTACAAAAGCCTCAATTACCAAGTCATATGTAAATGGGAATGCGACTGGCGCACGGAGAAACAGGAAAATCCTGATATTGTGCGATATCTTAATGGTATTCAACCACAATTGACTCGAACCAAGTCTGTCACCGCACAAAAATTGATGGAGATGGTAATGACTGGTACATTCTTCGGATGTTTATCAGTTGATATTTTTACACCAAAACATTTGCAAAGGAAGTTTGTTGAACTATGTCCGATATTCAAAAATACGATGGTGTCTCGCGAGCATTTGTCAGGTCACATGAAACAGTTTGCCATTGATCGTAAATTGCTCACCAAACCCACGCGCATGTTAGTTGCTTCATACTGGGGCAAGAAAATCTTGTTGACCTCCGACTTGATCAAGTGGTATGTAGAGCACGGGTTGGTTATATCCAAAATTCATGAGGCGGTCGAATTCACAAAAAAGACCTGTTTTGACAACTTTGCGAAAAATGTCTCAGACTGTCGACGAGCTGGAGACCGCGACCCTAGCCTAGAGATCATTGCCCTAACGCAAAAATTAGCCGGAAATAGCAGCTATGGCCGCGTCTTGATGAACCCACGTAAATTCAAACGAACCTCCTACTGTGATAAAAGCGAATTGGGCGCCAATGTGAAGGATCGTTTTTTTGTGAAATGTGACGAATTGAACGCTGATCTATTTGAAATAACGAAGCGACCTAAAACGATCAAGTGGGGTAACTGTATTCAAGTGGGATTCTGGGTGTATAACAATGCTAAGCTCAAGATGCTCTCGTTTTTTTATGACTGCTTGTGTAAATATTTCCGTGACGAGTGCTTCATGCTATTAATGATGGACACAGACTCCCTCTATCTTTCGCATTCAGCCTCATTCGATGATATTCTGATCCCTGAGAAAAGGGATGAATTTTATCTTGAATACGAGAACTGGTTTCCACGCTATTTTTGTGATGAGCACCGAACTGAGTTTTTGGATGATCCGGTTTCTTTTGATCGCTCGAGACAGTGTTGCAAAGACACGTATGCGTATTACCTTCGTCAACCGGGTTTGATGAAAGTGGAGTATGAAGGTGGTACATCTTTCTGCGGTCTCCAATCCAAAAATTACTTTTGCGATGGTCCAAAGAAAAAATTGGCTTCCAAAGGTCTCCAGAAATCCAACCCAGTCGATTTCGAAACTTTTCTGGGTGTCTTGACATCTAGGCAATCTGTCGGGGGAGTGAACAAGGGGTTTCGGTGCAGAGATAGGGGTGTCTATACATACAAACAACAGCGTAAAACATTTTCCTATTTCTATGCCAAACGCCGAGTGCTCGAGGATGGTGTGTCAACCCTGCCATTAAATGTGTAATTGTATATTTTGTGTGCTATTGTATTTTATCTGTGTGTCTGCTATTATTATGATGTACTTGTATTTTTTACGTGCTAATGTGTCATTTGTTTTCCAGATGGATAACGCTATTTCATATATTGAGTCAGTAATTTCATAATTGGGTTTAAATAGTTTGCACAAAGAGACGCTTGAACTGGAGCAGGAATTAACGCAGCTCTCGATTCACGGTACCGACGACAACTCACAAGACCGCACGATACCCGATCGAGCCAAGGCGCGCCGTCAGGAACTAGACGAGAAATGGACCCGTGTCCGAAGTGTCTGCATAGAAGCGCTACTTCAACTACAATTTCCTGATCGAAAGACGCCGAGTGATAACCACATCCTATTCAACAGAGCAAAGCTGACAAATTATGTGGTCTTGGGGAAAAATTGTTCGTGGATACCGCTTTTCGGCTACGAAGAGAGACAAGCCTACTTGAGAACTCGCAAGCGACATCGAAAATTCCAATTTTTCCTTGATCAACATCGAGTTGCAAACAGTTTGAAACGAACTCGTTCTGACTCTGAAAGTAGCGATGCTACAACCGATGATTTTTGCAAACATGATTCCCTTGGTCATTTGTGAACATAATCTTGTGGTGAACACTGATAGTTTTAGGTGAAACTTTGTTTACAATCGGTGCGTGTTTTCGAAATGTCAACTCGCAATGGAAACATTTTAATAACAATATTTACTGATATCTGTGTCTTGTTTTTACAGATGGCTAGTGATTACATAATAGCTGTTCTGGAGCAGGCAGGTCTGACTCGGTTACACGAAAAGACACTTGTACAACGCCGCGATCATGTACACTTCGTGGAGCTGTATTTGAATCGAGAGATATCGCATGAATTATACGAACGACGCGTGTCGAGACAACATAAAGATTTGAAAGAGTGTTCCAAGGGTGAGGTCTATAGTTGTTATAGAAACACTGTTAGATTTTAAAGCGCTATGAATCCTCTCTCTTATTATGAATCCTCTTATGTGATTTATTATTATTTTGCAGATTGGGATCAGCTGCTTGATGACCTGAATAAAGCGTTCGTAACACTACAACTTCCACTGACGAAATTACGAGGGACAGATGAAGATTTCATAACCCGGGGAAAATTGTTGAATCGAACTCTACTGGGTTTATATATTCCACTAGAACATGACGACTACAACAGTGGATATTCCCAACCTTGTTGATATATAAACACACACACTTTATCGAGTTTTCAATAAACAACAAATGATGGAATTGATCCACCCATTCGCGTGTATTGTGAGTGGTCCTTCAAGAAGTGGGAAGACTACTTTTGTTGCAAAGCTGATTAGGCATGCCACATCGATGATTAAACCAAGTGTATCCAGGGTCGTATATTGTTACAATAATTATCAGGAGGTTTTCAAGACGATGCATAATGTAGAATTCCACGCCGGTCTAGATATTTTAGAAGAGTTGAAGGTTTGCTCTGAAGACACCTTGATTATAGTGGATGATTTCATGACTGAGACAGCGAAAATTGCAGACTACTTTACAAGATTTTCACATCATTCAGCCAAATCAATTTGCTATATCACGCAGAACCTGTATCACAAGGGTAAAGGAGCACGTGACTTGAGTCTTTCAAGCTCGTATATGGTGATTTTCAAGAATCCACGCGACCAACAGCAGATCAGTTTTCTTGGTCGACAAATGTACCCAAACTCTAGATTTTTAACAGAGGCTTATCGTGACGCTGCTAGGCAACCTCATAGTTATTTATTCCTTGATCTCACGCAAGAAGCACCTGAAAATCGACGAGTTATGACCAATATATTTCCTGGTGAAACCATGGTGGTTTATAGTCCGCTGGTATAAATAGCCAGGTGCGGAGACGATTTTAAATTCAAAATGACGAAGGTACCAGCTCGGACACGGCGGCATATTCCCACACTAGAGTTCCTACATAAAAGTAAACCCGAGATACGCAAGCAAATTATATCGGGGGCCAGCAAAGAATTGATCGAGTGTATATGCGATTGTACAAAGAACATTTTAAACGGCAACATCCCTCTTTCGAAGTATAAAAGAAAGCGACTATCAGCTCATAAATGTAGTTTACGTCGACTTGTCAGGAAAGACATCCCTATTCGACATAAAAAACGTATGGTCAACCAAAATGGGGGTATGTTTATGACTCTATTATCAAGCATCCTACCCGTCGTCACTGGTTTACTCGGTAATCTTTTCAAAAAATGACTTCTTTTAAAAAAATCTTCATAAATCCGAGCCCGATCAACGGAGCTGACGTTCAGAAATTGAATTTGGATATCGACAAATGTATGAGCGACATATTACAGATGAACATACCCCAAGAACGAAAATTAGCCTTATATAACGACGCACTAAATCGTTATCAAACAAAACACGACACACTGAATCAACCGATGAAAATCGATATATCAGAACAAAGGAATCTATTTTCGGCTAGTGAGTTGGACGCACTGCGACGCCTGATCAAGGGTGAACCATCAAGGATTCCTATACCATCACCGAGTAGCCAACGAAGCAAAGTAAAGACTCAGCATGCCGCGACGAAAAGCGGTCGTACACCCAAGACCCCGAGACGATACGGATGGGAGCCATACTAAGTATTTTACGCCAGGGCTACCTGGTAGTTATCGCGGTGCATACGTATTCTCTAGAGGGCGGAATAGAGCCAAAGTCAAGGAGTTTCTTTCGAGCAAGGACGCGTACACAAAACATTTTCCCTACCGAAAGAAATTTAAGAGACCCAGAGTGATTACGTCCGGTCTCGGTGTTCAGTATCAAACCGATCTCATGCATATGCAAAATCTTTCAAAAGAAAACGATAATTTTAAATATGTGTTGGTGACGATCGATTGTTTCAGCCGATTTTTATATCTGTATCCACTCAAAAACAAAACCTCGCAAGGTATTATTCGCGGATTCAAGGAAATATTTAAGGATCGTATACCTCATGTTATTCAAAGTGATCAAGGTTCTGAGTTTACTAATCGTGCGTTTCAGACTTTCTTAAAAGAGAACAATGTGCGACATTTTCATACAAATAGTGAACTGAAAGCATCGATATGCGAGCGTGTTATTCGTACTGTGAAGCAAGTGTTATACCGTTATTTCACGCATAATAAGACTTTGAATTATGTCAGTGTCCTGTCTGAGATATGCCGGGGGTATAACACTACTTTTCACGTTGCTATAGGGTGTCCTCCAGCGGATGTTGATTATTCAAATCAAGAACAAATTTTCCATAGGTTATACGGTGACATGACCCCTAAAAAACCCAAACTAACTATCGGCACACCGGTCAGGATTTCGAAATCACGTGGTAATTTTGTAAAAAGTGCCTTGGCGAGTTGGACCGAAGAAATCTTTTTCGTATCTCAATGTCGTAAAGGTGACCCTCCTACTTATCAATTGAAAGACTACCACGGTGAAGTTATAGACGGTCGCTTTCAGCGTGAAGAGTTACAACCAATAACTAAAAATAATAATATTTACAATATCGAGAAAATCCTGTCTACTCGCAGGAAAGGAAAGAAAACGCAATATTTTGTAAAATGGTTGGGTTACCCATCTAAATTTAATTCCTGGGTCTCGGATTTGTATAAATAGACGCTGAAAATGTTGTTCAACCAAACTATGGATTCTGATTCCGTCTCATCTCGCATGGGTCAAGTCTCGAACAGTCTGAAAAACCAGATTGTGTTTATTGTACAGATTTGTATGTTAGTGTGTGTAATCGTGTTTTCATTATATCAAATTTCTGTCGGGGTGGATCGTGAGATATATTTAACGCTACTGTCTTCTTCACTTGGGTATTTATTACCGAATCCATCACCTCACCGTATATGTTGAAAGAAACAATAAAATGTTGTTGACTTTACCTTCGAATGCGAGTTTGGATAAATTTCCGAATACTAGCACAGATTTTCAAACGGAACTTTACAAAGAATTAGAAATGAATCGCCATGAGCTGGGATTATGTGAGCTGACCTTCCCACATGATTTTCAACCGCGAATTGAAGTGACAGCGAAAAGTATAGGTTTTGGATTTGTCGATGCAAATGGATACACCGAACGGTATTATATTCCCGAAGGCTCGTATTATAGCATCGGTGAAATGCTAGAATCGTACGAGAAATATTACATGGGGGACATTTTCATTTTACAAGGATTCGGTGACTTTAGAATCACATTCAGAAGATTAGTCACGAGTAAAAAAAGACACAAGCGGGGTGTACCCATAAATACCGATACCGCAGACTCTAGCGTCAAACACATACCCCGTACCACGCATGATTCACCCGAGCCTTACGGACTGATACCGCTTGGTTCTGTGTTGGACACAATAACATTTAGACGCGTTGTATCTCGTCGCCGCGGGGTGGTAGAATTTATATTTACATCCGCGGTAAAGTTGGAACGGATTGATAAGGTTTATGTGTATTGTGATCTGATACAACCAAGACCACACGGTAACAAACTGCAACAACTTTTACGGGTGGTTACTGTAACCGCTAAACCGAATGAAAACCAAATCAACATATTCCCAAAACCATACTTCTTTGCTTTAGCGAGAAACAATTTTAGAACAATACGAATTTATCTACGTGATGCGGCTGGCAACCCCATTAAATTTCGAAAAGCACCAGTGACAGTGACCCTACGCTTCCGTCGTAGAGCTGTTGATTCAATATGAGTTACATCACGTTGTCTGGCACCCAAGGTGAATTCTCGGTGGTGTTACCGAATGAAATTATTTGTAATGAACTTGCGTTGATGGATATGAGTTTTGTCAGTGAATCTCTTGATCGAATTATAATCAATCATGATCAAGCACTCTGGGAGCTACATAATGAGAAAGATCGAATAGTAGAAGCGTACCTAACACCACTTGGGAATTATGCAAACAACCTCGAGTTGATGCGAAGAATATTATCTGACAGTTTCAAACACTGTTTCACCGAAAGAATCAACGATGAACTTTTCCGAATTCGTTACCCGAAACATATCACACTCCACCCCACGGATATATTCGCAAATTATTTCAGTGTAGTTGATCAAGTGTCGACACCAGTATGTAATGTCATGTCGATCAAATCTAAACCAACTCAATCCCACCTCAGATATTTATTTGTGTATATCAATGTACTACGACATCATCCGGTGGGTGATTACATGAGTCAATTGCTTCGTGTGATCCAAGTAAATAACGAGACGTGTATGAGACAAGAAGTTGTATATGAAAAACCGTTTTATTTCCCAGTGTCGATTAACCACATCCGCGATATAAAAATCACCATCCGGGACCAATACGGTCAGTTAGTACATGATATAGAGACCACATTGACACTCCACGCACGATGAAAATAGTGACGTTAACCACCTCTATGCTTGGTGTTGATTTTGAACACAGACTACTCACCATCAATAACATTCCGACGAGATATTGCGAATTAGCCCTCATGGAGATCGATTTCACTTTAACCGAACCGGCGATTGGGCAATATTTGTTTGTGTATTGTGACATTATTCACCCTCACTTACTTGGAGATACGTTAGCGAATTTATTACGAGTTATACCGCTGACACCCGGCGATGTCGCACATAATTGGATAGCGACAAATCCGTATTATTTCCCTGTTTCAAAAGATGTTGTAGATTCTGTCTGTCTTTACCTCAGGGATGAGTTTGGGGAGCCTATAAATATAATAAGTCGTTCATTGCAAGCTACATTTAACATTAGGAAGCGATTATGAAAGTTGTTTTCACGTGTGATCATCACTCTGTCCATCGTCATTATAACCAGACAGGCGATGGTTATGGATATTTTAGTGGTGGAGTTCAAGCCGGTTCCGGTATCGGGAGTTTGTTTAAATCACTCGGTCGTTTAGTGACACCTATTGCGAAATACGCTGGCGGTCAATTGTTACGGACTGGAGGTGAAATAGCGAGAGATCTATTACGGGGTAACTCGATCAAGTCTAGTGTTGTCAAGAGAAGTAAACAAGCTGGCGGTCGAGTGATTGATAAAATTTTAACTCCAAAAGCTATAAAAAGGAAAAAAACAAAGTCAAAGAACACTTCATCCAAACGTCGTCGTAAACAACAGGATATATTCGACTAAGAACTATGTTGATGCACGCGGGTTCCAGAGAATGTCATAACTCGGGATTAAACATATTTAGTATACCCCACACGCAAACCAGTATTGAGGAATCGCAATATGTCGTCGTCAAACCCCATAGTTTAGGTAATGTCATGGAAGTACAATTACCAAGGACGGATCGATATATGGATCTACAAAACACGTTCTTGAGATTACGTTTGAAGCTCACTAAACGCGATGGAACTGATTTAGCAAACGATACACAAGTGGGTCTGGTCAATAACATGTTGGATTCTCTTTTCAAACAAATCGATGTAACTATTTCAAATGAGGTTATCACAAATTCGGATAATTGTCATGCGTACAAAGCTTATATCTCTCGGTTGTTGAATGATACACATGGTGCCTCGGAGAGTTTTGTGCAAGGACAAGGTTTTTATAAAGATGTCGCTGGATCTATGGATGTTCTTGGTGCAGCGAATACTGGATATGTTAAACGAAAAGACCTTACAAAAAACAGCACTCCGTTAGAGTTGATCGGAAAAATTCGAATGGGTCTTTTTGAACAGTCTAGATGTATGTTGGATAATGTCGACATGAAATTAAAATTTACACGTAACGAAGATAATTTCTGTCTGCTTGGTGATGCGGAAGATGTACAAATTGTTTTACTCGAAATGGAGGTGTATGTCAAACAGATGAAGATCGCTGAGAGTGTAAGCTTGGCACACAAGTCTGTATTACAGAAGAATACCGCCAAGTATCCCTGGATACGCTTACAAATGTCGACTCATACATTCGCCGCGGGTTTATCGAAAATTGATAGAGAGTTAGTTAGCGGCACCATGCCAAAGAAGATCGTAATTGGTTTAGTCGAGACCACGACATTTAACGGTGTTCGGACCAAAAATCCATTCAACTTTAAACACTTTGATGTTCAAAATCTTTCGTTAAGTGTGGATGGGCGTCAAATTAACGGACGCGAATTTCATTTCGATTTTGATAAACACGGCGGACTCGAAGGTTATATGACACTATTCTCTCAGACAGGTCGCTGGGAATCCGAGGCACCTTTAAATATTTCACGCAAAGATTATGTCAACGGATACACTCTTTTTGTGTTTGATTTGACACCCGATAATAGTTTGGGATGTTATCAACTTCATAAGACAGGAACTGTGCATCTGGTTTTGACTACGTCGAAGCCGTTACCAACCTCCGTAACCTTGTTATGTTTGAAGGAGTTTCAACATCTTCTACAGCTGAATCAAAAAAGACAAGTCGTCGAAATATGAATACGTCTGAGATCAATGATATTCTCTATAACCACCCTGACACACAAAGTCTATATCTAGGAACTTATCCAGTAGACCAGTTACCGAAGAAACCAATTAGCGGAAAATTCGCTATCATCATTAATTACGACGAGTCGAGTTTGCCTGGGTCTCACTGGGTGTCTATATACAGAGATGACGATACTCATTTTCATGATTCGCTAGGTTTCGGACCACTAAAACCTCAGATAATCGAATTCCTGGAACCGGATGAATTTTCCGTGACTGGGAAACAGTTACAGAGTAAAACTTCGGATGTGTGTGGAGATCATGCTATCACATTTTTGATAAAAAGAGCTCAAGGGTTTTCAACCGAGGAATACTTGGATAATTTTGGCGATGATAAAAAAGTGAATGATACGATTGTACGTGCTTTTGTGAAGAGTTTGATTTCAGAATAATAAACGAATGTGTAAATGTGTATACTTGTGATTCTTGTTGTGGCTGTGAACAGCAGACTATTCTATAGGTGTGAAACAGTGGTACGGAAGGTGCGAATAATCCGATCTGAAGTATTATTCAGCTAGCAATCAATAGAGAGGAAAGAGAACACGATCGGTCATTTGACACGACTAAACTACGACATCATATATCATAATTTACGATCAAACTATTTCACACTGACCGGTCTAGTGTAATAATCGATGGTAGCACACAACTGTACGGAAATAATTCAGCGCGCAGGTCATTCGAAATATAGGTCGCACTGCTTAATCCTCGCAACAAGCCACGTTTCCGTCCGCGCGGTTATTGTTGGTGACTCGTACATATTCAACACCACGCGAGAGATACTCGAAAGTACGAATCATCGCCGCGTCCATAAGAATAACGATATATCATTGTCGTACTCGCCGTAATTTGGAATATACACATTACCTAAGGACCAATCACATGACTATTTACTTGATACATATTCAACACCGTGCCGCCGCGCCTATACCCACAACGTTAGTCAAATCATCTCTCCTGAAAGGTCACCATGTCACCGCGCCTATACCTGAAAAGGTAACCATGCCACCACGAGTTTTCACGGCACCGTGCCGCCGCAGCCTATACCCGAAAAGGTAACCATGCGACCCCCGCCATAAGACATAAGGGTCACCATGCCACCCCCGGTTTCTCGGCACCATGCCACCCCGCCCATAAGAACCCCATTGCGTCATGCGAGCGATCATATATACTACTGATGTTGGACAAACGACGGAAGATATTGATTATATGGGAATATTAGAGCATTGGATTGCTCCAGTTGATACATTTGGTCACGCTTAAAAAGTCAGCATGTACTTCTGCATTGTGGCATAATATGGTCTGAGTCTCGTCGCTATAGGTATCGTGTATTGTACACATTTAGAGTCATGTTCTTTTTTATTACTACCCTCAGCTTTCTCTTTACATTATTATATATATTTCTTATATACTCAACTTACCAATTTAATATCATCCATTACTAGCATAACTACTAGGGGTCAATCCCCACTCATGACGGCCTACGGGGATGAGATCTAGTCGTAAAACATCAAGATTCTTGCCTTACCAAATTACGTTTAGCATAATTGACTGCAAGAATTCCAAATGGATGCACTACAGAAATAATATACTGCGCTTACAATGCGCAGTTTATTTTCTGTTTCGCTGCCTTCGGCCGCTAAACACTGTGTTCTTTGAGCATGCGGCAGTTGCAAAGAGACGAGGCCCAGGAACAATAGACAACTCATTCATTCATTTATTGTTGTATCACACCATTGATCCTCGTCTCAAACGTATTGCGATTGCCTATTGTTGTTAGGAGGTAGCGCGGAGACTTCTGTCTGATATTCGGTTCGAACCGCGGACTCGAATCTCCACTGTCCGTTGTTCGGTTTGCTACGATGCTTCTCGCACAGCCTGTCACTGGACGACGTCACTTCCTCACCTTTACACGTTGGAAAAGCTTCTGCGTGATCGGAACTCCTCACGCATGACATCCACTTCCGGTCTGGTCTCGAATCAGACGACCTGCAACGACAAACGCCTTTGTCAGCATAGGCCTTATTGACTGGAAATCAACAATTTTAAGCTTTCCGGTCAATGCGGTCTTGTGCGCAAGTTATTCTTGACGCACGAGCTCTCTGTGGGCGGATACCATTTTCTGAGATCGCTTGTCGGTTGTTCATTTGGACAGCTCATTGAATGATCATCAATGTCATGTTGCCGACAAACGTAGCAAGAGGATGAATCTCGTGCAAATACTTTACGGTACCACGTGGGGTGTGGCGAAACAAACTTTATTAGTTACGTACAAAACTATTTTTATATCCGTCTTGCAATATGGTACGCCCGCAAAACCCATTACACCAAAATCGAAATCTTGCGTAACCATGGCTCTAAAAATAGACAGTGGACCATATACCGTCATACGAGTCGAAATGGAGTGATTCGAGTCAAAATGTTGTGACTTGTGAATGGATGGTCGACTTTGCCGATGACGGATCAACTGTTCAATACTCAAAAATCATCGGTTACATTTAAAAACTAACTAATTCGACCTTCCGAGGAGCCACATGCACGCTGAGAACTGCGCTTTATACCATATTTAATCGGCACGTCATAATGATACCCTGATTTACACGGATCGATCCAAGCCTGATATTTTTTTAATTTGAATTTGGCTTTGAAAATACCAACCCGCTCATCTCTGTGCTAAATCTCACCGCGGTTGTTTTTCCGGGATCGCGACAAGCTGCTTTTCTTCCGCAATATTTCCCGCAACAGGGTCGGGTTGGCAGACACGTTTACTGAGGACGCGCTGAGTTCGTAGAGAAACCTGCACAAGACGTCGTCACGTTCTGCCTTTTGCTTCTACTGACTCTCACCCACCACTAACTGGTTGCGGGTCGCCAACCGGCCTCTTGTCATCCTCCGGAATCTCCGGATGGCGAGCTTAAACTCTGCCGGGAACTGGCTGCCGATGAAGGGATAGAGGATCGGGTTTACTGCAGAGTTCAGATACGCCATGGTCATCACGAATCTACGCATGTCGCTGCACACCTAGATATAGGAAGGATGTCACACACTTCTTATCAGAGATAACAAACTACCGCTACATGATAATGGGGGCTTATTTGCGGTACACGATAAGAGAAGATTTCTCAGTCCATAGACGCAAATCAAGCAAAAAACATTTCCGAAGTTTTTTGAAGTGTTTGGATCCTTACATAATCTATAGTAACCGGCGTGTTTGCACGTCGAATAAATAATATAGGGAAAATTTTGGTTGAATCAGAAATCAGAGAAAGTGACATAAGACTAGGGACACTTCAGAAAAGTTATTTGAATTTTAGTGATCAGTTTAGAATAGCAAAACAATATACATAAAAATTTTTACTCCACCAAAGATTTTGCAAAATTTTGTTACATGGTGTTATAATACGGTCTGTGGCCGGTTAAAGTTGAAATTTGCTGAAAAGGCGAAATGGGAAAGTGAAATTTCCTATCGAATTATGAACGAATGAATGAATGAATCGAATTTCCTTTCCGGGCCATTTTACTGAAAGCGAGTGTCGAAGGAAAGCCGAGTTCGCACGGAACCCAACAATTTCAGTTATCATGAGCTGCAGCCGCCACTCGACAGCGTAACATTTACAAAGCGGTTCCGTTCACCCAACCGCGCATTCACGTTTTCCGATCCAACCCACGCGACATCCATGGTCGACTGTAAACGAGTGAACTCTGACCCCGTCCAACCCGATCACGTTCCAAACGTAGTAAGGAGAAAAGCAAACGACGAACGAGACGACCAACAGCGCCACCACGAGGGTGGCCCGTCGTTTGCGAGCGCCTCCAGTGTTGGTTTGCTGCGACACGGCGTTCGGTTTGTAGATGTGCAAGAGGATTGACACGTGACAAACGGCTGCAGAGATATTAGGGTTGTGAAACATTCATAAATAACAAACGAGTCAGACTTGAGTCAGGAGTAAATCTCACCTATGACGAGACAAGGGATGAAAAAGCTGCTGAAAAAGGTCGCCCACATCCAACTCCGGAACGCTCCGGTTGTTCGAGTCCGGCAGGTCGCTGAAACAATAGACTCGAGTCAAAGTTCTATTGTTGTGGCGCAAAAATGGCAACTGACTGAAGGAATCGAATCTCGGACAAACGGACTCGATGCAGACTTCGAAGGCTTCGTCTTCAGTCAGAGAATCGGTCGCATCTGGCACATATCCGGATATCCGGTTATTGTCTCAAAGTAACTATCAAACAACGTACTTGGAAATGTCGCGACCGTCGAGTTCAGTCCTGAGAAAAAGTTGACCATGGATTATCTGCGGACAGGTCCGGAACACGTGACTGCACGACTGGGCGACCACAGTACAGGACTTCTGCTAGCTTCGGAAACAGGCGAAGTCATTTCTGGTACGGTGACCACTGGCCATATTGTGACTGAATTTCTTAAAACTGGTGCAACTGTGCAGTTGTATTTGGCTGCCCAACCATGTATTCACTTATTGCCCATCAATTCACAGGTTAAGTATCTACGGTTTGATCGAAAAATGGCATAGCGGGCGGCAAATAATCATAATTCCGACCTTCCCCGATCGGGTTTAGTTGGTTGACGATGCATTCGCTGAGTAAGTTCGCGTCGCAAGCTGAAAAAAAATCAGCTTTTGCGAACCAAAGAAAACAAACAGCGGCCGATTACCCTCGCTCTGGTTGCCTGTTCTTCTGCGTGTGAAGGGATGCGGGATAACTTACGATGGCCACCCCGATTACCATGAAAACGCAAATGCAATTACGTGAGGTTTTGGGCGAATGAGTGACGATCGGGCCATAGCTTCAGATCCTAGAAAAATGACAATCTGTGAATCATAGGATCATTTTCATTATTAATCTAGTCTTTCTTGTTAAATACGGTCATGTATAGTCTTTCAACGCCCCGCTTAAATCAGACCAGCAGTCAAGATCAATGTCATTCGCCAGGCTGATTTTGAAAGCGAACGACTTTGAGCGTGCAGTAGATGCTGACAAAGCTTTGTAGACAGACACGCAACGGTCGATGCTCATCACCATAAGGAAGAGCCCACTCATCTGGAAATGAGAGGCGATTCGAATCAATAAGCTCATGAAACCATCGATCAGGCTTGGACAAGTAAATAATTCTAGTTGTCGACTTAGTGAAACCTACTTGAGTATTCTGAAAAGTTTTGCCTACAAACCAAAACACTTATTCTTCATGCCTTTCTTTAAAAAATTCGGTAATTCTAATTCCAATCTAACTTCGAAAAGAACGGCAATTCTAGTTCGAATCTAACACTTGATAATCTGTGTCACTATATAATTCTAATGTAATCTAATTTGGCAAAAACTGTATAACTATAATACTAATTCTACTCTAATTTTGAAAAAGGCTGCAATACTCATTATAATCGAATATGGTAAGAAGCTGTGTAGCTACAATTCTAATTCTGATCTAATTTGGGGGAAAATCGTGTAGCTATACAATTCTAATTCTAATATAATTTGGGGAAAATGTGTAGCTGCAATTCTAATTCTAACCTCATTTATGAAAAGCCGTGTAATTCTATAACTCTAATAATAATCTAATTTGAAAATATCTATGTATATCATTTTAATTCTAATCTAACTTGAAACAAACGGGTAATTTGTATTGTGATCTAATTTGCAAGAGGTGCAAATTTCCGGTCGTGCGTTACTCACGAGGATGTTGAGATAAAAGACGAGTCCGACCGCGAACTTGCATAGAAAGTCGCCGAAAACCCATTTCAGGGTCACCTCCGTTGAGATGGAGAGTGGGACGAGAAGAAGGAATACGAAATCAGCCATCGCCAGGTTCAGGATGTATACAACTGATGACGTGTCCTGAAACAAATATACAATGTCACTCTTGGTCAAAGAATAGTCAGATTTGGTAATGAAGTCGAATTAAGCATGTAAAAGATGTATCAGAACTAATACAAGTACAAATAGAGAATGAAGATTTGAAAGTAGCTACCCAGCAAACACCCGATCTCCCACGGACTTACAGGTACGTCCACAATTGTGCCTAATCGTCCCACGTCCCACTTTTAGTGACTGAGGACTTGCTCAGTAAGTCACAAATTGACGTCCGATTATGTAACTCCAAGTGACCCCCAGAGGAAGTAACTTTTGGAGTTCTCCTATGCCAGTCACCAATGACCATTCCAGTGGATGTCATAATAGTGTGATGCCTGGATGCCACCTACACCGGAGTTGATTTGGATGTCCTTATACTGGGAAATCGTTTCTATGAACTCAAATGTGCATTATTCTGCAGTCAATGCTAAATAAGTTGTGTTGAATGCACTCATGATATAAGTGAAATCTAGTGGAGTCAAGCCGTGAATGGTGATATGGTGATGACTTTCCCATCGCGTGGAACTTCACATGCCCGGCTATCGATCATTGCGGTCGCACAGTGCTAAAGAGGCTCGATATAATGTGCGATACAGAGACACAGTAGCTTATTTTATTGTGACATTACTGGGTCGAAAATGCCCACATCAGGGGCAAATACTCGTAATGCATGTGAAATCTTCCGACATCAGAACTTGACAATCGTCATGATGGGATTGTCATGACTATTCCAATCACGGAACAACGCAGTAAGCAATCCTCTCGGCTATTTCGATAATGGAGTCGAACACGCCTGTTGCTTGAAATTCATCCAACCATAAAACCAGAAGCCTGCCTTCTTCTATTTGGCGAGCATCGCGCATGCGCGTTGTAATTCAATTTGATCAGCGCGTGTAGCAATGGCGGAGGGGGTAACCCTAAAAGGAGGGAACGCGGAAACTGCGGAAAACGCGGAACTCGCGGAAACGGCCCCTAAAACGCGGAAACTGCGGAAAAAGCGGGAAACCTCGATTCCTAAAGCGCTGAAATAGAGGAAAACGCGGAACGCGGAACATTCGGTCATTGACCTTTATAGATCACACAGTAGGCACTAAAACGAGGAAAGAGCGGAACGCGAGACAGTCGGTCATCGACATATCTAGGGTTAGGGGAGGTGGGATATTAGGGTTAGGGGAGGTGGGATTACGGTTAGGGGAGGTGGGATATTAGGGTTCGGGGTTAGGGTTAGCTTAGGATTAGGGTTATAGGTTAGGATTAGGGTTAGGTTAGGGTTATGATTTGGGGAGGTGGGATATTAGGGTTAGGGGAGGTGGAATATTAGGGTTAGGGGAGGTGGGATATTAGGGTTAGGGGAGGTGGGATATTAGGGTTAGGGTTAGCTTAGGATTAGGTTAGGGTTAGGGGAGGTGGGATATTAGGGTTAGGGGAGGTGGGATATTAGGGTTAGGGGAGGTGGGATATTGGGGTTGAGGGAGAGGGTGATGTTAGGGGAGGCGGGATGGTATAGGGGAGGCGGGATATAGGGTTGGAGAGAGGGGGATGTTAGGGTTGGGGAGAGAGAGGGGTGATATTAGGGTTGGAGAAGAGGGATAAGGACATGATATCCAACCCGAACATCCCCCTCTTCCTCAACCCTAATATCACCCCTCTCCCCAACCCTAATATCCCGCCTCCCTTAACATCACCCTCTCCCTCAACCCTAATATCCCACCTCCCCTAACCCTAATCCTAACCTAACCTAACCCTAATCATAACCCTAATATCCCCCCCTAACCCTAATATTCCACCTCCCCTAAACCTAATACTCCACCTCCCCTAACCCTAATACCCCCCCCCTAACCCTAATATTCCACCTCCCCTAACCCTAATATTCCACCTCCCCTAACCCTAATATCCCACCTCCCCTAACCCTAATCCTAACCTAACCCTAATCATAACCCTAACCTAATCCTAACCCTAAGCTAACCCTAACCCTAATATCTCCCCTCTCCTCAACCCTAAACGTAAAACGAAGAAGCGCTATTACGACAGTTCTCTGCCATTTATGAGTTCCTCTATGAGATCTACCAATGTCAATGACCGACTGTCCCGCGTTCCGCCTTTTCCGCTGTTTCCTTGTTTTAGTGCCAACTTTGTGATCTATAGAGGTCAATGACCGACTGTTCCGCGTTCCGCGTTTTCCTCTGTTTCAGCGCTTTAGGAATCGAGGTTTCCCGCATTTTCCGCAGTTTCCGCGTTTTAGGGGCCATTTCCGCGAGTTCCGCGTTTTCCGCAGTTTCCGCGTTCCCTCCTTTTAGGGTTACCCTGGCGGAGGGACGAATTTATCACAGTAATGCTACAGGGTTGGTGCGATGACATGCAAAATAAGGTCAAAAACATGCAAAATAAGGTCAGTCGCGACGTGCAAAATAAGGTCAGTCACATGCAAAATAAGGTCAGTCGCGACATGCAAAATAAGGTCAGTCTGCGCATAAATCCAAATCTATATTTCAATTCCAAATCCAACTCTTTTTCTTATGAAAACTAAATTCAAAATATCTTTCCTGTATAGTAGCCTACGTTCAACAGTGAAATTCCTTATCTATATCCTAAGTCTTAGGATGTTTCAATCAAAAGATAACCATGATTATCTTGATTACGAAGTCAGTCGCATATAAAATATTATTATCAGTCAGCGCGTAAATCCAAATTCATATTTCAATTTGAAGTCCAAGTCTTTCTCTTATGAAAAATAAAGTTAAAATATCTTTCCTATATAGTAATTTCATGATTGAGATTCCTCATCTATATCCTAAAGGTGAAGATGTTTAAATAAAACATGATCATACGATTATTACGATTACGGGGTGATTAGTCGCATCTAGAATATTAACAGTCCGTGTATAAATCCAAATACTTACTTCAAATCCGACTTTTTCCTTGTGCCACTGACCTTACAGTCTGCAATCTGCATACTGACCGTATTTCGCATGCGACTGACCTTATTTTGCATGCGACTGACCTTATTTTGCATGTCGCGACTGACCTTATTTTGCATGTGACTGACCTTATTTTGCATGTCGCGACTGACCTTATTTTGCATGTGACTGACCTTATTTTGCATGTCGCGACTGACCTTATTTTGCATGTGACTGACCTTATTTTGCATGTCGCGACTGACCTTATTTTGCATGTGACTGACCTTAGTTTGCATGTGACTGACCTTATTTTGCATGTCGCGACTGACCTTATTTTGCATGTGACTGACCTTATTTTGCATGTCGCGACTGACCTTATTTTGCATGTGACTGACCTTATTTTGCATGTGACTGACCTTATTTTGCATGTCGCGACTGACCTTATTTTGCATGCGACTGACCTTATTTTGCATGTGACTGACCTTATTTTGCATGTGACTGACCTTATTTTGCATGTCGCGACTGACCTTATTTTGCATGGACGGACCTTATTTTGCATTTGACTGACAGTCAGTCCGCGCATAAAGCATCATTTCAAATCCAACTTTTTTCTACTTGAAATCAAAATATATATTTTGCTACCTACCCTACTTTCAACATTGAAATTACAAAATTCGAATGAAAATTCAGGTATATGTCCTCGTGAAAATTGAAACGTTCGATTTGTTTCCTTTGGTCATTTTAAAATCAAAATCCTATTTTGCTTCTCTGCAAATTGCATGCCTACATTATGATTTAAATTTCATATCCAAATATAGGGGAAGACCGAGAGCAAAGTTACAGCGGTGGGCTCTTCCAGCCATTACTAAAAAAAATGCTGGATTCAGGATGTATAATTGTATATCGTCAGGTCATCATGTCTTTACTGCCGGCGCCAGAAAATCTGAATTGTTTGCTTCTTATGCATGGATTGTAAGTTGAAGAGGTGGTTTGAGACCGCTGTCATCTTCGGCCGGACGGTCACTGTATAATGTAAATTGATGTCCGGGCTCCTCATCGCAGACATGATGTTACGTCAGTATTCATAAACAGCGTCCTTTTGAAAAAAGACGTGGTGAATGACGAATACAAAGTTATACAAATTATAAAGTGAATAAAGAGAGCAAGGAGAAGCGTCAAAAGATATATAGCGAACAGTTTTATATCAGGCATTGGGGCAGGGCATATCGTTTCAGCAATCTTCTATCCGTTCATTATATCGGGTGTGTCATATGTATTGCATACTGCATTGTGTGTCTTGAGCGGATAAAAATAAATTTATTAGGCTAGAAATTTATATCAAAGGATATAAAAATGAAAAATACACGATGACGATCTCAGTATAAACTAATACATACTATAAATAACTATATTTAAAACTCGTTTCTCTCATTGCAAACGAGTTTAAAGGTCGAGTGAGCGATTCGCAAGTTGCTCAGGACCTTTTTGGGGCCTTGGCAATGACACGGAGATACGATTAATGTCAGAAGAGATCATATTCTACTTGAAAAATCAAACAGTCATTCATTTTTACTAGGGCCATTTTTATATGACCTTAAAAAATCAATAATATGACTTTAATTTTTGGAAATATGACTTTATATGACTTTATGTGAAAATTGCGTATTTTTACTCACGGAATTACGGAGTAAAACATACGCAACATAACAGTAATACACGTCCATTTTTATTTTAACCCACTGTTGTAGTAGTTTCATCCTAGTGTGGAATGTTAGAGTCTTTGAAGTTACGATTTGGACGTAAAATGATTTCACAGACACTGATGAGGGTTGACATTTCTGCAGTTTTGCATACAGCGCTGGCGAAATGTCTTGTCGTTGTAGCTCCATAATTTGTTTCCCATCGTTTTTGTCGAATCGCTTCTTCGTGTAGTTTCTGAGCTCAAGCAGTTCTTTTCCGAAATCAAGGGTATTTAGATCGGCATGAGCCTCTTTGATTTTTTTCCATTTTGAGTATAAATTTTGAAATATTGTTCTAGTCGAGGCATATTTCTGTTAACTGAATGGCCCTAATAATTACGTTATCGCTGTGGTCTAACGTATTGGCAATAATAAACAATAATGGCCGGACTAGATTCCCGAAATGGCATTGACTTCAAGTACTTCTATAATAATTTAGCCATAGCCCTACTATATTATTATATATTTAATTAAAGTCGGATATTTCTCGGAACGACACGTTGTACGAATTGAACTTTGCAATTAGCCTATCTTTATGCGTGAATTGCGTTGAACGAGTAGCATATGCGTATATCTTCCAGTGTTGGGATCAAGTCACTACCTTCGAGTCCCGAGTCATGGCACATTTTGACTCGAGTCAAGTCAAGTCAATCGATTTTCGAAGATGACTCGAGTCAAGTCAAGTCACTCGTTTTTTGGAGGTGACTGGAGTCAAGTCGAGTGAAGTCAAGTCAAGTCATACGAAAAAGTTGACTCGAGTCTGACTCGGGTCAATTCATGACTCGAGTGATCCCAACACTGACATCTTCTTTAAATTAAATTAACAAATCCAGGGATATTTAGATATCCCTAAGCAACTTATAGGACACATTCCAGAGGACTTTTTGGATATTGATCATACAAAATGTACAATTGAACTCTGAAAAAGTCTGCATTATATAGATCGTCGGCTGTTATAAAGGAAAAGACAAAATTGGACCGTAACGTGTTTCGACAAACCTTCAACACAATCGCTCCTATTATCAATTCATTTTTCTGACACCTCCGTGTACTTACGAGCTTTAAAAGCGTCGTATAACTGCAAAGTTTTTTAGTCACAATTGATCTGCGTAATCCAGAATAAAAATAATGTCAATGTAGCAAATTAAGCCTGACAATTATTGTCACCAGAAGTCACCAAACCTTCCTTATCACCATTCTCATATCCCGAAACCGAATTACACAGTCTGTGCTTAATATTCATAAATGATGTCAATCAGTGGCGTCAATACTATGTGTCATCATCACCCATAAAGGACGAGCTGGCCTGTCATAAATAGGAAACCCAAAGTTCGAAGAAGGTTTGTAAAACTAAATATTTGCTTACTGGAGTAAGGGGTAAACCCGTCATTTAGTAGTTAGTGCCGAGCGGGTTGCCGCGTTCAAGAAGCATAATTGAAGTCGGTCTTATGCAGGGTCGCAATTTTTTGGTGACTCGAATCATTTTCTTTAAAATTAAAAATGACTCTACTCATTGACTCGACTTGTACTCGACTTATTTTGCATGACTCGGACCAAGTCAAATGACTCGAGACTGGGTCTAACAAAAAACAGGCGTTTTTTTACGAGTAGAAGTTCTTTTCGAAGCAGCCAAAAACATCCTTAAGTAAAATTAGGTGACTATGAAAACTACTCAGGTGAGTAGTTTTAAATAGCACTTATAAATGTGCACTCGTTGCCCGTCAAAACCTGGAAACCGACATATGCTTGAACGAAGAAAAACTACCATATGATCAGGACGAATACAAGAAAACGCGTAGCGCTATCAAGTTGCCGGACCTGTAGTGGTGAAACAGCATCTCCCGACTATCCGACAATCGCCGAGCATGTCCGCATTCAAGTCGAAATACAAGCAATTTCTTCTAGATGAATAGGCCTACTATTAGTCAGCCTTCAGGATTACCGGACCATGAACTAACATATCGATCTCGCCAGCCGCCATCATGCCACCCCATTTTTTTTTCTATATTATCTACTTTTACTTTTCATTTAGTGTGCATACCTCTTCCCTACTTCGGCTAGGTTAAGGGGGGTGCCTGATTTTAAAGACTAGCCCACTCCAAGTCGTTTCGACACCTATTCCTATCTTCTCATTGTATCGCAGTTTTAAAATGATGAAAATATGCGGAATGTGCAGAGAGCTCGGTTTATTTTCCCACGCAGAAATGTATTTCAAACAGCTTGACGACTCGCCGCAACATGTTATCTAAATAACTTTACTAGTTTGCTAGCGAGTGGCGTAGTTGGTTAAGCACCAAGGGGAGTGGTTCGAATCCCGGTTCGGACTAACTTATATGTGTCGGAGGTTACATGGGCTCCTCATCACCGACCTCATGCGCAGTACTGCAATTGCGGTGACTTAAAAGGCCCAGATATGACAGTGGATCGAGCTATAAGCTATGAGTCGAAAATAACGAACCGATGAAAGCCTTGAAGATACAGAGACTGCCCATCAGCTCATGAAGAAATGCATTAAACTGCGGTGTGATAAAATGTGATGTCGTGGAGCACAAAGCCTTAATCAGGCTATAAGCATCACTGTTGTGTTGTGAGTTGTAATAATGATAATAATATACCAGTCCCTGAATTTATAGGTCTTCGTGATATGTAAAATTAGGTCGCAATAAGTCGCTACACGCAGAATAAGGTCAGTCGCATGCAAAATAAGGTCAGTCGCATGCAAAATAAGGTCAGTCGCGACATGCAAAATAAGGTCAGTCACATGCAAAATAAGGTCAGTCACATGCAAAATAAGGTCAGTCGCGACATGCAAAATAAGGTCAGTCACATGCAAAATTAGGTCAGTCACATGCAAAATAAGGTCAGTCGCATGCAAAATAAGGTCAGTCGCGACATGCAAAATAAGGTCAGTCACATGCAAAATAAGGTCAGTCACATGCAAAATAAGGTCAGTCACATGCAAAATAAGGTCAGTCGCGACATGCAAAATAAGGTCAGTCACATGCAAAATAAGGTCAGTCACATGCAAAATAAGGTCAGTCGCGACATGCAAAATAAGGTCAGTCACATGCAAAATAAGGTCAGTCACATGCAAAATAAGGTCAGTCGCATGCAAAATAAGGTCAGTCGCGACATGCAAAATAAGGTCAGTCACATGCAAAATAAGGTCAGTCACATGCAAAATAAGGTCAGTCGCGACATGCAAAATAAGGTCAGTCACATGCAAAATAAGGTCAGTCACATGCAAAATAAGGTCAGTCACATGCAAAATAAGGTCAGTCGCGACATGCAAAATAAGGTCAGTCACATGCAAAATAAGGTCAGTCACATGCAAAATAAGGTCAGTCGCGACATGCAAAATAAGGTCAGTCACATGCAAAATAAGGTCAGTCGCATGCAAAATAAGGTCAGTCGCATGCGAAATACGGTCAGTCGCCACATGCAGATTGCAGACTGTAAGGTCAGTGGCACAAGGAAAAAGTCGGATTTGAAGTAAGTATTTGGATTTATACACGGACTGTTAATATTCTAGATGCGACTAATCACCCCGTAATCGTAATAATCGTATGATCATGTTTTATTTAAACATCTTCACCTTTAGGATATAGATGAGGAATCTCAATCATGAAATTACTATATAGGAAAGATATTTTAACTTTATTTTTCATAAGAGAAAGACTTGGACTTAAATTGAAATATGAATTTGGATTTACGCGCCGACTGATAATAATATTTTACATGCGACTGACTTCGTAATCAAGATAATCATCGTTATCTTTTGATTGAAACATCCTAAGACTTAGGATATAGATAAGGAATTTCACTGCTGAACGTAGCCTACTATACAGGAAAGATATTTTGAATTTAGTTTTTATAAGAAAAAGAGTTGGATTTGGAATTGAAATATAGATTTGGATTTATGCGCGGACTGACCTTATTTTGCATGTCGCGACTGACCTTATTTTGCATGTGACTGACCTTATTTTGCATGTCGCGACTGACCTTATTTTGCATGTTTTTGACCTTATTTTGCATGTCATCGCACCAACCCTCCTCCAGTAATGGTTTAGTTCATAATGGGAAACGTTAACAGCGTGGATTGTGAGATGTCTCTATCATGAGTACCGGAAGGGCAGGAAGCTTGGTATTTGAGTGCTATATTTAATAAACAGAAACAGTCTCGACCATCATGAACTGCTGATGCGATATAATGAATTCGACTATATGATTATAGTGACACGGCTGTAATATCACCTACAGACGAAATTGATCGACCCGCTGCTAATCGGTAACTCATGCAAGCCGATAATTCTTGTAGTACATTTGATACTATATGATAGGCTATAATGTATTGATCATAGAAGTATGATTTATTGTGCTCTGTTGCATAATGTCTCACAAGCAATAACTTGACATTTCATGTGCATCCTGTGAAAAGTTTTACAAGGATTTCCTAGGACTGCAGGACCCAATCAGCAAACCAGATGCCGCATAAAGTAATGTACCGGTATTTTATAACATATCGGTATATGCTGAATTTTGAAATGTTATGTAGGCTAATAGAAATGTGGAATGTTCCTTTATGGAATGTGAGATTGCTGAATTTTTCGATGCATGAAGATTGTAGCATCACATTACCATCCATTTTCGTATTTTTGTGTCCACAACAGTATATAACCATCTATAATAGCGTTAGTAAAGTAATTGCTCAAGGCTTTCAGTGAACATGTAAGAATTTATGGCAATATTGGTTTATATTTTGGGTATTTTAGGAACAACATTATATTAGTTTGTTAGCCCATCTTTAACCTCGCTCTAATCAAAGGATACTCCAACACTAAACCAATTATAAACTCTATAAACTTAACATGTTCATGGCCTGGTGCAGACGGGTTGTTGGCAATGTTACCGCAATGTTGGCACGACCTCCGTGCATACTTTTATTGCTTGATTATAACTTTTGAAATTAGTATATATACACGGAAACATTGCCTACATTGCAGCAGTATTGAAAAAGTAGGCTATGGATGGGCCCTAAGGAAGGCTGATTGCTCATGGTCATCTTGCCGTCGATAAGAAACACAACCTTATTATCAATGGATTCTTACTATATATGGATGGGACATATCTGTGTTTGTGTCTACAAAGTTACTTCATTTCTACCAGGAGACTAGATATTGAACAGGCAATGTTATGTATAGTTCTAAACTTCAGAGGAAAACGCCGCAGTGGTGCATTGTTCATGGATCAAGATGTTGAATTATGTAAGTTGAAGTTAAGAACTAGATATGATGATTTATGATTGTTCATTAATTAGCAATTTATTACCCTGAAAAAAATGCCATCGATGATGCGGAAATATACTATTGAGTATTGACGGTGGTTCGAAATCAGGCTGCTAAAACGTGCAGGGTGGAACTATAATTTTAATATAAACTGCATTCTTATAGTGGCATAGAGCGTGTAATTTCAGTAGGCTGTCTTGAAAATAGTCACATACTTGGCTCGAATCATAAGAATTGATGCTCGTTCGAGATTTGAGTAACCATACCAATGTGCTCAGCCCTACTGATTAGTCATTTCAGTGAGTAGAATGTGGGAATGGTCCAGCTTGAACTTCAATGTCTTTTTTTTTTTACAGGATATTCTAGATTCCTGGCTTGGCTTCTTGACAAATGGCTTCACTACAAACATTATAATAATTTTGATTATTTAGATCGGCAATGTCTTCAATTGATAGTGTTCAACAACGTCAAGAACACTGTATAAAGAATGTCTTGATGACTGGAACCGAAAACGTTCGCAAGAACTACTGCCACATGGAACAAGCGTTGCTGTAAAATCGTTGCTGCGTAATCCTCAGGAAAAAGTCAGAAGGTATAAAACATTGAATACACTTCATGGAAACCAGAGGCTGTGAAAGTAATCATCTTTTGAACTGAAGTAGATGTAATGTTATGGATTCATACACACCTAGAGGTAACAACTTTGAAGTTGCGTTAGATCTACTCGAAATGGAAGTAGATAATGCAGTTCTGGAAAGTATACAAATAATAAATTTTAAAAAGTAGATTTGGTTGAGGTGTTGCGTAGGCCTTCTTAGCGTTTTATCATAGTTGGTGGTCGAAGTAATTATTGTTTGCACTGTAGTTGAAATAGTTGCAACGCCTTGAATTTCTACTGCTGTACAATTAGCCATTTACCAGGCTTGTAAAATTCACTTCAAAATGAAGTAAAAAGTTCTATAATAAGATTTTGTGCTCTATTCTATCCCAGGGGTTCTTAACCAGGGCCCGTAGACCCTTTCGTGGTACGAAGCACCACATCAGAGGGTACGATATGCATCGTGTGATTAGACCTATATGCTGTTGTTCTCGTGCTATGCGCAATTGTTTTATGTGAATTGACTATCTGATTTTAATATGGGTACCATCCGAAATTGTGTTGAAAATAAATTGTGGGCTGCTAGAAATCTTATCGGTAGCATGAAGGGTGCGATCGCTGAGGCTAAGAAACAATGCTATTACTGTGGCTAAAGTTGTTATTGATATGTTCCAATAATAATCGAAGGCAACAGCTAATTCTGAATTAATTTGACTTTGGTAATGACAGTAGCAACAGCCTACTTATCACGACTATATCAAAACCCGGCTTAGGCTACACCGCTCAAATGCTCTGATACCAGATCAAATTTCAGTAGATTTTAAAATACTCGACATAAAACTGTGACACGTCAAAGGTCCACCAACTGCAATATTAGAACCCCGAGTTTGACGATGTCATGATGCATCCTATTGCATTATCTCTATAACTCATTATTTTAACAAATTATGCCCAGCACAAAAATAATTTTATTGAAATATTCAAAACTGTGATTTTTTTCGTGTCAAACGTGAATAATACAATAGTAAATTACATTCTCGAAATGTTTGTGGAATGCCTGTCAGCAAGCTCCCGTCAAATAAGGCCTACATGGAAATTATACATTGAATATCCCTATCTTGCTGCGTCGTCAAAAATCCTGAAATTGACCTGCGACCACATTTGAATTTGAAGCCACTGCTCTCTATGATGTGACAACATTATGAACAAGTAAAAGTTGAAATATCGATATCGTATACGACTTCAAAGAAAATGACTACCGGCTCTACATCATATCAAAGAATGTTTTTTAGATTTAAGATAATTCCTATTTTATTGTACTTTGAGACAATACATTTGTCATTCACACGATCGTGCGTAGCTACGTCCTACATGTGCCGTGTTCTGCGATATGACCAATCGATGTTTTAGGCCTCGCAGTGGTACGTAGAATCGGAATTCTAATTCTTGTTGAGTACAATTTATGTACCCGAAAAGATCATCTGTTTCGACTTATCGTTACTCTATTCAGATTCGTGGCAAGCCGCGAAAGTATTCATCGTTAGTACCGTACTAAATAGTATAAATAGCGATGTACAAGACATCAAACTACTTCCAAGTGTCGACACGGTCAAAATATGGAGACTTGAGGAATGTCGTAGTTGTATGCTTTTAAACAGAGATAAGGAAAGTCATCATTTTCAGCACTCAATTAGAAATATTTGTAGCGTCAGTATTCTAGTACAAGTAAGAGTAACGCAATGTATTTCTACTCGGGTTCAAGCACTCAAAGCAGCGATATACACGGCTTATCAAAACTATTTTAGGTAAAGTAGAAGTTCTGGAAAGTACTGAAGTATGTACTTGAGGTGTTTCCACAATTTAATTTGATTGACGGGTTGCATACTCCGTATCACAACGTCAGAAGCTCCCCGCACTCGAGTAGACATGGTAGTATCGTCATAAATTATCACTCAGCACAAGTAGAAGTAGCGGATCACAAGACATATCACAATTAATGCATGAGGAAATAGAAATCTCATGTGCTATGTCAGCAGAGTGGCTCTACAAATGATTTGCTGACATTGTTGTATATGTTTCAGGCAAAACAAAGACCAAGAAGAAAACTGTTGTTGCAACCAAGTTTATTGCGAATACGCGCTCGCGCTCTTAACATGATGCGGTGCAAATGATCCATCGTTTTATAATATGCAATGTAAATTATTACTTATGATTGCTCCATGCTTTTCCCTGTTTTAGTTGTATTAGCATTTGTACTTTATCAAAGTCATGTGACCCGTTTATTTCTAATTTCATGATGCACTTCAATTGAAATGTTTGTAATGGTATTTTAAAATTGACTTGGAACTTGCTGTTATATACAAAATCCCACTGACACATTTATTCGTAGTGATTTCCTGATCGATTTTTCACGTAAACCTGAACTTTGTTAACAACTAATAGTTCATTAGTTAATGTTGTACTTGTATTTTGCAATTGTCGTTTTTCAGTAACCCAATATAAACAGTTCGTTAGTTTATATGATGTTGAATTCCATGTAATTGCACCAGGTGTGGAGGGGAGTCCTGAAATGGTAATCCTGAGGAATAGAACAGGTGGTAAATGACATATCCAGAGGGAGTCACGTCACGTTCACAGCAGATCCAATGAGTCCATATGGAGTCACTTCACGTCCATAGTAGACCAACTCAGGAAGTGTTTAGGACGCTTCTAGTAGTCGAAAAATCCACTCCAGGGAAGTAACGCTGGGCGCCCTGCGGCTATTCCGCAGAAAGTCAACTGGAAATCGAGTGTTTGCTGGGTAAGCAAGTACATTGGGTCGATGGGTCGCGTACTCTGAAATGTATGAGTACACTAGGCCTTGCTTAGCCGAAAAGGTAATGACAGTGCAATTTCCAAGTAAGTAAATATAAATTGTAAAAATAAAAATAAAATGAGTGTTCTAGGCCTAGTTTTGCTGCAAAAATTTCAAGCTGTGAAGTAGAAGTCAAGTTGATCAATTAATGAAGTAGTTCAAATATGCAGGATCTATTTGAGTAGTTCGAAAAGGTAGAAATATTTTTACTGGCCGCCCCACCGCCCGTATTCCAAAATCGAATACAAGTCATAAACCAAACCAGAATTAATTTTGTATCATGTCTAATCCATGTCAAAGCTCCATAATTGCTAAATTTGTTCCAAATTGACAAGTATCTGAAATTTTAAGTCCATATACAAATCTAGCTTTAAGATAATCATAAATTCACATCTATGATCGATAGCCGGTTATGGTGACATCACAGCACCAAATATCGTGAACATCACCCATACCCCGACGCATGTGTGATCGTGTCTGGATTTTTGTATTACGGAAAAGGCTCGTTTTAATTACGAGCCTTCTCACGCGCCATTAATATTTAATGCGAATATCCCGCGCGCTTTATGGGTGAAATGAAGGCGTTTTCATTAAGAAGCGGCTTAGTTAGGGCTGTCTTACAGCGTCTAAAATCGCCGCACGTATCGCCCGCATCCCAGATACGGTACGAAATATCTGTCTAGCAACGTAATGCTTCCCAGAACAAGGCTAGATGGCGGTAGCTTACTCGTGGAATGCTCAATAATTCACTACCTCCTCCTAATTATTAATGAGATGTCCTATACGCAGAGCCGACCAGTAAGTGAGTACTGAAGTTTAATTATTTTACCATAATTCTACTTCTACTTATCAGTTTTTCGAGTAGGGCCTACTCAAACAGGTTTTGCCTACTCACACTGCTTACCCAAGTTCTTATGTTTTGAGAATACTAGGACCAGAGTACTTATAGATTTTAAGAGTACTGAGGTAAGTTTGACCTACCTACATTATTTCATCAAAGTGGTTATGGTTTTAGGCTAATTTTATTTCGAAGTCTTCAGTTTCAGGCAAAAATATAGAGTAATCGAGTAATAATTAGGCATTTTTAAGCTGTCTATTAGGTGGACGAATTTATTTATCAGACTTCCACCATATCATGGGGTGGAAACAAGTAGATGACACTTTCAGGAATCAAACTGTGCTTCCACACCGCATCCAATGGGTGAAAATGAGTCAAATACACCTATACTTTTGGAGATTTAGCACAGGGTGTAGTGAATTCTGTTTTCGTGTAACTCCTTCTTTGGATTTCTTGGGGTGGTACACGAAAAAGCACCACACTACACCCTTGCGATATATCTATTTGAGGTGTATTTGACTCATTTACACCCATTGGCTGCGGTGTGAAAGAACAGTTTGATCATAGTGTCCTATATGGTGTCGACCAAGGCAAATCTCACGCCTCAGTGAAATTGTATCACGTCGCAATTTCCATTTGGCTACAGGCAATTTGACGGTCATTTTTGACCGGTTTGCCGAGCATTAAATTTGGTAAAACAGGTATCAATCGAAAGTTGACTCTGCACTGATTACGAAAATATAAACTTTATTCCGCTCGTGGCCCTGGAACTCCCACAATCAGCCTCGAATTTTTCATTGTTATGGAGATTGGCATTGGGACGCAACAATGCTGTCTGGCGAAACGAGAGAGTAGCTCAAGAGAAAAAGAGCCAGACAGCATTGTTCAGCATTGTTCAGCATTTACAGCAGTTGCTATGCTTGGATATGAAATAGGATTACCATACGTCTAAAAAGTCCACATGCACACCAGTACAAGTGTGGCCCTCTAAACCAGGGGTCTCAAGCTCAAATGTGCTCGCAGCAAATTTCCCAGTTTTGAATGACACCGTGGACCACAGCAGCAACAATAGGGTGTTCACTGTTCAATGTCTTTCCAAGTAGGCCTTATTTAAATGGACCTCACAGACTGGCATTCCACACACTTCGTCAAAATATGATTTACTATTGTACTATGTTCACGCCTGGCACGAAAAAACAACAACACATTTTTTAAATATTTGAATACAATTTATGTTGCACTTGGCATAATCGGTCAAAATAATGAGTTACAGACAACACGTGAATAGACAAATAATGTATAATGACATCGTGAAAGCTGTCGCGTTTTTATTTTGCAGCTAGCGGACATCTGACGTGTCAAGGTTGTGGGTAGCCTATTTTATAATGTAACAAAGATTGATCTGATATCAAAGCATTTGAGAAGTGCAGCCTATAACCCGGGCTCCGGGCATATTCTCCTGATAAACAGGTTATTGATCATATCATTACCAAAGTCAAATTAAATCAGCGTCAGATTTACCTTCGAATATTGGAACAGATCAATAACAGCTTGAATTTAATCAACTCGATTCATTCATTCGGGTAATGTTTTATCATCATGAACAGGTAATCCAACATAATAATAGCTGGTCTTCCACCGCATGGTAACTTTTGAAAGTGATTATTATACTACTACGCTATCTCGCCACATATACGCTATATGTGGATTTTGCCGATTTTCACCACTATAGCGTGGGGTTGGAAATCGGTAAACGCTGTACTCTCGGGTGGTAAATTATGCAATAACACCTTTCGTAAGGACGAAATTTGGGTCGAAAACACCTTAACGTGAATATCCAGATGTGGTCAGAATCAGAAACGGCATACTTCTACTTTTTCAAAGTACTCGAGTATGTTCGGTCTTCTTGCACTACGTACTCGAGTGCTTATAAAAAATCCAAAACGTTTGTGTGTTTCGCCGATTTTCAACATAGCGTTAGGTTTAAATCAATAAACACAAATTTGATGGCGTAAATTTCACTTTCATACCCTTCCAATGAGTCAAATACACCTTATTGGATATATCCTAAAGGTGTATTGATGTGTGTTGTCGCCATATGTCCCAGAGAGGTGTTAAACGAAAACAGAACCTATTTTCACCTACTGCAAAGGTGTGAAAGTTGGATTTTTCACATAACAGCGGAGTTTTCCTGATTTACACCCCCGTCTGGATATATCACCATAAGTATCAACGTATATCTGACTCATTTTGGGGATTTACACTCCACAACCGGATATATCTACTTGAACATTGGTGCATTTGTCTTATTTTCACTTGTAGGAATGGCGTGTGAGCACAATTACCGCCCGGAAAGTGGCGTTTACTAATTTACACCCTACCCTACGTTGTAAATGTGATATATACACCTCTATTTTCGAGCCATGGACTCGTAGCGTAGCAGTGGACGCATTTGGCTCAAAGCCTGGGGCGCTTCAGATACTCCATTGATATTCGACGCGTGCGTGAAATAAAATACCTTAATGATCTCAGACCCACACATATCTGGCTTTTAGCGACCAACAGCATAATGAGTTTTGGCTCCTTGACAAGATATGAAAGCCGCTAAATTTCACAGCGACACGCGATGCGATGTAGTTTTTGCAGATAGTGTGGCGATAGCAACGAATTGCCACCAATTTTTGCTGTTTTTGCCTAAAATTTTGTGTAATTCGCGACCATTCATGATTTGCTGAAAATTCGTGTTTACCGTGAAAATTTTAACTCAAAATACTCGCGAGAAACGACGTGTTTACCTAGTAACTTACGACAACGGTGTCTTTAAGCCAGCTTGATCACTATTTATTGACTTTTATTGAGAAGCTGCGCATAATGAGCCGCCTTTTACAGGGCTGATAGGACGAATAGACGCACTGCGTTTATTTTCATAGCAATTTTAGTCGAGATCGATGGCAAACTTGGGCGTTTAAGTGCAATTTCGTCTGCGTCGGTATGTATGGATGCGCCCCCGAGCGATGGAGCTCGGATTTCTAGGATTCTAGTGATTTGCGCCCGGATATTGCCAGCACCCAAATCCAGACTTGACCTGGACAACATGACATCATGACAGCAAATTGGTGATCGCTTTGGCACCAGAATGAAAACCTGTGGAGGCTCCCTCGCGCTCTTCGTGTCTGAAAAATGTTTGGCATCGACGGCTGGTCTGGGACAATTTTCCGATCTCAAAAGGCGGAAGCAAGTCCACGGCAAGTCCAAAACATGGCTATAATACGAGGCTTGAAATATCCGCGTTGCGTTGTCTTGAGATTTTAAACGTTCCAACCAACCTCTGCAGAGCGGCTCGTGAATGGGGACGCATTCTGACACCACATTGTGTTGGTAGGCGAGCGCCTGTGACGACACAACGCAACCGAGCAGCGTCGTCAGGAAGAGCTCGGAAATCGAGCGGCGTCCGAAACGAAAGCTACAGTCGCCCTGATTCGAGTGATTCGGGGCATTACAACCCCGGTTCGCATTCACACGAACCTGAACCTTTCAGGGACTCGCACGCGATCCCTAATCCCTAGCAGCTCATCTTGAAGAATTTTTGTATCATCTTAAAATCTCACACTAGTTGTCGTTGCTTAGCTCTTCGTCCGTATTTTTGTACAATTTTTCTTCTGTGTTGCTGCATTGTCTCATTGTATTTGTATGTTATTCCTCACGCGCACTACTTCTTCAAGTTGCTAGTTGCTATATCCGCTGCATTGTTGCTATGGCTGAATTTCCATTCATGTTATTTATAATTCTTCATTATTGCGTCACAATTCGCCATTTGGTTTTGAATCCATCTCTGTTCTGTATCCTTTATCGTGCCGGTTGCTCTTCATAAGAGGCACGCAAAAAGTTCTTCGTGTCAGTAAATATGAATTTACCGTTAAAAGCCGTGTTCAAGTTTTGTACCACCAATCAGTTATTCTTGAATAGTTATTATGTGTATTGCAGAATAAAATGGATCCAAATTTCCATTTCTATCTGCTCACTAATTTGCTGAGACTGACAACTTGTAAACATTTCGAAGTTACTTTACCCTGATTGACCTTACTACTCTAACTTTTTATTTATTCCCAAACCCCGACAAAACAGCTTCAAATAGCACACCCCTATCTGTTCATTACATCGCATTGTGTGTCTTGTATATCACATTGCGTGTGTGTGTGTGTGTTGGACAGATGAAAACATAATCTGTCGATTGATTGATTGAGTATAAGGCAGATTTATACATGCTTGTATCATTAGGCTGCTGTTATTTCATCAATTCAAATGAGTTTGCACAGTAGGATATTTCACTTCCGACGCTCATTTTTGTAATGTGAGTCGTGAAGTTTTACCAGTTATGAAGCGAATCTGTCTGATGATGAACCTGATTGAAAAAATATAAACTAGGCTATCAATCATTTAGCAAATTTGTAGATCTCGTGAACTCCCTCAAAATGCTTCGCAGACCTCCAGTTGACAGCCACTGCTCCACGCCCGTACTTTTTCTCGCTATGCTGCAGTCCCGGACGCAAAACTGTCGGCTGTTGCAGCTGAACCCTCAACTCTGGTGTGGTTCTGATCTGTCCGGCGTTTGATGTCGCTTCCCATCGATTTCAATCAGCGGCGCCTTTCATGTCGACACGCATCGTTTAACAACATCTGGAATATTGATCGCACATGCAACGCACGTAACAAAAAGAAACTCCATAACATCGGACTCTGCCCGCAGCTCAAACGTCCCGACCTATCCGCATTCGAACGACACTGAAATCTCTCTCGGACGTCGCGAGAAACTTGCAGCGTTTCGAGACGGTCGGTTCTATAATATTTGGATCGCGAGATCTGACGGCTCAACTGAACTTATCTGCAACCGACCGTATTTCAGACGATCACCTTCGTTATCTATGCATGAAACAGATTCACTGCATATTTTTTCTGGGAAAATTCACATCTCGCGACGCTGCTTTCATTACACACCTGATATTTTCACGCCTACATTATTTTACCTGAAAACCGTCGATTTTGCGTGTTTGAAATCTACAACGGCTCGTGTGTCATGTCAAAATGGTGCGCGTCAGTGGCCAGCGATTGCCCTTGACCCATTGTGAGAATTTTCGTGTTCATTTTAACGTCGATTATTCAAGAAGATCTTCGAACACAAAGAACATATTGACATCACACATAAAAGCAATTCTTGGAATATCTAGACATAAAAGGGCTTTGATGATACTCGGACAGTTCAAAAGTGGTCGCCATTTTAACGACGAATACCTAATTGCGCAGTGTGGTGAGATAGCGCAGTGGTATAATCCGCGGCTGCAACACCAATGGGTGTGGGTTCGAGTCCGACCAAGGTCGACTTCCGAATTCCATACCTAAGTGTTGGAGGTTTACCTAGGCTCCTCCTCGCCACCTCATCCGCGTCAGTGGTGTCTTACAAAAGCCTAGAGGTGGGCCGTGCTATAAGTCGGCAGGTACGGAAAATAATAAGAGTATCGGCTGGTGTAAATGACCATAGTAGTCGAAAAACACCATGAATACCCCAAAAACAAACAACCTAATTGCGCCTTAGCGTCATGTAGCGGAAGGATTCGTGAGTGGACACTAACAGTATTTTTAATCATCGCCTTTTTATCAAGCTCTGTCAACACCCTAAAAGCCAGGCCTCACCGTAGCAATTTGTTTCCGCTTCGCCTGGTTTCGTATTCGGTCATCTACTTCCGCTCACGTGTCTTAGCCGTTCTACCGGGGGTATCTAGTAGGGATGGTGTGAACCTCTGAAAGGTTCAGGTTCGTGTGAACGCGAACCTTTTTGAAAGGTTCTGTGTGAACGCGAACGTTAACCTCGTGACGTCACGTGACGTCATATCGCTAATTCCAGCCATACATTTCAGTGAAGTGATAGCCTAATTAATGTGCTCGTTCATATTGACGTTCTAAGCGTCGCCAAATGTATCAACTGGGCCAATCAAATGATATAATAATCCCATAAAACCAATATCTTCCGTCGCTTTGCCAATAATTTCGACGAGGACTTGCAAGGGAATATAAGATAACGCCTTGAGGTCTATGCCAGACCGGACAACGTATTCGGCGTCTGAGTATTGCTACGTTGATATTGAACAGAGCGTAGAACGGGTTTCTATACTTTCTACCGATATTACCCCATTAACAAGTTATACGGCAGTAGCCAACGCCCCTATCGCCAACACCCCAATGATACAATAAACATAAGAAGTCAAGATTAACCCTATACGCCTGCTACATTTTTTACATCAGAGAACGATATCAATTTCATCGACTGGTTGAATAAGCATCATTCGCTGACTAGTCTACATGTAGTGTATTTCGCTCTTGATGTTGTGTGATTGCGGGTCAAGATCACAGCAGAAAGTCACTAAATATTTACAAACGGAAAGCCGGATATTTTGAGCAAACTTTTGTAGAAGTAGAAGTAGCGAAAATCATATCTACTTGAGTAAGTACCAGAAGTAGAGGAAAACTACTTGAGTACTTCGAAAAAGTAGTACTTCGTTACTGACCACCTCTGAAAGGTTCACAGTGAAGAACCTACCTAGGTTCGTTTTTGAACGTGAACCTATAAATTTCTAAGGTTCACACACAGAACGCGAACGTGGACCTGACGTTCACACCATCCCTAGTATCTAGTTCAAGATATCCGTGACTTCTACGTGCGCGTGTGCGACACAACGCCTTTTCGAATGTATATTCAACTTTATATTCCTTATTAAATTCAAGATCGACGACCACAATCAATCTGTCTTTCACACAGCTAGCCATAATTGAAATTGATTATCAACTTCCTGTAGAAGTAGCCTATTATGGGGCACCACCGCAACGAATCATAATGGGTTGAGGATGTAGATCAGCGCATCAATCTTTGGAGTCGGTTTAAAACGTCCGGCCTCGACATCATTGTACATAATGTAGGAGTCACATGAATGGATTGCATCATTGGATTGAATCTTCTGACATCTTCTGCCTTTGTATTTGGAGGCTTGAGTCGGATGCACCGGTCGGAATATCTGCGCAGATAGATTGACTGGGGCACGGCCTAGCCACTGACGATGCAACAGTGCTGTGCAGTATGCATGTAACGTATAGGACTTTTATAGATCGTCTGGGTTTCGTAGCATGTGCCCGTGGGCATCGCTCTTATGAGTTTCTTGTGCCGTATTAATCTTACATTGCCACAGGATAGACTGGTGGTGTTGTCAGTACCGCCGTATTACGAGTCTTCTTTGAGCATGCGGCTGTCGCGAAGAGACGAGCTCGGGAACACACCCGCGCTCCCGACATCGCTACGAGTATACGCCGTAACGGGATCGCTATATGTATATTCATCAGCCTATTTCAACTTAATTTCACATATTATATAACCGATATTTCTTTTCCTATATGCCTATATTACTTACTATTTACGATGTTCTTGTTACTTGTTCTTATAAAATATTTCCTGATTAACACGCATTTTCAAAAGTAATGGTGGTCAGACTTGCTTCAAAGCCGCTTTTCGAAAATCTTAGCTTGAAAAGTGCCACAACACAAAAATTCAAAAATACGAATTTATGACGTAACTCAGAAATGTAGGCTGTCGGATGAAGTTTCTTATTGTGTGGTGATACGGTGCGTCTCCGCCTGGGCTGCAAGGTATTTGAAATCAAGTTCCAAGTCATAACGATTGCCTTTCAGCCTTGAGCAGCTATCAAAATGCAGGAGCGACTTACATCTCTGCCTAAACGTGATAGGAAGTGCGGGATTCACACAGCGATTCGAGCACTCCAGAGGGATTCGGCGTTTAAAAGTTGTTTTGGTACACTCACAGTGAGATTTGTCATGACGAAAATAAAACAGTTTATTCCTCTCTAATGGTTCTGTGCAAACTTTGTCACTATTTGAAAAGCTGACCAATTAAAAACGTCTCCCTAGGGAGACGTAGAGGTTGCTAATCGACAAGCAGCCCGGTTTGAAACGACCATCGTTGCCAAAACAAATGTGTGCCAGGAAACAGAGGCTCAAGTTCCCGCAGATTTAAGTTACCAGAAATTGGATCTAAAAGTGAAGACTTTCAAGAAGAAATCTCATTCACACAGCAATAGACAACGCATTCATTTATTGTTATATCGCCCCATTGTTCCTCGCCTCAAACGAATTGTGATTGTCTATTGTTGTTAGCAGGTAGCGCGGATACTTCTGTCTGATATTCGGTTCGAACCGCGGACTCGAATCTCCACTGTCCGTTGTTCGGTTTGATTCGATGCTTCTTGCACAGCCTGTCACTGGACGACGTCACTTCCTCACCTTTGCACGTTGGGCAATCTTCTGCGTGATCGGAACTCCTCACGCATGACATCCACTTCCGGTCTGATCTCGAATCAGACGACCTGCAACGACAAACGTCTTTGTCAGCATAGGACTTATTGACTGGAGATCAACTATTTTAAGCAAAGGTCTTATTTGATCTCGTCATACGAGTCGAAATGGAGCGATTCGAGTCGAGTCACAATGTTGCGACTTTGCCGGTGGCTTTGCTCTTTTACTATGTTCGTCAAAGTACTGCGGATACTGTCAACTGTTCAATACTCGACAATCATCGGCCGCATTTAAAAACTAACTAATTAGACCTTCCGGGGAGCCCCAAAGCACGCTGGGAACTGCTTTATATCATATTTAACCGGCACATCATAACGATACCGTGATTTACACGGATCGATCCAGGCCTTATCTTTTAAATTTGAATTTGAATTTGGCTTTGAAAATACCAACCCGCTCATCTCTGTGATAAATCTCACCGCTGTTGCTTTTCCGGGATCGCGACAAGCTGCTTTTCTTCCGCAATAGTTCCCGCAACAGGGTCGGGCTGGTCGACTCGTTTACTGAGGACGCGCCGAGTTCGCAGAGAAACCTGCACAAGACGTCGTCACGTTCTGCCTTTTGCTTATACTGACTCTCACCCACCCCTAACCGGTTACGGGGCGCCAACCGGCCTCTTGTCATCCTCCGGAATCTCCGGATGGCGAGCTTAAACTTTGCCGGGAACTGGCTGCCGATGAAGGGATAGAGAATCGGGTTTACTGCAGAGTTCAGATACGCCATGGTCATCACGAATCTACGCATGTCGCTGCACACCTACATATAGCAAGGATGTCACACACTTCTTATCATCAGGATAACTAACTACCGCTACATGAGAAACATGTCACTGCATACTTGCATAAACAGATGCAGTCAGCAAGTTGTACAGCCTAAGTGCGCTACTGCACGCACAGGGCTGTGGAGTCGGTAAAATTTAAAAACTCCGACCCCGCATGACTCGAATCAAGTCATATGGCTTAAAAGTCAGACGACCAAGATCCACATGTTATTGAAATTTCGAAGAATAGTAAAACAACCACACTATTGGGATTACGTCTATTGGTACTGGTACTTGAAACTGCGACCAGAAACTGCTAAAAGTAAGGAAAATTAGTATATTATAAATGCGGACCATTCGATATCACCAAACAAAGTTATAAAAAGTGGAATGAACAAGAGTTCAACTGGCAACTGATCAGCCAACACAATGACTTGGACTCGGACTCGAGTCATAATACCATGACTCGGACTCGACCCTCTGCTCGCTGACTTGGACTCGGACTTGACTCGGCGGTGAATTGAAAATGACTCGATTTGACTCGAGTCAAAACTATAAAAGTGAGATTGACATGTGACTCGGAGCCTTGTGACTTGGTTACAACCCTGCTGCTAATAAAATACGTGAGTAACTGTACAGCTACATGATACAGTCACTTCTTATTAGCCAAAATATAGGACCTAATGCGAAGCTTCGAGAAGTTGAGACAAATTGATATGGTACAATAGCCTACAATACCCATCTACACATCCGTTAGAATATCAACGAATATCAACGTTCAATTTAAATCATACAAGAAGGTTGGCAAAGGTGAGCGCTGCGAAACGTAAGCATTGGGCCGCCTAAGAAACAGAGACACATTGCTATTTAGTTAAAACTTCTACTACTACTACTACTATTACAGTAGTACTACTACTACTAAAACAACGTAAGCTGTGCTTGTTCAGTTTGCGGTCAATTTATTTGTGATTTAACAATCGAGGTTCAGTGAAACGTTAAATTAGTGAATGAATGGTTGCTCTCACAGTCTAACAAGTGACACCGGCGTATCTCGAACAATCTGAACATACACAAAATACAGTGATTTATTCGACACCGTGTACTTGATAACTTGAGTTTGACTCGTAAATATTGCTCCGAGTCACGAGTCAATGCACATTTTTGAAGCTACGAGTCAAGTCACGTCAAGTCATTTTTCCAAAGTGACTCGAGTCGAGTAAAGTCATACGAAAAAGTTGACTCGAGTCTGACTCGAGTCATTCCAACACTGGATTACTACACTTGCTTTTATGCTTCAATATGTATGTTCTGCAGACAAAAGAATTGAAAGTAATTAGAACTCAAAGTATGATACTCCGAGTATCATACTCGGAATTGGAAGTGAAATACAAATACCACTTCTAGAAAGCGGAAAATATATATCATGTCTTTTCTCCATAAAGCTTCACAGGTGATCTGCTTAGGCGTAATGTTCCAAAAAGATGGATTTTCCAGATTAGCACGACACGTCATGGGCTGCTAGATGACGATAGGATAGGTAATTGCTAGATTGCGAAACGGTAGTTTCAAACGTTATGGTGGGCCACATTTACTGTGATGGAATATTTAATATGGGTGACAATGTGGTGTGAGCGGAGCCATAAGCAATCCGGTACCTAAGTTATATTCACTGATACTTTCGTGAAAACATATATGTCATATTTGCCACTCCATAACTACTGTACGCGAAGCGCATCAAAATTTCTGGGCTTTACTTGAGTTTGATGAATATCAAATGTACAAGCCATTTGTGGTACAGAGCTTCAGAATAACGCGAAACAATAACTTCATATTGATCCACCCTGTCACTGACGTTCGCTAATGATGATAGTCAGTCGAAAAGCTTTTAGCCAATAAATTAACAATATGAAGTTATTGTTTCGCAATATTAAATGTTGGTACTCCGTGAAAACAGCCCCGAAATTCCTCAGGCTATCTTTGGTATTGGGGGATTAAACTACTTCTACTTGCCAAACTGAAACGCACGCAAATCGAAGCAACCGCCTCAAGTTTTCACTCGACAGCGTAACAGTTACAGAGCGTATCCGTTCACCCAGCCGTGCAGTCACCTGTTCCGATCCAACCCGCACGGCATCCATGGTCGACTCACCGTAAACGAGTGAACTCTGACCCCGCCCAATCTGGCGACGTTCCAAACGTAGTAAGGAGAAAAGCAAACGACGTACGATACGACCAACAGCGCCACCACGAGGGTGGCCCGTCGTTTGCGAGCGCCTCCAGTGTTACTTTGCTGCGACACGGCGCTCGGTTTGTAGATGTGCAAGAGGATTGATACGTAACAAACGACTGGAGAGAGATATCATGGTCGTTAAATTCCTAATTAACCAAAAAGAGCCGCAAATCTCTCACCTATGACGAGACAAGGGATGAAAAAGCTGCTGAAAAAGGTCGCCCACATCCAACTCCGGAACGCTCCGGTTTTTCGAGTCCGGCAAGTCGCTGAAACAATAGACCCGAGTCAAAGCTCTATTCTGTGACGTAAAAATGGCAACTGACTGAGAGGGTCGAATTCCGGACAGACGGACGCGATGCAATATTCTTGGACGGCTTCCACCGGACTCTGGAAACCGGTCGCATCTGGCAAACATCCGGATATCCGGTTATTGTCTCAAACCAACAAACAAACGTAAACGTACTTGGAAATGTTGCCGCTAGCGGCAGATCAGTCGAGTTCAGTCCTGAGAAAAAGTTGACCATGGATTATCTCAGATAGGTCCGGAACACGTGACTGCACGGCTGGGCGCCCAGAGTTCAGGACTTCTGGTAGCTTCGAGAACAGTCTTTTCCGATACTGTCGACTGGCCGTATTGTGGCTGAATTTCTTAAAACTGGCCTTAAACGAAATCCACTGACACGCTTAAAGCGCTTTCGACAAGTCTTGGGAATAGCCATATGTCAAATTCTCATTGAGCCAGAAAGATGCTTCTACACTCTGCACGCGATTTTTCAAATTAGCGACCAAACCTTATTCCAAAAGTACTTTTCATGTTGCAAAGTGGAAATGAAAGAGAAAGTAGTCAAAATAGACATCGACTTGTGCAAGTACTACTAATACGTAGGGATTGTGCAGTTCTGTTTGGTTGCCCAACAACGCAGTCAGCCCATCTATTCAGAGCTTAGATATCTATGGTTTGATATGTAAATCGCATAGCAAGCGGCAAATAATAATTCCGACCTTCCTCGATCGGACGTAGTTGGCTGATGATGCATTCGTTGAGCAAGTTCGGGTCGCAACCTGTAAAACAAAATCCTTTAAAGAAACCTGTAAAGAACACAAACAGTAGCTGATTACCTTCGCTCTGGTTGCCTGGGAAGACAGGCTCGCATTTTCCGTTCTTCTGCGTGTGAAGTGACGCGGGATAACTGACGATGGCCACCCCGATTACCCTGAAAACGTAAATGCCAGTGCGTGAGCTTTGGGGCGAATGAGTGACGATCGGGCCATAGGTTAAGATCATAGAAAAATGACAATATGTGAATCATATGATCATTTTCATTATGGATCTAGTCTTTCTTGTTAAATACGGTCAGATAAAGTCTTTCAACGCCCCACTTAAATGAGACCAGCCGTCAAGATAAATGTCATCCGCCAGCAGGCTTTCAGGTATACCCAGGCATAGTTATTTTGAGCATTTCTTGATTCAAAAACTGCCAAAAACAAATTTTGAATTGCCAAAAATAAGGCTTTTTGGAAAGCATTTTTTAGCAAATATATCAACAATACGGTAACTGAAATGAGTATAATAAATCGAAAAAACGGATGCGTATAGCAGCATTCATAAATTGGGAAACCGCCGACTAGCTGCTAGGGTCCCCTAGAGGCCTATGAAAATCTTAGAGTCGAGGTCATGTAGTCGTCACCCACGAGACCTGCATTTAGCTCAACGCGCATAACAAGCCAAATCACTTACACATTTAACATACTATTGATTGCTATTGATTGTAGATTTGAAGTACAGATTCGGATCATTAATGTCATTCAATGACACGATGGCGCTGATGAAACCAGGCAACTCACCAAACGACTAGGCTGATTTTAAAAGCGAACGACTTTGAGCGTGCAGTAGATGCTGACAAAGCTTTGTAGACAGACACGCAACGGTCGATGCTCATCACCATAAGGAAGAGACCGCTCATCTGGAAATGAGAGACGATTCAAATCACGAGGTCCATCATACCATCAATCAGGCTTGGACGAGTAAATAATTCTAATTGTAGAATTCGGGTAATTGGAGTGAAACCTACTCGAGTATTCTGAAAAGTATAAATGTTCCAGACATAGTTTTGCCTACAAACTAAAACTCTTATTGTGATTCTTCATGCCTTTCTTAAACAATTTCGTTATTCTAATTCCAATCTAATTTCGAAAACAATGGCAATTCTAGTTCTAATCTAATATGTGATAAACTGTGCTACTATACAATTCTAATGTAATGTAATTTAACAAAAACTGTAAAGCTATAATACTAATTCTACTGTAGTTTTAGAAAAAGCTACAATACTCATTAAAATCTAATATATGGGAAGAAGATGTGTAGCTACAATTCTAATTCTGATATAATTTGGGAAAAACTGTGTAGCTAATTCTAATTCTAACGTCATCTATGAAAAATCGTGTAATTCTATAATTCTAACATTAATCTAATTTGAAAATATCTCTGTATATCATTATAATTCTAATCTACCTTGAAAAGAACGGGTAATTTGAATTGTGATCTAATTTGCAAGAGGTACAAATTTCCGGTCGTGCGTTACTCACGAGGAAGTTCAGATAAAAGGCGAATCCGACCGCGAACTTGCATAGAAAGTCACCGAAAACCCAGTTCAGCGTCACCTCCGTTGAGATGGAGAGTGGGACGAGAAGGAGGAATACGAAATCAGCCATCGCCAGGTTCAGGATGTATACAACTGATGACGTGTCCTGAAACAAATATACAATGTCAGTCTTGGTTAAAGAATAGTCAGATTTGGTACTAAAGTCGAATTAAGCTTGTAAAAGATCTGTCAACTCAAAACTAATGCAAGTACAAATATAGTATGAAGATTTGAAAGTAGCCAAGCAAGTACATTAGGTCGAAGGGTCGCATACTCTGAAATGTATGAGTTGAGTATACTAGGCCTTGCTTAGCGGAAAAGGTAATGGCAATGCAGTTTCCAAGTAAGTAAATATAAAGTGTGAAACTATAAATAAAATGAGTATTCTAGGCCTAGTATTGCTTCAAAAACTTCAAGCTGTGAAGTAGAAGGAAAATTGATCATCAATCATAACCAATTTAGGAAGCAGTTCAATTATGCAAAATATATTTGGGTGGTTCGATAACTAGAAGTAATTTTTTACTGGCCGCCTCATCGCCCGGATTTTAGAATCAAATACAAGTCATAAACCAAGCCAATTAGTTTGGCATCATGTCTAATCCATGTCCAAGTTCCATAATTGCTAAAATTTGTTCAAAATTGACAAGTATCAGAAATTTGAAGTCCAAATACAAATCCAGCTTCAAGATAATCATAAATTCACATCTATGATCGATAGCCGATTATCGTGACATCACAGTTCCAAATATCGTGATACATCACCCATACCCCAGCGCAAGTGTGATCGTGTATGGATTTTTGTATTACGGAAAGGACTCGTTTTAATTACGAGCCTTCTCACGCGCCATTAATATTTAATGCGAAGATCCCGCGCGCTTTATGGATGAAATGAAGGCGTTTTCATTAAGAAGCGGCTTAGTTAGGGCTGTCTTACAGCGTCTAAAATCGCCGCATGTATCGCCCGCGTCCCAGATACGGTACGAAATGTCTGTCAAGTAACGTATTCCTTCCCATGGCGGTAGCTTACTCGTGGAATGCTCAATAATTCACTACCCGCTCCTAATTATTAATGAGATGTTCTATACGCGGAGGCGACCAGTAGTACGAAGTACTTGTTCTTTGTAGTAAAGTAGGTACTCAAGTTTAAATCATTTTAAAATACTTCTATTACAACTATTTCAGTTTTCTGGGGACGTGTATATTTTCGGAGTACTCATATAGGCATTGCCTACTCACACTGTTTACTCAAGTTCTTATGTTTTAAGAATACTAGGCCCGGAGTACTTATAGATTTCAGGAGTACTGGCGTAACTTTGGCCTGCCTGAATTATTTCATCAAAATCGTTATGGTTTTAGGATAATTTTATTTTGCAGTTTGCAGTTTCAGGAAAAAAATAGAGTAATCTTGCAACAATTAATGAGCTATTCTTACTCAGCGCCTGTCAGTGACGAATTACTGGTACATTTTCAGAGTACTCAATTATGTGCTCAAGTTTTTTATTATTTTAGAATACTTCTACGTAGACTTTTTAGTCGAAACCAGGCCGAGAATATTTAAGTTTTTACTGACTTGGAAATCTCTATGAATGAGTACAAATTGAGGACCTTACTTCTACTACTACACACACTTTTCAGAGTTTATGGCAAAACTAGACCTATATAATACTTAATAATGAGCTGTCAGTATAACGGAGTAATTGTGCTTTCCATAGTAGGCCTACCCAAGTAGTTATGTTTAGGGTTAGGGTTGGGGTTTTAGGGTTAGGGTTAGGATTAGGGTTAGGATTAGGGTAAGAATATGATTTGAGAGTACTTCCACTTTGACTTCAGCTTTCTCTTTTTAGGCGAATTTAGGCCCAGAATATTCACTTGTTTTACTTACACGGTCATTTCTACAATTCCACTAGTACTAGAGTAGAAATATACGGTGTAACTTCTGTAGCGTTACCATATATTTATATCCGAAAGAGCGGACACGTTTTACAAGTCACAAAAGATAAAGTAGCGGACCAGAAAACGGGTAATTTAGAAATGATTGGGTTGATTAAAGAAAAGGTTATTCTCCTAACTCGACTCTCACGTGAAATAAGTTGGCGTTGAGCTGTTGGTTTTTTTAAAGTCAACCTTGCCGTCGCAATCCAGATTTCGCGTCATTTATGGCATTTTTAGTTGTCTGTATGCAATCACCTGACTCTCAACGCTATAAAGAAGGACGAATTTCCAGAAAGAACGACATTTGGGCGTCCTCGGAGGACATTTTCGAATTCTAGAAAGAGGAGGGCAAATGCTACTAAAGGATGATGTATGGTACCCCTAGCTAACGATGACTGCGCTGATACCAACCCTATCCAAAACATCATCGTTTGGGCACAACTATAAGCTAGATTACTTACTGATATAGTTGCTTCAAAATCGTTACTTCTACTGCTACTTGAGTACCAAGGATGACTACTAAGACCAATCCTGCCTGTTATATGAAGTACATCAAGTGACAAGCACGCTACGGGGGCGCTTTAATTCGTAGCAGCGTTTGATAAATAATTAATAAATAAAAGATTGCTCCTTGGGAGTGAACTTTCGGAAAATGCGTGCAAATTCGCACTGCATGGAAATTCGCTGTCATAAAAATCGATGGCTGAGAAGTTTCGGTTGTTTACGCATCCGCCGGATGTCTTAATTAATCCCTGTGGGAATAAACAAAGAAATGAAATGTAAACAGTTTGCTGTTTGTGAGAGATTCCTTACCCGAGATACTGTCGTTTTACTGTACATGCGTGGGTGGAAAATTAGGTGTATTTATTAGACTTCTACCATATCGTGGAGTGTAAATCAAGTAGATGACACTTTCAGGTATCAAACTGTGCTTTCACACCGCATCCAATGGGTGAAAATGAGTCAAATACACCTATACTTTTGGAGATATATCACAGGGTGTAGTGAAATCTGTTTGCGTGTAACTCCTTTTTTGGATTTCTTGAGGTGGTACTCGAAAAATCACCACACTACTTGCGATATATCTATTTGAGGTGTATTTGACTTATTTATACTCACGGAATGGTGCGGAAGAACAATTTACCATCTCGGCATGGCGTTTCATAATTTAAACCCAGTGATATGGTGGAAATCTCAAAAATACATCCATTTTTCCATTTACAGTGTGGTCGTATTTCTGCAATCTTATAGTTTGTTTCTTTGGATTCATTCCTAAGCCTATTTTGAGCTTATACCGATAACAAGCAATTCACTGATAACACCGACATAATTCGCCCGATATTCAAAATCTATGACATATAGGGCATGGTTCCGATTATAAACCCGGACCCCGTACATACGGAACTGCACACGGCCTTAAATCACGGCATTCACAATTTGGCTACTGATCGCACCTAATCGCCTGCGGCCAGATAATGCATGTCATCACAAACCATGCGTTTTGTGTGTCTTGATCTCCTGCGGAACCCCTGACGCCGGCTCGTGTAACCCCTGGTGTTCCGTGGAACAGCGGTTAAGAACCGATAGAGCATTTCCATCCGTTGCTATGCTTGGACGTGAGATATAGGATTACCATAGGTCCAAAAAGTCCACGAAAGAAGTTACATTTTGGGCTAAAAGATAGACGACTGGTTACGCGGGACTCAAATCTAAAAAATGATCTTTTTTTAGTCAACACTGATGATAATATAAGGCGACAGTGGGTATTTCGGAAGTGAAATGGGGGGAAATGACCTTTTTAATATGTTTAGTCAACCGAATGGAATGTGCTCCATAAAAACGGTTTTGTATTCTGCTTCAGTACCTTTTGCAGCCTGCGAAAAGTGTCCTCTTTTCCCAATCTTAAAATATGGTACCCCTACATGAAGGGAACTATAGAAAGGGCTGCATCTATGCCAGGGCTGTGGAGTCGGAGTCGGAGTCGGTGGAGTCGGGGTCGGAGTCTGGCCAATTTTCGCTTGATGAAGTCGGAGTCGGAGTCGTGAAAACTATAGTGGCTGGAGTCGGAGTCGCGGAAAAATACTGACTGGAGTCGGAGTTTGTTAAAATGACCCTGACTCGACTCCGACTCCGACTTCTTTATCATTCATCACCTTCAAAAAAATTTCCGCGCTTCGCGCGATCATGGCATGCCTGCATAATATACAGTTGCATGACATAATTGTTATCAATTTTATAGCGTATAGTAATATAAGAATTGTTTGCAATGTTACCTACCTTGGTTCGCTCCTATCGGACGACTAAAAAAAGGTTATCAACATTCCAGTTGGCTGTTCAATGTTTCGTTAAATCTGATTTGTCTCTTTGGCCGAAAATATTGGCCACCCCTGATATAGATAAAATTGGACATTATTTGCAAATTCCAATTCAGTTGTATAGAGGAAGAAAATCGCAATATGCATCTTCGCGATGCAGTCACAAACTGATGCAATTTTTGGAATTATACCATGATACTGTGACAGAGCAAATGCATGGGTTGGTTTTATAAAATTGTAAAATTGATGTAAATATAACCCAACGATGCTTCCCACTTGACAAAATTTTAAAAATATTTGTAGTGGAGCTTAGCTGCTTGGGTCGAACAAATGATTAAGAAAGACTGCAAGTCATATAGTACTTGAATATTGAACTAATTACATGTAGACTAGACATAGGCTATACTATTTGACTACTTCCCAAATTCAATGACCAATGTCTATTAGTAGTAAGAGTATGTGCGCTTGTAATCAGTATAGTGTGTAATGAGAAAATTAGTAAGTTAAATCTCTGTATTAGTTGTTGACTCATACACTTCAATTTTTTATATACATTTTAATTATACAGGATTGGATATATGTCATGTTTGAATGAATCATACAGATTATGATATTAGAGAGTCAATGTTATAAAAACTTATAAAATATGAAAAAAGGAAGGATATTTAGAAAGGCATTTTCTCATGTTAATTGCATAGTGCCAGTGCTATTCGAGCTGTGCCGCAATGGAACAATTTTGCATGCCACCGTTAATCAGATGTTTGCATATGTTTAATGGGTATATGATAGTCATTTAACCGTCACTTGGCATATAATTTTCGAAGTAAATTGGTAATACTGTTGGGAGTCGGAGTCGGAGTCGGAGTTCTGTTAAGAAAATAGTCAGAGCCGGAGCCGGAGTCGGAGTCGGTACTTTTAAAGACTCAGGAGTCGGAGCCGGTATATTGAAAATCTGTGGAGTCGGAGTCGGAGTCGGTGGTAAAATTTACCGACTCCACAGACCTGATCTATGCACATGTGAACTGTTATTAATAGATGAATATTCCCAGTCTATCAGTCGCAGATGATATAGTTATATGAATCCCTACCTTATCAGAGTACTCGAGTAGGTTTTGCCTACTTGCACAACTCGGTGTTATTCATTTTACACTACTTCTATACTGCCCCTAGAAAGGCTCAAGATTTTCAGTCCTAGGATACTTATATATGTACTTGCTTTGTAATCGCTACCGTTACTTGCACTTGAGTTGAGATGTACGTTGTTACTTCTACTTCTACTTGACTACTAACGATGACTACTTTACAAACAACTAGAAAACAGACGTGGTCAGTTGGTATGAATATTGATGCCGGTGTTTTATTACGTGATGTCCTTGCAGCCATTGATAGATTAGAGTCATCGCCACTCACAGTAGCGTATAGCCAGTAGCAAGGGGATGGATTTTATGGTTCGAAAACCATATTATTTCAAACTGGAAACCCCGTCCTTTTGAAATGCAGATTATATCGACAATACTTCTTAGCCCATTCAGCAATTCAGTACGTCGTATTATCAGTGCAGAGTTGCTTCGGAATTGAATCTATAGTTAGTTGTGTTATTCTACTTCGTTAGTTGCGGATTTCGAGGGTCGTTAGGGAGTCTATATTTTCATCGAACCAAAATACATAACAAACGGCAGTGATGGTGGTACAGAAAATATGCATGCGCAGTATTCGGTATTAGATAGGAATGATCGAAAAGACCGTGAAGGTCATCTAGTCTGATCACACCAGCATCAAACAGGTACACTTGACTCTGAACAGTCTGGCTGTAAAGAAATGTTTAGTTAAAGGAAAATAGAAAAAAAAATTAAACAATGGTGGCAAATGATCAATGAAGCAATGTCTGGGCGAGGTAGGGCAACAGTGTTAGTGTAACGACGAGAGGTGATCAAGTAAGGCTTTTTTGAATCTATTATAAGGCAATTCACGGATATGTGGTGGTAATGCATTCCAGATGATAGGTCCCGAGTAGTCGATAGATCTCTTAGTTAGGTTGCTATTGGGTGGGGGTAAGTAGATGTTTCCTTTAGACGAGGATCTCGTGTAATGGGAATGGACATGTTTAGCAGGTATGAAAAAGTCATCAAACACAGGAGGCAGACTGTTGGAAAAATATTTGTGAACAACTTTTGAAACGTTAGTTTGATCTCTAGTTGCGAGTTTTTAAAAGTGAATTGTTCCAATTCTAGTTCTATTCATACCATTTGGAAAGTGAGTAGTGCTAGTTCTAGTTCTAGTTGCACATTTGAAAAGTGATTACTTCTAGCTCTAGTTCTAGTTCCGAGCTTTCAAAAGTAAGTAGTACCAGTTCTAGTTGCTACTTTTGAAAAGTGAGTAGACCTAGTTCCAGTACTACTTCTTGTTGCGCCTTCTGGAGAGTGAGTTCCAATTTTAGTAACGGATTATAAAGGTTGTTAGTTCTATTTCTAGTTGCGTTTTTCAAAACGTGAGTGGTTCTGGCTCTAGTTCTTGTCGCGCATTTTGACAAATGCAGTAGTTCGTACTGGTCAGCCGCCGAACAACTTGTCAGTTAGCTTTCGATGACCAAACCACTGGAATTCTAGTCGAAGCTTTATGAGAGCGTCGCAAACTCAGTTATAGACTCGTTAACAAGATTGCGCATTCACGTGACGCGTGACGCTCATGTCAATGTCTCATGTTCCGGAGAGTAATCCGGTTAGTCGCCTGTTTCCCCCGAGATTTACGCCAAGTGAATTAAATTTCATAGCTGTGTCGCATCGAGCGAACCAGGAATATTCCGCGACGCTTCTGTAATCGACATCGCATTACCGAATCAATTTATTTCCGAGAATCCGCCCGGCATAATAGTCCATCGAACGCCTTTCGCGTGACTGTGTGATCGAGTTACAAAGCAAATACAACTATAGACTGTACTACTCGATTCTCGACATTCCCAAATCAGCTTATAGAATTATAGCTACACAGTTTGATTCCAAATGAGATCAAATTAAAATGTCTATGAATGACTTAGAGGTACACAACCTCAGTTGTTGAATTGCAGTATGATTGATTTCGCAAATACATGGAAATCGGATTCCGAACTAAAAAGAAATACAACAAGAATCACGTCAGGGTCCTATGGAATCAGAGACCATCTCTCACAAGCACGTGAATTGTACATGCCTGATGAACATGCTTGGGTCCTTTCACACGACACAGTTAACTTGTACAATGTTCAGGAAAAACTCGAAATTTGATTAGGATTACAATCGCTGGAGTCGCAAAAACTTGGAAATTAAATCAAGTTCAGTTCATATCACATCACATCAAGAGTTCATTCCGATAAGCACGCGAATTTCAAATGTCTATACACCACGCTTGGCTCGTTTCGCGTGATACAGTTCCCCTGCAATTTTCAGAAAAAAATACAAATTTAATTAGAATTAGAATTCGCAAAAACTTGAAGATTCAATTACAGTCCAAATTAAGTCAAGTTCATGTCATTAGAGTTCATTCTCATTAGCACAAGCATGATGACAGTACCCTGTTCCAATAACTTCGCTCCTAGCAATTGGAATTGAGCCAAATTTGTTTTGCATCGTTTTTTCTCAAACAATCTAACAATTTCATGGTGCTTTCAGCCAGTAAAATAGAAAATGTTTATATTTATGCTTATTGAATAAATCCAAAATTTTTATACTCCAATAACTTCCCTTGTAGTGATTGGAATTGAGCCAAAATTAGTGTGCATCGTTCTTAGGCAACCTTACAATTTTATCAAGTAGCCATCTAGTTTTTTAACGTATTTTTAAACAGTCCAATAGACAGTCGTACGTCATATTGAATATCCAAGAAACCACATTGCTTTGTCTTCAGTACTAAAGGCATGGAATTTTTTTGTTATATTAAGTTCGACTTAGAGATGATTATTTAATAATTTTTTACGGCCCCTCATGTCCCCAAGGGTGCAATGACCCGCAGGTTGAGAACCGCTGGCCTAAGGCTTGCAGATTGACGTAAGGGTTTAATCGCCACGTTAGTACATGTTAAAGGGGCCCTGCGCTCTAAAAATGATGTGGTCTCACATTGAAGGTAAAAACGAACAAAAATTTTTGGCAGCGGCCATTTCCTTCAGAACGCCACCGTAATGGAGCTGCAATTTATTGAAATTTCTACAAGACTATCTTAGGCAGTCACGCAGAGAACGAATTTTAGATAGTTGTCAGCCGATGTTATGAAGGAAATGTGTCTAAGTTTCGTTCTCTGCGTGATGAAGACATCGTGCCATGTAACGGGTTAAGCAGCCGCGGCAGCTGGTCTTGTAGAAATTTCAATAAATTGCAGCTCCATTACGGTGGCGTTCTGAAGGAAATGGCTGCGGCCAAAAATTTTTGTTCGTTTTTACCTTTAATTTGAGACCACATCATTTTTAGAGCGCAGTGCCCCTTTAAGAACAGTTGTAATGAAAAATCACCTGATTTTTGTCCCGTCCCACTAGAAACACGAAAATTGTGATCGCATTCCCGATCAGACCCAGCCCGACGATCAGACTTTGGGCTGCCGCAGCCACCACAGTGGAGATGTGTCTAAAAGCAAGATCTTGTTACGATTATATCGAGCCGCGTCGCTTAAATACATAAGCCGAGAAGAAAATTTATATCCCGCGGCACGCGAACGATAAAATGTCGCACCAAAATCGACTTAAATGAGTCAACCTGTAGAAGCATTACTATCGGATAAGAAAGTTTGGGATTTCTTCTAAAATGAAATAGTATTGGAAACCCCATGAAATTGTTAGGTTGTCTGGAAAAAAAACGATGCAAAACAAATTTAATTCCGAAGTTATTGCAGTAGCAAATTTCGGATTTCTAAAAAATAGTATTTACGATTACAAATTCTTTCTTTATTAGTTGTAAATTTAGCCACCGTAAATACATTTTTATATAAAAAAATTCCAGACTACAATACCTTCGCTTCCAATGGTTGGAATTAAACCAGATTTAACAAACATCGTTTTTCCATACAACCCAACAATTCCAGGAGGGAGCCCGTAAAATTCAAACAATTTCTGTTTTACTTTTATTTCATAAATCCAAAATTTGCTTCTCTTACAGCAATGCTTCTACAAGCTAGAATCAAGCCATATTTGGTGTGCATCATTTGTTGTAGGCAACCAAACAATTTTGTGAAGTATAGCCATTGAAATTTTAAAAAATAGATTTTTGAACAGACCTTACAATCATTTGTTGAAATTTTCATCATTTCAAAACACAACATGACTGGGATATAATAAAACGATAGAAAGGCGTCGAAACGACTTGGAGTGGTCTTTGAAATCAGATGTAAATAAGAGACAGACACAGTGGATGAAATGTAATGAAGGATAACTTAAAAGGACAAGCAATGAGGTCACATGTGTCGGCAGGCGAAATAGATACATCTGATCGTATGAGGTCCTATAATCTTGAGGGATGTTCAGCATTTATGCATTTCAAGAGACCGAGATCAAATAATCTGTTGACGCTCGAAGTTTCTTGGATATTTCCACCGCAGTGCTTGGGAAGCGGGAATTGCTGCATTATTTATGAATTTTACGGCGATAAAATCTGGTCATGTCGATATCACGACTTCGTATAGCGGGGAGTTCAATTTTTGCGGTAATTTCTCCGATTTAGCGGAAAATAGCGCGACTGCGTCCAATCGATATTCCAATGCGAGATTACTAGTTGGACTTTGGATATTTGGTGGGATGACAGGACCCATCGTAGAAGAGTTTTAAAAGTAGAAAAATTCAGCAGTTCCAAATTAAATCACAATTAGAATTATGCCTACACGTTTTTTTTTTCTCATTTTAGATAACAATTATCGAATTCGCAAAAAATTTAAAATTAAATACAATTCCGAGTTCGCCTCATATCAGATCACAGTTCCTTCTAATAAGCATGATAATGGCAAATGTATGTACTGTACAGTTGTACACCGAACTTGGCTCGTTTCTGTAGCCTTTTCAGGAAAACCAGAGATTAAATTAGAATTAAAATGAGATCACGAATTAGATTGGACTTAGATTACCTGCACTTCGCTCTATAGTCTGATTATAGACAACGAGAATTAAATATGTTGTATACCAATAACTGTACCACCAAATATTATGATTGTTGACAAAATGTTCTTTCGAATTCTCTACTAGTTGCTGACGATTACTCCTGACGAGTGTCAGCCTAAAATATTCGGGTTGATTTCAATATGAATTAATCAATTGTATAATGATGTCTTCTGTGATCATATCGTTACGACCGCTGAAGCTTTAGGCTATTCGCATTGCTTTGATATCTGACACCATTTTATCTCGCAGTGTAAGAAAACATTGATCGTATCTACCAAGACTTGTCAGATTCAAAATTTGACTCTGAAACTTTACGCGGTTTGACGTAAAATCAAAATCTTCAACTTACGGTGAGCTCATTTTCGTGAAGACATGCAGGATTCTGGCTGAAACTGATCCTTATTTACAAAGTCTGAAATATATACAAATTTAAAGCGCGGTGAAAACATTCAGCAACATTTTGAATCCACTTTCTTAGATAAGAAACTGATTTTTGCGACGTAATAGAACTCAATTGTATAATATATTCGTATTTTTATAAATGCGTACCCGAATATTTACGCATGATACTCGTCAGTGTTAATCGTCAGCAACTATAGTAGAGAATTGGAAAGAACATTGTATGTCAGCAATCGTATCACAAAATATGACTGTGGTCAGTGGACATAAAATGCTCTTTTAAATTCTCTGCTAGTTGCTGGCGAAGTCTGAAACTATTCGGGTTTATTTCAATATGAATATATTAGGCCTACTCAGTTGTATATTGAATAGAGGTCGATTTTAATCGTATAATATCTACAGTCGATACCATACCATGAAAGAAATATTGGTATCGGCCACAGGATAAAAAATATAGGCGATTTTCGTGATGTTACCGCATAGTAAGTCGGAGAACTATAGTCTGCGATTGTTAGACTTGGAATATCAATCTATTTTCTCTTACAGGCTACATGATATGTATAGGGAGTCATATTTATAGGGATATCTAGATATGCCTGAGTCAGATAATTTGCTAATTTGCACCGATAGACTTGGAATATTGATCTATTTCTTATAGCTAGCAAGTGTTTATGGAGCCTTTCTAGTTTATTTCATGTCCAAGCTTAGCGCTGGCTGTGAAGCTGTTCACATGAATGGTCTTACGTGTTGAAAACTCGCCTTAAGCTCTAGATGCTATATGTTTTAACAATCGGTGAAATTGATCGGTTTTATCAGTATCGGCTCAAAAATACGATATCGTCCGTGTTCTAATATTGAAATTTTGTACATTCAATAGTCTATTCTTTCAAAACTGGCTCTATCGTTCCTGCAGACTATATACACTTTCACCTAAACCCAGCAATGTGCGTCTACACGCCTCGGACTAAAATACACCGCATATATTCGGTCGAGAGAATATTTTTTCCCCAAGAAAATCCGCGTCTGATTTCCAATTATCTTTTCGACATCTCCTCTGGGATAGAGATTGATTCGCTGCTCGGAAACGTTTGTTATGTCACGATTCAGCTGTCAACTCTGTTTGATGGCTCGCCCAAAAAGCTTTCTTATGCTTCCGATATGGATGAACATATAGCAAATCGAATTGTAGACCAATGCAGGCTGTGTTTTGTAGAACCTCTCATGTCGCGGTTTCATATGATGCCGTCTATATATACGAGGCACACGCTTCAGCGATTGGCAGTGATGTCACCAGACATAGGTCGCAGAATGATGCGCTTTGATGCGATAACGACTCCCCCCATGAGACTCGATTGTCGACCTAACGAGAACAGATCAGTTCGATTCTTCATCGTATAGTCTGGTTGCTGCGATTTCGATGAACCTACCTACATAGTACTTGATGTATAAATATTTTGTTGTCTGATGCAACATTCTACTCACTGTGTGCACCCAATGTGCATGCCTCCTATTTACATCTTCTGGACAGACTTGCCAAACAATAGAAACTTTTCAACTTCACCACACTCAATTAGAATTAAAGTTATACTTATTCACTTTAAAAAAAAATAGACTAGAATCAGAATTAGAACTAAACAGTTTTGCGTAGAGTAGTGTAACGAGACAGTGTAATGGTGAAGCGTCCTCTCTGTCGGTAGGTCGTGTGTTCGATCCCCGCCGGGGGTCATACCAAAGACTCGAAAATTGGTGTCCGCAGCTATCCTGCTACGCGAAGAGCAACCACGGATAGCATGGAAGAGAAACAAAAAACGGAGGTGCAGACTAGGTCACCTTACGGTCGTATCGCATCACTGTCGTCAAAGCACATACAAGAATTATAAGTATATATAGACTGGCAGTTTTTTCACACTAGACTAGAATCCAAATTGTAACTACACATTTTTTTCAAATTAGACTAGAATTCGTATTATAGCTACACAGTTTTCAATTCAAATTTAGATTACATTTATAATTACTGAATTCACAAAAACTTGGACATTGAATGGAAGTATACTACAGTTTGTCTCAAATCAGAATTCATTCCCATAAGCACGATAATGACAAATATCGATCTGTTAACCAAGTTTGGCTCGTTATCAGTTCTCCTGTAGTATCTTCAGGAAATTAAGAAAATAGATCAGCATTAAAATGAGAGCAGAGAAACATGTCACGAATTAGATTAGAGTGAGATAACCGGAATTTCGACTTAATTATTCAAGTTGGAGAACTATAAAGATCTATAGTTGTCTTGCCCAAGTCTTGTACTAGGTCCATGTAAGCCTACGATAAGGCTTCTCCAAGTCGTTTCGACACCATCCTATCCTTTCATTATATCGCAATCTTATCACGTTTTGAAGCGATAAATACTTCAATAAGTGACTGACTGACCATAAGTTCTGTAACGACACCCGAATAGCTCCATTTATTTATGTTTGCTTTTGCGCGTTTCGACATATGCAATACGGGGACCAGTCGCCTTAAATATGTAACAGGTAGTTATATAGAATACAGCAATGCTGATATTACTGAAGAAAATAACCGGTGGTCATCATCTCGGAACTAATCCACGCGATTTACGCATAAATCCCTAAACGAAAACTCTAGAACAACGGTTCTCAACTATTTCTAACGTAACGAACCCTTACGCTCATCTGTAAGCCTTCTGGATCCCCAAATTTTCGACTGATACTCACTAAAACAAAAATCTACCATGTTACACTGCTATAGGATACTGGTTCACAAAATGAGATGTGCATCAACAACAGTGTTAAAAGAACACAGTCTGGCATGATATTCAGACAAAACAAAAAGATGGTAATGAATCACCATTTAAAATTACGATTTCGAACCCCCACCTGCGTATACGCCACTGCAAATCGACTTCTGTGATCGCGTCAAATTTCCTGTAGCCAATTATGTCCGAATACGTTCGGGCGTGTGTCTTGACCTCTAGCGAACCCCGGCTAAGAAGTAAGAGAACTACGGCTCTAAAAGATTACATAAGCCTACTTATGTTAACAATTCAATGCGCATCAAATCGCATTGACTTATCCCTCAGAATCAATGTATCGAGCTAATTATTGAGTATATGCCTGTGCGATTCGTACACGTTGAAAATCATAATGTATCCGGCAACTTTTGATTATTTCACTGCGTTTCCGTACATGAGTGCTTTTTCCGAATTACTGATACTTTTAGTCCAAGGCGCTGTTGAATAACTATAACCCAACATTCGTTTTCCTCATAGCTCGTACTATAGGACATGGTTCTTGTAAGCCTACAGACCACCACAGGCTTGTTCAAAAATAACTTTTTTTGGGGGGGGATTCCAGCCATTCACTGATTAAATTGTCAGGTTACCCTGAAAAACGCTGCACACCAAATTTGGTTCGATTCTAAGTATAGGACTCCGCAGATCCAATTAAAATTTTTAATTTATTATAGAAAATTTAAAAAAAAATTAAAATTTTTCTGCCAACCCCATGAAATTGTTGATCTGTCTTCAAAGACGTTGCAAAACAAATTTGAGTCGATTCCGACCAGTCGAAGCGGAGTTATGTGAGTTTTTCGTTGATAAATGCGGATTATCCACCGATCAAGGATAATCCTAGGATTATCATCGAAAAACTCACATAACTCCGCTTCTACTGGTCGGAATTGACTCAAATTTGTTTTGCAACGTCTTTGAAGACAGCTCAACAATTTCATGGGGTTGGCAGATAAATTTACAATTTTTTTTTCAATTTTCCATAATAAATTAAAAATTTTAATTGGATCTGCGGAGGTCTTTACTGGTTGGAGTCGAGTGAAATTTGGTGAGCAAGGTTTTCTACTGCAACCTGACGATTTAAGAGGTGACCGGCTTGAATCGGGAAAAAAAAAGTTATTTTTGAACAGCCCTAACGTACAGTCACTGGATTTTCTGAGTGCGCAACTAAAACTAGAACCACTCACCTTTCAAAATGTGCAGCTAGATCTAGAACAATAAACTTTTTCAAAATCAACAGCTATAACTAGTACTAGAGCTATACTCAATTTTCAAAAGTCGCAACTAGAACTAGAACAAACAACATTAAAAACCCCGCATCCACAACTAACTACATTCAATTCTCCGTCCAAATGTGCTAAATGCTGCATATATAGTCAGGATTTCTAAAAGACGGAGTTTCTAATTTGAAACGGGTCGGCTTCGACTCCCACACTCACCCCGACTACGCCACTGTTGGTAGTGATGACTCTGAGCTAAAGCAATAAGCAATGCCTTCAAGAACACTAACTAACATCAACATCACGATTCACCCCAGACAAAAAAAGTGTTTTCAAGATGTCTGGAAACTTTAGTTCATTTGATGCACAACTAGAACTAGTCAAAAATGCAGTGGTTAGTCGACCGTCAACTAACTATAGGTTGATAATTCGTACAAGACTGGTTCTAGTTAGTGCGGAGCGGATCGACAAATTCCCTGATCCGACTCCGATCCGGTTTTTCAATTCTCTGATCCAGCTCCAGCTTTATCAGAAAAAAGTGGTGATCTGGCTCCGATCCAGCTCTGGTCAAAAGTGAAAAGTCCGGCCTGAAATCCGGCCCTACGCGGTACGGTGGTTCCGTGAATATATAAATAGGGCTCGTTTATTATCGCACTGGCTTGGCGGTTACTTGTGTGTGGTTGGTTGGTTGGTTGGCTGGTAGTTATGTAAATACAAAAGTCATGCTTATTCATAAAGATTCTGGCCGTATCAGAAAAAGTCCTGATCCGGCTCCGATCCGGTCCGGCCAAAATTCAATAAATCCGGCCGGATATCCAATCCGGCTCCGGTCCATGCTCCTAACTAGTTCTAATAGGCCCATTTCTTTGTAAATAGCTGCGACCCGCAGAGTAGGCTACTTAATTCCAACGTTGAATGTTAAATAATACCCATCAGTTCTGGGATATAACATAATAGAATATATAGGCTAACACTATGATAACACATACGAGTTGGCACGGATTGCGTGTATTTCGTCCGTTTTGTTTTATTCATGATGCGGTGTTTGTCGACATCAGCGGAATTAGCTGTAGCCTAAACGTGGAAGCTCGTTTATTATGATTACGTCAACGCACTTGCGCCGACACTGTTCCCGTAGGTAAAGATTCTGGTTCGCGACTAAAAAGGTTAAGAACCGCTGTTATTACTATCCATGATGTGGTCGGAATTATAGTAGGCTATTCGGGTTTATTTCTATATCAATATATCATTCAATTGTATGTTGAAGTTCTGTACATCCAAGAAGCTCTCCACTGTTATATATGCATTGGCTATATTATCATATACACATATACTTGTGGTCGACGGTGGAAATGCCATGGCATTTTCACTGCTTCCGGATTAAAAAGACAGAATATGCTCTAATCATAGTCATAATCATGAAATAAATAAACGAACGAACGAATCATAGAACATCATTAGATTTTTTAATCTTTTTCAAACTGCAATTGTTTATACAGCCCACGTTCATGACGGGTGTTTGATAACACCTTGTTACACAAAATGTGTCCATATGAAAGCGAAAACTATTAGTTTCTAATTTAGTACGGATTAAAATCAATAAAAGTGAGCAGCATTCACAAAATTCAAATATTGGATTAGAGTTGATGAGATTTAAGTTATTATTAATAATATTGATTAATAAACATGTTGCCCGGTCCTTAAAATTACGAAGGTCGTTTGCACCATGCACAAGGTAATATAAAACTATTATTTTCTAATTTATTATGATATAAATCAATAAAAAAGTCCAGAGTTTGTTTCTGACTTCAAAAGATTAATGATTTTGTATTGTTATTAATCAATAATATCATGCTACGGTGGTGCCGACGGTATTTTGCACCATCGGTCTCATCTACAATGGAAGCTTATTGATTAATTTTGTAAAGGATTATAAGGATATTCATATTATCAAGCTTATTGTCAATAATTATAAGATGAATCGGTGATAGTAGGGGGTCGGCTATATGCACGGCCCTACGTCAAACTGCGGTGTTAAACTCCTATACACAAATCAGGGGTCGCCAACTCAAAACGGGTCGTGGGCCACTTCTCAAAATTCGTGGACGCCGCGGGCCGCATGACTTCAATATCGAGATAAAAATAGGGCAACGCATAAACAACCACGTTTTGATAACTGTACGTCATATTACAACACTGTGCTCCCTAACATGGTCAACGGTCATAGTTGCCACAAATAATATTTTATTGAAGAAATACAAATACAACAAAAAATATCATGATAACACTTTCATTAAATTTTGAAATATGAGCTGCGAACAATACCTGAGAACACAATTTTTTTCATATTCATGAGTGAATTTCGTCATAACATTAGTATAGTTTCACATAATACTATCAAATATTTATCCTTTCTCTGCCCACGTGACGAATTGTTTTTAGTCCCCTTTTTTGCGCTATTTCGTGACCTCCCATCAGGATTGTCGGTATAGTGGAAAGATATTCGATTCGTTCAAACGTATAGGCCTACCAGAAACAAATTTCCTTCGTGATGAGGAGAACGCGATAACAAATTGGTAGTTTTATAGGGCACATCATTTACCTCTGCTGTTTGCATCGGTATACTGTGGGGCTCAGATTTCAAAGGACACTACCATAATAAAATCCAAAATCAACTCGCATTGAACCGCGCCTAGCGCGAAGAAAATTTCAAGATTATTTCAAACCTCTCATTAAGTGTTCAATTTGCCGATTGACGGCCGCCAACACATCCTAATCGAATTAAGTGTCGACGGCCGCATAATAATCCTTCTAGGCCTCCTGCGCAAGTTGGCCAACCCTGGACTTAGATGGTCAAAGTAGTCAAGAAAGCTACTCAAGTAGAAGTAGACGTAGCGACGAGTACGAGTAGAAGTACTTCTTCCAGAAGCAACCTAAAACTACTTGAAGGAGAAGTAGAATTGACTGACTTTAAATCTACTCAAGTAAGTAAGTAATTGTTAAAACGATCGTAATACGTTCGCATGGATTGTTAAAAGGAGCAAATTTAACTATGCGAAAGGTGCCGAGCTTGATTCATATTGATGCATGCCAGGGGGTATCCAATTTTCGACAGCATAAACATTCGTCCGCATCATGGGATGAAAATGATAGTATTGATATGGAAATGCGATACTAATCCTATGTTTACTCGAACAGCACATTTTAGAGAATATCATATTATAAGGCCCGTGGTTCAGTCGAATACCAATACGTACAAGTTGTATAGGATACGGTGTAAACACTTTGCGCGATTAGTAAACGCGTTAATAGAAATATGTTGGATCGTAAAAAGGCCATATTGTCTAGCTTTTTTATTTCCGGAAATTAAAAGCATTACTACACTTGCTTTTATATTTCAACATGTAGGCCTATGTTATCTAGACAAACGAACTGATATTAATTAGAACTCAAACTATATGATACTGGGAAATTGGGAGTGAAATATAAATACTACTTCTAAAAGCAGAAAATGCATTTCATATAATTGGTCCGGAAAGTTTTGAAGGTGGTATGCTAAAACAGTTCTAAAACTAAAAAAAGTCATAGTCCACTTTTCCAGATTAGGACACGCCATGGACTGCTAGATTACGATATGATAAGTAAATTGTAGATTGCAAAACATCAGTTTCAAAAGTTATGATGAGCCATATATACTGTGATGAAATATTCCATATGGTCGAAGGGCGACAATGCGGTGTGAACGGAACCACGCCAACCCGCTACCCAAATTATATACACCGATACTTTCGAGAAATCATACTGGTTAGTGGTTACTCCGTATCCACTGAGCACTAACATAGGCCCCATATAGTATATTGTATATATGCGGTCACCAGTGAAAAGAATTGTAAAAAGGTGCTTAAATTTCTAAAGAAATACTCTATAATTTATGTTAATTCGTGAAATAATTTTGGGCCCCTTGGAGCTTGCTTTGGGGTGCAGCAGTTACGGTCCGTCATCATCACTTGTTTATTAGCAATTTTTATTAGTTCAATACACCAGAAAATGCGATACAATGAAAAGACAGGAAGATATCGAAGCGACTTGGAGTAATCTTTGGAATCAGACACCCACCTTGGCCTAGGCGATGTAAAGAGAAGGGATGCACACTGAATGAAAGTAAAGAAGATGGTATAGAAAAAAAGCGACAAGAAATAGGGCGGTATGTCATGGAAAGCCTAGGTTCTATGCATTACTGAAGTGTATGTATGTCTTATGCCCTACTATTGTGTAGGCCTATATACCCGGTCCAATGTCAAACTCTCATATTTAACTTAAACAGCGGAATTTGGCGTATTGGTCCGACACAATACCATAAGTTTGAAGTGTTGGTATTGGTACCCAAAGTTATGGTGATATAATATAAGATTTTTCATGTTTTTTCGCCCTAAGCAAATACCGTAGCAAGGACAAAAGGATCCAGGACAAAAAAATTTACATAGTGTATTGCGATAAATAAAATTCACCAAGACGCTTCCTTTCATTTGGCGATGTTTGAATTTACGGAAGAAAGATAGACTACTCCTTGTTTGCATAGACTACTCCTTGTCGCTTCGACATCTTCCTGTCTTTTCATTGTATCGCATTTTTGTGGTGTATTGAACTGATAAAATTGCTAATAAACCAATGATGATGATGATGATAAATTGTCCGAACCGTCTTCATTATGCCACCCGGAAAAGATCTTAAGAATGACGTCAAACGAACGCAACCGACCATGAAGAGACTCGCCCCGAATGTCGCTGGATCAGAGGTAAACAGTAAATGATATTAAGAAATGTTCTGCTGGAAAGCAAGGTATTAATTAGACTGCCGTTGTGCTGTTATTGTCTCTATCACGATTAGAAAGCGTCATCCCTTTTTTATCGTTGACTTTGCTTTGTTTGGTTCGGTTAATGGTACCCTTGTAGTCTAAAATTATTGAAAATTGAGTTTGATTTGTACAGTTTTGAAGTCGACATTCTGAATCATAAGATGATGATTGCCAATGTGACATTTTCTTAGATTATTTAACCTTAATGAACTTTAATTTCTATTATTGTGTTCTAGTATCATTATGTCAACTAGCCAATATATTTTTCCTTGATAGATGATTTTTCTAGTACTGAAATAATACACTCCGTGCCACTATGAGTTGATTTATCAACGAGAATTATAGTTTAGATACTAGGCCTATGTCCCCTGTGGGAGGCCATAATTGAAGCATACGAAAAATGTAGTACAAAGCTGAACACATTATTGTAAATGACATCTGTGAAGTCGCAGCCAAGGGGATCAACTAATATGATTTTCACATACCGGTAGTGCAATGATATAGACATGGTCTAAAAGTACCAAACAATGGTCAGTGTGATCTGGCGTTTTATTCTTTGCGGACCCATAAAAGGTGCTATTTGAACTTTCCGTGTCGGCCATACTGTTGTGATGTTACAATGAGTGATACCGGTACTCGACTCGTCCGGTAATATTCGATTCCGAACCGAATCCCTACTCGCAAACTAAACATTCTGCGTACACATCTATGCACCATTATATAATTGATATCGCAATCATTTAATCAACTACATCTCCCCTATTCCGAATGGTCAATCTTATGCATCATTTGTAGTAAGATATATAGAAAATTTCCAGCTTTTCCAAAGTAGAATAGAATTAGAATGACTGAATTCGCTCAAACTTGGACAATATATGAAATTCCAAATTAAAATCAAGTTCAGTCCATTCTCATAAGCAGTGGCAAATGTCTGTACGGTACACTAAACTTGGCTTGTTTCACACTACACAGTTCTACTATCTGAAGCATTTTCAGGAAAACCAGAAATTTATGTTTTCACGATAATAAATGTTTTTCTCTATCTCTCAGTAGCTTAGAGTTAGTGGTTTACCTGTCTGATAACTTTGAAAATGGCGAGCAGAATGCCTGCGTGTGTTGTGGATGTGGGTACAGGGTACACAAAACTCGGATTCGCTGGAAACACCGAACCCCAATTTATAATGCCTTCATGCATTGGAGTCAAGGAAACTGCCAAAGTCGGACAAAAAGTCCACAAAGGCGTTGAAGATCTGGATTTCTACATAGGAGATGAGGGCATGGAAAAGCCAAACTACGCTGTAAAGTGGCCGGTACGACACGGCATTGTAGAAGACTGGGATCTCATGGAACGATTCACAGAGCAGATCATATTCAAGTATCTCCGCGCTGAGCCTGAAGATCATTACTTCTTGATGACCGAGCCGCCTTTAAACACACCGGAAAACCGAGAATACCTGGCTGAAATCATGTTCGAAAGTTTCAACGTCCCAGGGCTGTACATCGCGGTACAAGCAGTACTAGCGTTGGCAGCTTCTTGGACATCGAGGCAAGTTGGGGAACGAGTGCTTACAGGCACAGTGATTGATAGTGGAGACGGAGTAACTCATGTTATCCCTGTTGCTGAGGGTTACGTCATTGGCAGCTGTATTAAGCACATCCCGATTGCTGGACGTGACATTACGTACTTCATTCAGCAGCTGCTCAGAGAGAGAGAGTCTGGAATTCCTCCGGAACAATCTTTAGAAACAGCGAAAGCGATCAAGGAACGATACTGCTACATTTGCCCTGATATCGCAAAAGAATTTTCAAAGTATGACTCAGACCCGGCGCGTTGGATCAAAGAATACGAATCGAAGAATGCAATCACAAAACAAGGCTTTAAAGTCGACGTTGGCCACGAAAGGTTTTTGGGGCCTGAAATATTTTTCCATCCCGAGTTTTCCAACCCTGATTTCACGACTCCAATCTCAACTGTGGTGGATGATGTCATACAGAATTGTCCGATTGATGTGAGAAGGCCTCTGTATAAGAATGTGGTCTTGTCAGGTGGTTCCACCATGTTTAAAGATTTTGGACGTCGTTTGGGCAGAGATTTGAAGCGTACCGTTGACGCCAGGCTTAAAATGTCCGAAGAGCTGAGCGGTGGCAGAATCAAACCAAAACCGATCGATGTGCAAGTGATCTCCCACAGCATGCAAAGATACGCGGTCTGGTTCGGCGGTTCCATGCTGGCTTCCACACCGGAGTTCTACCAAGTTTGCCACACAAAAGCTGATTATGATGAGCACGGACCGAGCATTTGTCGCCACAATCCCGTTTTTGGGACTATGTCTTGAACTCGTGTATACTTCCGTGTCATAATCTATAATATCCAGAGATTTCAAAACGGTTACCATCATAAACTCGATTCGGTGGTAATCTGACGTAAATCTTTACAGTTTCTTGGTGAATTTCAGCCAGTTTGTAATCGTCTTGCAATTATGCCGGCTGCAGTTGTAGAATATATTTACAAGAAAAGTCTGCAATACTTGACCAAAACATGTACTTAATGCCTATCTCGTGATGTAAGTAGCGCTGGGCAAAATCGGGTACCTGATTGATTCAATTCTGAATAGAGTATTGCTTGTTATTGCGTCAAAACACTATGAATAATGTGGTAAATTCAAATATGTACCCTTTTACACGATGACAACGAATGTAATACCAGTTCTACATCGCATTGAAGATAATTTGGTGTTTTTCGACCATACCCATCTCATTGCACTTTGTGACAATGCTGTGGATTGATCATGACTTTACGGAAATATCATATCCACTAATGTGCTTTGTATTACATGTTTCGTATGCTGCGATACGATTGATCAAGGTTTACAGCCTTCCGCAACGGGAAATAGTATTGGAACCATAATTATTCTTGATAAATCGGCTGTCGTATTATTGTAGTACTCCAATCACCTCTCACTACTCGACTCAATCAATAGAGTAAATACTCGATTCAGGTTCGAGTGCTCGAATCATTACGCCCAGCCCTGCTTATCATGTCTCAATCTATATCCGGAGATTTCAAAATGGCTACCATCATAAACTTGTATTATCAGCGGTAATCTGATATCAATGCTTTCAGTTTCTTGAAGATTTTCAACCTACGACAAGTTTGTAATCATCAGGCTATTACGCGGACCGCAGTTGTCGAATATTTACTAGTATGGTCCATTCCTGTTGATCGAAATATGTCTGTAATAGATGTCTATATGGTGGCAGATACAAAGCAATACAGTGCCGTGTTTAATCATGGGATCGTGTGTATTTGCTCGTTTTTTCAGACTGGTCTGATGTCAGCTTTGTTCAGATATTGAACTGTAAATTCTGAAATGTGCGTTTCCTTCTTTGAATTTTCGAAGTATGCTTTGGTATCGCGAACTGATGTCTTTTACGCTGATTTTTCCAGTTTGAAAAGCGCCTTAACGCTGTTGATTCGTGCATGCATATCGTAATGCAATATTGTCGAATCGTTCAGTCAAATGCTAATCAATTGTTTCTACTGTATTCTAAATATAGGTTTCGGTTATTTATGGCTACGGAACTGACTGTAGACGCAATCAGAGATTTTATCATCATTCATGATGGTAGAGTCAAGAATAACGTTCTGGTCACGCATTTTCGCAAATTTTTGAGCGACCCCAATCGTAGAGTCGAAGCCCGGCAGACTTTCAAAGACTGCGTCAACGAGGTAGCCGTCGTGAAGACTGAAAACGGAGAGAAATATGTGCAATTAAAGAAGAAATATAGGACTTCAGCACCGTTAAAAGTCCCGGATAGTCCGAACGAACCCATGTCTCCAGATTACACCAGTCATTCGCCGACGCAGCAAATGTCTTCATTTGATACATTCACACAAAGGCGTACGTCCGGTGTTTCTGTGACATCGGAACAACCACCCCCGTACACAGAGCAAGAAAGACCGCCCCCGTACCGAGAATCACAAGAAAGTCAAATTTCTTACAAGAAAGACGCGGAGAAAACTAAAATCGACACGAAACTGGCTCAAATCGACCCAAACGTCACAACGGCAATCAAACGCACGGACAAGAACAACAGACCAACAAATATGGATACGAGCGGAAATTTTAAAGTACCATCAGTACCAGGTGTTGAAAGACGGCATATAACGGAAGGTACCTCAAAACGAATTACGCAACCAAACCTCGCAGATCAGCGGGCTAGTTCTCAAGGATCGTTAGATCGAGTCAGATCTACATTTACAGAAGATTCGGTTTCAATTTTACATTCGGAAGCTTCCGTCGACAGTAATTTAAACCAAGATTTAGACGACGGGTTAAATGGAGGTTTCGCGATGGACCCTTTGGAGAAACAATGGATGCTCATGTGCGCTCGCGGTAGCATGCTCGAACTCCGAAAGTTACTCAACTCAGATCCGAATTTGGTTGAGAAAAAAGATTTTGTGTTTGGATACACTGGATTGCACTGGGCCGCTAAAAAAGGCAGTGAGGATTTAACCAGAATGATGGCTGATACCGGCATCGATGTCAACGTGGTTTCAAACGGTGGATATACAGCCATGCATTTGGCCGCTATGCATGGGCATGAAAAAATAGTGCAGATTTTGCTGGAAGATTATCAAGCCGACCCTCTTATTAGGAATTATTCTGGAAAATTAGCGAGAGATTACTTACGAACTGGCTCTATATCGTTGCCGATGCAACGACTCATGTTTGGCAGTGACTCAAACGTAGTATTGCGTGATTTTGCAGCAGGATTGCGGCCTCGACTTGACTCAGTTCGTAAGTCTAAAAGATTGGGTAACGCCATTAGTGGGGGCGTTGGTGTTTTGGGGGCATTAGTTCGAGGTAAAGCCGTCTCTAATGAAGATGTATCGAGTATTTCTTCGAACAGCCCGCATGTGGCTAGAAAAGGCAGTTTTTCTAAAGGGAAGAAAAAGAAAAACCGGAAAAACAGCCGGGAGGAGCGACCCAGTATCAGTCTGGTCATGCCTGGGGATGATTCAGAGTTTGGTTTCGGGCCAAGACACAATTCCGTGGTGATCGGCGGGGAGGGGCCCCGGCAAGGTAAACAAAGGAGTCGTGGAGATTCAGTCATACCGAAATCGGGGAGTTATGACGCATTTGCCACTTTCAGATGAGATTTGCACTTAAAAATTTCGTGATGATGTCACAAAACCAGTCATCCGCTCGCTCCATGTCAGTGAAATTTTCAGTGAAAGGGCTGGGACACTGGAAACAAAGGAGTCATCCCAAAATGGGGGAGCTACCTCAGTGTTGGCCACTTTCCGGTGAAAATTCTGTGAATACTCCACAAATTTGGTCATTTCTTCCCTGACTAAGAATAGAGTAAAGTATTCTTGCATCACAGGTTATGACATCATACTGGTATGGATGATATGGAAAGTTCGAATATTTAACTTTTATTCGACCAAAAAGACAGTAAATGCCGGTTCGACATCACGTTATAGATAATTTGGTACCTTTTTCATTGCACTTAGCACCATGCTTCGCATGCGAATGATAGAGGTTTCAAGGTTTCGGCATTGGAAAAACGTGTTGAAACTATCACATTTCATGTTGATCAGTCTTAGTGGAGAGAGACGTAAAATTTCAGTACTCCAAGAAATGGTCTGTCGTGACTCAAAGTATTACATTTCATACTCGATTTTAGGGCTCAAATGGTTGTTCTCAACTCTAACAATGAGTCATCTGCAACCAGACTGACTCGCTTTCTGATACACTATAATATTAATACGATTGCTGTTGATATGAACGTTATTGCGGAACACGACAAAGTGTCCTGGCGCAAATTCCACATTCTACAAGAAAACAAAGATTCTGCTTTGAGATTGACTTCATTATTCTTGCTCTTTGTCACAAAAATATATTCTATATTTCTTGCCATATTCGTCGTCTTGTTAACGTGAGATAACTTTGCATAAAAAATTTTCTGTGTGTAAGTTGGGGTCAAAAACAATCGATTTTTTATTTTTCTCACGTAATACTCTCGTGATGGGATGATTTGAATCAAACAGCGTTGAGAAGAAAATTAGCTTGAAAATTTTTGATAAAAATTAGTTTCAAAGGTCTCATAAAACTCGATGAGGAACAAGAAATTCGTCGACTGTTTCCTACCAACTCTTTGCGAACCATAGGTTGTCCATGAAAGAGCATCAAGTCCAAATTTTAGAAAGATTGCTTCATTCAGTATCAAGTTAATAATTTCAAAACACCATAAGACTGCGCTTCCGTGAATCAATCAATCAGGTTTATTAATATTTCTGTCGTTTCAAAATATCACAAGGCTGCGATACAATGAAAAGATAGGAAGGTGTCGAAACAACTTGGAGTAGCCTTCAAGATCAGACACCCACCTTAGCCTAGGCCAGTGGTGAACGTGGCCAGCGTAGAATACCTACTTACTTGTGAACCACCACTTCTACTTGAGTAGAGATTCCGGCGTTACTTCTACTTGAGTAGCGACGGTGACTACTTTGACCACCTCTGGGAATCAGATACCCACCTTAGCCTAGGCCAGGGCCGGCCAGCCCGCGGGCCACATTTGGCCCGCGAGAAGGTTTTGAGTGGCCCGCGAGGTAATTTCCGAAATTAGTAATATTATCAAAAATGGATTGCAAAGATTGTGAACTTGCAAGGCCAACCAAAACTTTGATTAGTCTGGCCGCAACACTTGAGATGTGATGACTAAAATATCAGTTCCGACAGGGATATCTTGAAACTTCTAGATATCCCTGAGTTCCGACGCATTGGCAGATCCATGAGCCAGTCACATTTTGGTAGATATTCGTACAAAAGTACAAATTTTCTACACGGAACAAGTTGTCACTCGATTTCTTGCTTTAAATATTGTTACCCCTTTGTGAAAATGAAAGAACGCCTAATGTATCAGATTGAGTCTAACTATATTCGCGATTACGAGACAAAGCGTCGTTCAATATATGCGACTTTGTGTTTGCGCTCGTAGAAAGACCGTCGAATGAAACCTAGGCACAAAATGACCGACGCATGTTGGTCAAAGCTTTCGATATCGATATATTCAGGGGCCGAATAGTTTATTCCTTGCAAACTGAGCCAAGCGATATATCGCAGGCCCGCAGTATAGTCAGCAAGTGACAATATTATTGACCTATGAACTTCAAAAAATTTTCGCGCTTGGCGCGGCTAGAGAGAGAGAGAGAGAGAGAGAGTCTTTAGCTAGTGGCCCGCGCAATAGTTCGTCAGTCGAATATGGCCTTTTGGCTGAAAAGGTTGGCCACCCCTGGCCTAGGCGATTAAAGAGGAGGCATGCACACTGAATGAAAAGTAAAAGAAGATAGTATAGAAAAAGCAAGCGACAAACATGAGGTGGCATGTCACGGAAGGCGAGATCGATAGGTCAGGTCGTGGTCCGGTAATCTCAAGGATAGACTAGTATTCATTTATTAGTAATTGCTTGTAATTCGACTTGAAGGTGGACTAGACATACTCGTCGACTGACGGATGGCCTGCGGGATACTGTTCCACACGTCAGGTCCGGCATATTTGACAGAGCGATGATCTTTTCGGTCTATCACATATTTGGACGGCGTGGACACTGGACGTGCATGTGTTGTAGGGCCTACTTGTGCGCTTTTGATTCCGAGGTAAAGGAGTTATTGAAATATTATGGGCAATGGCCGCAGTGGAACTTATGCATAAAATTGTCGATTTCTAGTTTCCGCATATCTTCTATGTTTAGGACATCGAATCCCTTCAGCCAGGGCTTTGGAGCAGACGTAAATTTATACTGCTCCAGCTCCGGAGCTTTCTTCTATCATACATTAGCTCCGGCTCCAGCTCCGGAGCCGCATTATTACCACTGCTCCGGCTCCAGCTCCGGCATTATCGAATGGGCCTGTCGATATCCGGGTTGGCCAACCCGCGGGCCAAATGCGGCCCGCGAGTGGATTTTGCGTGGCCCGCGAGGTAATTTCCTATTATATTATCGAAAATGAATTGCTCAGATTGTGAACTTGCAATGCCAACCAAAAATTACAAGTCTGGCTGCGACACTTGGGATGTTGATGACTAAAATATCAGTTCCGACGCATTGGCAGATCCAGGGTCCAGTCACATTTTCAGTAAATCGTCGTACATTACAATTAACAAAAATTGTAGTGAAATTTTTCTTCATGCTTCGCCTGTTTAATTGTTACACGATTTCTTGCTTGGAAGCCTACCCCCTACTGAAAATGAAAAAAACGCCTAATTTACCCGATTGAGACTATCTGTATTCGCAATTACTGGGGAAAGTCTTTTCGCGTTTGCGCTCGCATAAATATCGTCGTCGGTGAAATGTAGGCCCCAAATGATTTTCGCATATAATCGGAGACCTTCGATATCGATGTGGCCAGACGCCGAATAGTCGCGTCCTTGCAAACTGAGCCTAGCGAGCGGTATACACACAGTATACTTGCAATATACTCAAGTAATAATATTATTGACCTAGTTTATTTATAAACTTTGAAAATTTTACCCGCTTGGCGCGGCTATAGTGGACCGCGCACTCGTTCGTCAATTGCATGTGCCCCTTTAGCCGAAATGGTTGGCCATTCCTGGTCTATATAGATTACTAATCTACCCATAGGTCAGTTATCTATAGTCATCTAGAGTCTGTCAGCCGTCAGTAACATCGGATGTAGCAACGAAGACATAGGTGCCGCCGTGCCGGCTTGTGAAGTCATAATGAATATTTGTCAATTGTCGATAACATAATAGTTGCACTAGAACGCACTTTACTCTCTATGCCAGGGGTGGGCAAACTACGGCCCGCGGGCCGCATGCGGCCCTCGACACAGTTCTGTGCGGCCCGCGAGAGTCTAAAGAAACTTTTTTCAAATATTGATAAAAAAGCGTACTAAAAATCGAATTAATGCAGGGACTTGATTAACTTTTTCTTAGTATATTTCACCATGATAATTCTAAGATAGGGGTTCTCAAACTGGTGGGTGCGTCTCCCTTAGGGGCGTGAAAGCATCTGGAGGGGTGGCGCGAATCTGAGCTCAACTGAAAAATATTTTCGGGCTCCGCGCGATTTGAATCCGATTCAAAGTTATTGCTCCGTAGGTAGTCTGAATTAAATATTTAAAAATCTCTCATCCACAGTCGTAACCTTCCATGCTATCAAACTACCCGTTAGGTTTGCTAGCATCCCGGTTGCATTTTGTGATATGACGATAAGGGAACGCGAAATATTTCACCATCATATGAGGGGGGGCGTGTCTTCAAAAGTTTGAGAACCACTGATCTAAGGTAAATACTTAATATCACAGCGGGATATCTGCAATGATATTGACGTAATTTGAATCACGAGTGGGATTTGAGATTGGCCACTCCATTTTTAATTATTCCAGTGTTGTGCTTGTAAAAACGATTCGGGCGTGTCGTTGTCTGTATGCGTAGAATTGGGGTATTTATATTTCATCTACACATAGCAGAAGCGTGTTTGAATCTAACATGGTTACGATGCTGTCAGAATTGTGTGTCCTGGAACTTAACCAAAAGTGGAATTAGTAAATCTATGTACAAATCGCTGTCACAGTTTTAAATTTCAATCCTTTTCTAAGAATGATAGGGCAAACCGACTTTCATATCTATAGTTTTGACAAATTGGTTATTGAGGTCCGCCAGCCTATGAAATGTCGCCACTATATGTTTCTGACGCGAGTACGATATCATCAAAGCAATGTTTGACCGGGGCCTACGATATTAATGTGAATATCGTAGGCCCCGGTTTGACTTATTATAGATAAGCCCACATATTTTCTCCATGGCCTCTCTATATAATCAAATATCAATATCGCGTTTTGGTTTATAATCTCAATTTTATAAAGTGCGGCCCGCGAATGGATTCATATGTTGAATGCGGCCCGCGAGCTCAAAAGTTTGCCCCCCCCCCCCCCTGCTCTATGCCATTGCTGTGCACAGCATTAAAATTCAGGCCTGCTGTTCAATTATGATAAATCAGCAGATGTGGTTGTTGCATATGTAATAAGCATCTTATGAAATACGTCGGAGCCGGAGCTACTCCTCAAATAACGGGCTCCAGCTCCGGCTCCGGCTGAATTCTATGTAGAGCTCCGGCTCCAGCTCCGGTAAAAATGCACGGCTCCGGGGCTCCGGCTCCGAGCTCCGGCTCCAAAGCCCTGCCTTCAGCAGCGACCTGTTGGATTGACAACCAGGCCCCAAGGGGCTCTTAGCTATGATACGGAGTACGTTATGTTCAGGGACATATAGCAATTCTAGATCATCATCATCATCATTGGTTTATTAGCAATTTTATCGGTTCAATACACCACAAAAATGCGATACAATGAAAAGATAGGAAGGCGTCGAAGCGACTGGGAGTAGTCTATTGAATCAGACACCCACCTTGGCCTAGGCGATGTAAAGAGGAGGCATGCACACTGAATGAAAAGTAAAGAAGATGGTATAGAAAAAGGCAGGTAACAAGAAATGGGGTGGCATGTCATGGAAGGCGAGATCGATAGGTCAGTCGTGGTCCGGTAATGTTGAGGATGGACTAATATTCACTTAGTAGTAGATATCCCTGGTTATGTTGCAGTTTTTGCAGTGGCTCGAGTGCAGTTTTACTGGCAGCACCCCAACAGATAATGTCATATTGTAACTTCGATTGGATTAGGGCAGTGGTTCCCAACCTTTTTCCACCCACGTACCATTTTGAGGTTTTATGCAGTGCTCGCGTACCACCTATGAAGTTACGCGGGTTTCCGCCATTTATGACGTCATAATCACGTATTTGACCTATGCGAGGTGTATTAACAAATTCCATTGAACTAGGCCAGGGATGTCAAATATACGGCCCGTGGGCGGTGGGTCGGATCCTCTCATAGTAGCGCGAAGCGCGAAAAAAAATCAGATTCACCAATGAATATCGTCATTGATATTAGTAGTTTTACGTCTTACCCTGAAACATTTATCCTTTCTCATCCCGTGCGATCAGATCCACTGGTATAGAGTTGTTGTGGAGGGGGTTTTTCGAAAATTTAAAGCAAGTTATAAATTATGATGCATCTTCGGGTGGGTCAATTGGTATTAGTCACTATGTAGCATGCTGTTATTTCTTGACCTTCCATCAGCCTACTATGATTGGTCGATTGAATACAGTTAGACAAGCCAATAAAATAGTGGCTCTAGCGTCGATATAAGGTGGAATATTTCTATTCTCCCCTTGTTTTATTCATGATGCGTCGTATTCGTGGTGACTGGGGACGAATAAGAGATTGCAAACCCCGGCGCTGGGGCCTTTTGGGTCAGAGTAAGGTAAACAACAGTGCGACGAAAGATATTTGAATATATATTCTTGTTGTAACTTCGCCCGATCAAGACAGCGTAATGGTTAAGCGCCCGGCTTCTTGGTCGGTAGGTCGTGGGTTCGATTCCAGGGCGGGTCAGACCAAAGACCTGATTAGTAACACTGGTATCCATGGATTCCCTGCTTGGCGCTCATGCATTACTGGGATAGCATGGAGGGGTGGTGCATGACTTAGAAAGCTGTAAAAGGCTATATCTGCACTTCCTTGTCCAGCGGCATATGCACATCATGCACTCATGGTATGCATATGCGCAGATCGTGTGTATGTCTATCATGAGTCGGTGTATATGCCGCAAAAACATCAAGGACAAAAATAAACTACGTCCTTTCCTTTCCTTTCCTTCCTGTATTTTACAACGGGTTGCAAACATTTTTGTATTGTCGTAACTATTATTTTGTATATTTTTCCAGAAAACTCGGTGTGCATATTTTTCCTTCTCGTAATGTAGTTTCAATGTCGCCGACTTGTTCCTGATGGTTACTGAGTTAGAACTCAACACTGCCGACATATGGTTATAGTGCAATGGCCTCTATGGACATATTCGACATTTACTGTCAAAATATTTATTACTAAACATGTCGACTTCTGTTAGAAATGTGCTGTATTATACAATTATTTTCAATTTACTCAGAATGGCCTCGCGGGTCGGATGAAATGGTCTGGCGGGCCGGATGCGACCCGTATGTTTGACATGAATAATATGAATAAATAATATCTGAATGAATAATATCTGTAATTGTTAATGCAGGGTGTGATCAGACTAGTTGACCCTACCCAGAGTCATATCGATTACACCCTGTTCTACACCGTTAAGTACCTTGTTATAATTTCATGCGTCAATGTTTCGTTTCGGTTGGACGAATCAATAAATATTTCTCTCTCTCTCTCTCCCCTGATGTACATGAATATATAACTTTACGGGAAATGCAGGGTTGGAATTAGTAATATGACGTCATGCGGCATCAATACCTTCGCGTTCATATCGAACCTTTCCGCTCACACGAACCAGAATCTTTCGCAACATCCCTGGTAAATAGGTGTGGTTTGTTGTGTTTTGTCTTTTTAATTATACGTACATATTTTGCTACATTATTTTAAGGGATAAGTCATACATCGAAAGGGTATACGCAGTTCTAAGAAGTTTGAGAATCCTGGCCTAGATGTAAAGAAGATGCGTGCTCATTGCGCAGTTTGCACCATCATCATTGGTTTATCAGCAATTTTTTTCAGTTCAATACACCACAAAAATACGATACAATGAAAAGATAGGAAGGCGTCGAAGCGACTTGGAGTAGTCTATGGAATCAGACACACAACTTGGCCTGGGCGATGTAAAGAGGAGGCATGCACGCCGAATGAAAATTAAAAGAAGATAGCGTAGAAAAAAGGAAGCGACACGTGTGGAGTGACACGTCATGGAAGGCGAGATCGATAGGTGAGGTCGTGGTCCGGTAATCTTAAGGATGGACTAGTATTTATTTAGTAGTAATTGCTTGTATTTCGACTTGAATGCGGACATGCTCTTCGACTGTCGGATGATGGCCGGCGGGATACTGTTCCACACGTCAGATCCGGCGTATTTGATAGAGCGAGTTGCGCACTGGATGAAAAGCAACAGAAGATATAAAAACAATCTGCTCGACATGCTCGACGATTGTTGGTGTCCGATTTAGCCGTTCAGATACTGTTCCATAATTATATAGTTGAGCTCCGGCTTACTTGATAGAGCGATATGTTTTCATTTAAGTCGTACTGATCATAAGGTTAGTTGGACGAAGAGGACGCGCGTTTGTTGTAGACTGCTTATGCGCATTGCTTCCGAAGTGCAGAAGTCGCTGAATTTTGCGGGACAGCGGCCGCAATGGAGCTGATATACTACTGTCTTAACTACAAGTAATTAACGAACATTTTAGAGCACGTGCGCATACATCTATAGATTCTATGTAGGTCGTTTTCGCATTGATAGACGTAGATTGACAAGTGCTATTCAATTAAACAAACTGCAAATAGGCCTACATATAATTATTACAACATAAGATATATATATTATTATGTAATATAGCTCTGCATCTGCCTATACAATTACACATGTACGAGTTTATTGCTGACAATTTTACTAGATCAATACAAGGTTGCGATACAGTGAAAGATAGGAAAGGTGTCGAGACGACTGGGAGTAGTCTTCGAAATCAGAAGACCACCGGACCTAGGCGTTGTAAAAAAGGAGGCATGCACACTGAATGAAAAGTAAAAGAAGATAATATAAAAGGACAGACGACCAAAAACGGTGGCATGTGTCGGAAGGTGGGATTGATCTGTCAGGTCGTGGTCCGGTAAACTAGAGGGCTAACTAGTATTTATTCAGTAGAAATTGTTTGTATTTCGACTTGACTGAGGACATGCTCGATGACTGTCGGATAGCCAGCGAGATACTGTTTAGCCGGTTGAACACTGCAGGACAGGTCCTATGAGTAATATATTGGACTTATTTCGATTTATGCTTGGCTGTATAGTATATGCCATTCATCGGTTGTTATTAAAAATTTGACATGTGCACATTACAGAATCAATATACAAAATACAAATGTATTTCACCAATAGAACGCGCGATATATAACGTCATACGGGTATCCGTAGATTCCGTACATGAGTTTGACGCTATTCTGCTTAAATTCTCGGCGGTTGGGATTCACTGTCTTAAGCGTTGTTGCCATCATATTGTTGATGGTTTTTCGACACATTTGGTCATTTCTCTGCAAGTCGCTAATGTTTTGAATGGTTATAATAAGTATACTTAGCCACCGACTTATGTTCTAGACCAGGGGTGTCAAGCATACGGCCGGCCATACCGTTTCATCCGGCCCATGTAGCTGCCATTGACACCAAATTAAGAAAAGGTTTTAAAAGAACTGCACACTCCACATTGAGTTCACAGTATTATGGAAAATGGACCCAAAAGTAGTTATTCGCAGAAGTGAAAATGTCAGTTAAAACAGGTTTATGCAGGTTACATGTGAAATATAATTATAACACAAAAATATAATTTGAAGATCTGTGGTCAGTGGTCACACTCCTTATTCGCTTATGACTTCAGCTCCTTGGCCTCCAGCGAAACCCGAATCGTCATATAATAAATAATAATAATGAGCTAAGTTCAGCGTCTGCGTTTACGGTTAAATTGCTTGTATTCGTCACAATACATACACAGAACTATATTGTTAGATTACGACTAAAACAAAGCAATCAGCAATATGCCAACGTTTATAGTCGATAAAGCCGTTATGGTAGCAGTTTATATAACAATTCAACCAGCCAATCATCGTAATTTTTGCCAATTCGATTGTTTGCGAATAAAGGTGTTGATATCTAGAACTCCCCTATACGCTCCGTGATATACCGTAATATATTAATATGTGTGTAACTGCAGAGCATGGACTTTGAGGTATCATTTTCTAATTATTCTATTGGTCCGGCCCGCGACACCCTTGTCTAGACCTAAGACACCGATCATGCGGAGGGGGCATACCGAATACAGTTCTAGGCACAGCCTTCGCTTTTAGCGCAAGATGGCGTTCTACAGCATGAGCAATGAGCATACCAAGAGACTTCGTTTCTGCAAACACGGTCCCGCCAATACCCCCTGGCTGCTTAAAGTATCCGGATATAACAGGACTGACTTGCTGATATAGAACCATGTTCGTTTTGATACCCACGAGTGGAGTCGAAAGTCGCAATTTTCCAGCGACAGTTTGCTGGAACATTTGAAACCCTTATATAATGCGAAACGATATGCACAACCATAGATTACTGTTACGTTACGTCTTGGTAAAACAGCTCACAAATGCGACCATAGCTTCCAATAAGAATCCAATGCATTTCATCTTCAGCAGCAGAATCGCTATGTAACAGGCTAGCTCTATACGAACACTATCCGGAGTGCAGACGAAAAAGGGGGCATATTTCATGGAACGCAGGGCATGAATACAATGCATACGGCGCGCACGAAGACGTATTGATTACCACTAATTACTATTCCTATACGTTTAAGAGTCAAACACTACAAGTAAATGCAGGAATTTAACAATTATAGCCAAAAATAATCGCAAAAATACATATACGAATCCCTCACACTTGTACAAACTACCAATCTAGTTAGTTAGTGGACGGTCAACTAAACTACAGTTTTTTTAGTAGTTATAGATGCGGATTTTGAAAAGTGAGAAGTTATAGTTGTAGTTGAACATTTTACCTAAAATTAGCTGCCGTGTCGTCGCTTGGCGTGAATTATGATACCGATGTTCTGTCGTGTGATGTTCTTGCAGCCATTGCTAGCTTTATAGAGTCCTCATTAAACTAATAGTGGCGTAACCAAAAGGTGGGCTTCGGGAGTTAAAACCTCTCCCATTTCTAACGTTAGCTGATTAACATTGGAAAGCAGATCCGATTCCGATACAGGCCTAATTAAAATTAATAAGTTGCTTTTTCGGAGTTGTGTTCTAGTTAGTCAATTTGTTGCGGGTTTTGCAGGTCTTTCTAGTTCTAGTCGGGGTTGGGAGTCTTGAAAAGTAAGTATAGCTATGTAGTTCTAGCTGTGAGTTTTGAAAAGTGAAAAGTTCTAGTTGCGAATTTTGAAAAGTGAGTAGATCTAGTCCTAGTTGCGCATTTTGACGACCCATTAGTTTGTACATGTCTCGAAGAAACAATAATTGCCAGTAATTACCAGGCCTCCACAATTAACAGTCAAACGACACCAACGCAAACGCACGAACATAACAATTACAGCCAAAAATCATCGCAAGCCGACACACACAGCCCGTGAAGCTAAAACGCGACAGCTGTAGCCCGTACGCGCCACACGAAAGGCCGTGTTACGTCACTCAATAACAGCCGTAGGTAACGCTCCGTCGGAATGTCGAGAGAGAATCAAAAGCAAGTTGACCGTCGAGTGCTTTTCGTTTAGACTTCGCGAGAAGAAGCCTGAATGGAATGGAAAAGCGCTACATTGCTACAGTACCGGTAGCCATAAAATCAATCTTCTGTCTCGTGCGTTCGCTTATTGATCAGCACGCGTTTCGATGCCAGAAATCAGTCGTTCTAATCTTGTGCTAATCAGGCTACAGCAGACGTGTGGACAATACGATTGTAATAAAAGCTAGCAACCTCTTTTTAGCGAGACAAGCCTTCACTGGAGAGATACAGCGTAGCATAGTAGCGTAGCATACACCTGGGCACCCGACTACATCAGTTCTTCATTTCAAAACACCATAAGACTGCAATGCAACGGAAAGATAGCAAGGTGTCGAAACGACTTGAATCTTTGAAATTAGACTTGGTGATATATTTAGCGATGGCATAATCACTAAACTTTAAATCTTGCTCAAGTAGGCTTACGTTGTTACTCACACGAAATAATTAACAGTCATAACTAACGTAAAACGGCACGTGCATTTACAAAGGTCAGTTGAGTGTCGCTGGTATATAGTATTTATATAGTAGTATAGTAGAATACTCGGCAGATAGGTTAGTCAAACTCTATACTTCTGTCACAGAGCTGACCTCATATGCGCTCCTACAGGCTTGTACTGACAAAAAGATTTATGAATGACATTCAGAGGCAGCAATATGATATACTACATTTGTTTGTTGTTAATGTTCCGGTTGACGAAGCAATAAAATATCTCTCTCTCTCTCTCTCTCTCTCTCCCGGGACCACTTGACGGCTCGAATGCGGACCTTTTTAGCCTCGGTATAGCCTATATATGCTTTAACAAAATCCGCGAATTTGAAATTCAAACAGCAGTGAAAACCTTTACCACTGCCTTCGACTCGCTCTCAGCACTTTAGAACCGAGATTTAAAGAACTGACAGAAAATAAAACATGTAAATTGTCCCGCTAGCTGTGCCTATAAAATACAACAGTAAATAGGCTACATTTCGCTTATTGCTTTTGCTAATACTGCTTTACCGGATTTTATGTATAGTTTTACCGTATTTGTATCACTGTGTATTATTTCATGACATTTGTAAGAACCGGACGTAAGCAAATGTTAAAGTTTTGTGACTGGGTCTTTGCTAAAAAAAAAACAGTTTAGTAGCCCAGTTGTAGGAAATACTGTATCTCGAGTGCAAATAAATCCGTGTTCTTGGTAGTAATGGAGATGTGCTTGTGAATTCGTTCGGTTAAACATCGCGACGACCTGTCGGTAAATAGTGTTCACAACCTCGTCGCATTACTAGTGACTAAACATAGGGAATCGAGGGTTGAAATGTGATATCACAAGCACGGTTTTGGTAGACACGCCGCTTGTTTTAACGACAATTCATCACTCAATGTCAGATGAAGTTTGTCTCCGGGCTATGTTCTACTCAAACGCGAGATTACATTCGGTGCAACGATCCTTATTTGGGATTCTGGGCAAAACCAAGCACCCAATTGAGTATGAGGCTTCGAGTATCACTCACCAAGGTCACTATAACCCAGGGGTGTCAAACTCAAATGGCGTCGTGGGCCAAATTCAGGCCTTCAAATCGCTCGCGGGCCAGACCAGTCAACTGATCCCAAAATGTTACTTCGTGCTCTTGCTTTTCACTCGAATACCTCAAAAGCAGTAGATACTATACACGCGGATGATAGGTTTTTTAAATTAGCAAGTCGCAACACCTTTATTCTCGAACAATATAGCTGGCAAAAATACGATGGTTGCGGCCCGCGGGCCGTATGTTTGACACCCCTGCATTCCTGCATAACCCCACATCAGTATGAATGATGTGGAAAGTTCAAATATGTACCTTGTAATCGCCAGTTCTACATCACATTAAAGGTAAATTGGTATTTTTCATTGCACTTTGTTACAATGCTGTGGGTTGTTGACGACTTCACAATTATGTAATTTCCACTAACGTGCGTAGATTTGTACTACACTTTTTTGAATGCTTCAATACGACCAATCGAGGTTTCCACCCTTTCACGATAGGAAATAGCTTCGAAACTGTAATTCTAGTTGATAAACTGACGCAGTAACGTGCGTAGCTTTGTACGACATGTGTCGTATGCTATACAATGCGACCAACCGCGGTTTCAAGGCTTCTACAGTGGGAAATGTGGCGAAACTAGAATTCTTGTTGATTAATTAACTCTTAGTGACAAGGAGCGTACCATTTCAGTACTTGAAAGTCTCACTGCTCGATTCAGATTGGAGTACTCAAATCATTGTGCCAAGCCCTATTAATAAGTTGCTTCAGAACACACAAAATCAACCCAAATTGTAGCTTGCAATCGACCTGAGATAGGTAAATCGCGCTTTCATTCGTAAAACATGACACGGATGACGTGATCCTCCTGTGAGTCAGAAACAGCATTCACATGCATGTAGCAGGAAGCTGTGACGCCACTCGATTAGAAGCAACAGTCGATGCTAATTTGGAGGCTTTCAAAACCAAAAATCAGATTTTAAATCCTTTCGAGGTTGTGAGCATTTTGTATCAATAAAACAGATCATTGTCCGCAACACAATAGTATCGGGTCATCGGTACGTGTTGATTAGTCGCGTTTGTGACAAATCATTGACTAACCCTAAACAATGAACGCTTGATGACATAATCAAGACAGGAAGCTACTACCACTTACTGTAAGGTAGGCGTTATACCGTGTTTGCAATTTTACAGATATTTTACAGTTCTAGCCAAGTCAGTTTAACGACATTATGAGCTCCCGGGGCCCCAAATGCTTCGGGTGCGATTCTTCTCTCGCTGGGAAGCAATATTTGCTACAGGTGAGAATTAGCTTCTCTTTGGTATTATTTACTATTACTACGAAATGCTGTTCAGCGTTAGATGTTAGTTTTAGGACTATACAGCTGAACCACTAAATGGTAGATGCTAAATGCCAGTCTTATCGGTATATGTCAGCACGTTTAGTAGAATAAATGTTATTCAGCGCTCGAGGTGACAGGACTTACTGAGAGATGAAACTTTATTTTGATCGCTTATCATTTTCACGTTATCTGCTGCTACTTTTCATCAGAGATAATGAAAGTATTCATTGTTAGTACTCAAGTTGAAATATAAAGCGTAGTGTACTGAATTACAAGTAGAAGTAGTGATTCCCGAGTAATTAAAATAGTAAGTATTCTATAGGCCTACTTGAAGTGAAATTATAATCCAAAGTCATAACCACTTAAGAAGTAGAAGTACCGTCGTGAATTTCTACTCAAGTACAGGTATAAGTGTTGATTTACAGCACAGTAAAAAAGATAAGTAGTCTAGTCCTAGTTTTTAGGTAATTATCTTAGGTAATTATCTTTAGGTAACTGTTTTGTAGAAGTAGCCCAAAATTAAATTCATAACCACTGGGGTAAATAGTGGAAGTATAAGAAAAATATGCTTCAAGTGCTTCGAATAGTTTAGGTATTTCTTTGACCGCGCTGCTGTGCGGGCGTAGGAGTATTTTGAGGTATTTAAAAACAAAAAGATGAAATCGGTGAAAGTGTTGTCGTTAAATTGAGGCTATTCATCCCAAAACATACCTATTCGTATATTATATGTATAACTGTAACTAGCATACATATAGGCCACGGGATAGTGTCAAACCGGAAAGTGGTCTATAGAAAGATAGAAAATCACTGTTCTTGGCCAAACGGGTACCTGCTTGGAAGATTATACTCTCGTTGTTTTTTTTAATGTTACCTTTTCATTATATCACAATATTTTAGTGTCTTGAATCGATGATAATACTCAGAAATCGAACGAGCGTAAGTAAGTCCAGCATTAACCCCCACAACAACAACAATGGCCAATTGTCTTCGAAGAGGGATTATTTTGAAGACCCGCACGATTCAGTGCACATCAAAAGCGTCCGCCCAGTCGACAGCGTCACTTTTCTTGTAAATATCGCGGCCGCGAAAAGTTGCCGCGAACAGAAACATATTTAGTTTCGCTTGGCGAAAATATAGGTTTTATTACAGGGATAGGGCGAGAGGATTGCGCTACGATCACTTCATTTCCATGTCATTTCGTATCGAGTTTTGTGTTCCAGTCTCGGGCCAAAGAAGTCATATTTTAACCATCATTTCAAATGCGCGTAGTAGCATTCATTAATATACGGGGAAATTTCGAAGTTTTACTGCTAATATTGATGAGCCGACTAAAAAAGTGTCATTTTTTTCGTCCCGACTCCCCAAAAAAAACATCCCCTCATATGATAACTAGGGCAAGTTTTTGTTGCAGTTAAATCCGTGGAAAGTTGCATTTATTTTTGAAAAAAGTTGAAAAGTTGCAGAAGTTGCATTTTGACCACATTTTGCTCGGTTGACTAAAAAAAAGTCAATTTTCCAGCTCAGCTTCCGGCGTTGCTTCGATGCTGATTTACAGTGTTTCAGTCGTATTTGGCCGTGTATTTCACCAAAATTGAAAATACTTTCATGAAAAATCGAGAAAGTTGCAAAAAGTTGCATGTAAAAAATGGACAAAAGTTGCAAAAAGTTGCACTATAAGATTCCTTCAAACAGCTTAAAACAGCATTCTACATATCTTACGAGTATTTAGGAAGCTGCCGGAAGCTGTAAAAAAAAGTTGCAAAAGTTGCAAAAAGTTGCCCTAATGATAACCCTACCGTAGGACGTTAGAGGTGGCCTTCACCTAACGAGAAAATTCTCAGCTTTCCAAAATGAGATTACAATTAGAATTATCTTCACTGTACCGCTTACGGAAATATTTGAACAGAATTATTAAAATTTTAGCTACACAGTTTTTTGTAAATTTTATTACAATGACTGAATTGGCGAAAACTTAAAAATTGAATTTAACTCCTAATTAAAAGGAAATAAACCAGAATTCAAAGCTCACTTAATATAAAATCGAAGTTCATTCTCATAAGGTGCATGTAGGGCGCATTAGCAGCGTTAGGGCGAGGGTATTATACAGCAAATGAAACAGAAATAATAATACAATTTGTACAGGCTACACAAACGGGTTCTAATATGGGAAAGGAGAAATTTACGAAGTCAAATTTAATGTTATATAGTGTCACGATCAGAATTGATCACAAAATTGTATTCAGTAGTATAAGTTCAAGAAATCTAAAATATATAGAAACACGCAACTACAAGCAGAAAAGGTTATGGGAACTCGCACCGTTACCACCCCTGATGACGTGAGGTGCTACAAACTGCATTGGACTGAGTCATGTATTTAATATATTATTACGATCCTCCGCCTTATTAGATACGCAATTAACCCCTATTCGAATTGAATCGTATTGTTTCGACCCGTAAATTTCCTGTTACGTCGGTAAAGTCAGGCCCGCCTATCACGTCCTAGGGAGAAGAGCATTAGGATTTCTGACCAAACCAAACTATTTTACTACATTATTACTGAGTCCAAGAGTTCCAAATTGATCCGCTGCGGAAGCTCTATATACTGCTAACTAATGAGCGCCGTACACGTTCCATCTTCGGCAGCTACGGTGCAATGAAGTCGAACTGTACCCTATGTTATCTTGAGCCACCCGTCTAAACCTTTGTTATTTATATATCACCGAATTGCATCTTTCTTATGCATGGTGTTGATTTGCAACAAATGTCAAATAAAGCTTCACTATTTAAACGCGTGTTATTTCAGGACAGCAACAAATACTGCGTGGATTGTTTCGAGGCCAAGTTCTGCAACGCCTGCCAGACTTGCGGACTGAAAATCGGGACTGACAGCAGAGTGAGTTTGCGCGGAGTCGCGATCGCTTTTTGGCGGGAGAATTCGCGCTTAATACAATTCCCCGGCAGACTTAAGCAAAGTATACAAGATTTTCAAATTTTGGAACTAGAACTGAAGTAGAACTACTCACTTTTCAAAATGCGCAACTAGAACTAGAACCAGTCACTTTTCAAAACAGGCGACTAGAATTAGAAGTAGGCCCAGTCACTTTTCACAATACGCAACAAGAACTAGAACTATGACTAGTCACTTTTAAAATCCGCCAACTAGAAGTAGAACTCTAAAAAACAGTAATTGATGCACCGTCAATTAACTAGATTGGTAGTCTGCACAAATCCGATCAACATATATAACAAAAACACGAAATACCAGTCTATTCCCAGGACGTGACTTACAAAGACTCCCACTATCACGAGAACTGCTTCACATGCGGCGTGTGCGATCGTTCTCTGGCCGACACGAGCTTCACCAACAGAGACGGAAAGTTCGTGTGCGTTACGTGCTACGATGACAAGTTCGCACCGAAATGCCAGGAGTGTGGGAAGAAGTTTAAAGCAGGTAAGATATGGTTTTATATAGCTGCACACTGTGGCCTATAGGATTGTTGCTGTACTGTACAGGCAGGGTTGCATTTAAAACAAACATCAATTCAAAACAAACATGTGTAAAACAAGGCCCTTGTGACGTCATAGTGGATTTATATTGACAATTGAAAATATAAGGTAAATATAGCTCCTTTGACGAAATATCTACGTACTATAGTTGTTGAACCGACTATTTTGAGGGTTCTAACCATCCCATATCGTATACGTCGGCTATATCGGGTGGTAATTGTCCGTAGGCTCATACATCATGTTTTTTGGAAAGTATGTACACAATTATGGCATGATTTCACAACTTGAAAAAAAAAAATTTTTTTTGAAGGACCTTTGTTTAAAACACTGTTTAAAACATGTTTTAAGCAAAGTGTTTTGAACAACCATTTGCTTTAAATGCAACCCTATGTACAGGCGTTTGACATTATCGTCCTTATGAGAATGGACTATGGTTTGATATGACGTAAACCTGAAATTGTTGTGATTTTTTTTTTCTAATTGCTCATTGAATTGCAGTTTCCAGTTTTTGCGAATTCAGTAATTCTAATTCTAATCTAATTTGGAAAAAACTGTAGCTATTATTCTCATTCTTATCTAATTCAGAAATTCTAAAAGTGTTCTAGCTGTCTAGCTGTGTTTGATTGCAGGGACGCGTCGCATGGAATACGGAGGCGGTCAGTATCACGACGCGTGTTTCAGGTGCGCGTCTTGCGGCAACAGCATCGGCACGAAGAGTTTCGTGAAACGAGACGGTCAGGTTCATTGTGAGGATTGTTTCGAGTCGAACATCGCCAGCAAATGCGTCAAATGCAACAAGGTATAGCGTCAGCTTTTGCTTACGTGCAACTAGAAGTAGCTATTCCCGATTGATTATTCTGTGACTGATTAATGTTAAGTATAGAAGTAAAATAAAATTTCTACTCAAGAAGTAGAAATTTCACAATATAAGTATAAGTATTCTGGGCCTAGTTTTGCCTTAAAAACTGAAAAGAGTTAAGTGGAAGTAGAATGAGCCTTATAAACACTTGGGTAATATCTAGAAAATATTGGGAAACAGGCAAGACCTATACTTGAATAATCTGACAGAGCACAAATACTTGATCGAATCACTGATCTACTAGAAGTTGCCCAGCAGTAATACTAATCGCGATTTCCAAATCTTGTTCGCAGCCGATCAAAACGTCAGGCGTGACGTACAGAGACGAGGCGTACCACGCGAAATGTTTCACCTGTGCCGGATGCGACGTTTGCCTCGCCAGCGAGAAGTTCACCTCTCGAGACAACAAGCCTTTCTGCCTCGACTGCCACGTGGACAAGTTCTCGAAGAAGTGTTACAAATGCCGCAAACCCATAACAGGTAACGGCCGCCACGCACAGACTTGTACAAAGTACTGGATTTATATAATTCCAAACTAACCACTTTTCCAAACTCGCAACTAAAACTAGAAATACTCGCTTTTCAAAATACGCAGCTAGAACTAGAATTAGGACCACTCACTTTTCAAAACTCACAACTAGAACTAGAACTAGAACAACTAGAATGGTATTTAGTTGACCGTCAACCAGCTATACATTCGTAGTATAGTACAAGTCTGCCTACGCAGAATGGTTAAAGTTCTTGTCACTGGTACTCAGGTAGAAGTAATTGTATCCAAGTAGCTTACAAAAGTGAGTATATTCTAGGCCCGGTTTTGCTTAAAAAATGAAAACTTTTGATCAGATATAGACAAAATTCATAATCACTTGAGAAGCAGCCCAAATAGGCAGATAGTACTCTATCGTACTCGCGTGATCATCGTTACGAGTCAAGTAGGAAGAGAAGTATCGTAGTAACAAGTAAGTGAGTATTGCAGGCCAAGTTTGGCCTGAGAAGCTGAAAACTGTAATGCATCGTAAGTATAGGCAAAAGCCTATCTCAGTATTCCAAAAAAGTGGAAGTGATTCGTTACAGACCACCTCTGCCTATGTATAGAGTGCGACATGACGCGGTACAGGGTTTACAGGATTAAGACCGGAAGTAGCTTCATTTCCTGCGGGATTTCGTCTCGTTTATTTCTCGTCAAAACATCGAACAGCTGTCGACTCAAATAGCTTGGCCTCGCGGGACCCGTATTTATTTCCGGTTCATATTGCTTTGTTTCCAGGAATCGGAGGGGGCAAAATGATTTCGTTCGAAGACTTGGGCTGGCACGTCGACTGCTTCACCTGCCACACTTGCTCCACGCCTCTAGAGGGCCAGGGATTCGTGCTGCTCGAAGATGACACTTTCTGCGCGGATTGCGCGGACGCCATTGAAGTCAACTAAACTTACGGTTTAGATTTAGAAAATGATCCTGAATTCGAAATGACATCATCAGAAGAAATAGTGATTTTAATTTTTTTTTTGCAATTCATCGAGCACATATTCTTTATTTTAACCTCTTGTACTTTCTGCTCCCCGAAACCAGACTTGGCCAACTAGATAATTCGAATCTAATTTGTGAGCTGTTTCTATGCTTTCGTTTTGATTCGAATCGAATTTCTGCTTTTCCTGAAAATGCTGCAGGAGAACTGTATCGCGCGAAACGAGCTCGGTGTACAGACATTTGTCTTTCTCGTACTTATGAGAATCAACTTTGATTTGATATGAACTGAACACAATTGTGTTGTAGTTGTTTGTAATTCGGAATTAAAAGATGTTTTTCAGATTCTATTATAATCTTAGAAAAGCTGAATATTCTCTAGTTGTTCATATCTGGGCATAACGTGCTTCTGTATCTGTTGTCCAGCGCCATTTATTGCATGCAAAGCCTGGCATCTCTCAAACGCTATACTCAAATAGGCTACTACAGAAAAGACGCGAATCATGTACTTGCAGTTGGCTAAAAATTGCTCTGTCGATCCGCTGTTGCTTCGCACGTCTGCCACTGAATCGTAGTTGATACTGAACGAATCGTAGGCTATATGATGACGTGACGTGGCTTATCGCCAATAAAATGAGATCATGCTTTGAGGTAGGCGAGTTGGTTTTGCGGTGCAGAATGAAAGTTTTTGAAGAACTTCTTCGGGATACGGCAATTTAGGATTAAATGATCTACCCGAATATTTCCGACTTACACTCATCAAGGGTAGTCTCCAGCGACGAGTAGAGAATGAAAGTCATCAACACGGCCAGACTATGAAGTTCCAACCTTGTGCAAAATCCCGTCTCTAGTTTGTTTTGGCCAGACTTATACCAACTAACAATCTATAGTTGTTTGACGGTTAACTAGCTACTGGTTTTTCATCATCATTGGTTTATTAGCAATTTTATCAGTTCAATACACCACAAAAATGCGATAGCCTACAATGAAAGGATAGGAAAGTGTCGAAGCGACTTAGAGTAGGCTAGTCTATGGAATCAGACACCCACCTGGGTCTAGGCGATGTAAAGAAGAGGCCTGCACACTGAATGAAAAGTAAAAGAAGATAGTATAGAAAAAACAAGCGACAAAATGGGTGGCATGTCATGGAAGGCGAGATCGATAGGTGAGGTCGTGGTCCTGTAATCTTGAGGATGGACTAGTTTTTTGAGTAAGTTCTGGACACAAATTTTTATAAGAGATCGAGTTGCTCTAATTCTGTCTACCCCGTTTCCTTTCTCATTTGCAGTTCAGGAATTCGTATTATCACTTCTGTCACAGCTAGTTCTCGTTCTAGTTGCGAGTTTTCAAAATGAGTAGTTGAAAATTGACAATAGTCTGGTTATGATGCATGTGCTGCTCGATACCACAGCCTAGCGGTCGTTTCAATCCGCACAACTGCTCGCAACACAATGACCCATCGTAGGGGTTCAGTCATGACTTCTTTAGTAGGCCATGGTTCAATTCAGTTCAGTTTATTATTAAAATTTCCTCATTTCAAAACACCACAAGACTGCGATACAATGGAAAGATAGGAAGATGTCGAAACGACTTGGAGTATATAGTCTCTTGAGATCAGGCACACACCTTGGCCTAGGCGACGTAAAGAGCAGGCACCCGATTTTTGTCGCTTGCCTTTTTCTATTCTATATCTTTTTTTACTTTTCATTCAGTGTGCATGCCTCCACTTCACATCGTCTAGGCCAAAGTGGGTGTCTGATTCCATGAATTACTCAAGTCGCTTCGACACCTTCCTATCTATTCATTGTATCAAAGTTTTGTAGCATATTGAACTGATAAAAATTGCTAATAAACCAATGATGATGATTATGTAGCCTACACTGAATGAAAAGTATAAGAAGGCGACAACATGAGGTGGCATGTGACGGTACAGGCGAGATCGATGTGTCAGGTCGCGGTGGTCCGGTAAATTAGAGGGCTGACTAGCATCCATTCAGTAGAAATTGCTTGTATTTCGACTTGAATGTGGACATGCTCGACGACTGACGGATGGGCGGCGAGATACTCTTCCATACATTAGGTCCGGCATATTTGACAGAGTCATTATTTTTCGCGTCGATCATATGGTAGTTGGACGACGAGGACGCGAGTGTGTTGTACGTATGCGGTTTTGATATACCGAGGACAATAAGTCATTGAAATTTTCGGGGCAGTGACCACAGTGGAACTGATACATAAACTTGGCAATTTCTAGTTTCGACATATTCTTTATGTTTAGGACACCGAATCTTTTAAGTAGTGATTTGTTGGACGCACAATCTGGCCCCATTGGAGCCCTGGCTATGATGAATAGGACCCGATGTTGGGTTCACTATCTTTTTTACGCCATCGGCCACCGTTGAAAATTTTAAAAAGTGTTACCCCTGTTACCCCTATCTCTTCAACCTTCTGAAAAAAAAAACTTTATTTTGATTTCAAAGCTAATATAAATAGTAAGCGATAGTTAGAATGATAGTATGATATATATATAGGCTACATCAAAATTAAAATAATAGCACATTCGTTATAGTAAATACATATTCTGTTACTGTGATGGTTGAGCGCGTACTTGATCGACATTATCTTTTTACTTTCTGCGGGTTGACGATGTAAATAGCCAGCCGCATGCCATATTAAATATCCAAGTCACCGTTTAACATTTGTCTCGGATATTTTCGGATAGTATGGTAACCATAGATGTGTGGTTTAATTACACATCACAAAAAATAAAATAATCAACTATATAACTGAATAGACAGTGGACACCTTGCGATATGACTGGTAACACATTAAAGTTGTTTTGTCAAAAGAACAAACAAATACAAATCAGCCAACCCAAACCATAGCATTTGTAAATGCGGTATGCCCAGTATCAATACAGTTTTTTTCGGGTTCTTAGAATGAGATTCTTCGGATTCGGACGAATTTTAAGTGAGATTCTTCAGATTCGGGCAGATTTGGACGAGATACTCCCGTTTTCGGACGGATTTGGGTTCTCAAAAATCAAGATCACTGGTGCTGTTCTGCACTTGGAAATGAGGTGATAAAGATATCGAATCTTAACTACATGGCGAGGGAATTCTTTGAAAACTCCTGGCACACTCTTCCCAATTTTCGGTCCCGTATATATTCAATAGACTGTTTGTGTCAATGTATACAGTTTTTGCGGCGTGCAAACAGATAAGATCACAAAGATAAGTTTTATATGCCAAGTTTTCCAAGAAATGCTACAGATTTGTACAAACTACTGAACTAAAACTAGAACTATAATCACTTTTCGAAATCCGCAACTAGAGCTAGAAGTCTGAGCCCGCAATCGCTGCAAGAACATCACACAAAACCTTAGTATCATGACTCACGCCAAATGAAGACACTGTTTTCTAGTTGTTTGGCAACTATTTATTTCTAAATACGCAACTAGAACTAGTGCCTACTCATTTTTGAAATATGGCAACTGGAATTAGAACTAGAGCTACTCACTTTTCAAAATTCTCAGCTAGAACTAGAACTAATCAAAAAACGAGTAGTTATAGTTGACGGTCAATTTAGTTTTTACAAGTCTGGCTACAAATGCCAAGAATCGATAGCATGTAACCACCACCACGTACGTGTAGTTGAAGAGTACTCGAGTAGAAGTAGAATTAACGTCGTACATACGAGAAGTATGTATTATAGTTTTGTCTGAAAAGCTGAAAACTGCCAAGTAGAAGTAGAGTAAGTATTGCAAGTAGGCGAAGTTATAAGAGTCAATAATCAGCGGTTTTATTCGCTCAAGACACAGCGTAAAACGAGATGTAACGAATAGGGCTGGGTTACAATGATTCAAGTTTCCAATATGAATAGGGTATTGGTTCTAATGATTCGAACCGGGTGGTGAGAGACAATTTTTTTCGAGTACTGAAATCATACACTCCGTGCCACTAAGAGTTCATTTATCCACGAGAATGATAGTTTCAATACTATTTTCCACTGTGGAAGCCTTGAAACCTCGGTTGCTCGCATCGTATAGCATACGAAACATATTGTGCAAAGCTACGTACGTTAGTGAAATTGACATAATTATGAAGTCGCGAACAACCCATAGCATTCTCACAAAGCCCAATGAAATTGAAAAAAATACCAAATTATCTTTAATGTGATGTAAAATTGACATTACATTCTTTGTGGTCGCATAATATAGTTTACATGTTTGAATTTACCACGTCACGCTGCTGTTATGGTATCATACCGTGCGATACTCGAAGCCTAATACTCGGCTCAGAATCGAATCGCCCATGTACTATGTACTCGGTTTTGGTCAGTCCTAATGGAACAGGTCACAATAAACCAGTGGTTCTCAACCGCCGGTCCGCGAGGCATATTAGGATTGTATACCTTAATTTCAAGATGCAAGATGTTGCAGGCTTGTCCAAATGTCCATAGGTAATATAAATAAAACGTCAAATTTTAAACTGATGAAGAACTTCGCGAGGTAAGATAAGGCCCGGAAACATGTTCGATTTGACTTAAAGTTCAAGCTGTCTCCGGTGACGACAGACGAGCGACACACTAGGTACGAGCTGACTCGCTAAACCGCTCAATTCGTACGATCATTCGTTGTCGATTCATTAATTTTGTGGATGGCCAGGTATCGCTGTGGCTATAGGTGTTTTCGTCCGGCACATTGTACTCGTATTAGGCTACGTTTGGTAGTAGTGGGAAATGAGCAAGATAGCTGGACAAGGTACTTGGTCCTACTCCAAAACGCTTCATCTCTGGATATTGTCGAAGAGAAGAATATTATTTGAGTTGGCGCGGTCGGTTAATCCATGGCCTTCGGCGCGAAATTAGCTTATGTTTATCTGGGCAAGTCAATTTTACCTCGACTCAGCACTCAGCAGACACTACCGTAAAATCACATGACTACCATCATAAACATATTTAATTACGATAAAAACCCTCAAAATGTCACTATCTTGTACAGAGGTGGCCAACCCGCGGCCGTAGAAGGATATTTGTGCGGCCGTGGACGCGTAATTCAATTAGTATGTGTAGTCGGCCGTCGACAAGAAAATTGAATTTACGAATTGACCTCCGAATTTTTGATATATTTTGATTAATCTTGAAATTTTCTTCGCGCTAATCGCGATTCAATGCTACTCCATTTTTCGATTTTAATATATTCGTAGCGCCATTTGCAATCTGAGCCCCACAGTACAGACAGATGCGAACAGCGGAGGAAAATGATACACCCGATATAGAAATACCAACTTGGAATCGCGCCCTCCTCACGAAAGAAATTTGTTTCTGGTACGTTTGGGAGATTCCATGCAATATCTTTCCACTATACCGACAATCCTGATGGGAGGTTAAAAAATAACAAAACGCAACAAAGTGACTACCGGAAATCACAATTGGCCCACCCGAAGATTCATGATCATTTATAACTTGCCCTAAATTTTCGAAAACACTCCCTCCATCAGTTTTACCGATGAACCTGGTCGCATTGGCTGAAAAACGATAAATATTTGATAGCAATATGTGAAACTACGAATATTAATGACGAAATTTATTCGTGAATCGGAAAACTTTTTCGCTCTTCGCGCGACCATATCCATTCCCAGTGAATATTATTCATAACATGACAACTATGTAGCGATTTCGGTGCGTATAGTAAGACGATATGAAAAAGTAGATTAGTCCGGAGTTCACCAGAAATGGACATGGTCGTTAAACATGGGCATTTCGCGACCAGTTAGTTCACTACGACCATGTCCTGGAATGCGGCTGTAGGCCATATAAGTAATCGAAATGCGACCGTGAACAGTAAAACGATTTGCCACCCCTGCTATAGTACCATACTCAGAGAAAAACGGCTGCATACATTACATTTTGGGTTGATATCAATTTTTAAGGTCCCTCGTTTCGCCAAATATCTTTAGAAAATTTACCGGTCCACGAGGTGAAAAAGGTTGAGAACCACTGCAATAAACTATAAATAATGTATACGAAGGCTTGTTTGTGAACAGGACACGGCATCGAATTCATGTCGTGTGATTCGTCATGCGAGTCAGTAATAGGTATTCCACGCGCGAATGACGCGTACCAGGAAACCACGAAGTGAAGCGAATCGAAGCGAATCTAAATATCGGATTGGAAGAGGAGATCTAGTTTCGAGATCAGAGAGCAGTTATAGATTTCACCTGCAGGGTTTTCGGCAGATTATGACCACCAGAAAAATGTTAGAATGGCTAAATTCAAAACACTTGAAAATAGATTATATTAAGAATTTAAAACAAATACAACAAAAATCAAGTTCATTTCATATCAAATCAGAGTTCGTCGCCATAGGTGTCCGGTCAATACCGAGAAAACCATTACCGAGAATGTCATTACCGAGAATGGACACCACCGAGAATGGACATTACCGAGAATGGACACCACAGAGAATGGACATTACCGAGAATGGACACCAACGAGAATGGACATTACCGAGAATGCAATATATGCAATGCAGGCATGTTATGCATATGCATGCACAGGTCGTGTGAGTGCATGATGGCGTTGCCACATTCAGTAGCGATGCTCAGGTATAAATTTCTCGACAACGTCAGTCCCAGTTAGCTATATTCTTGACATTGGCCATTCTCGGTAATGTCCATTCTCGGTGGTGTCCATTCTCGGTGATGACCATTCTCGGTAATGTCCATTCTCGGTAATGTCCATTCTCGGTAATGTCCATTCTGGGTAATGGCGTTATCGGTAATGTCCATTCTCGGTAATGGTTTTCTCGGTATTGGTATAGAACCCGTCGCCATAAGCATGAGAATGGCTAATGTCTGTGCAAGTTTGACTCGTTTCGCACGATACAGTTCTCCTGTAACATTTTCAGGAAAACCAAAAATGAGATTATAGAATTGAAAAGAGAGCATAGAAACATTTCACATTAGATTACCAGCATTTTATACTAATGTGTCTAAACTAGTTGTCAAAATCTTGTTTGTGATATCAGTCGAGACAGTTCAGTTCATCTAAGTTCATTGATAATAATAATTTTATAATTTCAAAACATCTGAAAACTGAGGTTCATTCAGCTGCGTTGTATCTGTCAATCACGTCAATTTTATGTCTCGACGTTAGATAGACGTTGATAACATTTAACCTCAGCCGACAATTTATGAATTATGATGAACTGACGCGAACTTTGACCTGTGACTGTGAGTCATTGATGTAACGAGTTGTAATTCGGTTGATTCTTGACCCGATATCTTCAAGATAGAGTTTGGTTCGCAATTAAGTGTCCTGATAGAACATTGTATTTAGGGATGGGGTCAATGTAGTTGTTTTTAATGCTTTTATAATGCCTGGAATCAAGAAGTCAAGTCGAACTGCAAATCGAACGCAATAAAAATTAGAAAATACTAGTCACGGGTTAAAGTAAATTGCTGGATTTACTAGTCACTAGATTAGTAAATACAAAATATTTCTCGGACAATTCAGCGTGCGACACATTGAAGTATACGCCATAATAGCATGGGTCACTTTAGCGCGTGACTTCATTCATATCCCTAAAACTAGGGTTACCATACGCCCTCCTTTAGAAGGATTTGTCCTCCTTTTTCAAAAATCGAAAATGCCCACCGACGACTTCCAAATATTCTCCTTTTTGATAATTCGTCCTCCTTCATAGCTTTGCGAGGCAGGCGATTGTACAACAGACAACTAAAAAATGCCATAAATGACGCGAAATCAGCATTTCGACTGCAGTGACGGCAAGGTTGACTTAAAAAACCGTCAACTCCATCCTATTTTATGTGGGAGTCGGTATTTCGGAAGTTGAAATGACCTTTTCTTGGTCAACCAAACAATATTTCCCGCAAAAAATTTAAATTGCTCGTTTTCTCATCCGCTATTATTTTTGTAACTATAGTGAAAACTGACCTCTTTTTCGAATCTCAGAACATGGTAACCCTACTAAAACTAACCCAAATCTCAACCCTACACCCAAGTTAATATTTCTATATTGTCGCTGTTGGAATGAAAATTTTGATTTTCTGTAAGTTTGAAAACTGGATCTCAAAATTGAAAAATGGAGATAAGCTACTTTGATTTCGCCGCGACGATATATCCTAACCCCAACCCTAACCTTGAAATCAATACTCTTATATATCCTAACTCTATAAAATAATCCTAGCTCCGTCCCTAAACCTACTCAAACCTGAAATCTAACTCCAAATCCTATCCTAACACTGAATTTATCACCTATCCCTAAACCTAACCCTAAATCCAAACCCCAAAATTAAATCGAATCCTAACCCAACCCTCACGCGAAATTTAACCCACATGCTCAAGTGTCGCATGCTCATATGTCCACGGACCAAACATGATGTACCCAGTGCAAAAATCACCTGATCCAAATTGAAAGTCTTGCTTCGAATCAGGGGTAATCACAGATGATTCTGTTAGAGATTCGAAATCCCCCATATGCACCCGAATACCAATGTTTCAGACTCGACACCGACGTACGTTTGTGTCGTATCGCTTTAAAGCAGTGGTTCTCAACATTTAGTAAACATGTGAACTCCACATTTTCTCATAAGTACATAAATGTACCACATTACACATGTAATAATTCTTTGGCACAAAATGAACTTTGAATGAACGAACAGTGTTAAAAGAAAAAAATCATTGAAACATGATTTTCATGCAAAACAAAAAGATGATAATGAATAGGGTAACCATACGTTCTTGTCTAGAAGGATTCGTCCTCCTTTTTCAAGAAATCGAAAATGTCCTCCGAGGACGCCCAAATATTCTCCTTTTTGGTAATTCGTCCTCCTACATAACTTTGAAAGTCAATCGATTGTACAGGCAGAACTGAAAGACGCCATAACTGACGCGAAATATTGATTTCGATGGCAAGGATGACTAAAAAAATAACCACAGATCGGGTCTTCCCGGAGTTGATTTGGAAGAATGACCTTTTTTTTTATTCAACACGAGAGTAGGCCTATTTCCAGTCAACATTTTCAAACTACCCGTTTTCTCGTCCGATTTTATAAGTTTTGCGATTTCAAAAATAAGTGTCTTCTTTTCCGCATCTCAAAAGATGTTAACCCTAATAATGAATGTAAAGTTCAAATCATTGTGACTTCTGTTGTATGAGTCGCGTGTGTTTTGACCTCCTGCTGCGAACCTCTGGGGTTCGTGTGACCCTGGTTAAGAACCATCACTTTGCATATTTGCTAAAAGCTGCAATTTTCAAGCCGGCAAAAGGATTTCCAATCAATGTCAGCTTATACGCGAGCGTTCGAATTCGTTTGCGATCGAAACGGTTCTATCTTGACCGCATTACAAATTTCCACAACAATATTTAAGTATCGGTTTCAAGGCAATCCATCATGTTAGCGTGCATTTTAAAAATTGATGCGTCTTCTCGTGTCGAACGGAATTAAATTGATCGCTCCTGGAAATTGCCGTCAAATTTCCGGGATTACCGGATTTCCGGCGTTGAGTCACCTGTGAATGGAGAGTCATTCAGATTAAGAATAAGAGAGAGAGAGAGAGAGAGAGAGAGACCTTATTTGTCAACCATCTAAATCAGTGGTTCCCAACCTTTTTTGACTTATCGCCCCCTTTTGAAGCTCCACACCGATCATCGCCCCCAAATATTGGGAAACTAAAAACAGCATTTCGTCAGCCCCCCCGAAAAAAGTTGGTCTTTGGCCCCATAGGGTGATGAACCAAACCCCAGACCCCCCTCAGCCAGTGGGCCTTTTGTCGCTATATATCAACTATACCCTATTTCATGTACTCTTGGTGACTCATCGTATTTCGCCTAAACGCGCGAAGCGCGACAAATTTATATAATTCATGTTTGAATCGGTCAATATGGTCGGGAATTGCATATATATTGCTATCAATTTTTTATCCTCTTTCTGCTCCCGTAATCAGATTTACCGGTAGAGCTGAGTGTGGTGTGCTGGAAAAGGTAGGACCCCTAAATAATAATTAAACATCTTCGGGCGGAATCGTTGTTACATTGACTTCGTTACATGATGCTATTTCGTGACCTCCTATATTTGCTATGTCAGAAGATATGGAAATCGTTAAAACGTACCAAACTAAAAAACTCGCATGATTTCGAATTGGTAGTTCTGTACTGGCAAATAATTTTTTCCTTGCGGGATGGCAATTGTCCTGTAGGGTTAAGGTCGCCAGAACAGAAACATTCGACGCCCGCCATTGAGGCGCCAATGGACAATTAAACATATATGTTTATATATCGAAGTTTTCGGTCAGCACAAGGGCATTCCTTTTCGGCCAAGGCCTTCTCGCTGCTGATCGTTCTGGCACACTTCTCGGAGTCGCATGTTACATGGCCTTTTACTTCATATGTCTTGGTGCGTCGTGGTGCAGTAATGGCCGACGCCGAGGTCTCCCATTTCCATAAATCATGCGTATTTTTGTTGGGTGACGGGTACCCCAAAATCAAGATATATGATATTATTAAGTCGCGCCCAGCGCGAAAAATTTCTAGAAAAGTTGCATGATTTCTAAAAGATTACTCTATATTTGATGCTATTTCACGAAATAATTTGGGGACCCCCTCGAGCTCTGGCCCCCACCCCCAATTGGGGAGTTTAGGATGCGGTAGTTACGGTCCTGACTCCAATATAGCCGTTTTAACGAGCCATCGCCCCCTATCGCCCCCTTCGTTGCTTTCGCCCCCTTCGTTCGTTTTCGCCCCCCTATCGCCCCCTTCGTTATTTTCGCCCCCCTAGACCGTCAAATCGCCCCCTGGGGGGCGATATCGCCCACGTTGGGAACCACTGATCTAAATCAATAACAAAAATGCATTTCACTGAAATAGGGTATACAATAAAGATGAGCTGCGGGAGGCTCGATACAACAGAGCCATCAAAGTTGATCCATTCAGGAAAGGAGCATCTTATTACAATAGACATCGTTACACTCAAAGCTTTAGAGATTATCTAATACAATTTTTTTAGCAATGATGCAGGAGCAAATACACAAAATTACACAACATCAGGAAAAAATTAGAAATTAATGGATAAAATTGGTCAGTGCAAATAAGACATGAGATGATTACTTTATCAATGTAATCGATTACGATTACGATTACAGCAAAATCGCGGAGTAGTCGATTACGATTACAATTCACGATTAATCCATGCATGGTGCAAATACAATTTAGCCGTAGCTGGAGAGAATAGAATTGAAACATTGCTGTTTGAATTCACAAGAAGTTGAGCCCGAATATTTGGGAATGACACTCGTCAGGGGTCATCGTCAGCAACTAGCAAAGAATTGGAAAGAACATTGTTTATCAACAATAGTATCACAATTCTCCATTATCCATCCAATTCTCTACTAGTTACTTACGATTACCCCTGACGATTGTCAGCCGAAAGTATTCGGGTTTATTGCAATATCAATATATTATTCAATTGCGTATTGAAGTTCTGTACCTCCACGAAGCTCTTATTCCATGCACTGACATCAATATATTATATATAGCCTACTCGATTGAATTTAGCACAAGACTTGTACAGAGACGGACAAGCTAGACTAAAATTTTGTATGATATTGATGAGTATCCAAGGGATGTGGAACTGATTATATCAGAATAGTGACAGTATATAAAGACTTTTATCTTTCATACGTGACAAAAACTGCATCAATATGATACAGAAATATGAAACACAGTATTCGATGTCGGACAGAAATGACCTCAGAGATGAACTAGTCTGGTCATAAACAAGTTCACTGTCTCTAATTCTAGGTAACTTATACTACAACAGATAAATATGGTAGCAAAGTCTTGATCAAGTACGGTAATATAGTGTTACTAAGACGAGTTTAGTCGAGTTTATTGTTAATAACTTTATCCTCTTAAAACACCACAAGATTGCGACGCAGTGAAAAGATAGGAAGGTGACGAAACGACTTGGAGTAGTCTTTGAAATCAGACAGCCACCTGGGCCTAGAGCATTAAATGAGATGCATGCACGCTAGATAAAAAGTAATGAAATATAAGACAAAAAAATACAACGTCTAAAAATGCGGTTTTGCATGTGTCAAAATGCGATAGGTCGATATTTTAGATCTCATCACGCCCGCGTTATAAATAAGTCCGCTGTTTGCAATTCTAGGTAATTTTGCAGTAAACATACAAATCGGAAGCAAAGGTCAAGTATAGTAATAATTTTACAGAGTATAAGTAGAAGTAACGCTGTAAATTTGTGCTCAAATAGAAGTAGCGATTTGCAAATACGTAAAAAAGTAAATATTCGAGGCTTCTTTTTGCCTAAGAAACTGAAAACTAGCAATAAGGAGTAGTCTAAAATCGTAACCACTTGAGTAAGTAGTGAGTAGGCTAAATCTACTTGAGTACATCGAAAAGTAGAAGTATTTCGTTGCTGAGTGTTACTGTGACGACAACAGTAGATGCCGATAAGAATTGGACAACTAAATTATTTTCAACTGTTCCAAATTCTATTAGAATTAGAATAATAGCCATATAGTTTGTTTTTTTCAAATTCGAATAAAATTAGAATTATAGCTACACAATATTTTCCAAATTCGATTTAAATTAGCAAAATTGGCAAAAAGACTAAATTTAAATTCGGAAATAGAAGGAGAAATACAACAAAAATCAAGTTCACTTCGTACCAAACCAGAGTTGGTTCACATAGGCACGATGGCAAATGTCTGTACAGCAAGCTTGGCTCGTTTCGCACTGTGTGACTCTACAGTATACACCTGTGGCCTTTTCAGGAAAACTATCAATTAGTATTAAGATGAGAGCATAGAAACATGTCACAAATTAGATTACAATCGAAATACCTCTGATGAGTCTAATTAGAATGGCCTAGTTGTCCAAGTCTTATGTCGAGATGCAGCTTCAGATATAATTCACAACAATGCGTATCATTATATCTTCTCAACTTGACATGCATGCAAGAACAGTCTTGAGTTGAGCGAGTCAATCTCTGCATTCTTTACGGCCTCTAAAAATATCGAACACAGCCCCAGGCTATCACCAGTCCTATAGCGACGTCGCGTCGAGATTTCAGTCGCTGCCAGAACGGTGACGTATGGCAACTGCTGCTTTTCGAAGGGAGTTCGAGTTACGAGGTTCGCAGGAGTTGAGATTTGAACGGGTTTGCGTATAGGGATCGTTTTGAAATAAACAGGCCGCGCGTATAAAGGAGGATTAAAAGTTGAAATCAGATGATAGAGTATATTGTTTTAGACTACACGGGCGACACACGTTGTCTTGATAATTGTGAATCGACAGTTTCAAATCAAAATTGAACTACTGTATATAATTCTTGACTCATTAGAGCCACATGCAGGTTATCTATAGATTATAATAATAATTCTATTCTAATCTGCGAAGCGTTTTTATACTTTCGTGTTACCACCAATCTAACTTCTGGTTTACTGATTTTCTTTGCAATCCGGAATTTCATTCAATTTTTGAGATTTTCGCGAATTCAGTAGTTCTGAGTCTGACTTGGGCAAAACTGTGTTGCTTTAATCATATGTCTGATCTAATTTGAAATAGCTGGAAATTTTATGGTTTTTCAACCCCAGTCTTCATGTTTCGGAGGCTACAGCCATATGAGATTACTTTGGGTGACTTTCTAATGCACCCGGTCGCGCGTGGGGGGCGTGTCCTACAAAGCAGCAAAGTAATTCGCGCGATGCGCGTAACTTCAGTTCAGTTTGTTAATAATTTGAACATGCGAATTTTTATTCACTTTTTGATCAGTATTTCAGCATTTTCATCAGTTAAAAACAGGACAAGACCGCGATAAGAGAAAAAGAATAGGAACAACTTTCAATCAGACTCCCGCTAATCGATCAGATCGATAATTATGACGTCACTCGCTATGTTGTAGGCGGTAGCTTTGCTTCCCAAGTCAAATCGCTTCTTTCCGTCTTTATGATCGGACTTGTAATTCGCTTAAACGGTTTCGTGGTGAACAAAACGCTTACTTTTCGTGGCCTGACGTTTGACGGAAGCTTTATTAAAATGATGAATATTAATGCGACAGATATTTGACATTCTTTAGAAAATTCCCGAAGCCATTCGCAGGAAATCGCGTATCGTAAACGCAGCGCCGCGGGCGCTCCATTTGCGATGGTGGGCGAAACTGTGTTGTCATAAAGACATCCTTATCGGATACCTTGTCACGTAAGATATAGGAAGAACATCGTTGCTTCAAGATATTCATCGTTATGGAATTTCACGTTTTATTTTATAAAAGTTATGAACCAACGTTGGACGACTGGAAAATTTTAGAATTAAAATGATAGCTACACAGCTTTTTTATTCAAATTCGATTAGAATTCGAATGACTGAATTCGCAAAAACTTTAAATTAAATCAAGTTCAGTTCCTATCAATCCGAGCTGATTTCCATAAGCGTGAGAATTACAAATGTCTGTACACCGAGCTTGGCTCGCTCCGGTCAGTTCACCTGCAGCATTTACAGGAAAGCCAGAAATTGGATAAGAATTAAAATGAGAACATAGAAACCTTTCACAAATTAGAGCATAATTAGATTACCGCAATTCGCTGTAATGTGTCTCATTAAACAGGTAGAATGATGCCGTTGTCCAAATCTGGCGCGAACAGATAGACCGTTTGTGTGTGAATGTCAAATCTGGTTGCAATTCGGAAATCTGGATTTTGTCAACAAATATTGCCTGCCGTATGACGTCATGGTATTGTCAAGTCACAACAATGTGGCTTCTATTTTATACAATCGCCCTTTGTTTCCAGGATTATAGTTTCTTAAAATAGCCGCGTTAAAGGCGTGATGGATATCGGCATCTACGGACGGGAAGGTCCCAGGCGAGTGTGCCATCTGGAAAGGGGTGAGTTTTCGAGGTTATAGTTAGAGTTCACCGATAATAAAAATAAATCGGTATCGGCTTTTTGACGTGAAACTATCGGAGATTATATCCGTATAAATAAAAAATATCGGTATCGGACTTTAGATGTATAAATATCGGTGATTATCGCGCAGACACAGCATGCTAGGTGGTCGGGAATCAGAGGATTATGAGTGCTAGACTAGGAATATTCAAATATTTATTATTGATTACAAGCACAAGTGGTCAACGTAGCCAGTGTTGGTACTCAAGTAGAAGTAGAAGTAACGTCGCACATTTCTACTCAAGTACAAGTAGATGTGGCGGTTGTTGAGTAAGCAAAAAAGCAAGTTTTCTAGGCCCAGTTTTGCCCCCCCCCCCCAAAAAAAAAAAAAAAAAAAAAACGGAAAACTGGAACGGAAGTAAATATAATATACTTTGTTACTGATCACGTCTGCTTACTAGTCTTACTAGTCAATGACTGTAGAGCTGTACTAATATATGCTGTGAAGTTTTGGAAATGCGCCTTAAGCTAGATGCCATATTCTTTTAAATATCGGGTGAATTTACCGGTGAAGGTGCTACAGTTATCGGTTTTATCGGTATCGGCTCAAAAATACGATATCTATTTACAGATACGTCTAGCAATAATTGCTTGCTAAGTACAGGGCGGGGTTCGAGACAGTCACGAAAATCACGTAATTGTGACTCAACGCCAGCCAATCCGGCGACCAAACTTACAAGTCGTGTTCTGACTGGCATTAGCTGATGGCGTGTGACAATTTGATATCATTTTATTCACAGAGTAGTCATCGTACTCAAGTAGAAGTAGAATTAACGTCTTACATTTCTACTTAAGTTCAAGTACAAGTAGAGATCTCCAAGTAACTCAAAAAGTGAATATTCTATGCCTAGTTTTGCCTAGAAAACTGAACACTGTCGAGTATAGAAATAGAAACAGTTTTCACCATAACCTCTTGAGGAAGTTAGCGTAAGTAAGCAGATCCTACTTGAAGTTGAACTACTGGAATTGAAAAGAGTCCACAAATTCTGAACATCGTTAAGAGCGACTCCCTCAGTTTGCCCGCTGGAATAGAAATTCGTGAAACTGAATCTTCTTCGTAATTGTTGTTGGCGCGACTGCCATAGACTCCGATGTAGATCTTTGTTGCCTCATTATTGCCTTATCGCGAGCTGTTATCGCAACAGTGTTCAAAAATGCCATCACAATAGTGTTTATGGATATCTTATCGCAAGGTTAAGAAAAAGAAACGTTTCGACAACGTTCAAAGAATGTTGCCCACGGCTTCCGAACTGATCACCGTCATTATGAAGCTAGTCACGAAATGCGGGTTTATTGCAACGGGAGTGACAACATGCAACAAATATGCAAATTTTGTCAAGATTGGTAAAAACGGGTCTTGCTCAAACCACGGCTTGTTGAGATGGATTGTATTTGAAAAAACGGATTTGATGATTTTAACCGGATTTACGATCACTTTAAAGCTCGGATTTTGACTTGGATTTATAGACAGGAGACAAATTTTAACTTTAGATTCGCACTTGGACACGAAATTTCTGATATTTCTCAATTTTCATAAGACTACCGAACAAATTTCAGCCATAAACAGAATTTGACTTGAATCTATAGACAAGAGACAGAATTAATAATTGTTGGATTTGAATCTCAAAATTGAAAAAAAAATTCGCTCATCAATGATAAATACAAAAGACAGCAAAGTTATAGACTAATGCAGAACGAGGCGGAGACATCAAAGCCAGCACGCGATTGCCCGAGGGCTTGAAAACCGTTATCGATACGCTCATCACAAGTCCGATTATGATTCACAATCGAGTGATTTTGTTGTTACAAGCTTTTGAAATTCTAGTGTCACACTTTTCGTATCAATCATAGTCACGTCCGGATGATGGTCGTTGGAAAGGATCGTAAATTTCAGCCTCTAATTTCTTGGTAACGGTTAACTTGGTCTCATGCAGACTCGGAAAACTCGATAACTCGCATTCATGTTGTAAAATACAGAATACAGGTCCTGTTCCGGATTTTAGAATCAAATCAAACAAACAAACAAATAAAATCATTGCAATGAGTCACGCAGGTTGAGCCTATGAGGTTGCTCAAAAATAACTTCTATTAAATTTTGGCGGCTATTAGCTAAAATTGTTATGTTGGCTGCAAAAACGTTGCACACTAAATCTAGCTCAATTCCAACGTGTATAGAAGTGAAGCTGTTGGAGTTGAAAAAGTTTGAATTCATTATAAAATAAATCAAATTTGACTAGATAACACATGAAATTGTACCATCCTACGGTTACTTTGTGAACGATAATTATAGTTCGATACAATTTTAATCTAGTTCAACCCGCACATAGACACAATATTCCAATTTCGCTGAGCTCGCTATTAAAAGTCCTTACATGGTACAATCACTATTATACAGTATTGGGATCCAGTCACTACCTTCGAGTCACAAGTCATCTCGAGCCATTTATTAGGTAATGGGGAAAGTGAAGGTTATTTTTTAAGAAATTATTCGCCGTCTTAATTCAAAACAACGGTAAACATGATACATTTTAAACTCTTTTTAATCAACAAACTCGTTTTCTTATCAAGACAATAAAATGTATTTAGAATACTACAAGCTTGTCTTAGTCGCTGCCTCCCGAGCAGTGTAGCCTACAGCTTGATGAAATAGGCTTTGTGGTTGCTGGAAACTAGCAGTGCTTCAGAAATTCGCCCTAAGCCGAGTGTCTGTCTTGGTGATTTTCACCATAAAACCAACTTAAGTTATACTCCACGGCGACCCGCTCGCCACAAACTAAAAGGGCGGGGCCAACCCTAACTCTATGATTCTAGTCCACAGACAGGTATTAAGTTTTGAATTCCAGATAACTCTTCGCGGGCCGCACTTTGCCCAAGTCTGCCCTTGACAATGTAAGCTGTAAGCTCCGATCACTGCGTTTGCGATCAATTTATTTGAGATATAACAATGGAAGCTCGGTAAAACGCACAATCGCTGAATGAATTGCTAGCAATCAGAACTTATACCAGATACGGCGATTTAGTCAACATCGATTACTTGGTGAATTGAAATTGACTCGTAAATTTTGCTTCGAGTCACGAGTCAATCTGCATTTCTGAAGCGTCGAGTCAAGTCAAGTCAAGTCATTTCTGCAACGTGACTCGAGTCAAGTCAAGTAAGTCATACGAAAAAGGTGACTTGAGTCATATCAACACTGCCACTAGACTTTGTTATATTGTCCAGTAGGGACATAGAGTTCCATGAGTAAACACTAAACAGGCATGGTGCAATAAGCCTCAGTTTGTCGAGAAGCACCCCCTCCCCTATACATTACATACCAAATCCGTCCAAAATCATCAAATTCGGTTCTTTCAAATACAAAGCGAAATCTACTACTCATGACTTACTCAAGTGGTGTTTTTTTTCATGACTTCTTCTACTTCTACTTGACAGTTTTCAGTTTTTAAGGAAAAACTATAGGCCTAGCATACATACTTTTTAACTTCCTTCTAAATCGGTACCGAGTAGAAATTCACATTTTAAATTTACTTCTACTTCTAAAAGAGTAGCGACCGTGACTTCTTTCCCATCTCTGTTTTTGGGTTTATGTATTGTTTTTAAAGAGGCTCTTGAAGGTATACAGAACTTCATACAATTGAATAATATATATTATATTATTCTATTTTTTTGTGTAACCTAATCAACAATTCTATCTCTCTCTCTCTCAGGAGAAGAGGGCTTCGGGTTTGTTTTGTGCTGCGAGAATGAAACCACAGACACTTTCATACTTCGTGTCATCAGCGGCTCTCCTGCTGCAGTTGCTGGACTCAGACCGGGCGACAGAATGATTGAGGTAAAGTCTCAGAAATTATACGTCACTATCCTGCTTACAGCGACGTAAATTTGATTGTTTCACTTTTAGATCAACGAAATCAACGTAGAATCCGAAAGCCACACTAGTGTTGTCAAGTTACTGCAAGGTGAGATATCTTTGATTTTGCAGTCTGGCCATAGATATCCTACGGATAGATGGGAAACACATGGCTACACGGTTGGGCAACCAGATAGACCTAGCAAGTCCTGGTAGCTTCATACACAGATATGTTTATATGTTATGTTATGTTGTAGCTTGCTACACAAACGTAAAATTTATCAAAAATGGTATCGAGCGAAAGCTACTCTCGCACTCATTCCAGAAATGTTCGTCCAGGCCCCCTAAACTACCCCAAAATTGCCTTTAAAAGCCAAACATTTCATTGTTTCGTTAGTAAGATTAACCATAAAGAACTTACACGTGACTGCACGGTTGGTCAAACAGATTTGCTTACCAAGTTCTGATAGCTTCGAAACAGATATGGCGTTATAGCTTGCGATGATAGCGCAAAATTCATTAAAATTGGTCTCATACGAAAGCTACTGTGGAATTGATTCCGAAAATATGAAATATAAACTGTCTATGGTACCGAAATTACGCCAAAATTGCGATTAAAAGACAAAAATTGCCTTGGTCAGTCAGTAAGATTTATCATAGAGAACCTACGGTTTGATGCGAAACACATGCCTGCACGATCGGCCAATCAGTTACACACAGCAATTTCTCGTAGCTTCGTAAACAAATGTGGATTTATAGCTTGCGATTATAGTGCCAAATTTAATAAAATAGGTCTCCAACGAAAGCTGCTGTCGCACTGATTCCGAAAATATATATTATAATCTGGTCAAGGCAGTGGAACTACCCCAAAATTGCTCTTGAAAGTCGAAAATTTGCATCGGTTCCCTTAGTCATCTATTGGCTATAGGTAATGAATATAGAGTTAACGAGGTTGCTCAACCTTGCAGTCATGTGTTGCGTATCCATAGGTTGGTCATATCTTTGGTATGATAGCTGGTATTTGTCTTGAAAGGTTTAAAAAGCATTCGACTCGTGGTTCGGTTCAACGCTGACGCGAACCAGTTCTTCTCAAGTCCAGACAACGGGATGACCATTCAACCGCTCACACCGAATCGAACTTCTCTAAGACCGAAAATTGTCAGAATCAAAAGAGGATCATCGGTGAGTCACTCTTCTCTCAGATCGGCCAAAATTGAGTCCTCTATTACGATTCAAGTCGTGTCGAGTGTTCTGGTGTAACCAATTATAACTTCGTAACAGCATGGTTGATTTGGAAAGTTCAAGTATGTACCTTTTAGCGACCACAAAGAATATAATACCAGTTCTACACTTAAAATATTTGGTATTTTTTCGACCATACCAATTTCATTGCACTTTGTGACAATTGCTGTGTTACAGCGACACAGCTGATCTAGAAGTCAAGGATTGCGCGATTGGAAAAAGCATTGAGACAAGAATTCTAGTTGATAATTAAGTCCTATAGGGGAAATGGATCGTTTAATTTTCGCCTTTTAATACTTTACTCGATTCATGAGAATGGAGACTCGATTCGGATTAGAGTTTTTGAATCATTGTGCCCAGGGACACAGGGCGAGTCCGAGGGGGCGTGGTTAACGTGTCTGCTTGACAGGGCTTCGATTTCGTGGTGAAGACTGTTGGGAAGCCACTCATTTTGAGGTCGACGAAATGCAGGGAGTACACCAAAGGACTTTTGGGTGAGTTTATAAGAAAATCAAAGTAGCCATTGTTCGTACTTATGTAGAAGTACAAGTAACGTCGTAAATTTCTACTCGAATACAAGTAGTAATGCAGATTTCAAAGTAATTATAAAAGTAAGTATTCTAGGCCTAGTTTTGACTAAAAAAACTGAAAAATGTCAAGAAGAAATGGAAAAATTCTAAAAACATATTAACCACTTGACTAAGCAGCGCAAGTAGCTAACACTTACTCTGAGTTCTCGGGAAAAGTTAATCTTCTTTACTGATCCCTGTCTTAAAAGCTGCGAAAAAGAAGTGAAAATAGTCTAACAAGATATTCACTTGTGTAAGTGGTGCAAGTAAATCGACTGCCTATATTGACTGCCTATATGCTCACAACGATCAACTCATTCAGCTCATTACATTGAAAACGTGGAGCGTGGCGGCCAAGCGTACAAGGCAGGCTTGCGGACGGGCGAGAGAATCGTGGAAATCAACAGGTTGAACGTGGAAAAGGTGAGTGCAAAATTGAAAATTAAAATTAAAAATATATCAATTTTTTTTTCAATGTTCAGGAATCCCACACAGTCGTAATCACGAGGATAAAAACCTCCCCAGACAGACGCCTGGAGCTGCTGGTCGTGGATAAGGCCACGGACGAACTGTTTCTCAACCAATGCGTCACACCAGCTTACAAACACGTTTACAGCGATATCGATTTTCCCGAGATAATCGACAAGTCCACGTTCGGTAAAGATTCACTTTTCGGTTTGTTCTGACAATTTTCTTTTAATTTATGATTTTTGCTGTATTTAATTCTAATCGAGAATTTCATCCAATTTCAGTCATTCCAATTCGAATATAATTTGGAAAGACTGTGTAGCTAGTAGAGAGAGAGATATGATATTCTTTCTCGCCTGCACCATCGAGATGCTTTAGCGACGGAGTTGCGATACGGCCCCATGAGGTCATCTAGTCTGCGCCCCCGTTTTTTTTTTCTCCTCCATGCTATCCGTGATTGCTGAGCGCCGAGCAGGATAGCTGCGGATACCATTTTTCGAGTCTTTGGTATGACCCGGCCGGGGATCGAACCCACGACCTACCGCTCGAGAAGCCGGACGCATAACCATTACACTATCTCGCACTATATCATTCCGAGTCCAAGCTATTTGCAGAAGCTGAAAATTTTCTAGCTGTATAACCTTGTATAGTATTTTTGCAATGAACGTTGTTTTGAAAGTCGACAGCTAGAACTAGAACTCCTCATTTATTGAAATCCCCAACTAGAACTTGAACTATATAACTTCTCACTTTTCAAAATCCGCAACTATAGAACTTGCCAAAATAGAGAGTCAGCACCTAAATTGGTAGTTTGTATAAGTCTAAATCCATCTCTTTCTCCCAGACACGCCAGAAGTCGACGTCACTCCACCGCCATCGCTATACAGCGCCAGCACCCTGTCGATATCACCGCCGGCTCAGCGTTCGTCTCTCAGCAGCAGGCCGGGATATTCCACCCTGTCCGTGGACGACCGCACATCGCGCATTCGACCCGCGTACTCCATGATGTCCATGGACAGGCTCGGGACCATGAGGTCGAACTGCATGTCCACGTCGGCCGCGTCCGTGGAAGATCTCACGGGCAGGACGGAGGATCTGATCAAGGAACTGAGATTGCACAACGCGGAGATTACCAGATTGAAGTGAGTTGTTTAGATTGGTTTAGATTAGATTAGATCACAGGTGGTCAAAGTATTGTATAGAGTTGGATGACTAGAAAATTTGCAGCTTCTCCTGATTAAATTTGCATTATAATGACTGGTTTCGCAAATACCTACTTTTGAATTGAGTAAATAGAATTCAATTCCGTATTATAAAGAAATTCAACAAAAATCAAGCTCAGTTCATTCTCATAGACATGAGAATGGCAAATTTCTCTATGCCAAGTTTGTCTCTAGAAATGGAAACTAGAATTATAAAGTTGTCAGAGTCCGCGTCAAAAGTATAGTCCAGTACAAGTAGAAGTAGGATTTTACGAGTAAGTAAACAGTATGCATTCTACGCATAGTTTTGCCTAAAAACTGAAAACTGTTATCTAGTGAAAGTGGAAGTAATCTCAATTTATAACCTATTAAGTACTGTAGGTAGGCAATACCAATTCCTTACTTCTCCGAAAAGTCTTGAAATCAATATTCAAGTAGAAGTTGGAATTTTCCAGTAAGTAAAAAAGTATAGATTTCATAGGCCTAGTTTTGCCGAATAAATTTCAGGTAAAATTGAGAGTTGTCTAAAATCATAACCAGTCGAGCAAGTAGCGCAAATTGCCAATTCCTATCCTTGAGTGCTCACAAAAAGTATAGTTGGAATTACTACGTTACTCGTCTCCTGCGGTTTTGCCACAAAAAGAATTCGTTTCACCCGTCTCGATTCTAGATCGAACCTGGTTTATTCGAGCAGCTTCGTGGAACCTTCGAACAAAGACAAGTATCTCAACATCTCGTCGAGCACAGAAGCGAGTTCGAGCCCCGGTTCGCCGAATCTGAGACGAAGCCGAGTCTACAGAAGCACGACGTACGTGATTTGCTGAGCATTACTACTCTTATGATATCGAATTATATGATATAATATTGATATTGAAATGAACCATCATATTTTCGTCAGGGGTAATCGTCAGCAACTAGTAGAGAATTGAAAAGGATATTGCATATCAAAAATTGTATCAAAAAATATGACATCACCGGCATGAAAATTTGTTTCAATACTATTACCGAGAATGCTTTTACCGAGAATGGACATTACCGAGAATGGCCAATGCTAAGAATCTAGCTTAGTGACGGACGTTGTCGAGAAATTTATACCGGAGAATCGATACCGAATGTGGCAACGCCGTGATGCACACACACGACCTGTTCATATGCATAACATGCCTGTATTGCATATATTGCATTCTCGACAATGTCCATTCTCGGTCGTGTCCATTCTCGGTAATGTCCATTCTCGGTATTGTCCTTCTCGGTAATAGCATTCTCTGTAATAGCATTCTCGGTATTGACCGGACACCGAAAATTTCGAATGTATACAAATATTTCTAATTATATACAATGGTCTTCTCAATTCACTACTAGTTGCTGATGATTACCCCTGTGTCATGCCGATAATCTAGTGCTAATCTAATGAAGAAATGTTTTTATGCTCTCAATTCAATTCTAATGTCATGCCTGCGTTTCCTGAAAATGAAACAGGAGAACTTTACACTGCGAAACGTGACAAGCTTGCCGTACAGACTTATACTTATACTTATGAGGATCAACTGTGATTCGATACGAAGTGAGAGAGAGAGAGAGAGATATGGTATTCTTTTTCGCCTGCACCATCGAGATGCTTTGACGACGGAGATGCGATACGGCCTTTATAGTAAGGTCATCTAGTCTGCACCCCCGGTTTTTTCTTCTCCACGCTATCCGTGATTGCTGAGCGCCTTAGCAGGATAGCCGCGGATACTAGTTTCCGAGTCTTTGGTCTGACCCGGCCGGGGATCGAACCCACGACCTACCGATCAAGAAGCCGGACGCACAACCATTACACTATCTCGCTTGATTCAATCTCCAACTTTTCGTGAATTGAGTCATTCTAAATCTAGTCTAGTAGGAAACTGTACAGCTATCATTATAATTCTAACAGGGCCCATGCCATCGTAGACCCCGTTCTAACTTACTGTAGAAGCACTAAAAATTTTCTCGTACAAGTCTGCCTCAAAGAGTGTCTAACAATATCGAATTTTCGTATCTTTCCAGGTCTTCCAGTGACGAAGATCACTCCATTATGACCAACAACAACCACACTCTGTACAAAGTGCCACCACCCAAGGTCCAGGTCCAGGACGTCCACGATCTCTCAGACGTGTCGTTCAACGTCGACTTGAAAACCTTAAAAGAACACTCAAAGAGGCAAAGGGAGAAAAACAAAATGATGCAAAGCGAAAAACCAGGGTTCGACAACTATTGGGTCGCCTACCGCGCGGTCAATAACATGTGAAACATCAATTTTTAACATTGCGATGATGTATCAGCTTATCGTGACAATTTACATCGACTCAGAGCCCGGCCGATTAGAATCGGATCGCCGATCATATCGATTCCATATCATACTTTGAAATAAGATCGATATCGGCGGTTCGATGCAAAAAATATCGACAATTTTCGTGATATCATGGTAGTAGAGACTCAGATAATTATAATCTTTGACTACTACACTGGGAATATTCATTTATTCCTTATAGATTACAGCTTACAACTTTGGTACTCAAGTAGAAAGAGAAGTAACTAAAAAGTACGTATCACAGGAGCGATTTTTTGGGAAAAAAAATGAAAAATTTTACGCAAAAGTTGTCTAGAATTATAACCACTTGAGTAAGAGGTTCAAGTACGCAAAATCTACTTGACTACTATGAAAAGTAGAAGTACTTCGTTAGCAACTACTGCCAGGTTACTAAGTGTCCAGATGCAGCTTTTCTAGTTTATTTCATGTCCATGGCTGTAAGGCTGTTCATTAAGCTAGATGCCATATCTTCTGAATATCGGCAAAATATATCGGGGTTATCGATCATTTCTAGTAATCGGCATCGGCTCAAAAATCCGATATAAATCGCGCTGTAATGTCAATCTTCTGGCAATATAACTGGTCAGTGGTCAGTCAAAGACTGACACCTCGCGGACCCACGTTCAACCGCAAAGCAACCGTAAACTCAACACAAAGCCTAAATTTGGCGAATAATCTTTGTATCCATACCTACCCCGAATGTCTATCAAAATCAACCCAAAAATATGTCAACGAATTTAAGTTCTTAAAGCCCTTGATCGTGAATGCGCCTGTGTCATTTTTCAACTGTAAATATATCTAAATCACTATAAATCCATCTAGCACTGCGCTGATGAGCACACAGTCAACATAGCGTTAAAACAAAACCAAATACTTAGGCCACGCGATGCCAACTGACATAATGTCAGTGATTTCACGCGTGGATGACGTTCCAGCGAATGCTTTGTTTACATTTTGTTCGTCAACAGCGCTAGGAGCTCGTTTTCGATTTGAAACACGCCCATGCATTATCTTTCATCGTAAGTATTTTTTGTATAGAAATGTATATAATTGCGTTCGAATAAAGGTATTTCATCAAAAGATAGTGTCCTGGATCCATACATGCTAACGGAGGAGTGGAATTTTAACATACCAGTACAGAGACTAGTTTAAAAATGCGAGGCTTCACCTTGGAAAGTGCCTCGCAACAGCGTGATACAAATTGCAAATGGGCTAATTGGACATAGAATCGGGATTTCAAAAGGACGGGATTTCGTTTTCAAAGCACAGCCTTCCTCTGCACACGACGTAGCCCTACAACAGCAATTATGATTTAGTGTTATAGGCACAGGCGCCGAGTTAGCCTACGGGGTAGCGAACTCCACCCCATGACATATTTATGGGGTGGCGGCCACCCCATACAGAATGCTTGAACGCCCGCCGCCAGCGATTTCAAAGTTTTGAATATTTCTATTGTCTCGCCAGTTCGATACGACATCAGCCCAACGAGATCATCAGCGCTGTCAATTAGCGAGTCCTTGATATCGCGTAAATGCCTATACTAATTACCATTAACGGATACCCGCGCGAATAATTGAATACGCAGCTTCCTCGACGACGACGAACGAGTGCATAAAAACGCCCCAATAAATTGTAATCCGTGATTAATAATCAGTAGCGCGATTTTTTCCCTAAAAAACGGAAGATTTTGACCTAAAAAATCAAAATTTTGACACATAATGTTAGAATTTTGCTACTTATCTTCATTTCTGGTGGGAACCGTCCTTACGAAGTAGTTTGGCCTGAAAAAAACTTTTTTGCCTTAAAATATGATAAATTTTTACATGAAAAAACTTTATTTTGACGAAATCTGGCCCTATGAAGAATTCCAGTAGTTACATTACGCATTATAGTAGAAATAATTTTTCAAAAAATGTAGTACAACGAAAGATACTTTCCTACATTCTCGGATAGAAAGTGTCTGTCCTTGTACTAAGTAGCCTGCCAAGAATGGAGAAAGAACGTTCAACAGCAGCAGTTGTTGTCTGACAACACTGAAGTTGTTCGTACACTGCTGATGAGAGAGAGAGAGAGAGAGTCACACCGTGTTGCTTCATTCTGGCAATGGTGTCTACATCACAATTTTTCATCATGCGCTTGTTGATATAAGAAGCATGCAATGCCCATTGACCACGCAGTCTTGCTTCAATTAGGATATGCGTTGAGCATAACAAGATGTCAAACCTATTTGTTTCATTTGAATGTTTATGATTCACAATGAGCAGACAATGGGCCGTCTACAACGGTAGGCCTATAAAGTAGCTGGCTACAAGCTGTAAAATGTCAAATGATAAGTTCACCAACAGTGCAAAATCTACGATAAAAACGAAATGAAGGTTGCAAAAAAGTTTTAACTTTGTACACAATTTTGACATTTTTTGACCTATAGTGCTACAATTTTGACTTAATTTTGACTTATTTTGACATGTCAAAAAAAATCGCCCTAGTAGTCAGACAATCGAAGTGACGTCTTTTTCGACACGCATGGGCTGAGGATGAGAAACACCATCTCCTCTCTCGACCAGACAAGCGAATTCACGTTCTCCTTCTCTTAATTAAATTGTATTTGCGCGCATATTCGTTCATAAAATAATTCTTGAGTTAGTTTCGTGATAGTCTCTTTAATTGGAGCGCGAAATAGGACAGTGTGTTTGTGTATGTCTACGAATATAAAGTCATCCCTGCGAAGTGCACATATTCATTAGGCTACTCTAACAAGGCTTTGCCAACTTTTATCGGGAAATGCATGCGCAGCGATGCAGCTCAAACGTAGTTATAATGAGCAAACAATTGTCGCAATGTCATTCTCGCAAGTTGAGGAATTGCTGATTAGATGCGCGCTTGCTCGTTGCTATCATCTGTAGGCTACTAATTCGTGTGTGCTTTATACACTCGTATTCCCTCGATGTCACATTGTCAGTGTTTGATTTGTTATTATTACTTCTATACCAATTCTACGCATCAACTGCCTAATACTACAATTATACTTTATGCTGCAACTAGCCACTTCTAAGATACTTCACGCTACCAAACACAAAGACATACTCATTACTCACTCTCATCCATCTTCAGCCGCGCTCTCACTCTCTAACCCACAACGTCAACTCGCGGCCGCCAGCCATACCACGCGCAGCGTAAATTCCAATCGGCAAAACATTCTGGAAACCACTGGTTTACGCAGAATCCATGAACTGCCGATGAAAGACGGACGCAACACCATTCCGCCATCTTGTCGGTATATAAAATTAATCCTCGGTCTACAGTAGGACCGTATACGTATAAGTATACTATAGTAAATTTCAACAGGAGAGTGCAGTGGGTATATCCTATAGGGCAGTGGTTCTCAACCTTTTTGGCTTCGCGGACTCCTTTTGGACTGTCACGGACCCCCGTGGACCCCCGAAGTTTTAGTTCAAATTTAGCTCAATTATCGTGCAATCGTCATCTGTCGTGTGCAAATAATAACTGTAGGCTAGTGATAAACAACAACAAAATGACTTTTCTTGAAAGTAACTGTATACTATTTATGTAGGAATTGGGTTGACTTTAATCATTTCAAAGCGAATTCTGCAACTGCATTTCTTGAAATACCGGGTCACGTCTTGAAAATCTGCGCCGTTGATTTATTATGAACGAGTGCCGAAAATCCATTTCCACAAAGATAGGTGGTGGCGACTGTATAATAACGCCGCTTCCAACGACACATTTGGGTATATGATCGCAACAAACATATGGCACCCCAGACTGGAATTGGTGGTTGTTTTCGACAACATATTGTGCGTGACAGACGGATTTCCCGCGTGATTGGAAAATTTCATCCGCGTGACGGAAATATTTTTAGTTCTGATTCGATACTGAATTACTTATTAAACGTCACAATGTGCTGAAATAGACCTGGTATACGCCGGACTAGGGTTACGCCGTATATTCGCTGTTGCGCAAATGCCATGCTTGCTTGTGTTCATTGTGAAGCGCAAGCGCCTTATTCTGTATTTGGACTCTGGTATCACTTTGTGACGTCATGATAATTCATTAGTCGGCGTGATCTGATAATAATGCTCGCGTGACGTTGCGCGTGTCGTTGCCACCGATTCCACTCTGGATGGCACCACACAATTCACAAACAAGTTTTTGTAATGAGCAGAGGTGGTCAGTAACGAAGTACTTCTACTTTTTCGAAGTACTCAAGTACTTTCCCGGTACTTGCAGTACTTACTCAAGTAAATCTGATTTCCACTACTTCTACTTCTACTTCGTAAAATTTGTGAACTACTTACTTACATCTCGCTATTTTCAGTTTGTCAAGTAAAAGTAGTGTAATCCTCTAATCAGAAAGATAGCCTGACGAATTTTGGGGCTGTTTTCGCGGAGTACCAGCATTTAATTTTCATAAAAGTTAAGTAAAGACCCGAATTTTCGTGGCGTTTCGCGCACGGTACGTATATGGAATGTTTTCACGAAAGTATCGCTGAATATACTTTAGGTAGCGGGTTGTGTGGTTCCGTTCACGCCGCATTGTCGCCCATATGAAATATTTCATCATAGTAAATATGGCCCATATGTTTGAAACTACCGTTTCGCAATCTAGCAATTATCATATCGTAATCTAGCAGCCCATGGCGTGTGTCCTGATCTGGAAAAGTGCGAACTCTGAGTTTTTTGTGCGTTAGACCTGTTTTAGCAGAACACCGTTGAAACTTTCTGGACAAAAGACATAAAATATATTTTCCGCTTTTTGGAAGTAATATCAGTATTTCTCTTTCAATTCCCATTATCATACTTAAAGTTCTAATTAGTTCCACTTCTTTTTTTCTGGAGATCATGCATGATGAAGTATAAAAGCAAGTGTAGTAATGCCTCTATTTTCCGAAAATATAGCTACACTATATGACATTTTTACGATCTGATATATTTTTTATTAACGTATACTAATCGCTCAAAGTGTTAAGATCGTATCCGATACAACTTCTCCGTATTGCTCTTCAACTAAACTACGGGCCTTACAATCAGATGTGGTCAGTAACGAAGTACTTCTACTTTTTCGAAGTACTCAATTAGTTTTCGTCTACTTCTGGTACTTACTCTAGTACAGGGGTCGCGGGCCACTTTTCCAAATTCCTAGAGGCCGCGGGCCGCATGACATCAATATCGAGATAAAAGTGGGCAACGCAGATGAGCAGCCACGTCTGACAACTCTACGTTATTAGAATGCTGTGCTCTCTAACATGGGCGACGGTTATAGCCACCACAAAAGAAATAATATTTTATTGAACAAACACAAATACAACAAAAAATATCATGATCATTAATTTCATTATATTTTGAACTATGAGCTGTACACGATACCTGACAACACTCTGTAGCCGCTAAAACAGGGGTGGCCTACATTTTTGCTATTCGCGGCCGCATTTCGATTACTCATGTAGCCTACGGCCGCATACCATTGGTTAGTCGTGATAAACTAGCTGGGGTCAAATACCCACGTTAAACTGTCCATGTCCATTGCCGGTACCCTCCGAACAAATCTATTTATGCATATCGGCTTACTATGCGCACCGAAATCGTTAGTAGTTATGCTGTAAAGAGCCACAGGAAACCGTTCTGTGGTCGCGCGAAGCGCGAAAAAATTTTCGTATTCATGAGTGAATTTCGTCAAGAAATATTAGTATAGTTTCACATATTACTATAAAATATTTAACCTTTTTCGGCCAATGTGATCAGATTCACCGATAGAGCTGATGCAAGGGGTTTCTTCGGAAACTTAGGGTAGTTATTTAAAGTGTCGACAGCCGCATAATTTCCCTTCTACTGCCGCAGATTGGCCACCCCTGGATTAAAGAATCAATATTGGGGTTAGCTAGATACGGTAGGCCTACTTGCTAGACAACTATCTCCTCGTAAAGCATGGTCTTTTGGAGAGCACGAAGTCGTTTTTCAAGCGTCTCGGTCTTGGCAGTGGTGGGCCATTGCACGTCAAGGCAATATGCCCATTCGTACCAGCAAATTCTTCATCCATGGATTGATATTATCATGCCGAAGCCGTATCGACTAGTGAGGAATAGTGATATTGGACACATAGAATGGCTTAATTTGAACAACAACAACATCATGTTTCAACTGAAATCAATTTCAGCGTTTCAAAATGATTTACTTGGCGTTTTTCTGAAATTTTTTCAAATCAGGTCGCGGGCCGCAAAATAGGACCTCGCGGGCCGCGTGTTGGTGACCCCTGCTCTAGTAGATAAAATTTTCGCTACTTCCACTTCTACTTCGTGATATTTTGTGATCTACTTACTTTTCGCTATTTTCAGTTTGTCAAGTCGAAGTAGTGTAACCCTCTAATTAGAAAGAGAAACTGGGGAATTCTCGGGCTGTTTTCACAGAGTTTCAACTTTCAGTTTTAAGAAAATTTAAGTCAAACACAGATGTTATTTTTAGTCAATCTAAAAATTGGCCACTAGTTGCCCTCGCGGTTTGCCTGTATTTCATGTTGTTTGTTTCTATGACGTCATAATTGGTTGTATTCAATGTAGCTAGATGCATGTTTTTGAAATTCTCCATTTGCTGACGATTGCCCTTAAAGAGTGTCAGCTCGAAAAGCTTCGGGTTTTGATAAATTTCTGCAATGAATACATTATTAAAATGTATATTAAAGTTCTGTACCTCAAAGAGTCTCTTCATATAGCAATGAAGAGAAACTGACTCGTGATTTTCCTAATTAAAAAAATACAAATTCGGTTATCAGCTAGTTTGTAAATTTAGAGGCTTCGCGGACCCCCGGTTGAGAACCACTGTCCTAGGATTACCCCATTTAGGAGGATTTGTCCGCCATTTTCAGGAAATCGGAAATGTCGTCGGAGGACGCGTAGATGTCCTCCTTTTTGGCAATTCGTCCTCCTTTACACTTTTGAAAGCTAAGTTAATGGACAGGGTCAACTGAAAGAACTCCATAAATGACGCGAAATACGTAATGCGGACGTTCGAGCGGGTCATTCCGGAGTCGGGTCGGAGTGATGACCTTTCTTGTTTTTTCAGTCAATACCAGAGAAGTAGAGTTAAAAAAGTGGGTAATTAGGAAGTCGAGTCAGTGAGATGACAGAATTAACAAGATTCGAGAAAAGTGTATTCCTTTCCCTATTCCAAAATATGGTAACCCTGTTGTATCCGATATTTTTTTTATAACATAACATAACATGGTTGGGTTAGATTTTTGATCTGAACAAGTCACACACAATGTACAATGCGATAAGACACAATGCGATGTCATGAACAGATAGGAGGATGTCGAACGACACGCATCAGTAGCGATCCTTTACTCTAACATCCACCCTCGGCCTAGATTGCCCGATGTCACAGTTCTTTTTTCGATGTTGATCTCTTTGAAGCCGCGGCCCTTTCTACCAGTTCTTTCCATTCATTGTGAGTGCTCTCTTTGGTCGGGTCTTTGTCTGGGCTTTTTTGTCGCCGTAAGAACGGCAACGGCAGGGGAAGAGGAGCCCAGATAAACCTCCGACTGGAATCGAACCCGATCCGGGTGCGTGCTGGGCGCTTATCGTAACCACTACACTATCTCCCCCGCATTTTGTCTTGGGCAATGCATTATATATTATGTGTGTATTGAGCGAATGAAAATCAGGGATATCTAGAAGTTTCTAGATATCCCTGATGAAAATATATGATCCGACGATTATTATTATGACAGAAACTCACTGCAGTTAAGCATCTGAAACTCCAACATGACAACACGTCTTCAATTCCGTCATATCGTTGTAACAGTGTGTTTTGTTCTAAAAAGTGGTAATGCAGCATTCGATGATAAGTCACGGGTCATTGCGTTCGGAGAAATTACGCGTTGTCTTCCGGGTTCCGGTTAACCAAAATATTCAATACCAGGATTTTTCAAGCTATATGTAGGTTTTATGTTACGTACAGGATCACTTCAGTAAAATTTCAAAAAATAACTATCTTTTTATGTCACTTACCCGTGAGCTTTGTATTTGGAAGCTAAAAGTTCGTACATACACCACGATATATTTCCACGTTTGTTCAACGCATACTTATCACTTATCAGGCAATCAATCATCAGATCAGCAACAGGGGTTAAACCTGTTTATATAGCTCAGTGGGTTAAACCCGCTCAGAGGTGGACGACTATGGTATCGAAAATTTTCAGCTTTTCCAAATTAAATTAGCATTGGAATAGTTTTTTTCCTAATTAGATTAGAATTACTGAATTTGCAAAAACATGAAAATTGATTGAAATTCCGTATTGCGGGATTGGAAAAAAAGAAATACACCAAATAAAGTTTAGTTCATATCAAACATCAGAGTTCTTTCTGATGGGCACGAGAATGGCAAATGTCTGTACAGCAAGCTTGGCTCGTTTCGCAATATATAGTTCTCAGTATTCATTTTCATGAAAAGCAGAAATTAGATTACAATTAAAATGATAGTATAGAAACATTTCACAAATTAGTTTAGAATCAGATTATTGGCGTTTCGCTCTGAATATGGAATTGTTTGATTGTTTGGTCGTTCCTTCATGTTCTTCTATAGATTATCCAGATTTGTAATATATCGTGATCAAAGATGAAAGTTTTTGTAATATCAATGCTGCTCAATTTCATATCGGACATTTCCGCACTCGAGTACGAGTTTGTAACGTGTGGGTCTGCGCTCAAGTTGACCAATAACGTTTATGACATACGGCTACATTCACACGATATCAAGTATGGATCAGGTATGGTGCCACATATTTCTAGGTCTGGGCGAAATCTAATGTCCCCAAGTGATTCGATTCTAAATCGAATATTAGGCTCATGAGTCCACGACAGTATGAATGATGTGGACTGGACAGTTTAAATATTATCTTTTATTCGACTACAAAGAATAGAATGCCAGTTTTACATCACATTATAGATCATTCAGTATTTTTTCAAACATACCTATTTTAGTGCACTTTTTGTCATTGCTGCTGATCACAACTTCACAGAAATGTCATTTCCACTAACTTGTGTAGCTTTCGACTCGAGCAATATAATTAATACTCGATTCAGACTCGAGTACTCAGATTATAGTGCCCAGCCCGACTAATTTACAAATAGTCCTACGATTTGATTTTTCATTCTTTGCCAATTGCAGGTAGCGGTCAGCAATCTGTCACCGGCATGTCTGATGCCCTAGATGCAAACAGCTATTGGCAAGTCCGTGGATCTATGAAGAAAGATTGTACGCGCGGCGTACCAATCAAATGCGGGCAGACTATTAGGTTGTCGCATGTGGCAACCAAACGAAATCTACACTCGCATCACTTTCAAGCTCCGATGAGTAACGAACAGGTCAGCGGGTTTATTCATGATAACTCTGATAAGATTAGCACAACTCCGTGTTAACTTTCATACAGTTTCCTGCCAGCTTTACCAAGTTCGATTAGGAATATTGCTACAGTTTTTCTCAAATTAGATTAGAGTTATAGCTACACAATTTTCTCCAAATCAGAATAGAATAAGAATTACTGAATTTGGCAAAAAAAATACAACAAATTCAAATTTAAGAATAGCTTGGCTCGTTTCGCAAGATACAGATCTGCTGCAGGAAATGCGGGATGTCGGTGATATGATTTCAAATCTAATCTGTGAAATAGTTCAAAGCTCTTATTTTATTTCTAATCTATTTTCTAGTTTTCCTGAAAATCCAACAAAACCGTATCGTGCGAAATGAGCCAAGCTCGGTGTACAGACATTTGCCATTGCTGTCGTTATGAGAATGAAATCTGATTTGATATGAGCTGGATTTTTGTTGCAGGCCTATTTCTTTTCAATTTGGAATGTAATTTTATTTCCAAGATTTTGCGAATTCAGTAGTTATCATCTAATTTGGAAAACTGCATAACTATAATTCTAATGTAATTTAGAAAAACTGTGTATCTATCATACTTATTCTGATCTAATTTTGAAAAAATTGTGTAGCCATCGTTCTCACTGTTTGGAATTTGGAAAAGCGAAAAATGGTCCAGTTGTCCAATTTTTTCCACAATGATGACAAACCTGCATTCAATTTTTCATTCAGGAGGTGAGCGCGTTCGGAGAGGAAGGAGCAGGCGACAATCTAGACGAGTGGGTCGTGCAATGCGACGGCAAGAACTGGCAGCGAGCCACGGCCGTACGTTTCAAGCACAAGGAGACCCAGGCCTATCTGTCGTGTACAGGTGAGCGTTGAAACTGCCAGGCTCATGCACGATTCAATTGCAGGCGTTCCGGTGAAAGATATTATCTCACAAAACTGGAGCCGAATCGGCAAATGTTTTGATTCGCATTTTCCGTCAGTGCGATGATGATTGTGTACAATTGAATAATATATTCATATTCGGCTGACCCTCGTCAAGGGTAATCGTCAGCAAATAGTAGAGAATCGGAAAAACATTTTATATCATATGGTGATACGCAATGTTCTTTTCAATTCTCTTACAAATTGCTGACAAAGATGTGCGTACAACCAGAAAATTTTCAGCTTTTCCAAATTAGATTATAATTAGAACTACAGCAATTTTTTTTTAATCATCTTCGAATTAGAATTGCAGCTACAAAGTTTTTTCTCCAAATTAGATTGCTGAATTGCTGAATTCACGAAAACTCAGACATTCAATCAAGTTCCGTTAATATCAAATCACGGTTCATTCTTTTTTAAGCATGAAAATAGTAAAGTCTGGTTGCTGACGCTTACCCCTGACGAGTGTCATCCGAAAATACCCAAGTTCATTTCGGTATGAATATTATTCAATTGTACACTAAAATTCTGTAACTCTCCAAGAATCTTCTTTGCTGAGGATTGTCTTCGGGCGAACTGGGATTCAAAATTTGATGGCTGATCTGATGTGCAGTGTGTCTAACTGATAATTGTGCGATGCATGGGTTGACTTGTAGTCGTTGCATGTTTGTAGACTTGGCAGTGGGAGGTGAATTGCCTTCCAAGCCTCAATCACAAGCATTACTATTGATCCATTGGAATCATCATCACAGGGTTGTAATGACTTGTGTGAGTCAAAATTTCTCGGTCACTCGAGTCATTTCCTTGTATTTGGAAATTGGCTCGACTCGACTTGAGTCACTTTGTTGGCGCGACTCGACCGAGTAATAAAAGGTCAGACAAATCGGGCCAGAAACTGTCTTCTATCTGTTTTTGGATTCAAGTAGAAGTAACCACGTAAATCACTTTCAAGTGCATGTAGAAGTAGCTATTTCCAGGTAATTAAAAATTGAGTATTCGTGGCCCAGTTTTGACCAATCTGAATACTGTGAAGCAGAAGTAGCCTAAAATCACAACCCCTTGAACAATTAGTGCAAGTAGGCAAGTCTACTCTGCTTTGAGAAAGTAGAAGTACTTTAGCGACCATATCTGATTTAAGAGGGAGTAGATTATGAATGGGAGTGATTCGTTTCACCCTAGCAGAATGGTAAAAGATAAGTTGAATCTCGAGGCTGAACAGTAGAAAACAGTGAGACTTGGACTCGGGTGGTGTATTAAAAATGACTCGACTTGACTCAATTCTGGACTATAAAAGTAAGATTGACTGTGGATTTGAAGTCTATCAACTTTATCAATGTTGAACCAAGTCAATTCCGAGTCACGAGTCAATCTTACTTTCATGGTTTTGACTCGAGTCAAGTCAGAGTCCTAAGTGAGAGAGCAAAGGGTCCGAGTCATAGTGTTCACTGTTGTGTTCATTTTCGAGTTCAAGTCAGGTTCAACTCACATTTTTGAAACTCTTGGATGATACCGAAGACCGCGGATTCATGATACACTGATTTCTCTCACTTTTAACATGCTTATTCAAACAGTTGGAAAAAGACAGTTTCTGGACCATTTTTCACACAACTCAAGTTATTTCAACCCTGACTTTTATCTCCCTAGAACCGCGTTGCAACTAGCCGAGCATGTCATCCCATTTTTAGCGAAAACCTACGGAAGGCCGATTCACGGCCAGCAAGAAATAGTCGCGACCTCATCTCCGTCTAAAGCCACCAATTATTGGAAGGCCGCAGAAGGCATTTACATCAAACCCAGCGAAATGACGGGCGATAAATAGCGATCACGAAAACCAGAGAAAGGATTGGACTCTAACGATGATGATATCACCGATGACATTATCATTGATGACATCAGGAACCGCACGATTGCAACCGACGATGTTGCCATTCAGCCCTCTTTTCTGAGTTTCGTAGCCGATTATTTTAGTTCATTGTTCGCTCGGGTTAAAAGTCAATTCGCCTCCTCCAGAACGGAACTGTAGTTTTTTTAAACTGTAGCTCATTATTTCTCGCATTTTGTGGTGTGCTGGTTGCGGTTGCCTGGTCTGAATGTCGGCGAAATTGTCAGCGTCGAAGAGCTGTTCGTGTGGGCTGACAAATATATCTTTATATGCAGTCTTGTTTATGGAAATCTTGAAATCGTTTCAAACAAAGAATTTGCAAGCCAGTGGTTCTTGGAAAAATAAATCACAACTACGGATGTGGGAAGCAGGAGTGTTGACAGAGTAGGACAACTACAGCATTTTCAACTTTGGTTAGAATGAGAATCGCAGCTACACAACTTTTTCTCCAAATTGAGTCGATTACGATTGATTCATAAACTTGAATTAAATTGATAATTAGAGAGAAAATCTGCAACAAAAAACAGGTATAGAAACCATTCTCTCCGAATTAGAATTACTGAGTTGGCAAATGAAATGCAATAAAAATCAAGTTCGGTTCTCATCAATGAAGTTTATCCTCATACGCATGAGAATAGCAAATGTTTGTACATCAAGCTTGGCTCGTTCCGCACGATTCAGATCTGTAGAGAGATTTACTTCATCAACCAATATAGCATTTTCAGGGACACCAGAAATAAGATTATGATTGAAATGAGAACATTTCACAAATTAGACCAGAATGCAGACATTAGACATAGTTGTCAAGGTCTGCTCTTCTGCATTGAAATGCCGAAAAATTTTGATTCAATAGCAGCAGCCGGTTGAGTCTTGAAATTGACATTTGTGTAACGCTGTATAACATTGTCTTTGGGGTTGACTATGTTACTGGTATCTTATTATAAAATCGGTGTTGTGACTAGTGCCCATCCAATTTTGAGTTGATAACGATACATAGCACTTTCACTGATCTATTCCAAAGATGCCATCGAGCTTGCTGTGCATTTCCAATACTTTCGAGAATTTATTCGAACAGCTTTACAGCCATCACCGTGCTTGGATATGAAATAAATAGAGCGATTTTATTTTACCTAAAAACGGAATATTTTGATTTAAAGAATCCAAATTTTGAAGTTTTTTGACCTAAAAAAACCTTATGTTGACAAAATTTTTACCTCACTTATGCAAATTAGATGTTTTCGCACATCATGTTAAAATTTTACTACTTATCTTAATGTCTGGTAGGAACTGTCTGTCCTTAAGTAGTTTGGCCTGAAAAAACGTTTTTGACTTGAAAACTGACAAATTTTTACATGAAAAAACTTTATTTTGACGAAATCTGGCCCTATGAAGATTCCAGTAGTTACATCACGTATTACGGTAGAATTAATTAAAATTTCTTGTCGTACAACGAAAGATACTTTCCTACATTGTCGGGTAGAAAGTGCCTGTCCTCACTAAGTAGCTAGCCAAGAATGGAGAAAGAATGTTCAACAGCAGCAGTTGTTGGCTGAAAACAATGTAGTTGTGTGTATGTACACTGATGGTGACGCACGGTGTTGCTTCATTCTGACAATGTTGTCTTCATCACAATTTTTCATCATGCGCTTCTTGATATAAGAACCATGCAATGCCCACGCAGTCTTTCTTCAGTTAGGATATCGCGGTACATTGACAATGACAATAACACCATGTCAACCTATTTGTTTCTATCGACCGTTTATGATTCACAATGGGCCGTCTACAACAGTAGGCCTATAAAGTAGGCTACAAGCTGATAAGTTCACCGACAGTGCAAAATCTACGATACAAACGAAATACAGGGGTCAAAAGTTTTTTGACTTGTAAACATTTTAGACCTAACGCTTCGATTTTGACTAATTTTGACATGTCAAAAAATAGCACAAGTAATGAACTAGGAATGCTGCATCTAGACACCCGCAAGCTATCTGAAATAGATGAATATTCCCGTCTAGCTAGTCACAGAGTATAGTTATTTTAACTGCCGACTACCATGTTGTGACGTCACGAAAATCGCAGATATTTTTTGCTTTTAATGGTCGATACCATAATTCATTGAAATTGTGATATCGGCGAACCAAATCGGACAGGCTATAGTTGTAACCATGGCCCACCGCTTACCATATCTCAAGAACAGTCTGCCCGGTGCTCAGACAAGTCGCACAATCAAACATACACGCTTCACATTCAACATATCCTATTCCGATTTGCAACCTTTGGCCTGCCAGGCCTTCATCAGGTTACGAGCATAATTGAGCGCAAATATATTCATCTGAGTGAGCACAGTGAGGAAGAAATAGGTGACTATGACCAGCGGCTGGCCAAAAAGATACGCTCGGACTCGCCCCTGCACCACAAACATAGCTGCGTCGGTCGCGTGGATATACGCAGCCCAACCAATCGCGCTAAACACGGTGATACTCGATCCGTAGAAATAGACAGATAATCTCTGCACATTGTTCCTTGAAAGGGAAGTGAATCCGATCAGGTTGAATATGAGACTCGACAGGTAAAGTTTCTCCCATAGTTGAGGCTCGGGCAGTACCTGAAACATAGCATGAAAATCAGAATTGGACGGACAGCTAGAAAATTCTCAGCCTTTCCAAATTAGAATTAGAATAATAACGTAAGCATTTTCCAAATTGGAGATTTGGAAATTGAATCATATTCAGAATGGGAAAGAAATGCAACAAAATTCAATTTCAGTTCATATGAAACCAGACTGGATTCTCATAAGCACAAGAATGGAAAATGCCTGCACACCGAGCGTGGCTCGTTTCACACGATACAGTTCTCCCGTCGCATTTTCAGGAAAACCAGAAATTAGGTTGGAATTAAAAAGAGAGCATAGAATCATTTTACAAATTAGATCATAATCAGATATCCACAAATAGATATCTTTTATTTCGCTCTAATGAAACAGCTAGATGTTTAGCTGACACTCGTCAGGGGTAATCTTCTCCAACTAGTAGAGAAAAAGATTGTACAATTGTTGATATATAAATGCTCTCTTCAATTCTCTACCAGTTGCTGACGATTACCCCTAATGAGTGTCAGCCAAAATATTCGGGTTTACATCAATATGAATAGAATATATCATTTCAATAGTTGTCTTAGCTTCGTCAGAAAATGATAATATGAATTGTCAGGGTCAGATTAACACGATCTAACATCAGATGAGTTGCGTTTCATGAGAATCAAACCTAACAATTGTATAATTTGCACACTGGCTTCCAGCAATTCTCTAAATGCTAAATGCTGCTGTATTTCTAATTTCAAGAAAGCATCGACTAGAACAAACCTGATTGGTTATCTTTAAGACTTCGTTCAATTTAAAGACGTGAAGAGAGATGATTGCGAATGGTACGAGCAAAATGTAAAACATTCTCTGTAGATTTTTTTTCAACTTTGCACTGAAGAGAAAATTGACAATTTAAGATTACAGCAGAGTTGTAATCAAGTCACAAATTTCCAAGTCACAAACCATTCTTACTTTTATAATCTTGCATCGAGTCAAGTCTAGTCGTTTTCAACTCAGAACCAAGTCAGGGAACAAAGGGTCGAGTCCAAATCATAGTTGAGACTTGAATTGTGTTCACTGTTCATTACCGAGTTCAAGTCAGGTTCAACTCACTTTTTTCAAACTCTTGGGTGATATCAAAGGCTCAACAACATTCATAATGAGAATATAAACATTTTTCTCACTCTTTACATGTTTATTCAAACAGACAAAAAGACAGTTTTTGGGCCTATATCTGTTTCGATACATGAGACTTGAATCAAGTCATTAAAATGGTCGTGTCATGCGCAAGTCAGTATACACAATGCGACTCAAGTCGAGTCATTTTCCAATTTGCAAGAAAATGACTCGAGTCAATGAGAAATTGCGACTCGAATCCAGTCATTACAACCCTGGATTATCGTAAACAGACACACCGGTTCAGTAAATCGAAGAAAGATTGAATCCATTTCTAGTTTCATTCTCACCTCACTTTATATTGCACAGCCACTTTCTCTCGGAATGTGTGATCATTTCCATCTGTGCCAGTCACAGTCTTGCCCCTGGATGCCATGATTATCTATCAGTACGCAATATTCTTCATAAATTAACACAAATTGAATAGTTGAAATTACATACTGATGAACTATTAGCAACAATCAATAGCTTGCTAAGCTAGCTTCAAATTAACTAAACATTAGTGTTTTCGGCTATCTTTGCTGCTGCAGTGTATAGTAACCGGGCAGAAGTTGGCCTGTATAGAACGATGTCCAATACACACAAAGTTGAGACAATACCAATTAATTTACTTGTTAATTTTGGAACTCCATGTATTGTATCACTATAGATTCAGATTGTAAACGTTTACATTCTATAGCAGTGCTCTTCACTTCAACCTTTTTCGGAGTGGTACACCCTTTTAACGTTTGCTAAAAACTCGTACACCCCTGTTCATTAGGGGTTTCAAAAATGACTTTTTTTTCTCAAATCGTACTGGCTACTTGATAAAATTGCTAGGTTACCTAATTCAAGCCTACACACCAAATTTGGTTCGATTCCAACCAGTAGCCGCATTGCTACGGGAAAAATGAATACCGAAAAATTCGAAATTTTCCTGCTCACCCGATGAAAGTATCAGGTTGTCTATAAAAACGATGTTCTTCAAATTTGGTTCAATTCCCACCAGTAGAAGTGGAGTTATTGCCGTCAAAAAATTTGGATTTGAATAAAATAGTATTTGGTCACAGAGCCTATTCGCCGCCAGTTGGCCGCCTGTCACGCAAATTGGAATTTATTTCGTGTCAGCCCCAAAACAGCATGACATTACGAACGATAATCAATCTAAATGTAACAGTATTGGGGAGAGAGTAGGTAAAGCTACTGCTGCAGAAGCGGTAATTCAGATCAGCGATGATAGCAGGCGCACCAGCCTACGGCCGGAGTGGAATTGGTGGCAACGTCACGCAGGATTTTCTGTTTAATTCCTTAATTATTCTATATAGAAAAGCTCTCATCACGCAGGATTTATTTCAGAAAATGGACAGAGATTCCATATAGGGCCTACGGCGTATCAGGCCTGCCCCACACCGCACACAGTCGATAGAAGCACATGGGCAGCATGAGATGTCAGTAACATCAGATCGTATGTCGCTATACACCAATGGTTCTCAACCTTTTTTAAAAAACGCCCCCTTTTTGATGGTAAAAAACTTCGCGCCCCCCTTATCGTCATACCACAAAATCCCACCGGGGTGCTAGCAACCTCAAGAGGTTGTTTGGTGGTATGGAAGGTTATGAATGTTTATGAGAGAATAAAAAATATGAAATTGGGACTATATAGAGAGAAACATGGGTGCATTGGAGGTACATCGCGCGAAGCGCGAAATATTTTTTCAGGTGACCGCTTCTTCGCGCCCCCTTCAGATGTTTCACGCCCCCCTAAAGGGGGCGCGCCCCCCAGGTTGAGACCGGGACGAAGTTAGCCATCAAATTCTAGCCATCAAAAATAAATATCAGAACTACTGTGTAGAATACCACAGGTATCGGATGTATCACCAGGATCAAGTTTCCGGCCATGCCGCGGGGCAGCCATCGGCCACATACGATGTTTCGACGTAGGTTACGGTGAAATACTCATTGAATTGTCTTCAAATCAATAAAGCGTACAAATACCCGACTGATTTTATCGCATCACGTCGTTTGTGAAACAACTAATAAAGAATATAAGCTCGACTAGCACCTCAACACTGTTAACTCAACACAGCTATCTCGCGAATGACTATCTCCATCATGAAATTTTCACAGCTGCAAGGTATCGCTCTGCTGGAAACGAAATTTCGCAAAATGTAGTTTTAGCACACAAAATCTGGATTTGACAAAACAAATATTGGTCCGACACGCTAAACGCCGTACCTCAAATGTCTCTAAACTATATGATACGCTCAACTAAACAGTCACTAAACTTGGAATCGAATCCAACTTCTCCAAACTAGAGACTGGCGATGAATGGCGTTCACAGATGTATAGTTTGCAGGCTAGTCTGACACCACACAAATTGTCAACTATCTCCAAGTGGCGCATTCAAATTTATCACGAAAAATATTCGAAATTTGCCAAACTATAACCTGTGTCAAAGAATGGCTTTCAAATACCTATAGCTTACAGTTACACCTAGCAGCACACCAATTTTCATAAATATCCAGTTGGCGCAAGGTGTCCAACGGACCCGATACTCTGGACTGCACAGTCAATAAAATTCAAATTTATTCATGAAAATTATTCGAAATTTTCAAACTATACCCTGTGTCAAGTAATGGCTTTCAAATACCTATAGCTTACAGTTAAGCCTAGCATCACACCAATTTTTAGCGATATCCAAGTGGCGCAAGGTGTCCAACGGGCCCGATACGCTCGACTGCACAGTCATTGAAATTCATATTTATTCACGAAAAATATTCGAAAACTTTCATACTATAACCTGTGTCAAGGAATGGCTTTCAAATACGTATAGCATATAGTTAAGCCTAGCATCACACCAATTTTCACAGATATCCAGTTGGCGCAAGGTGTCCAACGGACCTGACACAGGTTATAGTTTAAAATTTTCGAATATTTTTCGTGAATAAATTTGAATTTCAATGACTGTGCAGCCGAGCGTATCGGGCCCGTTGGACACCTTGCGCCACTTGGTTATCGCTAAAAATTGGTGTGATGCTAGGCTTAACTGTAAGCTATACGTATTTGAAACCAATTCCTTGACACAGGTTATAAGTTAAAATTTTCGAATATTTTTCGTGAATAAATTTTAATTTCAATGACTGTGCAGTCGAGCGGTTCGGGCCCATTGGACACCTTGCGCCACTTGGATATCGCTAAAAATTGGTGTGATGCTAGGCGTAACTGTAAGCTATAGATATTTGAAAGCCATTCCTTGACACAGGGTATAGTTTAAAAATTTTCGAATATTTTTCGTGAATAAATTTGAATTTTTATGACTGTGCAGTCCAGCGTATCGGGTCCGTTGGACACCTTGCGCCAACTGGATATCTCTGAAAATTGGTGTGCTGCTAGGCGTAACTGTAAGCTATAGATATTTGAAACCAATTCCTTGACACAGGGTATAGTTTGAAAAATTTCGAAAAAAGTTTCTTGAATAAATTTGAATTTTTATGACTGTGCATTCGAGCGTATCGGGTCCGTTGGACACCTTGCGCCACTTGGATAGCCCTGAAAATTGGTGTGCTGCTAGGCCTAACTATAGGCTATAGGTATTTGAAAGCCATTCCTTGACACAGGGTCTAGTTTGAAAAATTTCGAATATTTTTCATGAATAAATTTGAATTTTATTGACTATGCAGTCCAGAGTATCGGGTCCGTTGGACACCTTGCGCTAACTGGATATCTCTGAAAATTGGTGTGCTGCTAGGCGTAACTGTAAGCTATAGATATTTGAAAGCCATTTCTTGACACAGGGTATAGTTTGAAAAATTTCGAATATTTTTCATGAATAAATTTGAATTTTTATTACTGTGCAGTCGAGCGTATCGGGTCCGTTGGACACCTTGCGCCACTTGGATATCGCTGAAAATTGGTGTGCTGTTACGTTTAACTATAGGCTATACGTATTCGAAAGCCATTCCTTGACACAGGTTATAGTTTGGCAAATTTCGAATATTTTTCGTGATAAATTTGAATGCGCCACTTGGAGATAGTTGACAATTTGTGTGGTGTCAGACTAGCCTGCAAACTATATACATCTGTGAACGCCATCCATCGCCACAGTCTCTAGTTTTGAGAAGTTGGATGGTATTGTACGTATTATTGATTGGTATTGGTATTTGTACGCTTTATTGATTTGAAGACAATTCAATGAGTATTTCACCGTAACCTACGTCGAAACATCGTATGTGGCCGATGGCTGCCGCGCGGCATGGTCGGAAACTTGATCCTGGTGATACATCCGGTACCTGCGGTATTCTACACAGTAGTTCTGATATTTATTTTTGATGGCTAGAATTTGATGGCTAACTTCCTCCCGGTCAGGTTGAGAACCCCTGCTATACACAGTCTACTGTCGCTAATTTGCATCACTAATAACAAAATACTACATTGCAAATGTATGGCGAAATATTGGACATAAAATCGGCATTTTAAAACAAAAGGGTTTCGATTACATCATGGATGCTGTTTTGACCCTGGCTGACTACGTCACTTCTTATATTTTCATTGCGGTATTTATTAACGTCGGGTATGAAGTACCGATTCAAGAAGTCTGAGCTATTTCGGCGGTTTCCTCAAAAATCACTAAAAGACAAATGACTAGCTGAACACATGTTTGTTAACTGCATACTTTCTAACACCGAACGGAACCATTCGTCTATTGCCGACGGCTAAATGATTACGAGAAATTTGTGCTTATGACATCACAATCAAACGGATGTACAGTATTACACTTGAGATAACATCGTACCATGCTCATTAACCTGTGCGTCAACCTGCACTGACCCATAAACCTGCCTTTGTGATAGGTAGCCATCGGCACTGCTCATTGCAATTCGGATCTGGTACACCCCTGTACACCCCATCCGAGTGGTACACCCTTTGCAAATTCTGGTACACCCCAGGGTGTACGACAACCCCGGTTGAAGAGCACTGTTCTATAGCATCACTCACAGCTGGCGGTCAGTGGACCGTGAAATATGCCGATTTTAGGATACTAAACATCGGAAGCGGACCATAAGATACTCGCTCATTGCTAACAGTGGGGTGGGCGACTGGAGGTGGATAACGACGCTGAGTCCACGATGTCGGCGATTAATCGTTTGCTTCAGCGATGTGACGATATAGTTCGACAGAATAGTAAGGTTTAGGTACTGTCTTTCATTCCCCCTTGATACGGAATGTTAACCTGCGAAAGTCACCGCATTCGTACAACGACTAAAATATTTTCAAGAGCTTCTTAGAGGTACTGAACTTCAATATACAAGTATATTCATATTGAAATGAACCCGAATATCTCGAAATATGACGTCACCAGCATGAATTGAGATCAAATAAGAGAGCGTTCAATGTACTATTACCATAGCCTTCATCAGGGCCGGAACATCACTTCGTCACCCCCCTCCCCCCTAAAAAACGTTGGTCTTGGGCCCCATATGGTGACGAACAGAACCCAGGATATACGCTGTTTACCGCTGCTTATCTGCTACATTGGGTGTCCGCTTAGTGAGTCAGCTTTTCTTGGCGAAACGCGCAAAGCGCGAGAAATTTCCATGATTTATGTCTGAATCAGTCAATCTGATCGAGAATATATTGCTATCAATTTTTATCCTCTCTCTGCTCACGTAATCTGATTCACCGGTAGAGATGAGTGAGGTGTGTTTGGAAAGGTAGGACCCCTCAATAATAATTAAACATATCCGGATATATACCCTGTTGTGACCTTTCGAGGAAAGCGTAGACGAATTTGCTTGATAGAGCTTTATAGGTTTTTATTAACTGAAATTCGGCTACAATCTAAACGGAACTAAGACATGCACTTCCAAGCATACAGACATAAGCAACTGAGGTACAAACAGAATGAACAGAGCGAAGTAAACAAATTACAGTAATCAGTAATCAACCAAGTGTCTTTAACAATCACCACATTCACCCCCACCAAGAAAAATAGAGACTCGCTTCTACGAGGTCCCATGCCCGTAACCAGTCGGGAATAGAGTCGCCTAGCATTGATCTCCTCTCAAATTGGAAAAACCTGTCATGAGGAGAACAATTAGTCGTCGTACATAAGAGAGACCTGATGGAATGCAGAGCATCCAGCAAAACTGATTCCCAATGTTTCTCGGTCAATCTCCGAGTTTTAAAAGCAATTTAACGGATTTCCACAGAGTCTGGTTGAGCCTCTCGCATTGCGAATTGCCCGTCGGGTGATAGGGAGTCGACTCGCTGGTGGCAACACGCTTGCGTGTCAGGAAATCAGTGATTTCTTCAAATAGAAATGATGCACCCCTGTCACTATGTACATATTCCGGTATACCGACATGTGAAAACAGATTTGAATGACAATTGATGACGGTAGACGAGATCATGTCGCGACAAGGATAAGCAAATGGGAAACGACTGTATTCGTCGATGATAACAAGTACGAACTTCCTCGGTCCATCGACGGGACCTTTGAAATCGATGCTAATACGTTCCCATGGTCGAGTAGCTTTTATCAACTTGTTCGCTTGATTTGACCGGAAAAACCGAGGCTTCAATTTTGCACATATTTGACAATTCGCACAAGTTCGTTTAACATCCTCCATAGAAAGGGGGAGGTTCTTGGATCGGACAAAGTGATCAAGACGTCGAATTCCAGGGTGACTCAGCGCTTCATGTATCTCTTGAAGGCTCATTTGTGGCTGGCCCAGAGTCGAACAACACACACGAGACAAAGTATCAGGTCCGATATTCTCGGATCCAGGGCGGTGAATGATTTGATACTTTAGCGGACTTAAGTCGAGTTTCCACAGAGTGAGCTTCGCATTTTTAATCTTACTCGGATGATCTTTGCGGAAAATGAAAGACAGTGCCTTTTGGTCCTTGTCAATTTAAATTCATTTCGGTTCAAGAGATAACCCCATTTTCGAATAGACTCGACGATGGCCAGTGCTTCTTTTTCTACAGCGGGGTATTTCATTTCACATTTTGATAGTGTTCGAGACATGAACGCAACGGGCCTGCCCTTTTGGCTTAGAATAGAGGCTATCGCGGCGTCGGAAGCATCGCATTCAACTTGAAACGGTTCGTCATCAGAGACGCAGCTCAAACAAGTACGAAGTAGATTCTGTTTTAACGTTTCAAACGCATTTATCTGCTTATCAAGCAAGGGGAACACGGGATTTTACTTTATCGGAGAAGGAGGGAATCCATTTTGAATAGTACGAAAACATCCCAAAACAGCGTTTTAGACTACCGAGTATCGCTTGGAACCGGCATTTGCGTCAACTGTCGCAAACGATCGGGATCGGGTCGAATATCATTGTGGGATATCAGATGGCCGAGCAGTGAGAGCTTCGAAACCCCGAAAGCGCATTCATTTTTATTAAGCGTTAAGCCTGTTGAATCGGCGGCCGACATGAACGAAGAGAGCCTCTCATCGTGCTCTTTTTGATTCCTTCCGTATATAGTTACATCATCTAAATAAGCTATCGTGCCTTTCAGGTGATTGTCTGCTATGAACTTGTCAATGAAACGCTGGAATGCAGCGACCCCATTGGTGATGCCGAAGGGTAGGCGACGAAATTGATACAGGCGACCATCAGCTTCAAATGCCGTGAAGGCTCTGTCATTCGGAGAGAGCGGCACCTGGTGATAGGCAGACTCAAGATCTATCGTGCTATAAACAACACCTTTTGCAACTTCGTTGACAATATCGTCAATTTTCGGTAACGGATAGGCGTCCAGAGGGGTGTATCGATTTATCGTTCGCGAGTAATCAATCACTAACCTTTTCTTATGGCGAAGGTCCTTTGTTACCAAAACTTGAGCTCGCCAAGAAGATACCGACTGCTCTATAACGCCTTCGTCGAGGAGTTTCGAGACCTCGCTACGCACGAAAGATCGATCCTCTGAGCTATATTTTCTCGACTTCACAGCTACTGGTTTCACACCTGGATCGCAGAACTTGAATATTTCAGGCGGCTCCTTTACTTTGGCAGCAGCTACAGCACAATGCTTGCGTCCTATCACGAGATCTCCTTTCGGTCCACCGAAGTTAAAGTCGGCGCACAATTCATCCACGACGCAAAATTGAGTTACGCCGTAATCGTTATCTTCAATACGAAGTGTCGCGTTTACGTGACCAATAACCCGAGCAGAAGAAGATTTTGATGCAAGGGTAATGGTATAGTCCCGAGGAGTAAGAACGAGATTGAGAATTTTGACGAATGATGAGCTAATGTAGCATTTGTACGCGCCTGAATCTACCAGTACTTCAACCAACTTCTCAGCAACAAGGACTTCCAACGCCGATCTCTTCAAAGATCCGGGTACACCGGCCGGCATTGCCAAATTGAATTTGCAAACTTTGGCGAAATGACCCCGTCGGCCACATCTCGAGCATTCGCTGTTTCGAGCAGGGCAGAACTTGCGGAAGCAGTATGAAAACCGCCACAAAATAAACACGTTTTCCTTTCAGAAGACTTACTCTGTAAAGCAGCAAATTCAGAACTGTGGGACAATGCAGGCGATTGTTCTGGCGGGTGTGAATTCTTCTGCAGTTCCTGGTTTCCCGAAATCATGTTAGCGGTGGGAGAAATTTCATAGGACGAGGAAAATGCATGTGCCCGTTAGAGAGAGTCGGCTATCTGCATGGCTTTTTCGAGCGTCAACTCATCATGTTCAAGTAGACGCAATCTAATACCAGATGAGCGCAAGCCTGTAATTATGTCATCTCGTATCGCCTCCATCTTGTGCTCTTCTGCACTAACAGCTTCGAAATTGCAATCGCGCGATAGAGCAATCAACTTTTGAGAGAACTCGGCGACAGTCTCGCTAGAGTCTTGCTTAGCAGTTGCTAGTAAATGTCTAGCATATGATATTCTTTTTCTTCCGGTATAACTTAGTTAGGTGCGCCATGGCCGATTCGAATGTACCACGATCTTCGATTAGAGAGTATACGCTTGGCGATATATAACCAGTCAAAATAGCCAACTTATCGACAACTATACGTCGTTGCGGCCACTGCTAGATGGTTGTCCAGTGTCTGTGCCGCTGCTCGGTGGCAAAGAAGACTCTATACAGCCGTTATGAAACTTGTCAACATTTTGTCCCAGTGGTTGAACACTTTCAAAGAATCTTGACAGCTTGGTAACAATTCTAGAACCGGCACGCGGATATGCTTCCCTTGTGAGAAAGCCATTCCAGAGTCGATTGTATCAATAGCAGTTAATAAAATTGTTGTGACCTTTCGAGGAAAGCGTAGACGAATTTGCTTGATAGAGCTTCTAGGTTTTTATTAACTGAAATTCGGCTACAATCTAAACGGAACTAAGACATGCACTTCCAAGCATACAGACATAAGCAACTGAGGTAAAAACAGAACGAACAGAGCGAAGTAAACTAATTACAGTAATCAGTAATCAACCAAGTGTCTTTAACAATTACCACATACCCGTTGGTAGGAACGAAACAGTACTTCGTCAAGCCCCCCTCCACAAAAACTTAAGTCTGAGGCTCTCCTAGGGTGATAAACTGACCCCCCCCCCCCCCCGCCATCCATCCCGTTGTTCGCTTTCGCCACGAAATTATAGTTGTACTGCTTAGTGATCGAGCCAGCACGAGGCGCAAAAATTTTCGATAATTCATGATAAAATCGGTCAATAAGATCGGGAATTGCATAGATATTGCTATCAATTTCTTGTCCTCTCTGCTCACGTAGTCAGATTTACCGGTAGAGCTGAGTGAGGTGTCTTTGAAACTGAGCCCGTAATAATAATTGAACATCTTCGGGCGGGCGGACCCGTTGATATGACTTCGTTACGTAATTTTATTTCGTGACCTACTGTCTGCTATATCAAAAAATATAGAATCGCCCAAACGTACTGTAGTGATAACGCTGTGATCACTCGCCCATGATATTTCACTATGTCTCGAATAAGATACTACTTCTCGTTGTGATTACTCGAGAGTCGAGACTTCTATATAAGTGTAGGTAACACGTGTTAGAGCTTACTTTTGATTATGAGACTCTATACGCTACTACTGTATAACGTTCTGAATAAACCATTGTATTGAGTATATATCTGTTACGAAGAACTTCACCAAAGGAACAGCTTCTGAGTTAAGTATTCAAGTATAGCCGAAATCCCAAGATATTTGGTTAGCTACGCTTCTAATACAGATCACCAGAGACAATAAGCTCTAAATCCCGCATGGCGCAGCCGAGTCAGTCGTGAGATACACATCTTCAATACTAAGACGGTCGTTTGCTATCGACGACAAGGACATTCTACACCCACACGGACGAACACGGTACACGTTTTTAATTCTCAATTTCTGTTAAAAACTCATGACAGCTGACCCTATTGAATTGTGTATGTGTTAATGATTTTGGAAGTGTTATTGTTATATTGTCGTTACATATTCAATGTTGCCATAGACAAGTGTTTACTAAAGTGTCTAAATGGCGAGTAAAAATTTGCTACCAGCTGAAAAGGTACTATACTCTGAAATCGGTCACGCTAAAGATGTTAAGCACGCAGTTGCTTTACCCGGTATTGCCGATGAAAGAATTAGGCACGCCTTTCCTATCAGCTGTGCCATAAACGAGCCTACGTATTCAGGCGAAGCTCCAGTTAATCAGATTGATAAAATTGGTCAAAATAACGACGCCATTTTCTCCGGACCGCCGGGGCAATCAGAGCACAGGGCCGACGACCCGACTACTGTCGACCCGCAAGAATCAAATCGCCTTCCTGTTCAAAATTGTGTCGCGCCGTCAGTAAATGATAGCTCAGCTTTTCTGAGTCAATATATGATTGACGCGCAGAGGCAAATGACTTTGGTTGTAAACAAAATGAAGCGCATTACATACTACTTATTACATTCTAGCATACATGAACAACTGTTGACCATTGCCCAGAGTGCCGGCGCTAATTTTTCTGAGAGGAATGAATATATGAGCGCATTACATTCGATACGCGTTACCCGTGTCTCTAACCTATGATTTCCAACCAAAATATTACGCTAAGATATGGTCGAATGTGAATTAGGTCTTAGCTATCTTTTGCTTGAATTCGTTAATATGGGATTCATCTTGTGCACAGATCAAATTAACTTATCCCACAATCGTTGAATTCGTCTAGCACTATATATTATGGTATCACCTCGCGCTAATAATGGTTATATGTCCCACATTACTGAGAAATTATCACCGATTTTGTGCAATTACACGACACCTCTCATTGTATATGGAATTGAGATGCGGGAAATCGGGAACTGGTCATTTGTTCGACCCGGGTGTGCGGCGTACGGGGTGAAGTTAAGGGCTAAACGCTTCCTAGTCCGAACAAACCTGCAGATTGGACGGACGAAGGTTTTAAGGCGGCCTCTTAGCGATCATTCCAATGTCCACACGATAGAACCTTTGACCGGTACCGCAGTCTCGTGTCGGATTTATATGCATTGATTGTAATGTCGATCAGCATCTCATTTATGCCTACAACGCATTTTTATCAACCTTCATAGCTTAATGGCCTCTGCTAAGTTAAGGTGTTATCGGTGACTTCAAATATTATTAACATTACGACCGTAATGTTCTTATCTCAGCTCAATATATAGACCTATTGTAAAATTCGCTATTTAATATGTCATATCTTGTTCAGTCAAATAATAACTGAACAGAGTACATTGGTTTGGATTCATAAATATCGGACACGTGAATATTAGGAAATGACTAGTTACGGAATTTTTTTTTTTAATTCCTGAACGGATACCTTATCACATAACGCGAATTTGAATTTCAGCTTTCGATATTAATACGGCACACGCGATAGCGCTGCGGTCATGTTACGCTGAGTCTAAACCCAACGGTCTCCTAAATTTCGTAACTTTTAGCAAGGAAGTGTAATTTCGCAATACAGATTTCTTGTTCAGCATAATTGCCATAAATCATCATTCGGTTCCACCATTATTTGTCTGACCGGATTATGCTAAATTGCCCGAATATCGTAATGACGCATCTTTCATTCCCATTCTGTAACTCCACATTGAGTGAAGGTATTCTGACGGCATTTCAATAAGTGATTTCATGGAGATTTCAGCTTTCATATATTTACAGACACATAACAGCCTTCTCACTCCTCTTTATATCATAACATCATGCCAAGATCAATGTGAGTTTGACTGATATTGTAATTACTCACTTACATTTCTAATAAATCATTAAATTGCTTTCGATTACACGCCATACCTTGTGAGCAGAGCATCTTTTCTGCCACTCCTAAACGCTATCTGTTTTGCTTGTTGGCTTGACGTAATAGGGCAAGACTTTCTGTTTGAATTTTTTTCTACATTTTGCTCCACGTCTTATACACGTTAATGTATAAGCGTGTAAGATTGAAATATGACACGTCTTCGGGACTATTTTTAATTACCGAGGCCGTGCTTGTAGCATGTGTAGTACGATTTAGCTTTCGTATCTGCTTTTTATTAATATTTTTATCATTCAGCTTATTTCATTAATAGCTTACTAATGCTACCCTACTTTTATGATTCACGGCATCGCGTGCTTATGCTGACACAATACACGCCCATTAACTTTCAGTTTTCGATATAAATTTCAATAAACAACCATTGAGCAGGCTTATATTGTGTCTTTCAAGTTTGAAAGATTTCTTAGTGCTTCAACAGCCTTATAATGACCCGATAACCAACTAATATCAATTCTGTACAACGCCATAACGCGCTGCTTTATCCTTTCTGGAGAGTTGATTGACTTGTGATGAATTAATGTTTGGCATTCGCTTTATAACACTCAGCAGTACATATCAAACGCAGATCCGATGTCAAAATTACGCAAACCGATCCCTGATACACCGAGAATTTATTACTTGAATAGCAATTTAGCAGACATGTTTTGACTTTCACTAAGGAGTCGTTTGTTAGCAGACTTCCTGTCCAATTCGCATTTACGTTCGCCACGTGGAAATTTTATTTTCGCGCGGTTGTTCCTACATTTTTTTCCACAGTCGCCCTTGCTTGCAACGCTTATGGAATCGCAATTTAGCAGACGCGATATCATCACGTGCTCGGGGATTCAAATTCAAAAAAATAAAATGTACATTACGTAACGCTTCGATAGCAAGGGTAATTTCGCTATACCGCTCTTTGTTCAGAGATGCCGCGGCACTTGCATAATCTCAGATACGATCATTAGGGTTCGTCATTGTTTCGTTAATACGATTATGCTAAGTAGCCAGCCGCCACTTAACTGATCATAGGAGAAATACCGGGTTTTATGACCGGCAAGATTCTTCATCAAGATAAAGGCATGGGTTTAGTATGACGCAGCTTTCTTTACGAATAGCGTTGCATTAATTTTACATTAAATGGGAATTTTCACCCTATTCAAGTGGCTCAAACACATTACCGCCTCTGTCGCATACCATCTTTATTGTATGGGATTTGACTGACAGTTTCGTTACTCATTGGAATTTTTGTTACGTGCTTCTCGATTACGCGGACTTTTCCCGTCACCCCTAATCGCCGTCTAGTTGTTGGCAGACTTCCTGTTATTTTTTCTAAATTTCCCTCACCACGTGCAAATTTTCAGCACGGCTTCCCGCATTTTTATTCGTAGCTTCCAGTGATTGAAGTCACGGTGAGTAACTCTTGGCTTACATCGCTGTAGGGACAGCGTGCCTTATTATTTCTTTAACTGTTTCTGATATTGTTGACACCTTGCTAAATTCGGTGCCTTCTCAGACTGGTTACTTATTGATAGACTTCGTATTTTCTTTCATGCTTGTATTCATTATTTTGTGCTAGTTGTAATCGTGCTAGTATATTCCCTTTCTCCGTCATGCTGTCGTGAGGTTTTTACAGAATTGATGAATTATTCGTGTCCGTCATCCACGCTTCCGCGTTCCGGCGTACCAAGCTCTACTCATGTGTGCGACGTCATCAAAACGCTTTCGACCAATTCAACAACGACCTGGCAATATTCTCGGGACGATTCTGACACCACGTGCCGTCGCACTACAGCAATTGACAGCAACAGTCCGCCGCTATTCCACCGACGAAACGACACCGATATACCGCGACCGATCGGCCGACCGACAGCGCCAACACGCGTACGTAACCACGACGAATCTGCAACCCCGCACAGCGTCTAAGTGAGCTCTATATACGCTGAAGTCTGTGTCAATCAGACAAACCAGATCGCAGACGAAAATTACGCAGTTCTTACAACCCGAGACGATGCCAGACCCCACAGAAAACCTGCACGCGCACAACAGTGCAGGCACACATGAGTTGAGTAACAAGTTGTACGCCGGAAATATCGAGATATGTTGATATCTCTATGGTACATTATCGATCGAGATTTTGTACGATTCATGACCAAACTGAAGTTTACGCGGACTTGAGTATGTTGGTTACTCCAAGTCACAATATCGACCGAGATATTGCAATGTTTGAACTGGCCTACATATACCGGCCACACACTGAAGTTAATTCTGCCTTCACGTGAACAGCGGCGGTACCACTCATGATGATTTGGGCTGTCACGTGGATGAATTTGTATTTGATTAGGCTTACTTTTTGCTTAGGATTTTCTGTACCAAATTTGTACTCGACATAGTAAATCGATTTGGTCATTCATGGTCGTATAATCTAATTGGCTTTTCCCTTAATTATTCCTAATTAATTCCCTTTTCAAGTAGAGATAATGTAGTGATAACGCTGTGATCACTCGCCCATGATATTTCACTATGTCTCGAATAAGAAACTACTTCTCGTTGTGATTACTCGAGAGTCGAGACTTCTATATAAGTGTAGGTAACACGTGTTAGAGCTTACTTTTGATTATGAGACTCTATACGCTACTACTGTATAACGTTCTGAATAAACCATTGTATTGAGTATATATCTGTTACGAAAAACTTCACCACTGTTCAGAGTCAAGTGTACCTGTTTGATGCTGGTGTGATCAGACTAGATGACCTTCACGGTCTTATCGATCATTCCTATCTAATACCGAATACTGTGCACGCATATTTTCTGTACCACCATCACTGCCGTTTGTTATGTATTTTGGTTCGATGAAAAATAAAGACTCTCTCTCTCTCTCTCTCTCTCAAAGGAACAGCTTCTGAGTTAAGTATTCAAGTATAGCCGAAATCCCAAGATATTTGGTTAGCTACGCTTCTAATACAGATCACCAGAAACAATAAGCTCTAAATCCCGCAGTACTAAACTGAAAGATCACACGATTTCGGATTGGTATTTCTTCACTGGCATATGATTTTTTTCCTGCGGCATGGTATTTGTCTTGTGAGCTTCAGATTGCCAAGACAGAAACGTTCGGCGCCTATGGACAATTAAACCTATATGTATTTTCTATATATAACGAAGTTTTCGGTCAGCATAAGGGCGGTCTCTTACGACCAAGGTTTTGTCGCTGCCGATCGTTCTGACACACTTCTTGGAGTCGCATGTTACATGGCCTAAAACTTTATATGTCTTGGTGCATCGTGGCGCGGTAATGGCCAATGCCGATATGCCTATTTCTATAAATCTTGCGTATTTTTTCTAGGCGGAAGAGTTACCAATAATCAAGATATCTGGCGACTTGAAATCGCGACTAGCGCGAACAATTTTTAAAAAAGTTGCATAGATTTTTAAAAAATACTCTATAATTTATGCTATTTCACAAATAATTTTGGACCCCCTTCGAGCTCGGGCCCCCCAATTGGGGGGTTTGGGGTGCGGAAGTTACGGCCCTGGCCTTTATAAGCCTTTATAAAGACGATTGTTGATATACAATGTTATTTCCAATTCTCTACTAGTTGCTGCGACGATTAGGCCTATACCCGTGACGAGTGTCAGCCGAAAATATTCGGGTTCATTTCAATAATAATATACTATTCAATTAAAATATTTTCATGAAAGGTACTATTCCGATTGACCTATCTCTGTGGTATCGAATCTTTAGGCCGTCGCTTCTTAACCCTTTTTGAAATTTCTTTACTGTCACGCGTTCTCGGTGCGATCACTGCATAGACCGAATTCCAAATAGTTGTCGGGCGATATTATGTAGGAAATATGTAGCAAAGGGTCGAGAAGCAACGGCGCGTGATCTATACACAGCAGACATTTATGGAATGGTACCGCTCGTACCAATTTTGCAATTTCAAATGTAACGACACGTCGCACGCAATAAGGACAAGCTAATGGATGTTTTATTAAAATTAAAATTTGGTCAATTGCAATTATTGATATCAATATTCGGGACACACAAATGTAACACGTCCCGTACCAGTCTTTTATTGCTACTGTCTGTCTTTTACACCGGCATACTATTTGTTGTAAAATGTACTGTACTGTAGCCTACATGCCTCTTCGTCTTCATTGCTATCTGACCATTTTGTCATTTTTGGGGAGAGGGGGGCTGTACGATTGACTGACTTCACTAAGTCTTTTACCTGCCATTCTTTCAAATATTTCTTTCTTTCCGCCGCGATTGTGCTGGAATAGCTTGAATGGATGAGTTTTCAAATAAAAAAAATGAACTATTTTTTGGGTGTATTGCAATCTTGCGGCGCCCGAGAACCGAAAAATATTGATGAATTGCCCATAATCATCATCATCATTGGTTTATTAGCAATTTTATCAGTTCAATACACCACAAAAATGCGATACAATGAAAAGACAGGAAGATGTCGAAGCGACAAGGAGTAGTCTATGGAATCTGACACCCACCTTGGCCTAGGCGATGTAAAGAGGAGGCATGCACACTGAATGAAAGTAAAGAAGATAGTATAGAAAAAGAATGCGACAAGAAATAGGGCGGCATGTCATGGGAAGCGAGATCGATAGGTCAGTCGTGGTCCGGTAATCTTGAGGATGGACTGTATTTATTTAGTAGTAATTGCTTGTATTTCGACTTGAATGTGGACATGCTCGTCGACTGTCGGATGGCTGGCGGGATACTGTTCCACACATCAGGTCCGGCATATTTGATGGAGCGATGATCTTTTCGGTCGATCATATGATATTTGGACGACGTGGACGCGCGTGTGTTGTACTTGTGCGCTTTTGATTCAGAGGTAAAGAAGTCATTGAAATATTCGGGGCAACGACCGCAGTGAAACTGATACATAAACTTGGCGATTTCTAGTTTCCGCATATCTTCTATGTTTAGGACGCCGAATCTCTTCAGCAGCGACTTATTGGATGGGTAGCCAGGCCCCTTTGGGGCCCTAGCTATGATTCGGAGTAGTTTATGCTGTAGTTTCTGCAGTGGCTTGAGTGCAGTTTTACTGGCAGCCCCCCCATAAGCGACTGAGTAACACCACGCTTTTAAATTGCATAGTTTTCGCCCCTCTAGATGTAATGATGATGATTACTATGAAATTTACATGAGAACATTTTCGTTGTTTCACAATGCCTCCGCGTTTCTGTATCCTATATAGCTAAAAATAGTAAACCATTGCGAATGTTACGTGCTTCAAACATCGCAGCCAGCTACTCCGTATTACCAATGATACACATACATGGGTAATACGGAAGAGCTTCGTCACATGAAGATACTTGGGATGACCCTGGTATAGATTTTTACTTCGAGTGTCAATTGGCACTCTCGCGATTATCATTCGTGGCCATGATCCAGCACCATAGCATGCAATCAGATAAGCCGGTTCGTGTTGGGTCGCTATGTTCCTGACTTCTTGTTTATTAATCGGAATACAATCTATTTCTATGCCGAGTTTATCAAAATCATAATCTTCAATCAATCAATAACGTGTGAACATGAGATTGTTCATTTAAGCAGATCCATTGAATCGTAAAGTATCATGATAGGCACCTTATATATAAGCAGTTGGCACCAACAGTTCAAACTCTCTGTATGGCTCTTTCTGTGGTGCCTGAACGGTGAGTTATAGGTGTGTCAAAATCTGTAATAGCATTGTACCAATAGCTCAACGGATCGATGGAGACGAATCCTAATGCCGAAGACAAGAAAATCGTCCAGGACGCAGCTCTTGAAGCGTCATAAACGGACAGGTAGGCCCTTTATACTTTTCATTCGCAACGAAATCTTCAATCTGATAATAGGCCGCATTTCTCGTTCGGGAGGCGTATATATCCGGTCGGATCCGGCTTGCGGAGCAATGTCGAGTAAATCCAAAAATGCTTAATAAGCCTGCACGTTTCTATCGGAAGTTGAGGTTTTTAATAATAAGAAACACTTCCTCCCAAATTATTCCAAAAAAAAAACAGTAAATACTGATAATGTTCGTATGCTTCATTATAACCCACGGGAAGTAATGTCGCTTCATTTTTACGTCCGTGACATCAAAACAAAATTCAGAGACGATAAAAAGATACACACAGAGCTCAAATATAGTTATTCACGCTGGGGAAAGCACCGATGCTAAACCGTTATTGTATACCAGTTAAAGTTAGATATATAGGCTAATATTCAGGAATACAATGCGGTTACACTGCTGTAGGCCTATAACTTATAAGACTCAAGGTTCCTGACCTTATATGCACCCGATTAATTGTTCTTTCCACCGAAATTTGAGTTTCAAAGTCAGTCAAATGCGGTTACAAAATTCTTTCTTGTATTCCTCTGTCAAGGTTCGATCTCTCGAGGTTCTGATGGAAAGACTACTACATTAAGTCGTTTGGACTCCGTATCATATTTTCACTTTATCGCAATCTTGTGGTATTTTTAAATGATTAAAGCATTTATAGACGAATTTATGTTTGTTGCCATGGACGAAAGAATATAATATAACGTCCAAGTATTAATCGTTGGATTATATATTTTTATTCACTCAGGACATTATAATGTGAGGCACAAGACACAATGTGATTGATGAAATTTAGGTAGGAGGATGCCGAAACGATCACTGGCCAATGTGTTTAGTATATGCTCTTTCTTCGTTTCTTTTTGTACACTTTTCTTTATTGGGTCCTTGCCCGGGCTTTTGCTGCCGCACGAACGACACAGGGGAGAAGGAATATAGACGTTATATAGCCTATTCTGTCCTTGATGTTTTTGTTACATATACCCAACACCATCTCATGATACACAATTACAGATAAACAGTGCGATATGTGCAAGTGCATTTGCATACGATGATGATGTCCCGTCCATATCCCACTGGACAAGGAATGAACGGATACAGCCTTGTAAGGCTTTTCATATCACCCCTCTATGCTATCGCGGATATGCTGAGGGCAGAGGGCCAAGCGGGGAAGCAGCGGATACCGCGTATACTAGCTTGAATCTTGGATCAGACCCGGCCGCGGATAGAACCCAAGACCTACCGATCCAGAAGCCGGACGCTCCACAGGAGTCAGGAGTCCAGATAAACCTTCGACGCTTCGACTTCTGGCTGAAATCCAGCCAGTTTGGCTGTGTTTGTGATGGTAGATATCGCCACCATCTTCCGCGTCACCTTGCAAATATCAGAAGTCTATCGGAAAGCAACTATACAGCAAAACTACTACGATTCAAAGATGAAATGTAAATACGATAAATCTGTAATCTGATTTTGTTTCTGATTCCTTTTGAGTACACCAAACGATTTCGATTCACCGCTGCAGCTGACGTCTTGTGATTCATCGTTAGGGGCGAGTGCTCTTGGTAACCGACGGCCGTTAATTTATTGTTTGGCTATCGGGTTTAGGGTTACGGGTTCTCATACTCATACGAGGGTGTATATCGCTTCGTTTTCTACTGCATATTGATGAACGGCAGCTACGATCTGATCAATTGATTTGAAGTCATGCATTCGCTCAATCGAATGGATCTATCTGATCTTTTTATGGCTCGGCTCCGCACCTGTCGGCTGTAGTCACCTGGCTATAGATAGGCTGCCACATATCATATACACCGCTTCGTTAGTTACCGATACTTATCATTTGATGATTTTGGTGATTTAAAATACTATAATATAATATGAAAGTCTAGACATATTCATATTCCCGTGGATACCATAGTGGTGACATGGCTAAATTGTTTTGATAATTATCCATGTAGTAAGTTTTCACTGTCAGGACATATTGTAGTTGTTGAAAGAATCAAGGAGTAATGAGGTAAATGAATCAATTGTCAAAATACTTGTCAATCTCGTCTGTTTTTCAATGATATCTAATATAGGCCTAACAAATGAATATGGTTGATAAAAAATAAGTGACAGGTTAGCTAATATCTGTATTTGATATCCTGTAGCTGTAGCAGTTATCAGCGATTGCTTTGTAGACAGTACTGGAATTTTTTCTTGAACCATTCATTTTTCAAGCTTAACTTTGAACTCATATGATTATAAACAAGTACACAGGTAGCCTATACTACTATAGTTAATGTTCCAACCGTACTTGTTTCCTTGTTTCTTGTTTGATGTATTTTGCAAATTTCGGTTGTTCTAATTTACCAGATTATTATTCAGGGTAACCATACTTTCTCTTTTTTCCAAGAAATCGAAAAAGTCCTCCGAGAACGCCTAAATTTCCTCCGTTTTGACAGTTCGTCCTCCTTCACGTTCACGCCTTTGACTTTGATAGCCAGGCGATTGTGGATATGGGCCACGAAAGTGTAATAATTTTGACGGCAGTGATGGCAATGTGGACCAATAAAAAGAGATTCACCCCACCCGATTTTATGAGGGAGCAGGTCTTTCGGGAGTCAAGTTGAAAAAATACCATTTTTAGTCAACCCAATAATATTATTAATATTTCCTGTAAAAAATGTAAATTATCATTTTTCTGGTCCACTATAATATCTTTGGTGACTTGTAAAAAGTGTCCGTCGGATCTCAAAATATGGTAACCCGATATTATTAGTTGTATTGTTATGAACCGAGACTGAACACGCACTTTGAACTGCTTCGATTATGTCGGATCGATGGAATGTTGGGTCAATCTCATTGAAAATTTCAGGTCATCATTGCCTATAGTCTCATAAGCTCGGATGAGAACTCATTGCCCTAGGTTCTGACCGTCTCCTGAATTTGTACAATATCGCCTGGGGATTGATGCAGTCATTCCGTGTGTAGGGTTTGGTATAAGTTTTTCAATTTGAAGTGTCGTTCGAAAATTTAAAAAAAATTGAGCAAAAAAGCTGATGTTTAGGTCAGATATATATATATACTGTAAAACTAAAACTAAACTTATTGTTTTTTCCCGCAAAAAAGATTTCAACCATTGAACAAATCTACTTTTACTCCATACCGTACCATTCTAGCGTGCACAGAAGGCTCATGTGATGGACTTTGTCGAAAAAAAACTTTCACAAAATCAAGGTATATCACATCCAAATGTACTGCCCTATCTATAATGTCAGTTCAATCTTCCAAAGTACTTAGTAATTAGACTGAGCAAGATTTTCCACTGCTCATCAATAGTAATAAGTCATTGCATTACCTCACTGTTAATACATCCTTGGCTTCACAAACTGTTCCTGCATTAGCGAAAGTAGAATAAAAACACAAAATCTACACGAGTAGACCTAAAATCCATTAATCAAGTTTATTTTGGTACCATAATAAATACGATAAATAGTAATATGAGAATTGATGAAAAATAATAACAGAGCTGTAACAAGCGACAATCTACTCAATCGTTCCAACAGCAAAGATCAGACTTGTACAAACTATCAATGTCGTCAGTTGACTGTCAACTAGCTACTGGTTTTTTGAGTAGTTCTAGTTCTATTTGTAGATTTTAAAACTAGAGAGCAATTAGAAATTTAGATATAGAATACACGGTGTCGCTGTTTGGCGTGAATGGAGATATCGGTGTTCTGTTGTAGTCAGGGGTGGGTTTTGTGGTTCAGAACCCTTCGAATTTCAAACTGGTACTGATGTTAGGTCCTATGTCACAAGTAAGCCGATCCAATTTTGATGAAATCATAATTAATAAGATGCTTCGGAATTAAATCTAATTTATTAGTTATGTTTTAGTTAGTTAATTGCGTATTTTTAAAGTTCGTTAGTTCTAGGTCTGGTTCCAACTTTTCAAAAGTGCACACTTCTAGTGCTAGATGCAAATTTTGAAAATCCATATTTTTCAAATTTTAGTGGCTAGTAGATGATTTCAAAAACATGTCAGGTTGCCTGCTTTATACAGTTTTAGCCTACATCGCTGTCTACTGTGTATTCAAAATTTATTACTAGTTATGTTAGCACAACCCTGCTGGTCGTTCGGATAGAATCCACTGCCCCTGGTTTTTATCTTGCTGCATTAGCCGAAAACGTTACGGGCCGATATGTTCCTATGGCTCAGAACTACATGCAACTTTTGGTTCTATTTACACAAAATTCATATTATATTAGCCTAAAACAATATTCATGATTGATATAGAACTAGAATTCGAGTTTGTTGATGTGATTTTGGTAAAATCAATAAGATTTGCTGCTTAATTAATGATTAACTTGTGTGTTGATCGATATTACTGCATTTCCAAATGGAGGCTTCATAAACGGACCTGTACAAACTATGGTAATGTTTTTTAGAGTAGGCCTAGCTCTAGTTCTAGTTATGGTTGAGTAATTGTAAAAATAATGAGTTGCAGAACATCTAAAAAACATGGATAGTCGTTTGGCGTAAATCTTGATGCCGGTGTTCTGTTGTGTGCTGTTGTTGCAGTCATTGCCAGCTCATAGTAGTCAATACTAGGATGGGAGTGGGTTTTGGGGTCGAAACCCCCCCATTTCAAACTGAAAACTCCATCTTTTGAAAATGCTGCTTCTATCTCAAATATTTCATAGCTCATTTCCCATTCAGAAATTGGTATTATCACTCTTCTCAGTTAGTTGTGGATTTTGATAGGTCGCTAGTTCTAGTTGAGCATTTTGAATACTGAATAGTTCTATATGTAGTTTCAGCTGCAAGTTTTGGAAAGTGAGTAGTTCTAGTTCCAGTTGTGAGTTGATCAAAGCGAGTACTTTTAGTTTTAGCTGCAGCTGCACATTTTGAAAAGCCAGTTATTTTACAAGTTCATTGATGAAGAGGGCATTATCCATGAATTTTAAAGATATTCAGTCAAACCTCTTCGAAGTTGGCTATTTATGGTAACAACTGTCCTGTCCATCTTGAGCAGACTTGTGCGTACCTCTGGATTTTCAAAATCCGTAACTAGAACTAGATCTAATAAAAAAAAGATAGTAGTTTGGTAGTTTGTACAATAGGACTCTTCAAAAATTACTTTTTTTCTCAAATGGTACTGGCTACTCGATAAAATTGTTAGGTTACCTCATTTAAGCCTACACACCAAATTTGGTTCATTAGCCGCATTGATACAGGAGAAGAAAGTTTCTATTTATTATAGAAAAATAAATAACAAAAAATTTGAAAATTTTCTTTTCACCCCATGAAAGTGTTAGGTTGTCTAAAGAAACGATGTTCACCAAATTTGGTTCAATTCCAATAAGTGGAAGCATAGTTATCGCCGTCAAAAAATTTTGATTTGAATAAAATAGTATTTACGGTGGGCACCGCTATAATAAATAATTAAAGAATTAATCACCGTAAATACTATTTTATTGATAATCCAAATTTTTCGACGGCAATAACTCCGCTTCCACTGGTTGGAATTGAACCAAATTTTGTGTGTAGGCTTAACTGAGGTAACCTAACAATTTTATCGAGTAGCCAGTACGATTTGAGGACAAAAGTCATTTTTGAAGAGCCCTACTGTACATTGTGCAAGTCTGGACTCGGTACTAGGCCTATTCCTAAAATGATGCTCTTTTTGCTGTTATTACTCAATATAAGTTTTGATCAAACTATGCCCTTACGGAAATATAACTTATTTTTGCAGTTATTACTCGATATAAGTTTCAATCAGACTGCACAGTTCAATATCAAAATGGCAGAAGTGGAAGAAACTATCAAACGCATCCAAGCGCACAAAGGCGTCATCGGTATCATCGTGGTGAATTCCGAAGGAATCCCCATCCGAACAACATTGGACAATTCAACCACCGTCCAATACTCTGGTCTCATCCATCTGCTGACCATGAAAGCCAGAAGCACAGTCCGTGACATAGATCCCCAAAACGACCTGACCTTCCTGCGTTTGAGGTCGAAAAGACACGAGATTATGGTCGCGCCGGACAAGGAATACCTGCTCATTGTGATTCAGAACTCTACCGATTGAAAACTTGCACGTTTTGTGGATTTGACACAAATACAAATAGTATTTCTTATTGTTATTGTTAGAGATGTTTATCACTTTGGGATTTTGGGATTCATTTGTAGGATTCTGTTATTCTCATATTTTTATCAATCTCCGTAATTGGCCAATTTCATTATCGTTGCTCTCAAATCTAGGTGTTGGGGATGAGTGGACTTAATATTTTCAAGTTCAAATACCGTTACTGAATTAATTTGATCTCGGGTATCCATTTCCAGTAGTGGCTGAAATTTGTTCGAAAGTCTCGTGAAAATTGAAATGTGTCAGAATCCAGGTTTAAAGTAATCGGGAATCCATATCTGATACAAATCCGGCCAAAATCATCAAATTCATTCTTTTTCCAAATCCAAGCTCATCTCTGCTAGGTATTCACATTCAAGACATCTTTGTCGTTTCACCGCTGATGTAATTTTGTCTCATCGTTCTGTTTCAAATGTATAATTTCTAATTGAAAGATGTAACAATGTTTCACGAGTGTTATTTGTTTTTGTAGGTTGTTGTGTGCATGACAGTTTTGTAGCGATTAGGTAATTCTAGATAATATAGCAATGGATAAAGATGATCCTACGGCAGCACCGAACCTCAATGATGCAAAATGCGACACATCCCAATCATCTGCAGCAAGTGAGGACACTTCTAGTCCGAGAGCACCTTATGCTTTACATGAAGAAGAAAAAGATTCAGGTGGGTTTTTCCAGCTTTACTCATGTAAAAATATATGGAGTTCCTTCTACTTCACCCAGGATAGCTGCTATTACCACCTCAACATGTAAGGTAAAGGAAATAGACCGATATTCCCTGGTTTAGAAGTCACATATTATAGTTCTGTGACCCCCTACTAGGGCTTGGCAAAATCGAGTACCTGAGTGATTCGATTCTGAACCGAGTAATTGGCTTAGACTCGAGTATTAGAGCATCAACAGACGCCTGTAAGCAGAGGTGGTCAGTAACAAAGTAACCTACTTGTGGAGATTTTGCCTACTTTCTTACTTGCAAATCACTACTTGTGCTTGCGTATAAATTAAAGGCGTTACTTCCACTTGTGTACTGACAGTAACTACTTTGACTACATCTGAATATCACTCATTACAACACCATAACAGTACCTTTTGTGTGACCACAAAAATATAACTCCACTTCTTATATATCACAATCAAGCTGGTTTAGGTGGCAATGTTGTGGGCTAATGGCGACTATGTCGTTTCCACTAAATTGCATAGCTTTGTACTGCACGTTTCGTATGCTGCGACAGGTTCAAGGCTTCCATAGTGGAAGATAGCATCAAAACTGTAATTTTGGTTAATAAATTAACTCTTACTCTTACAGTGTGTCACATCTCTCATTACTCGACTCGAATCATTAAAATTAATACTCGACTCAGGTTCGTGCACTCAAACCATTGCCCACTATGCCCAGCCCTAGCAATAATGAGCAAGTCCTATGTGTGATGGAATATGTTGAAGTAGATTATGACATGTGCAAAGTTGTCATTGTCTAGTCACAAGTGCACTTTAGTGTGAGTAGAGCACTTTCAGGAGGACGATGATATGTTATATTTTTCCGACCTATGTGGATGAAATGTGTGATATATACACTGGATTCTTTAAAATGATCACCAGATATGTACAAGCTACTGGATTTTCAAAATGAGAATTACCGGTACTCACTTTAAAAAATCACAACTGGAACTGACGACTTTCAGAAATCCGCAACTCATTAACTAGAACGCAACCAGCTAGATTTAATTCCTAAGCAGCTCATTCTTATTGAACTCTTAGCGGCTTTCCCCATGAATATCAATGCAAGTTTGAAATGAGAGAGGCAGCAAGAACATCACACAACAGAACACCAGTGTCACGCTTCACGCCAAATGAAAACGCCTGTCTTCTAATTGCTCGGCAAATAACTTCTTTAGAACTAGAACTACGTTACTCACTTCAAAAGTCATAACTAGAGCTAGAACTACAACTACTCAATTTTCATAATGCTCAACTGGAACTAGAACTTCTCGAAAAACTAATAGTTGATTAACAAACCGGAGTGGTATTTGTCCAAGTCCGATGATCACTGACCAAATTCATTCTATTTTTCCGCAGGTGAACACGCCGGGTCCACAAAGCCTCAAAATAAAAGTTCCAGAAAACCGCACACATCAGAAGCAGTCAGTTCTCGGCACGGGTCCTCGCGAATATGCGCTCATCTCGCGTTATCTTTTCAGCCTCACTCAGTTCGAGCCCCGTACGCCCAACCAGTGTTAGATGCGTCGAAACTTGACAAAAATAGAAGTTCTGTAGAGGAGCGTATCGCTTCTGCGAAGGAAAGGAGATTGCAGCAACAAAAACAGATTGGTGAGTTTTTCTGATTTTAAAATAGTCTTATTTAGGTCTGGGCACAATAATTCGAGCACTCGGATATCTGAATTGAGTATTAATTCTAATGTTTTGAGTCTAGTATTGGGAAATGGTTTCTCGAGTATTGAAATGATACGCTCGTTGTCAACGACATGTAATTTATCAAAAAGAATTATAGTTTTGATAGTATTTTCCACCGTGGAAATCTGTAAACCCCGATTGGCCGTATTGCAGCATACAAAACATGTATTACAAAGCTACACACGCTACTGGAAATGACATATCTGTGAAATCGTGACAATCGACCGCATTGTCACAATGTGCAATGAAATAGGTATAGTAAAAAATAAACTAAATAATCTTCAATGTGATGTGACGTTAAACTGGCATTTGAATAGCATATTCATATTGAAATGAACCCGAATGTTTTCGGCTGACACTCGTCAGGGGTAATCGTCAGCAGCTAGTAGAGAATTGGAACAAACATTGTGTATCCACAATCGCCTCACAAACTATGACGTCACCAGCATGAAAGAGAGAGCGTTCAATGTAGTATTTTTAGGTGGTACACGAACTCCTTTTGTTGACAGAGTTTGGGTTGGTGTATTTTGATAAAAGTCGACTCCAAGGCACGCAAGAAAAACTGGCATTATGTTTTTTGTCATCGCGTAGAAGGTGTATATTTGAACTTTCCACATCATTCATACTGCTCGAATACTGGGCTCGAAGCCTCATACTCAATTCAGAATCTACCCAGATACTCGATTTTGTCCAGCCCTAATCTTGATATTCGTAGTAATAAAGCTATTAGTAAAGTTTCAAAACTGCAAAATTTTGCCGAGCTAAATTCAACAATTTTTTGAGTTGAATATTTTTCTCAAGTTTTTGGAACAGGCGACCAAGAAAAATCAGGTATTGTTTTGCATGATCAGCCATGCATGACTGTCATAACACTCGACGCAAGGGCTAAAACACATCGCCTGTCTGTTAATAACGATATTGTATTAACAGCCGTGCAGCTCATTTTCATGTGTGTGCTTCGTCAACGCTAATGCTTCTTGATGAATCCTACAAAAATATGTGATTATTATGCTCATAAACCGGAATATTTTCGGTTGACAATCGTCAATGTCAACAACTAGGAGTGAATCGGGAAGAACATGGTGTATCAACAATTGTATCAACACAGTGTTCTTTCCCATTCTCTGCTAGTTGCTGACGATTGCCCCTGACGAGTGTCAGCCGAAAATATCCATGTTTATTTTAATATGAATGTATTATTCAATTGTATATTGAAGTCAAATACCTACTATTCTCATTGTTGAATTGCAGGTTTTTCTCGGCATAAAAATTCAGCGTCGATAAACGTTTCACTCTTTGTCATTCTTTCCTGCAACTGGAAACCATGGCGTTTTTCTTTGACTCGAGTCATTTTCTTAGAAATGGAAAATGACTCATGTCGACTTGAGTCACCTTGTGTATTGACTCGACTTGACTTATTCAATTCTCGAGTATCGGCACCGATATTTGAAAGTTAGGCCCTGAAGCTGCGTTTTATCTACATTTGAATAAACATGTTAAAAGTGAGAAAAATGAGTGTTTTATGAACACGAAGCCTTTATATCACCCAAGAGTTTCAATAAATTGAGTTGAACGTGACTTGAACTCGAATTGAACAGGGAACTATGACTCGGACTCGAACCTTCGTTCTCTGACTCGACTCGGCGGTGAATTGAAAATAAATCGACTTACTCGAGTCAAAACTATAAAATTATCCCTGCTGCAAACGTTTGCTAATACGGAATTCCTAATTTTTTCCCCCATTTTAATGAGGCGAGATTATTACTGGCGACCATTGATTTTTTTACGGCTCCGCCACCATGTCAGCAAAATTGGCGTCTCATAAATTAATGATGAGCTGCTCGTTTTATTGAGTCTTCCTTAATGATGATGTAATGCCGCGATTATGACGGAGAGATGCAATCAAGTGATCAGTAAAACGGCTTTCACAAAATAAATTTGAGTCGTGAGGTGTCTATTATTTTATAGGAGTGACTAAAAATATTCCTGAGCATCCGGTCTTGGGTAGAAGTATTTTTCAACCTGGATTCAAATTGAATTTAGTTTCGGGCGGGGTTGTAGCCAAGTCGCAAGGTTCCGAGTCACAAGTCAATCTTACTTTTATTGTTTTGACTCGAGTCAAGTCGAGTCATTTTCAATTCGCCATCGACTCAATTGCGGGTTTAAATCATAGTGTTCACTGTTCTTCGAATACAAATCACGTTCAACGCACTTGAATTTTGAAATTCTTGGGTGATATCAATTCCTCACGTTCATAATATCCTCATTTTTCCCACTCTTAACATGTTATACAAACAGATAAAAAACACTTTCTAGGCTTATTTTTCAAGTCAAGTCCATTGAAAATTGTGTCTCGTGAAGGTGATTATTTTTCTACCTAAAAAACAAAGTCAAAAAATTTGAACAATTGAAAATTTGACATTCTTTGATATCGAAACACTTTTTTGACAACATTTTGACGTATAACGTACTTGGGTGGTTTGAAGATCACTAATCATTGTAGGCTACATTAAGTTAAAATTTACTATAGTTCCGTACGAGTATAAGTAGTAGTATAGTGAAACATCTTGACTTTACAAACAGTTTTGACTAATTTTTAACCTAACGATGCAATTTTGAAAACAATTTGACTTTTTTTTCGACAAATTAAAAAACAAATGCCTTACCCATCGTCTGTCTGCTCGGACTATTAGCTTTCCATTGCTTCCTCGAAAATTCACCTTAAACTTTCCTTTCAATTGTTCTGAAAAATCCTTTGAATACACCTCCCTCAATGTACCCCCACAAATGAACCGTCAACCAACTATATTAGTGGTTTGCACAAGTCTGCTCAAAGTGCCGCCCACAAATGAACCACCGTGACATGATCTGTTACAATTTCCCAACTGGCACCGACATATGGAGTCTTCCTGTCGCAATTTGTTAGCTCATCAACGTGACAACGTTTCACAGGATTACGATCTGCTAATGCGGTAATCTATTCCACATGGATAAACTTAATTGAGAATATTTTAATTTTGGACGATAGATAATCTGCTCAACCTTGATGAAATCTATAACATTGGCGACATATTACAAAGTTAGCGAAGTTATTATATCGATGTCGACCAACTCTCATGGACCAACAGGCTTATAAAGAGAACGATTTTGTACAATTTCACATATTGGATTGAGTGGCTGTAGGGTAGGATTGTTCGAGAATAACTTTTTAACCAAATTTTACTGGATCGTTTTTGAATTGTTAATTTGCCTAAAAAACATTTTCAGTTACAGAAATTTTGGATTTAGTAAAATAAAAATATAAATTGTTCTTATACGGGGTAGGCAGTAAAATTTGAAAACTTTTCATTTATATTCAAACAGTCCAAAACCAACTTCTAGCAGCAATGGTTTTACAGGTTGGAATTGAGCTGTATTTGATGTTTGTCGTTTTTTAGGCAACCTAGAAATTTTGCGAACTAGCAAGTAAATTTTGAGCAAAAAAGTCATTTTTGACCATCCTTACTGTTGGAAAATAGAGCATTTAATTTACGTCTGCATACTTTGGCCTTAAATCAGATATACCTCAAGTATCTAACTAACTGCGTTGACAAAAATGACTTTTGATACCGTTCCAATCCTTTGTCCGGAACACCACGCTCAAGGTAAGCTGCAATCTTCTTGTGCAACTTTGAATGTTTTGTATGCGTTATGGCACGCATGACTGACTATGCAGTATTAATGCAATTCTCATTTGCTGCGTCAAGGATAAAATGATCTGGCCTGGGTAAAACTTGGCTCATCATACCCAGCCCTACTGATCACTAATAGCTTGATAAAACAAGATCTCATCATCACAGAGCTGGAAATGAAGATGAGGAGAGAACGGGAGAACCAGGCGCACGCAAAATGGATGCAGAGTCAAGAAGAGAAACGCCGTAAGCTAGAAGATAACCGTTTGAAGGAGGAGGCGCATCGTAAAGAAGTGGAGCTTCGCAAAAAGCAGCAGTTGGAAGAAGAAAAGGTAATTTTTAGATAATTCTAGTTGCCTAATTATACTAATTAGGAAGAAATGCCGGTAATGTAGCTCTAATCTAATTTTGAAAAAAACACTAGCTATAATTTTAATTTTAATATAATTTTTAAAAAAAGTGTAATTCTAATTCTAATTGTAGTCTAATTTTGATCATAAATTGTAGCTATATTATTATAGCTATCATTCCACTTCCACTCTAATTTGAAAAAAACTGTTTAGAAAACAATCTAATTCCAATCTAATTTTGAAAAATCTGTAGCTATAATTCTAGTCTAATTTGAAAAAAAAACTAGCTATAATTTTGATTCTAGTCTTATTTGAAAAAAAAACTGTGTAGCCATCATTCTTATTCTAATCTAATTTGAAAAATGCTGTGTAATATCATATTTTTGATCTAATTTAGAAAAAATTGTAGTCCTCATTCTAATTCTAATGTAATTTGGAAACCGTATCTCTAATTCTAATTGTAATCTAATTTGCAAAAACTGTATATCTCATTTTAATTGTAATTTAATTTGCAAGAACTGTGTAGCTACAACTATAATTGTAACCATGTATCTCTCATTCTAGTTGTAATATAATTTTGAAAAACCGTGTATCTGTCGTTCTAGTTGTAATATAATAGTATAGTAATATAATAATCTCATTCTAATTCCAATCTATATGCTGAAGCTGCCATCGATCCAGCCGTTCAACCCTGGCTTTGTTTTGACGCAGCGAAAGGCCGAGGCTAAAATCGCAAAAACCGAACAACAGTGCGAGGTAAAAATGCGGCAGAAAAGAAGCGCGTCTTCGGACCGGGGCTCGAAACGCTGGTCGTGGGGGGCGGGTGGTGCAGGTTCGTTGAAAAAGTTTGGAATGCATAGTCGTAGAACCAATCACTACCCACTGATTGCACCCGGAACCAGCTTGTGTTGCTTTTTAATAACGGTGATGTCTAGAGCCCGACTGATTACATCAATTTGTCGATAATATCGAGCCGTTACATTTTTACTCCGAAAGAAATAGTAGCATCTTCCAAAAATATCATGATTAAGATAGTAAAGATAGATCTTGCTGTCAGAGGCAGTCAAGTACTCAACATTGGTACTCAAATATAAAGTAGGCTAACATAAAGCTGTACTCAAGTATAAGTATTATGGCTGTTCAAAAACAACTTTGTTGCAAATTTTACTCGCTACTTGATAAAATTGTTAGTTGTTCAGTAGAAGCGAAGTTATTAGAGTACAAAATTTTGGATTTAAAAAAAAACAGCATTTATGGTGGCAAACTCTTTCATCACTTATGATAGATCTATATGCCGTAAATACTATCATTTAAAATCCGAAATTTTGAACATAAATAGCTTCGCTTCTACTGGTTGGAATTGAGCCAAATTTGTTGAGCGTTCGTTTTTTCAGACAACCCAACAATTTCATGGGGGAGCCAATAAAGTTCGAAAATATTTATATTTATTTTTATTAAATAAATCTAAAATTTTTTCTTATAGCAATGCTTCTATAGGTTGGAATTGAGCCAAAATTGTTGTGCACCGTTTGTTTGCCAACCTAACAATTTAATCAAGTAGCCAGTAAAATTTGAAATCTGTCGGGCTCTAGTGACGTGGTGTGTGTCGTTGCATTGTGAGCATCTGAAAATTCCAGCGATTGATACTAACCCTGTTTCTCATTAACGCAACCGAGGAGGTGGGGGTGGATCCAGTCATGCGGAACCTCCTTCTCCGTTTCATTATTTTGACGCGACCAGACTCACCAAACGGACGCGATCTGCCGGTAAAATGACATCAAATTTTGAAAAAAAATTCGAAATTTTGAAATTCTCAAGCCTTGAAATGAAACCCTAACTTTAACCCACAGGATAAAGTACCGTGCTCATTTGAAATACGACACTCGAGCATGTGACTTGATCACCCCGAAACCAACCCTAACCCAGATACGTACCTGGTTTGTAACCAAGCGGCAAGCTTCAGAGTCACGAGTCAATCGGACCAGTCTTGTTTTGACCCGAGTCAAGTCGAGTCATTTTCAATTCGCCATCGAGTCAAGTCCAAGCCACGCTGCAAAGTTACAGTCTGAGTCGTAGTGTTGAGACTCGAGTCCAAGTCATACTGTTTATTACTGTTCAAGTCAATGCTCAACTTATTTTTGCAACCCAGCTCGGGTGAAACAAATCACTCGCTCTGATAAATACTCATTTGTCTCACTCTTAATCAGAGATATTCAGTAAAGAAGTACGTCTAGAGACATTATAACCCCTAACCTTGAAACACATGCTCAAGTGTCGCACGTTCATATTAGGCTATGTCCACCATGCCTTGAAATCAAGTTGCATTTTCAAATCATATTTGGGCTGATTTGCATGTTACTTTGTTTAAATGTGTCGCGATGTTAGATTGAATTCCGACTTGATCGCGGAATTCAATAGCAGATCGTATTTTGCTTGCGGTGTGTTTTTTCTTTTCAACATTGTGTTTCACTCACACCGATGACCAGGCAAAGATAAGCGGCCGTCATCGTTGCATGCAAGCCATTTCGATGTGTCTCGGCTGGGCAAGTTTTATGGTGAGGCTCGTGCGTTTGCTTTGAAAATTACGTCGGTGAAAGTGTACTTTTCGTCACCAATTGGCTTTCGTTTCAGAATCGAACGAACAGAAGTCTTCCTCCCAAGCGAATTTAAGTGAGTTTCCATTTTGAAATGCTACAAACTTGTACAAACCACCAACTATTGGATTTTGAGTAGTTCCAGTTGCTTATTTCAATAAGTGAATAGTTGCAGTTCTAATTTCGGATTTTGTGAAGTGACTAGTTCTAGTTCTTCTTGTAGTTTCCTTTTTTTAAATGAGTAGTTTTAATTCCGGTTGTTGATTTTGAAAAGTGAGTATTTCTAGTTTTAGTTTTGGATTTTGGAAAGTGGTTAGTTCTACTTATAATGTAGGTAAACATCTTGAAAATCCATTAGTTTGCGCTAGACTGTTTCTGATTGGCTGCGACCATTCTCGTGATCAGGTTCTGCCGGAACTACCAAGGATCGATTTTCGCGAAATCCAGTGAACACTTCGCATTTGCATTTCGCCTCTGGCTTGCGCAGTTACGATTCGAAAGAGAATCTAAAAGGTTCAGGTACGCATTGCTTCACTCCTGTCTAGCGCATTCCCAGAGGAGTGCTTGTACTTTAGTAGGTTTATATATGCTAAACATTTTTTGGCCAAATTATTCTGGCTACTTGATAAAATTGTTAGGTTGCGAAAAAAGAGCGCTCCACACCAAATTTGATTCAATTCCAACCAGTGAAAGCGAAGTTATTGCAGTAATAAATTTTGAAAAAATAGTATTTACGATGGAAAATTCTTTGATTATTTACACCCACTATAAGTACTATTTCTGCAAATCCAAAATTTTCCACAGCAATAACTTGGGTTCCGCAGGTTGAATTGCGCCAAATTTTATATACATTTTATTTTGAGACAACACAACAATTCCATGTATCCGGTAAAATGTTTTCGAATTTTTTCTCCTATAGCGATGCTTCTTTCGGTTTGAATGGAGCCAAAATTGGTTTTTCTTGGCAACCTATAATTTGATCAAGTTGCCAGTAAACTTTGAATAAAGAATTCATTTTTGAACAGCTCTAATGTTCATAATGCCATGTTTCTTCGACCTGAAGCTTGATTATAAGGTCCTTTATTTTAGGCTACCTGTACTTGACAGATTTTGAGGCGAAACTACTTGTTTTTTACACTGTGGAATTTGTAAAGTTGAAAGTCGTTTTGGGGTCGCGAATCCATCATTTTACGAGTTGAATTTCCATGGCAACTGTATGAAATAGCCCCCTGTACCACAGTAACTGAATATATTTTTGAAAATGGCACCTATTTATCATATCATATAGCCTAACCTATTTTGCATTATTCGCGCAATTATGGAAATATCAAGTTTCTGGCCCCTCGAAGAAATGTACTTTTTGATGCTACTTTTCATACCTTTCATATTCTACTTGTACTTGTAGTAGTTTTGACGTATCTTAGCAATTTCTACTTCTAATTTTAACTGAGTACAAATTTACCACATTACTTGTGCCTGAGTAGCAACTTTGAGAACCTCTGTGCATTCCGTATAGCGTCGCAACTTGTTTTGACAGAGCTTGAGCTAGATCTCCGACTCAACGCAGGTATTTGATATTGGTAGATTGTGACCGAATCATGTTTGGGGCTGAAATTCGGACCCCGATTTGAAGCCGTTGATTTTTTAGCCAAATCAGAATCGCGCTGATTTCATAAACCAGAAAAATTTGCATGATTTTGTAATGATTAGAAACTTTCCAATATCGATAAAACCGATCAACTAGCACATTCACGGATGTATTTATTGGCGTCGTAATAATACTTTCAAGGAAATGACTCTACCCAAGTTGAGTCAATACACAGAGTGACTCAAGTCGGGACGAGCCATGTTCCATATTTAATGACTCGAGTCATTCTGTGTATAGACTCAACTTGAGTCGAGTCATAATTCTAAATTTACGGAAATGACTCGAGTCAACTTGAGTCTGTACACAGAAGACGTAATGATTCAAGTCAAGTCATAATTCCACTTTGGAGGACACGTCACAAGTTAGTTGAGTCAATACACAGAATGACTCAAGTTGAGTCGAGTCATATTCCATGTTTGAGAAAATGACTCGAGTCAACTTGAGTCCATACACAGAGCGACTCGAGTCGAGTCATAATTCTACATGACTTGAGTTACCTCGAGTCAATACTCAAGTTTCTTTTCAAAGTGTGACATTTACTCGATAGAATCGGTCTTGCTCTATGAATAATCATTTTTTTCCTGATTTAAAAAAGATGCTCCAAAGCGCCGGTCGAATTCTATGGGACGTATCCCTGTCACCCAAACGGGGGCAGAATACGTTAGAAATAATCGGGGTCGGTCCCCGGCTCCGAGAAAGAAATCGCAGGACCCTGGGACGTCGTCAGGTTGATAAGAGCACGGATTAGTTCTGCATGGCTTTGCTAGAAATCTGCTTCTGTAAGAATGACGCAGAATAGAGAATCCTTTGCTCGGTGCGGTGGCGATGATTTTTCATTTTAGTTTTTCATACTTTTCCGTTTTAAAACTTCATTAATTTTTATCATTTTGAACCAATTTTCTTTCGGTGCTTTTTAGGTTCGGTGACTAATTCATAAAACTGAATATTTGTAGTGCACAGTGTAATTCCTTATCTGCAACAACATGACTATCGCCAATCAGTGTTTCCTGTGAATGTGTCGTTTACTTTTCACATATCATTTTTTATACATTATGTTATTATTTCCGAAAATTTTATTTAGTTTCATTTACGGCCTTTATGATGTGTTTAGTTTTCGGGTAGATGTTCTTGAACTGGGGTAGGTGAGCCAGTTCCCTATGAAAGTTCAATCTTAGTGTTTTTATTTGGAACTTTATAAAAATTTGTAAAAGGAAATTGCTATTTTTTCTTTTGAAGTAGAAATTTAAGACGATGAAAATCGCTACTTTTACTTAAATTTCAGTATTACTGAACATCACTACTTGCAGTTCTACCTGAGTATGAACATATCAGAGTACTCAATTTTTGCCAATTTTTGTTATTTTCTTCGGTTTTATTAGCCGATGACTTCAATATTGTAATGAATAGATGGTTTATGTTGTTGTGGATAAGAAAATATTTTAGACCCAAAATTTATTCCCGAAGCAAAAAATATGTGAAATTTTTGTTCATGATTCCTCAGGCCGACCTGCTTCGTCTGCAAATCTCCTGGACCCGGTCCAGATCAGTCCGCGGCTCCTGGCCCCGACAAGGGCATCCCTGGCGCGTTCTAGACAAGCTCTCAACGAGCCAGACCCTCCCACAGAAGGTAATTGAGTAATGGCAGACTTGGACAACTAGAAAATTTTCAGCCTTTTTAAATTAGATTAGAATTAAAATGATAGCTATTGGTTACCCCTACCCATTTTTTCAAATTAAATTAGAATCAGAATGGGTAGCTATGCTGTTTTTTTTACTAATTAAATTACAATAAGAATGATAGCTGCCCAGTTTTTCTATGTAGATTAGTATTAGAAAAAAAACATGTTCAAAAGATTTTTGTTCCAAATTTTATTGTCAACAGTGTTTTTTTAGCCAGTCTGACAATTTGATGGAGCAGTTGTTAAAATTTGAACAAAAAAAGCTATTTCTGAACAATCCTATCGAGCAGAAACGATGCATTGTCTTTCTATCGCAGGTCCGATGAGAAGTCGCAGCAAAGACAGGAGAGCCGCGCCCAGGTAATTTGCATATTATACTCAACATGAGTAGTCATCATTGGTGCTTGAGTAAAAGTAGAAACAGAGTCAAACTCAAGTAGAAGTAGCAATAAGTAGGTAAGTAAGTATTCTAGGCCTAGTTTTGCGGGAAACAAAACAGAACTACAAGTAACCTAAATGCAGAACCACTTAAGGAAGCAGGGCAAGTAGACAGAATGTACTTGAGTAATTTGATAAGTAGAAGTACATCTTTACCGACCGTGTCTGTGTGAGAGTGAGAAAAATTCAACATTGTAAAAACGAGTTCCTATATTTAGGAGCGCTCGATCTCCCGGCCAACCGGAAGCGTCCAAATCTCCCAAACAACGCGGAGTTTCCCCCTCCCCCCGTTGGTCGAGTCTGACGGCTCCAACTGCCGCTTCTCAAGCCAGATCTCAAGCAGAAAACGCGGAGCAACAAACAAGACCAAAGCGGGGAGTCTCGCCACAAACAAGGTTAGGAAATCGGGTGTTTTATTATTATTATTATTATATCTATTACTTTGTCATGCCAGGCGCACTCCTTCCCCGAAACCATCGGCCCCGAAACGTTCCCCCTCCCCAAACCATGCCAGAGCCAGACCGAGACCAAGCGGTGAGCAGCACAAAGCGAATGAAACGTCAAAACCTCCCAACATCAAACCCATGTTAAAGCCCAACACAGACGTTCGTTCCAAATTTAAAGCCAAACCAAGAGAGGGTAAGTCTGTGAAGTATAGCACAATAGTTTGTTGCAGACTGGTTCTAATTTGATTTGTGAAATGTTAAATCTAATCTCTGATTCTCCTGAAAATGCAACAACAAAACTGTATAGCGCGAAACAGACAGAAGAAGGTGTACAGACATTTTTCATTCTCGTGCTTATGAGGATCAAGTCGACCAGATTCTATGTCCAAGTTTTTGCTGATTCAGCCATGATAATTCTAATCTAGTTTACTATGTAGCTTGCTATCATTCTAATTCTAAGGTAATTTCTAAAAAATGTAGCTATAGTAATGATAATGTAATTTTGAAACAAAAATTATACAGGGATAATTATAATTCTAGTCTAATTAAGAAAAACCTGTGTAGCTATCGTTTTAATATGAAGCTAGTTATGAAAAAATAGCTATAATTAAAATATAATTATAGTATAATTTGGAAAACACAAAGCTATAATATTGATTCTAGTCTTATTTGAAAGAAAAAAAAAATGTATAGCCATCATTCTAATCTAATTTGAAACATGCTGCGTAGCTATCATAATTTTTATCTAATTTGTAAGAAATCATTCTAGACTAATTGTGGAAAAAAACGAGTTATCATTCTAATTCTAATCTAATTTGAAAAATGCTGAATATAGCTATCATAATTCTGATCTAATTTGGAAAAAAACTGTTGCTACAATTCTAATTCTAGTTTAGTTTTGAAAATACTGTGTAGCTATAATTGTAATTGTAAATCTTATTTGGAAAAGATGAAAATTTTCTAATTGTCCATCCCTGGCATCTAGCGTGTCATCGTCTACATTCCTCTTTTACAGAAACAAAGAAACAGATCTCCGACAAACAACCCATTTCAAAACCAACGGCGAAAGAGTCGGAAGTTTCCGTTTCCACTACGACAGAAAACCACGACGGCGCCACGTCTATAGAAAAGTCTGACGCTGCCGAAAATAACGCTGCGAAAAATCCGATTCCAAACAAAGTTCGATTCGCGGACCACGAAAAATCCGGGCTTGAAATCGTCGAGTCGGAAGTGGAAATCGCGGCCGGACTCGGATTCCGACTCGAGCCCACGTCCCGGTCCTCCTCCCCCGCGGACTCTCTCGAAGAAATACAAGCTGGAGACGACGAGGAGAAAGAAAATTTTGCGGAAAATCCAGAATCGAAACAAGTCTGGAACGTGAGTTAACACTTTTTCTGTTTTTTGAAAAATGACTCTCGAAAAGCTCATCACAAAACTCCTTTCTACTCTACAAAAATCCCCGTTTTTGATCTGTTTTCACAACTTCGCTGCGAAAATCGAAAAATTAATGAATTCCAAACCTACTTACGATTGTTTTTGAGCTCATCTCTGGAAGTATCATATCGATGTCATCTCTTGAAAGGGCCCTGAACGACTTATCAATATCATCTTACGGATCAAACCTTGTCAATAGCAAGTCAATATCATCTGGAAAAAGGGCCCTAAATGACTTGTTTACTGTAAACAATGCAGATGTATCTCACGCATGATGCGCTCATTGCACAAGGCTCTCAGTTGTATGGTTAGGACCAATGTTCCTTCTAATTTTTGACGAGTCTGCGCACACTCACCAACTCACTGCGCAGACCCTTGGACAACACTGTGTAACGACTAAAAAAAGGTCATCACTGCAGATTTTTTGTGCGCAACTCAGGTTTCCTGTGCGCAGAGAACATGTCAGCACTGCGCATTTGTGCCCGTGTGCATCTTAGAGGAAACATTGGTTAGGACTGTAATTATTTATCTTGTTCAAGAGCAACATCTATCATATTAGTTTTGATGATTTTGTTCGAAGCACCACTACCCATATCAATAATACACAGCTTCCTAGTCACTCAAGATAATGTACAGCAGTTTTTCTGTATTCAAACTGCATTTTGAACAGGTTTCATGATCATGAAATAGCCTGTATACACAGATGTGCATGTGCACTGTGCGTATATGCAACTATAAGCGCTATCCATACCAAATAAGTGCGGCAATCTATGACAAGGCAAGGTATCTTAGATTAGGTGGAGCGTGTTTCTGAAGTGTACAGAATGTCTGCTGCTGTCACGAAATTTGTTCTGTATTCAACATGCAGTCTGAACAGATTATTACATTGTGATCATATAGTTGGCATATAGCTCGACCCACGCCGATTAACAAGAGCTATCGATGCAAAAACGCTTCAACAATCTATGACCATTACAACGCAAGTTATATGGGATTGAGTGAACTGCGGTCGTGGAAAATTTAAGTTGTTCCGAAACTCGTGACAGTCAATTCGATTGTATGACATCAAAGTTAAGCCGCATAAATGATCCCTTTACAGCTTGAAAATTCCAATTATTTGAACAGCTAATACCACGATATGACTTTGTGCCAATTGCTATTGCACTACTTTTCAATGTTATTTGTATCTGTATTATATTGACTCTGAAGATAGAGAACATCAATATTCAATTTAATAATGTGAGCATATTGAAATGGACCCAATTTTGACGATTCTACGATCAAAGTATCTGAAGAATGTAAATAAATGTCCTATTTCGTGTTATACTCAAAGTTATAAGTCCATTTTTTCAGGAGAACAAGGAAAATATAAAACCGAGCGATGATTCGGAAGAAACGAAACAAAATCCTCAAGTCGAAGATTTTCCGGAGGCTGAAAAACAACAGGCTGGTGAAAGCGTGGCGGCTGAAGAGCCACAGAACGAGGCAGATGCCGACATGCCACAAGAACCCGAGGCAGCGTCCACGGAAGAGGCCGCAACGGATTTGGAAGATCCAGCTGATGCAGAAGCCACGAACAATGACAGGCAGGAAACGCCACTTGAACCTGAGGCACGTAAGGTTGCGTGGCAGGAAGACGAGGCAGCAACTAATACCAGGCTTGAAGATGCCACGCTTGTCAAACCTGAACCTGTGGCAGAAGAAAATCTGATGCAGGAAGATGACACGTCGTCCGCTCTGGAGACCACAAACAGTGCTGGACAGAAAGTTCAGATGCCAGCAAATGCGTGGCAGGAAGAGGCTGCGCCCAATAAGGGACAAGAAACAGATGAGCCAGTTGAAACTGAGGCAGCAGAAAATGTCACGTGTGAGTCAGAAACGGATTTGGGGCAGGAAGCCGATGAGCCTCAGGCGGCAGATGCAAGGCAGAAAGAGGAAACGCCAGTCAATGCGGAGGCCACGGTCGATGTTGGCCAGGAAGGCGCCACGCCACAGAAGCCAGAAGCTACAGAAAAGAAAATGCAGCCCAGAGTGAGTTGTTCGACTTTAACTTCTGAAAACTAAAATAATTGAAAGTTATTTCAAAACACTTGTGGAAGTGAGCTACTTGATTAATTCAAAAAATACAAGTATTTCTTTTTTGAACCCTCAAATGTTGAAAATCCAGAAAAATGTCAAGGCTGATACAAACAAAACTATAATTACCTTTTACCTAAAGTAGTAAAGTACAAGTGCCACTGTGATAGTAGGTAAGTAGTACGTACATCTCAAAGATTGTTTGAGCGTATTAAGCAGCATATCCCAAAATTGATTCGGTCAAAAACATGCACAAATGATCGCACGGAGCTCGTACGTCAGTGCAAATTGGCTGCAAAAACAGACTGCTATGATGATTACCAAGCATATGCTCATCTGAGCGAAAACCTTGCCTGTGCACAGCACTATGATGTCAATATGTTCACTGTCATTGCGCGTGGTAGGTCTTTGTTTCATCTAAAAGTGCTTGAGTCTACTATTATTCAGTTGAACAAACCTATTTTATGCAGACAGAAAGATTTCCTCTATAACCTACAAATTTCTCATTAGTGCGTGTTGTTCCGTGCGTGTAATTGTTTATTTACAAATTGTGCTGCTATTATAGTACCGTATGTCCGCATACTTCGTAGTTTGTTATTGTTACCATTGATACAATGCGAATTTCATGGTCTGTGATTTTGATTGTTGCGTCATACTTTGCCTTTTTGGTTTTGCTTTTAAATCTGTTTAAATCCCTTCAGTGTGCCGATAACTCTTGAAAAGAGGCACCCGAAAAGTCTTCGAGTTTAATAAATATACTGCTACAATGGATGTTGTATTGAAAGCTATATTCAAGTTCTGTACCACGAACCAGCTATTCTTTTACCTAAAAACAGAAAATTGTGAAGTAGTAGCGCTAGCAGGCAAAACTGCTCTGAGTACTGTGAAAAACTAAAAGTATTACTCTAATTGAGTGCAGGTTTCCAAGTAAGTTCAAAAGTAAGTGTTTTAAGCCAAGTTTGGCCTAAAAACTCAAATCTGTGGCAGAAAGAGAACAAATGTTGCAAATTTCGACCCAAAAACTAGAAACCTGAAGGTTCAATCACTTAATTTTCAACTTTTCTGAGTTTGAAATCCAGGAAAGCCAATTGTGGAATTAGTGCTTGTCAAAAAGTAGAAATATCTTTTTCTGACCCAAAATTCATTTTTTCACCGAATCATTCATTTTCTGAAAATCATTTGTTGGAAATTCAGAAAAGTCTCGAGACTGACGAGGCCAAAGAAGCTTATCGTCGCGCAATCGCCGAAAAGAGGAGAGAAGCGAAAGAGAAGAAGGAACAAGAGGAAAGGGAGAAACGAGAGAGAATGAGGTGAGAGAAGCTTTGTTTTTTGGGAAATTCGATCCAAATTTGATTTTTTCGTTTTTTTGACAGGCTGTCGAAAATTGAGCAGCTGAAACGGGAGGAGGAAGCGAGAAAGATGTTCGAAGAAGCAGCAAAAGCCGCGGAAATAGCGAAACGGGAACAAGAGGAGAGAGAAGAAGAAGAGAGAAAAAGAGAGGAGGAAGGCAGGAAGAGGGAGGAAGAGGCAAAGTACGTTTTGTTGAAAAAAAATTGCGTTTTTGAAGTAGTTTCAACTTGTTTCAATTGTGTGGCGGGATTTTCAAAAATTCCTGAAAAATTAGTTTTGGCTGAATTTGAGAATTATTGAAGCGCTATTTTGATTTTCAAGAATTATTTGAAAAATTTTTAATGTGTATTTGGCAGAATCTTGAGAATTTTTAGTAAAACATCCTTGTATAAATGGATCTTGTATTTCTTTTGCTATTTCATGAATTATAGGAAAAATACTTTTGTTTTTCTGGCTTAGTTTTAAGATTTCCGAAAAGACTTGTTTTCAAGTTTCCGGCGGAATTTCGATATTTCATGATTTGTTTAAAAAAAATATTGTTCGTACTTATTCCTAAATCGGCGATTTTCAGCGCGAAGAAACGCGAGATCGCGGAACAGCAGAGAAAGAGGCAGGAAGACGAACGACTGGCCAGGAAAAAGGTGGTCTTTTATTTCAAAAAGTCATAATTTTTTCCAAATTAGATGCATTCACCGTCGAGTCAAATCCGAGTCCAAGTCAGCAAGCAGAGGGTCGAGTCCGAGTCATGGTATTATGACTCGAGTTAAGTCTTGTTAAATCCACTTTTTATGACTCTGTATGGTGATATCGAACGGTTCGCATTTCTAATATACTCATTTCCTCACTTTTAACAGTTTCTGATCACATTTTCAAGTTCCAGTAGCAATAGACGAAGTCCCAATCGGGTGCTCGGTTACTTTACTATTCGTCGAAATTACAATGAAATGTCGGTCTTTGGCCGTCTGAATCCCGAGTCGAGTCAAAACACAGATTTGGGTCGAGTCATTTCTGTATTTTGAGAAAATGTCTCGAATCAAGTCGAGTCATCAGAAAACCGTGACTCGAGTCTGGTTAGGATGCGAGTCATTACAACCCTGGTACTCCTGTAGTATTTTAAGGAAAACCAGAAATTAGACTAGAAAGAAATGAGAGCTTTTTCGGGCCAAGGTTTTATCTCTACCTCTTATCTGTCAGCGTCTGGAGATGATAATGCGACGGACGAGACAGCCAGACGGTGACTCGAAAAGTGGGAACGATGAGGGGGCGTCTTTATCCGCAAATCAGTCTCCTGTGTCGGGTCAATCTCCTAGAATGCAAAGTCCTGTCGAAGGTCGGTCTTCGACCACCCCAGAACGATGCGTATCACCCTCTATTGCTGCAATATTGAACAGAAGGTTTGTCTGCGTGTCTGTATTATGTGTACTGAGGTCGCTCAGAGTAGTCAGCCACTGTAAGACTGGAAGTAGCACTGCGAATTTACACTCAATTACAAGCGATTGAAGTATAACGTTACTGATATTATTATCCTAACACCATTCTTCATGAAATCCAAGATTTCAAATGTAACTATTTTTGTCCGAAAATTTTTCCTGTGAAGGTACAAGCGGCGTGAATGATAACAACTTGTCTGGTAGATCCTACTTGAGCGTTTGGAAAAGTAAAATTACTTTGTGTTTGATCAGCAGCAACCTGGAGAAAGCCTCTCAAGTTCAAACTCCCGACGAATGGGAATCGTTGGAACGTGTCGCGAACGGCGTTTCTGATTCGGTGAGGAAATGAATTTTTAATTTTGAAATTAAATTTTTGATTGGAGTTTTGAAATTGAATATTGAAATTCGGAATTGAGTCTTGAATCTGAATTTTAAACTATAGAATTAAATTTTGAAATTGAATTTGAAGTTTGGAATTGAATTTTAAAATTGAATTTTGAATTCTGCATGTTCAGTTTCAGATCTCCAACGGCGACAAAAAGCAAGAAACTCTCATTCCCGGTTTATGATCAGCGCGGTCTCAAAATCTGTACGACTTCACGGGCGTCATACAGTCTGGAATCTACTGCCGCGAAACAAATATTTATCATCAATCGTATCGTTTGCGTTATTTATTTCCAATTATCTCGCGATAATCTCCTCCGGTGCGGAATGTCGTCTTTTTCGGTGCTACCCAATCATTTCAATGTTACGTTTTGCTCACGCTATAATGATATGCTGGTGGCGTCACACTGGGCTGTAAACCAAATGTCGTTTCGTCCTTAAAGTTGATTCTCAATGTCGATTATGAATTACACGGTTGTTTCGTAGCGAGTTATTTGCAATGTGGCGTCGCGATGTTTGTATGGTTACGTTTTCTTGATTCGATGGCGCGCTGGAGCTTTTCCGATATATTAAATTTTATGCATGTCTCAATCACGTGGTGTACCAATCTTTCAGCCTTTCCAAATTAGGTTAGAATTAGAAAGACTGATTTAGCAAGAACTTGGAAATGAAATTCCACAAAAATTAAGTTCACTTCATATCAAATCATAAGCACGAGAATTACAAATGTGTGTACTGTACACCTTGCTTGGCTCGTTTCGCACGATACAGTTTTCTTGTAGCATTTACCGGAACCAGAAACTGGATGAGAATGAAGACGAGAGCAGAGAAACATTTCACAAATTAAGTTACCGGCGTCTCCCTATAATGATAATCTAATCTAGGTAATGATTTGAAAAGCAAGTTCTGTCAGTGATCGATTGTAAAAGCATTCAGTCGAAGAATACTGGAAGAAAGACATCAAAACAGCGCAATGAAAGTAAAGTGGCGTGTGTCGGTAGGCAAAACCGATATATCAGATCGTGGTTCTATAATCTCAAGGGCTGGGTGTTCCTTGATGCTGCGTGTTGTTGTTCCTGCGTATTCGGTTTTAAGGGGACGAGTTAATTCTATGATAGGGTTACCATACGTCCTCCTTTTTCAGGTTTTGAAAATGTCCTCCGAGGACGCTCAAATGTACCCCTTTTTGAGAGATTTTGTCCTCTTTTTTGAGAATTGTGGTCAAATTGACTGTCCTCCGGCGGGTATTTCAAGAGCTGAGCCGGAAAAGATGACGTTTTTTTTAGTCAACCGACGACGAAGTGAGAAAAATTTACCATTTTCTGAAGATTTTTCTCCGGCATTCTGCGCTTGAAAAAGTGTCCTCCTTTTCCGATTCCAAAATATGATAACACCCTATTCTATGATACTTCTGACCTAGGCGGCTCGGCTTTGATCGCTCTGTTATATCTAACCTCCTGTCTATATCTTCTTCCTCTATGTATCGCATTTTACCGAATTGCATTTCTGTTTTGTATGTAACAATTTACGGAATATGTCTCTGTGAAGTATAACTCAGAAAGTAGCTGTCCAATATTAGGTTGTAAGCTGTCTTGTACTTAACTGAGAGACTGTCCAGGTTTGCTGTCGTGATAGTTCTTCGCACGATATATTTGTCCATACACAGTTTATTCAAACGTTTGCAAGTAGGTTTACATGAATCTCGTCCCCTCGAGTCAGCTAACATGCGCTTATAAGACTCGAGATCATTGCATTGCAATAGGGAGTCACATTCGTATCTAAATATGGGCGTGAAATACACAATGTTGTCTGTTACAACATACTCCCGCAATGTATTGATTTACACGGTCGACAAATAAATATTTTCTCTCTCTCTCCCATAGCAGATCAATCAATCAATCAATCAATCAATCAGGTTTAGTAATATTTTCATCGTTTCAAAACATCACAAGACTGCGATACAATGAAAAGATAGGAAGGTGTCGAAACAACTTGGAGTAGCAGGAGCAGTGCGCTAGGTCAGGCCCAATTATTCTCAATATGTAAGTAACCACGGAAATCGTAGTAACTTACACTGCTTTTCTCTAAACATACGTTAACTGATGATGTAAGAAGACTCGTGGAGGTACAAAACTTCAATATCCAATTGCATAGTTTATTCATATTCAAATAAATCGAAATATTTCCCAGCTGACACTCGTTCATCGTCATGTAGTAGAGATTGGAAGGGACTTTGTATATCAACAATCGTATTGTAACTGATGATAAGCTAACGAAATTAACGATGCGTGACGCTCATAAAATCGCTAATTTAGCATAAAATAGTGGTCGGATATAAATTTCACGACTCGTCACCACAAAACTAAAATCGATCCACATTTTTCGTATTTTCCAGTAAAGCGACGAAAATCATATCGCGGTTATAAAATATGAAATTCCGTAGAACGACATTTCCGGAATTCTGTTCCAACTGCTGTCACTCACACACCCACTTGTGCGACCAGGAACGAAAGTTGAACTTGCCAAGGGATTCCGCATTGCGTTTCAAGCAGCTGTTTGTTGGCTCTGAGTCCGTTGGTGCAGCTAAATTTATTGAATTTGTAGAACAGAATTGCAGGTCTTATCATTACTATTGGGAACGGACAATGTAACCCAAAGCTTTCTGGCGATATTTCTCTATATTTCAGTCATCAAAAAATACACATCTCCATGATATGAAATAGTAGCTCTCGTGATAGTTAGTGAGGTTTTGGGCAATATCGTGTATAATGAGTGGTTTGATTCGGAGTTTGAGTACTAGGCGTCCAACTTCAATAATTATGATGACAAAACAGTATGGATGATGTGGAAATTTCAAATTTATACGATACAAATATGTTATTTGCCACTATAACATGCGTATAGCTTTTTACTATGTTTCGTTCGTATGCTGCAATACCACCAAACGAGGAAGTTTCAAGGCTTTCATGTTAGGGAAAACTATCGAAACTACAATTGTCGTTGATAATATAACTTTTAGTCGAATGGCTTAAACATACTCGTGTGTGTGTGTGTGTGTGTTCTTTCTGACGAAATGAGTGATAAGGGCTGAGCACAATGATTCAAGCGGGCATACTGAAATCTGAATCGAGTGTTAATTGTTTTAGTAATAAGAGATTTTTTCAAGTATTAAAATTATACCCTCCATGCCACTAAGAGTTGATTCATCGATGAAAATTATTGTTTTGACACTATCTATTGTCAATGTAAAAACCTTATGTGATGTGGCTTACAACTGGCATTATATTCTTTGTGTTCGCATTCAAATGACATTCCACATTACCCATACTGTTATTGTGTCAAATTGGGTGATACACAAATCACTGAGGTTAGCGATTTTGCCCTAATCATGTACACTCAAGTACTCATGCAAACATGAGATCAGCAACTGCAAAACATTTATTTGTGTATTCTCCAATTTAGTTTCCGATTGGACTGCATTCAGACTTTCCTATCTTAATAAAATGATGTGTATCTTGATTATTTCCATAATAAGCTGTTTTTTTATTTAATAGCTGTGTTATTAAAATATCTAAAAGTCGGTGTCTACAGTTCTGTATAGTTAAGTTAGTTTTAGTCATAGGCCTACAAAACAATATAAAATTTTTAATCAGGTGAATCTTGTGATGACATCCAACATACCAAAAGTAAGTAGCCTACTGGTGGAGCATTTTTTTTAGAAGGGTTGGAATTGATCATTGTTTCAAATCACACCAAAATTTCAGTGAGAAAAGCGAAAGTATTGTTCGAGTACGAACCACAAGAAGATGATGAACTCGCTCTAAAAGTCGGCGATATAATAACAGATATTGAAAACGCAGACGTCGGCTGGTGCTCAGGAGCATTGAACGGACGACGTGGGGTGTTCCCGGATAATTTCGTTGAGGTTGCTCTGCCGTAACTCGAACTTCTGAACTCAGCCGTGTGCAAACTTTTCACTTTTCAGAACTCGCAACTAAAAATAGCTGCTCACTTTTCAAAATTCCAAACTAGAACTAAAACTGCTTGCTTTTGAAAGTCGCACCTAAAACTAGAAGTACTGGTTCTTACTTTTAAAAACTCGCTACAAGAACTAGAACTACTTATTTTTTCAAAATCTAGAGCTAGAACTTGAATTTTTCACTTTTCAAGACTCGCAACTATTGCTAGAAATACTCACTTTTCAAAACTATAACTATAACTACTCATTATTCAAAATTAGAACTGTAATTTGTCCCTTTTTGAGACTCGCAACTAGAACTAGAACTACTCATTTTCAAAAATCTTAACTGGAACTACTAAAAAATCAGTAAATAGTTATATGCCAACTTACTAGATTAGTAGTTTGTACAAGTCTGACAGAAATTGCAACTGCAATACTACGTATTTTGACCGCATTTTCCTTGTCAGATGTTTGAAGAAGAGGAAAAAAGGGCCCCTCCCCCTCCTGCAGCAAGCAAGAAACCTTCAACCAAGAAAAGTATGTTCTCGTTAAAAATTTATTGCGTGTTTGTGGCCACAATTAACATTCTTGTCGTTTTGAGGTGGGTTATTAAATTACCATTTTAAACTTGATACTGTCAGCTCATGATAACAGACTGGGACAACTAGATAATTCTAATTGTGTAATTGGATAAAATGGCAGTAATCATTTTCCAATCTAACTTGTGAAATGTTTCCTATGCTCCCTTTTGATTCTGTATAGTAAGAAAAGAGCCAAGCTTGTACAGACATTTTCCATTCTCATGCTTGTGAGACTACTCTGATTTGATATCAAGTGAACTTGATTTTTGTCGGATTTCTTTCTAATTTCCAATATTTGCAGAATCAGTCCTTCTAATTTTGATCTCATTTGGGAAAAAAAACTGTGTAGCTATTACTCTAATTCTATTCTAATTTGGAAAAGCTACAATTTTCTAGTTGTTAAACTCTTGACTTGAAATTGTCAGCTCGTATTAACCCTCGGGCTAGAGATGCCATCACGGTGACTGAGATCGCTGAATTCCTACACCTGATGTGTAGAACTTTCTGAATCACGTTTCAGAATTGGGTCTGGGTAAAACGGACTGCCTGAGTGATCCGATTGTGAATTGGGCTTTGAATTGAGTACCTATCATTACGACGTCATAACAGTATGAATGATATGGAACGTTCAGAAACGTACCTTTTATGCGACAGCAAAGAAAATAATGCCAGCTCTACATCACATTGAAGTTTTTTCATTATTTTTTTCACCATATCTATTTCATTGCACTCAGTGACAATGCTGTTGGTTAATCATGACTTCACAGGTTTCTCATTTTCAGTAACGCGTGTGTGTAACTTTGTATGCCATGTTTCATATACTGCGATGCTACCAATCGAGATTTTAAGGCTGCCAAAATTTTCCTGCTGGAAAATAGTATTAAAACTATAATTTTCATTGATAAATTGACTCTTCAGTAGTGGTAAGGAATAAGGATCGTGTCATTTCAGTACTGGAAAATATCAGAATAAGGCATTCCATTTGCATAACACCATGTCAAAAGTGTGTTTTTTTTGACCGACTTGACCCAAATTCTCGCAGAAGTTCGTAAAATGAAAGTAAAGTTTCCGTACCTCGCCGAGAACGTGGATGAATTGTCTCTTGAAGCCGGTGAGATCATCGAGATTTTGAATGACGTAAGTTTTATTACCTGATCTTTGTTTAGGTTCAGGGTTGTAAGGTCTCGAGTCGCAATTTTTTCGGTGACCCAACTCGCCCAACTTGACTGAGAGTCATTTTCTGAAGTTTGGAAAATGGCTCGACTCAATTCAATTTGTGTATCTAATTCTGCTTGTGCTCGAGTCATTTCTCATGACTCGAGCGTGTTATCATTTTGAATGAACCTGTTAGTAGAGGAATTGGTCAAAGTAGACATCATTGGTACTCAAGTAGAAGATTAGCGATACCCAAGTAAGTAAAAAGTGAGTACTCTAGGAATAGTTTTGTCTGAAAACCATTGAGTAGAAGTAATCCAGTAGCACTTGTGGAAGTAGTGCAAGTAAGGAAAATCTACTCGAGTATTTCGATTCTCTCAAATCAGTATTCTAGGGCTTGCTACTCAGAACCTTGCGCCTTGGTCGCAACCCTGTTTTTGGCAAGCGTTTTCAAGCTGTTTTTCTTCAGGTAGAGGATGGGTGGGCTGGTGGCATTAACAAAAAAGGTAAAAAAGGCGTTTTCCCGACAAACTTTGGCGATATATTCGAGGAATCGGAAGGCGAAACTGTCTCGAAACAAGACGAAGTTGCGGAACACAAAGTGAATGAAGAAGTTGCTCCGAAAAAGGCGAGTCACAAATCAACCCCGAGTCAAACTTGTGCAAACTACTGCAAACTAGAACTACGACTGCTCGCTAGAACTAGAACCTCTCAACTTGAACTACTCACTTTTTAATACTTGAAACTAGAACTAGAACTACTCACTTTTTAATACTCGCAACTAAAAGTAGAACTACTCACTTTTGAAATCTCAGAACTAAAATTAGAGCTACTCAACTTTATAATACTCAACTAGAACTACTCACTTTTCAAATCTCTGAACTAGAACTGGAACTACTCTCTTTTTAGTGCTCGCAACTAAAACTAGAATTAGTCACTTTTAAAATCTCGTAACTAGAACTACTCACTTTTCAATACTCAAAACTAGAACTACTCACTTTTCAAAACTCGTAACTAGGACTGAAACTACCTACTTCTCAGAATACGCAACTAGAAGTAGAACCACTCAAAAAAGCAGTATTTAGATGACCGTCTGCTTACTGGATTGCTCGTTTGTGCCAGTCTGCCCCAAGCGCTTTTCCATAAAAATCATGAAATGTTCAGGTGAAGGGCGTCGGCTTCGGAGATATTTTTGGAGCAGGCCCGATCACGTTACGTCAGAGACCTCCCAAAGATTCCGAAAAGGTATTTTTTTGCTCCTGCCAAAATGAGCTTGTCGGTTCGCCCCGATTATTCGAATTCTCACAGCAGGTCAACTTGAAAAATTTCAGCTATTCCAAGCTGGATTACAATTGAAATGATAGCTACACATTTCTTCTGAATTAGATTAGAGTTAGAATTACTGATTTTGCATAAACTTGGAAAGTCAATTCTGCATTAGAAAGATATACAACGTAAATCAAATTCACTTCTTATCAGTGTTGGGATGACTCGAGTCAACTTTTTTGTATGACTTGACTTAACTCGAGTCACTTTGCAAAAATGACTTGACTTGACTTGGAGCTTCAGAAATCTGCATTGACTCGTGACTCGGAGCAAAATTTACGAGTCATTTTCAAGACATTAAGTAAACAGTGTCGATTAAATCAATGTATCTTGTGTATGTTCGGATTGTTCAAGATACGCCGGTGTCACTTGTGAGAGCAATCAGTCATTCACTGATTGTATGTTACACTGATCCTCCATTGTTACATCACAAATAATTTGACCGCAAACGAAACGATCACAGTTTACGTTGTCGTACCAGTAGCAGATTAATCTAATAGCAATGTGTCTCAGTTTCTTAGACGGCTCAATGCTTACGTTGCGCATTGCTCAGTTTTGCCAACCCTCTTGTATGATTTAAATCGAACAAATATAGTCTGTGCGTTTATATTCTTACGGATGTGTAGAGGGGTAGTGTAGGCTATTGTACCAAATCAATGTGTTTCAACTTCTCAGGGCTTCGTATTCGGTCCTATATTTTGGCTGACTATAACTGACTGTAGCATGTAACTGTACAGCTACTCACGTATTCTAATAGCAGTTGTACGTGTGCGTGGGCGATGCAATGTCTTTTTGCATGTTTATTTAACTTTATATTCGTTATTTGACTCAAGATTGATTAGGCTTACCATACGTCCTCTTTTAAGAGGATTTGTCCTCTTTTTTGACATTTTTGAAAGTGGCCTCGGAGGACGCCCTTTTGTCCTCTTTTTTGAGATTTTGTCCTCTTTTTTGAAAATTTAGGTCAGATTTAGATCAAATTGCGAGCAATATGCCGCAAATTAGCCGAGAAGTGACGCTCCGGCGGGTATTTCGGAGGGAAAAGCGGTGATTTTAGCTCTGAGCGAAAAGAATGCCTTTTTTTTTTTTTTTACATTCATCCACCTGGCAATGTGGAGAGAAAAACGTTATTTTGAGTTGTGAACGGAAGTGATGACCTTTTTTTTTTAGTCAACAGATCACGAAGTGGGAAAAATTTACCCGTTTTTGAGAATTCTTCTCCAGTTTTGCATGTCTGAAATTTCTGAAAAAGTGTCCTCTTTTTACATTTCCAAAATATGGTAAGCCTAAGATAGATGACCATTTCATCTGTCTTTCACACACTTGGAAAAATGTTGTGGCTTTGAATCATCACTCATACTTCGAAATTCAATTTGACTTGAATTGTGACTTGACTCGTGACGTGACTTGACTTGACTCGACTTGACTCGAGTCACCTCCAAAAAACGGGTGACTTGACTCGAGTCAAAATGACCAATGACTCGTGACTCGAAGGTAGTGCCTTGATCCCAACACTGCTTCTTATCAAATCAGAGTAGATTGTCATAAGCAAAAGAATGGCAAATGTCTGTACAGCAAGCTTGACGTGTTTTGCACAATGCAGTTGTCCTGCAGGATTTTCAGGAAAAGCAGATATTAGATTGGAACTGAAATAAGAGTATAAAAACATTTGACAATCCAATTAGAATTAGATTGTCCTGCATTTCACTCTAATTAGTCAAGTCCCCTGGAAGTAGGATTTCAAGTCATTCTCCACTTCCAGCATTATTGCTCATTTGAGAGATGGAACCATTGCATGCATTCAGGTGACTTCGCCAAAAGCGGCTTCTAGCAAAGACAAAACAAAGGATGTGACTCCCATGAAGCCAAAAGAAGTCTCCACGCCAACGAAACCGTCCGAATCAAAAAAAGGTATGATTTTTTACTAGTTTTGTTGCGCCTTTTTTACACCCCCTTAAAATGTTTTGAAAATGGACAAAAACTTTTTTTTGTCTCTTGCAAAAATACTGCACAAAGTGATTTGAGTCGAGTCATTTTCCATGTTTGAGATAATGTGTCAAATCAATGTAAAATTTAGACTCGGGCCGTTACAACCCTGCTCACTGCTATTCTAGTATTGGTATTCAATTTTAATTCATTCTTTTGTTACAACGGAGTAGAATTAGAATATTTACAAATCTTTTTTATCTTATGAAAAAGTCTCCACAAATGGCCTTCGTTACACTTTGTGTTTTTCAGCGCGAAACTACTGCAAGGTTTTGTTTGACTATGCGAGAGACAATGACGACGAATTAGACTTGCGTACCGGGGAGGTGGTTCTGATCGTGGACAAAATTATAGCGGACGACGGCTGGTGGGAAGGAGAGAAAACGCTCGAAAGTGGAAAGTAAATTGAAAATTTGAATCAAAATTAAAAAAACTAAAATCAATTTTCTTAGGTAAAATTAAAAGTTATCGGCTGCCGTGTCTCTTAGTTATAGAGAGCAAATAAAATATTTCAATTACAATTTTTTTATAAAATATTAAAAATCATTCGTTTTTCTACTTGTACTTGAAAAAATCTTGTTTGTAAAGTACTGACTAACATTTTTCTGTTGAAGACGCATCAGAGGCGTTTTTCCGGATAATTTCGTCGCCGAATTGAGTTCAGAAGAAGCCAAAGAGTACGAACGCTCCATTCAGGTAAGGGAACACACTCTTACTCGACATACTCCGAGCTCGAGTTCAATGTTTCTGTTTTCAGAGCAAAGCGGAGTCTCAAGAAGTGACAAAAGGTCAGTCCCTATCCTACTTATCCTTAGAAAACTAGATAATTCTCATGTAAAAAACTGCAGCTATCATTCTAATTGTAGTCTAATTTAGAAAAGATGAAAATTATCTAATTGTCCAGCTCTATCCCCCCACTTCCGTAACTTTGTGAGGAAATTTTGTCCATTTTTTTTCAGCTTCGAAACCTTCAAAAGAAGTGAAGAAAGAAGCGGTGAGAAATTGTTTTTTACCGTGAGAATATTTGTGAATACTTTTTCGTTTCATACGGCAGATTCCGCCCCAGAATTCGAAGCCGACAACGCCAGTCGCCGACAAGACTGACGCAGCAGGTTTGTGGAATGCTCAGTCTTGAGATGGCTCGAGTCATTTTGCAATTTACAGCATGATTTGACTCAAGTCTTAGGACTTTTTTTGAAATGACACGACTCGAGTTATTTTAAGAAAATGATATGATTCGAGTCACTTTCCAAAAATTACTTTACTCGAGTCAAAATGTGCGATGGCTCGACGCAAGTAGAAGTAGGAATACTGTATATCAGGGTTTCTCAACTTCCCTTGTGTAACGGGCCGCATTTGAACAGCAGAACATTATTATCATGTGTTTGTACGCTACCGTTGAATTTACGCTAGTGTAACCGATTTACCAGTCGTGTACAGGTATTTTTATGCGTTCTAAAGCATTAATGGACAGCGTTCGTAAGCTTGCAGGGTTGTAATGACTCGAGTCACGATTTTCTGATGACCCGAGTCATTTTCTCAAAATACGGAAATGACTCGACTCGAGTCAAATTTTGTATTGACTCGACTTGGACTCGAGTCATTGCGCACGACTCGAACCAAGTCATATGACTCGAGACTCAGACGGCCAAGACCGACATTTCATTGTAATTTTGAAGAAGAGTAAAGTATTGGGATTTCGTCTATTGGTACTGGTACTTGAAAATGTGACCATAAACTGCTAAAAATGAGGCAAATTGGTGTGTTATAAATGCGAACCATTCGATATCACTAAACATAGGAATAAAAAAGTGGTTTTAACAACACTTTAACTGGAAACTGAGCAGTCAACACAATGACTTGAACTCGAGTCATAATACCATGACTCGGACTCGGCCCTCTGCTCGCTGACTTGGATTCGAACTTGACTCGATTCAAAACTATAAAAGTGAGATTGACTTGTGACTCGGAGCCTTGTGACTTGGTTACAACCCTGTGTTTTTGTGAGAATATGTATCTTCCAACGGCGCAAGTCAATCCCTTCCTCCACTCTCTGTCTCAATGCGTGAGCGCTTACTCTTCTTGTCACGGTTGAATCAGGCAACTGTAACTTCGAAATTTTGTCAGGTGTATGTTGTCCTTGCCGCTGACTTCCAGAAACAGCGAATATTCTCGTAGTATGTTATAGTTTGATTGAAATACACCTTCTCTAGCAGATTTCTTGGGTTTAGTGATATTCCAAGCAACTTTGTAACGTCGTCTGCAATTTTAACAATGCCTCGAAATATGGATTGCTGGGCTTGACACCTAGCTAGCAACATTTTTTCTAAGATCAGGCGATATGTATAACTCCAGAAGAAAATGTTGTGTTAATCATGTAGGCTTCTACCCTTCGTTACAACAACTGCTCTTTGACAAATATGACACATCGGTTTTCCATTTATGTCGGAGAAAGCAAGTTCATTGATCCACGCAGAGTTACAGAACCAGCTTTTGACGTTTCACTTCCCGTTTCTGCTTCTTGTTGCTGTTCAAACCATTCGCAGTGAGTGAAAGACCCTTTAAAAGTGTACGACGCAACGGGATTTCCTTGAACCAGCCGAATACTGATTCAAAACAATAACAATCTAAACTAGCTAACATACATCAAGAAACCAGAACACTTCAAAGAATGAGTGATAAGCGAGCTAAGTAGCTAAATTGATGTGTAACAATACCGTGTCAGTAGCAATTGCATTGATAATGAAAGATATCGCTGGTTGACAACCCCTGCTATATAGAAACTTTTCTGGGTACATAACTTTAATAACCATTATAATAATATATTATTAACATGTAGTGTACTCTGAGATTCATGTTACGATTGTGTTTAGACCCCGCGTTCATGGAAGCAAGCTCGAGTTCGCACGTTCTCTCTCAAATCAAACGACCGGGCGGCCCTAAAAACAGACGAAAACCGGGAGCTTCGGAAAGGAGAGAAAAGGTGACGCTTGTAAAACCGAGGCCTCTTCGTTTTAGACCGTCTCTCAAACCTTGATTCAGATTTGAGAGAAACGGCAAGGTTTCTTTGTTTCAGGCTGCGACGGCCGAGTCAGAATCGACTCGTGTCGAATCCGAACCCGAGTCAGACCCGGAACCGGTAATCAAGAAGAAAGAAAGCGTCAAAAGGGGGGTGGCGGTCCTGCCCGGGATGTCCGGAGATGCCCCCTCTGGGGAGACCCCTTCCTGGCTGCAGAATCTCAAGAATCGGCAATCGGTGAAAAGGCCGATTCCTGCCCCCGCGAAAGAAACGGAACCTCCCGCCTGGCTGGCCGGACTAAAAAAGAGGCAGTCTACGGAAACGGTGGTGACCGGACCAAAAGTAAGAAGAATCATTGTAAATAAGTAGTAGCAATTTTCAACTGAGTAGGAAAGTCAGCAGTCTAGGCTTAATTTTTAAGTAGAAGTAGAAGTAACGTCATAAATTTCTTCTTCATTACTAATAAAAATGGCAATTTCCAAGTGTAGAAAGTGACTATTCTAGGCCTGGTTTTCCCAAAAAAATTGGAAACCGTATTTGTAAATTTCTACTCAAACGAAGGCTACAAGAGTAGCGATTTTAAAGTACAAAAGTTAGTATTTAGCCTAAAAAACTGTGTTAGAAGTGGAAGTACCATCGTAAACTTCTTGATTACAAGTAGACGTAGTGATTTCCGAGTAATTGAAAAAACAAGGCCTAGTTTTTTTTTAAAAGGAAACTATCAAGTAGAGTAGAAGAAATTCCGTAAATTTCTATCCAAATGCGAGTTACAGAAGTAGCGATTTCCAAGTAAGGGACTTCAATTTCCAAGTCTTTGCAAATTCATTAATTCTAATTAAGGTCCAATTTGAAAAAACTGTAGGTTCCTTTCTAATGCCAATTAAATTTGGACAAAACTGTGTAGCTGTCATTCTAGTTCTATCTAATTTGAGAAACTAGGTATCATTCTAATTGTCATTTCATTTGGGACAAAACTATGTAGCAATAATTCTAGGTTTATTCTAATTCTGACAAAACAGTGCAGCTATCATGTATCATTTTAAAATAGTGCATTGAACGCTCTCGTATTCATGCTGGTGACGTCATATTTCGTGATACGATTGTTGATATACGATGTACTTTTGAATTCTCTACTAATTGCTGACGATTACCCCTGACGTGTGTCAGCCGAAAATGCTCGGGTTCATTTCAATATGAATATACTATTCATTTTAGTTGTAATCTCATTAGGAGAAAAATCTGTAGTCATCATTCTAATTGTAATTTATTTTAGAAAAACTGGGTAGCTACAATTCTAATTGTAAAGCGATTTTTCCAGCTCTATGCCCACCGCTTTCATGACTTAGTGATGAAATTTGTTCATTTGCCATAACTTTCTATTCAAGTACAAGCAGGAATGTTCGAGTGTGTAAAAAATCCAGTATTCCTGGCTTAGTTTTTAACGAATTGAGTCTCCGTTTCAGACAGCACCCAAAGCCGCGTTGCAGCCTCCCGCAGACAAGGCTGCTACCATCGGGGCCTCACCCACTTCACCCGCCTCGGAAAAGCCCCTGGCCAGCTGGCAGATCGAACGGCAGCAGAAGACCTTGAAGCCCAAACCGGCCGCGGATATTAACGAGGTGAGTATTACTTCTACTTGTAAGCAGTTGCTTTGTTGCGTCACAATCGGTAGGACGCAAGAGTGCCCGAGTCTAAATCGAGTATGGATTGTCATCATTCGAGTCGAGTATTAGCTAGGCCTAGAATACTTAATTTATACTTACTTGGAATTATACAGTTACAGGTTCTTTGCCAATAAGAGTTGATATATTATCAAGAACAATACAGTCTGACAGTATTTTTCCACTGTGAAAACCTTGAAATGGCGATTGGTTGTATCGCAGCTTGCAAAACATGTAGTTCGAAGCTCCCTACGTTACTGGGAATGACATATATCTGTGAAGTCATGATCGAACCACAGCGTTGTCACAAAGCGCAATGAAATAGGCATGCTCGGAGAAATACTAAATGATCTTTAATTGAGTGTAGGAACTGGCATTATATTCTTTGTGGTCATTGCTCATAAAAAAGGTACATATTTCTACTTTATGCAACATGATAATGATTGATACTCAACTCGGAGCTCAACACTCGATTCAGACTCGAAACACTCAGGCACTCGATTATGCCCAGCCCTAGTTCTCGATCAGTTTAGCATGGGCTGGAGAATGGTCTGCAAATCGTAACGCTGACGGCAGATTACCTTATTAGTTGCAGAATGTTTTTGGGAGTCTGCGAAGGAGAAAGGTAACGAGGCATGCGGCTTGCTTGAAAATGCTTTATTTTCAAATCAAACAATATACTCTACAGATGAGGAGTGGGATTGTTCACAAGTGTTTTCTTCAAGTTTCACTGGCTATTTGATAAAAATAGTAGGTGTAAAAAAAGGCTGCACAGTAAATTATGCACCAATTCCAACCGATAGAAGCGAAGTTATTGACGGTCAAAATTTTGTATTTGAAATAATAGTATTTACAGTGGCAAATTCTGATTGATAATAATTACAGATCTACCCACCGTAAATACTATGATGTCAAATCCGAAATTTTGAACATCAATAACGTCGCTTCTACAGGTTGGAATTGACCCAAAATTTGTTGTGCTTTGTATTTGGAGACAACTTGACAATTTCGTGTAAATCTGGAAGAAAATATTCTATTTTTTTTAATGAATTTAGAATATTCAAACTACAATAACTTCTACTTTTTGAAATCGAGCCAAATTTGGTGTGCGTCGTTTTTTTCAGCCAATCTCACATTTTTATGAAATAGCCGGTAAAATTTGAGGAACACAAGTTTTTTTGAACAACCTTTACGAGGAGGCACTTCGTTTCAAGATTGATTGGTGTCTGATTTGTGATATTTGAATCCTCATTTGGGTCTTGATTAGAGCCCGACCGATTATGGGTTCGCCGATCATATCGAGTTGATATTGCACTCAGAAAAAAAGATAGAGCCATGAAAGGCAATCATTTTTGTTATATCATGGTAATACCGAGTCAGAAGACTATCATATGTGACTTGCTAGAATATTGATCTACTTGTAGATCACAGGCAGAAGTGGTCATCGTTGATACTTGAGTAGAAGTAGCGTTGTAAATTTGTGCTCTCGCACAAGTAGAAGTAAGCAATTTCCGAATAAGTCAAAGAGTAAGAATTCTTGGTGTAATCTTGTCTAAAAAGCTGAAAACTTTTGTAGAAGTAGCAGTAACGTTGTCAATTTTTACTTAAGTACAAGTAGACATTTAATAGTAAGATAAAATTGGAGTTTACTTTTTGTAATTGCTCAAGCACTTTTCTAAACATTCATTTTCTGCCTGTACTTGAAGTAGTTTTGGGAAGTCAATTTACTAAAAGTATGCAACAGTTCGACCAAATCTACTCGGGTCTTAAATCAGAACCACTTCAGCAAGTGGTTCAAGGAGCAAAAACCTACTTGAGTACTTTGAAGAAGTACAAGTACTTCGTTACTGACCAGATGTCATAATTTATGAATATCGGCCAAATATATCGGGGTTCTCGGTGAAGGTGCTAGTTATCGGTATCGGCTAAAAATACGATATCTTTCGGGCTCTAATCTTAATGAGTGCGTTACTTGTGATTGGTCATGGACAGATTTGCATCACGGAAGCACCGTACCGCCGTTTATTTTGTGGGGTTTACGTTGATCATATCCACCCCATATCGCCAATGTCAAGGGCGCTCGTTTTTAGGTGAAGGCGCCAGAACCTCCCCATCCGGGTCCGGAAGCACCCCGAAAGAACAGTGCCATTAAAAAGGCAACCATGGTGAGTTGCGATGACAGTTGGGCAATTAGGAAATGTTCAGATTTTCCGAATTAGAGTGGAATTGGAATACTAGCTACAGTTTTTTTAATTAGATGAAAATCAGAATGATGGCTTCACAGTTTTCCAAGTTCGAATAGAAATAGAGTGGTAGCTATCAAGTGTTTCCAAATTGGATTAAAATTAGAATCATAGCCAAACATTTTCTTCCAAGTTAGCCTAGAATTAGAATGATAACTGCATGGTTATTTCCCAAAGGAGATTGACATTAGAATGGTAGCTATCGTTTTTTTAACCAAATTAGATTAGAATTGAAATGACTGCTACAAAGTTTTTACAAATTAATTAGAATGCTATCTATGAATTTTTCTCAAATTGGAATAAAATTACAATCATAGCTACATAGTTAGTTCCTAGAGGAGATTAACGTTAGAATGGTAGCTACACAGTTTTTTTTTTGCAAATTCGATTTTAATTAAAAGGTATGAATTCGAAAATTGAAGAAAATCAAAAAATTCAAGCTCATTTCATATCGATTCAGCGTTGCTTCTCATAAGAACGAGAATAGCAAATGTCTGTGCAGAAAGCTTGGTTCGATTCGCACAATACAGTTCACCTGTAGCAATTTGAGGAAAACCAGAAATTGGTTTGGAATTACATGAGAGCACACACAATTAACAAATTAAATTAAAATCCGACATGGATCTAATCAAACAAGCAGAACGATCCAGCTCTGTCTACGGCTGCTTTCTAATCGGACAGCCACATTACATGACAGCCGATCGAATCGCCCGCACCTGCAAAGAAACCCGAAAAACCTGCCCCGCCCACGACTGTCCCGCCTAAAATGAAGCCCCCGCCACCCAAAGCAAAGCCGGCCCCGGCGGCCAAGCCCGCGTCCAGCACGGCGGTGGAAGAACTGAAGAACGAGGTGAAAATGCTCAAGGAAGATATGGCGAAACTGAAGGAGGAATTCAAGTGAGTTTTGCAATGGAATGGTTTGCTGCATATAAAGTGGAAATAACGTAAGATTTTGCTGGATTACATTGCAAGTAGCGATTTCCAAGTTTCTAAAAAAGGGAAACATTTTAGGCCTAGTTTTGCAGTTTCGCATTACTGAAAAACCAAATTTCTATCGAATTACAAGCAGACATGGGGTAATCGCGATTAGTAATCGTAATTGATTACGACGATTACGGCATTTTCAAGTAATCGTGATTGCTATCGATCACATTCGCAAAAATTCCGAAGTAATCGTAATCGACTACTTCAAATATCTAATCGATTTCTTTGTGATAAAACGATTACTTTTTACTATGACATAAACTGAACATTCGTGAACAAGAAAGAGGTATTATACCAGGTCTATTGATAGCTCAAACGTCTTATTTTCAAACGCCACTACTCATTATTACGTCAGAAGCATTAGCTTTGCTCATCACTGCGAAGAAGTATCAACACACGCGAAATAGATATTCGATGTACGGTGCATTTATTGTGAATGTAAGAACACCTGTCATGTTGTATATCAGGTTATGAATACACTCCGGACGCCACTATCTCGCTGCAGGATAATAATCATCACTCTGCCTATAGTTTCAAATAGTAACTTGAAGAGCTTATTGGAGGTAGGGTTGGGACTTCGGGATCAAATTTCAAATCCCGGGATCGGGATTTCCCGGGATTAGCAAAGTATCAAAATGGACATACAAGCTACACAAACAACATATATTCCTCATAATATTGACGCAAAAACAGGCTCCCGTGAATACGAATGAAACCCAGCGATCGAAAGCCACCCGGATAATGAGCGTTTAAATTCATGTACCGCCTGTTTCGTGTAGGAGTTGATTTGTCCAACGTGATCGAAAAACGTCCATCATTCCGTCACATTGCCATAAGCTTCCACACACTTGCGGATTTTTTTGCTGTGCTCGATCACGAAGTCCCGAACCCGTTTGTGGCATCTTGGCAAGTCATAGCCATCAGCCTTGAAGGCCTGACATATTCGCTCACTTTGGAAAAATTTGTTTAAATCCTAGCCCCGCCACAGCAGTTAGCTGACTAGGAAGTTCATCGGACCGAGGATTATGCGATTTATAAAAGGAATCCATCTTCCTCGTCTTCACTTTTGACTGATCTTTCTTTGACGTGCCCTATTGAGTCATGGGTGATTTAATTACTATCATATGTACGGACCTCAAATGCGTTACCAGTCCCTTTGTGCTATACCAGTGGTTCTCAACCTTTTTCGACTCATCGTCCCCTTATCAAGCTTGACACAAATTTTCACCCCCCCCCCCCATCCCCTATCGCCCCATATTTACGGATCTGAAGAAGAGGACATATAAACGGGAAATTTATTCACTTAACTTTGATCGCCAAATAATTGAATAGATAAAAAGGTAATTTTTCCGAGTAGATGCTCAAACAACAGGTTTCCGCCGTTAAGTTGACCATTTTTTAGTCAACTTTGGCGTCGTATGCAGATTGCAGAATAAGCCATCTTCACGTGCATTTTCACTGAACGTCGTAACATTTTCGCCCTCTAATTGCCCCCTTGTTTCTCAAAATCGCCCACTGTGGGGAGTTATCGCCCGCGTTGGGAACAGCTGTGCTAGACCCTGAAGCTTTCAAAACGTCTTGACACAAGTTGCATTTGGCTTTTTCTGTAGATTTACAAGACAAAAAGTTGTTCCGCACATCTGATTTTGTCTTCGTACTGACATCTTCGAAATGAGCTATTATCCCGACCTGTATTTCACCTCCGCAGCACCGTCTACGATCCGTAGACTACGACGGAAGTGATTGTGCTGTTCATTGCTATGCCATAGTTGGTTTTAATATCACATAACTGTGAATTGTTTTATACAATCAGCCGAGTTTGTAACACTGCTTTATTTTCCAAAATAAGAGATATGGCGCTACGTAAGCCTTGGTAGATGTTGTTTGCGAATCCCGGGATTTCATTGCGATTAATCCCGGGATCTGGATTGCTTCAAATCCCGGGATCGGGATTTCCCGGGGTCCCAACGCTACTTGGAGGTACAGGACTTCAATATACAATTAAATAGTATATTCGTATTGAACTATTCAATTGTAAATGGTAACTAAGGTATTGATGTTTGGTTATGCTTAGTTAAACGGAGTTTGACCGTTGTTGCTTGGCTGGCAGTAGGCCTATCCACATACGTACACCGGACAAAGATTTGAAATTTTGTACTGTACTCAAATGAAAGAAACATTACGATTTCCACAATATAGCATTAGAAACCAACAGCTGCTGATATATATCATAACCGAGCCGTTGTTTGCCGTTTCTCGTAACGGCAGCTTGTAGTATATGTAGAAGTGGAAGGCAGAATTTTTTGTTAACTTCATCTTTTTCTCATATGAGTCTTCTTGAAACGGGCGCCAATCACTGTTCCCTCTAAGCTCCTCACGTGCGCAATTTGCGCAGTGCTGACACGGTTTCTGCGCACAGAAAATCTAAGCTGCGCACAAAAAATCCGAAGTGATGACCTTTTTTTAGTTGTTACGCACTGTCCAAGGGACCGCGCAGTGAGTTGGTGAGTGCGCGCAGACTCGTGAAAAATTAGAGGGAACATTGGAACTGCCGCCTTAGCCATCCGCTTGTACACCGTGTTAGCTTGGGTTGTATAGCTAGAATCAGGACCAAAACAGCACTTCGTCCCCACTCCAACCGTTGGTCTTGGGCCCATAGGGTGGTCAATTTTCAGGTTGATGAATGAATTTCGTCAGAATATTGGTAATTGCATTCTATTACTATTCATTTTTAATCCTCTCTCAACCCCCGACGGTCAAATTTGCCGATAGAGCTGGGGGCACGTATAATTCACAATTATATCATCTGATATGTTGTTAGAATAGCTTTATGGTATGTTGATAATTAGTGACCTCGCGTCTGTTATATAATCAAAAGATATTATAGTCACGCAAACGTAGCAGACTAAAACTTTCGTGAGACGAACAACACAAATTGTCACATCTCCACTCCTCCGTGGGTGTCCCCCGTTGCATTTGTATTGTTGGAATCAGATTTGAAGGAGACGACTATTCGTCAGAACCATCCACCGCGGCTATTGACAATGGGCACATACCCAAAGTTTCGGCCTAGGTCTTTCTTTGGTAGCACAATTTGTGGAGTTGCATGATGGCCGCAACTGCATATATCTTGGTGTGTCGTGGCGTGGTAATGACGACACCGAAATGCCTATTCCTAAAAATTAGGCATGCATTTTCCTTGAGGTAGAGACGTATGCATTTCAAAATCAAATTATCTAGATACATTAAATTGCGAAGCTCGAAGAAAATTTTAAAGTTAATTAAATCTTTCGAAAATACCCAATAATTTATGTTGATTTACGAATTACTTTGTAGTCCCCTTCGAACTCGCTCCCCACCCTATTGGGGTGTTTGGGGTGCGGCAGTTACGCACCTAGCAATCAGGCAAATCGGTGGGTGCGATAAATTGTCCCCTATAAAGCTAGGGATCGGGTATATTATGACGTAACAAGCAAATGATGAATTGCCTATAAAGAAAGTTGTTATCTCATTATGCCTTTTCATCACAGTCCTTGTATAGTCTACCAATCCTCTAAGATCAGTTATAACAAGCAAAATAAATGTAATCGTGAGTAATGGTGATTACTTTTCCAATATAATCGTAATCGACTACTTCCTGATTTTGCTGTAATCGTAATCGTAATCTTAATGACGCGATTCAGAAGTAATCGTAATCGCAATCGATTATATTCGTGAAGTAATCACCCCATGTCTGATTACAAGCACAAATAGTGATTCCCAAGGAAATGAAAAGTGAGTATTGCTAGTCCTAGGTATGCGAAAAAAGCAGAAAACCATCATGTAGAAGTAATCAAATGAATCTACTTGACTATTGATCGCGTCTTTCACAGGGATGAAGTTTCGCGTCTCAGCTCGGAATTGAAAACAGAAATGGCGCACCGGATATTGTTGGAGGTTTGTGCCGTTTTACTGAATTTTCTCTCCTGCATTGTTATCAAATCTGTACATTGTACAAAGTACCAATCTGGTTCGTTGACCGTCAACTAACTACTGGATTTTTTAAATAGATTTAGTTCTAGTCGAGCATTTGAAAAGCTAGGAGTTCTAGTTCGATTTCCGATTGTGAATTTTTAAAAGTCAGTGGTTGTAGTTGCACATTTTCAAAAATGAATAGTTCTGGTTTTACTTGAGAATTTTGAAACGTGACTGGTTTCATTGGCAGATTTTGAAATGCGAGTAATTCTATTTCTAGTTCTAGTTGTACGTTATGAAAAGTGAGTAGTTCTAGATCTAGTTGCGGATTTTGAAAAGCGAGTAGTTCTATTCCCAGTAGGAAGTTTCGAAAATCCAGTAAGAATTTGTTATCATTTTCCAAATTTCAGGACGAAGTTCGGAAGCTCCGTCTGTCCTCGTGAGATCGCGGAAAAAGTTTTTTTTTACAAAATTTTACGGACGCCCGCAGAGCCTGTTTATTTCATATTCGTTTCTAAATAGTTGTGGCATGTTGTCGCAAAGTCGATTCTTGAACGATGAGATTACACACGTTGTCATGACGATTAGCAGGTGAGCTCCACGGCAAACCGTGGCAATCTAACAGTAAATGAATTTGCAGTAGGCAATATCGAAGTTTCATATTGCTACTCGTTACCAGGGGCGGCCAAAATCGGGAACCTGAGTGATTTGATTCTGAATCGAGTAATATATTCGAGTAACGAGTATCATAACAGAGAAATTGAAATTGAAATTGAAATCAGTACCTTCTATGCGAGCACAAAGAATTTGTATTTTTGACCATGACTATGTCATAACACTTCTGTAGCAACGCTGTGGGTTGATCCCAACTTCACAGGGTTATCATTTCCACTAACGCACATAGCTTTGTACTACATGTTACGTACATGCCATAGTATACGACTGAGGTTTACAGCCTTCCGCAGTGGAAAATACTATCAAGCTATCATTCTCGTTGATAAATTCACTCTGAGTGTCACGGAGCGTAAATTTCCGTCTCGCATTATATATTAGAATGAATACTCGATTGAGATTCGAGTGCTTGAATCATTTTGCTCGGCCCTTCTCGTTACTTGCTTTGCTTATCATGTATGCAGCGTCGCAGCATTGTGTTCACCGATTTCAACGCAAAATGAAATCATAGAGTCGATATTTGAGATCACATTCCTAGGTTTGACTGCTCGTCAAATTTCTGTAATTTGCTATTCCAAGACCGAAGTTGCATTTATGTTCCGCGTTTACAATTCTTCTCCAACGAACCCACCATTTTATAGGCGGAGGTGGTCAGAAGTACTTGTACTTTTTTCAAAGTACTCGCGTAGATTCAGCCTGCTTCTACCGCATACGCGAGCGATGACTCCCAATTCTACTGTAACTATTTTTAAGGCAAAACTTGTAACGTAGAAAGTATTTTTCGGGTATGCTTGAATGACTATTATAAGTGAGATTGTCATAATAACTGGGCAAAGCTCCCCTCTATCGTGGTAAATATGTATTTTCCGAAAATTGCACTCATTTATGGCGTGTTTTGTTATTTTCCGTCACTAGCGAATTGCAATTTCAGAACTAGCCGCCTTAGATTGACAGGTAAAACTACTTTTGAAAACTAATTGATAAAGTTTCATTTTCTACTTCAAGTAGTTTTGACATGTTCTTTTCATGGTCACTTGTAATTATGAGGGAATTTACTTGTACATTTGCCCACCTCTGTCTATGGGTGGGTTTGTTGCGGGTAGCATGATCTAACGTCTACGTAAAAGATTGTGATGGTACTTACTCATCGATTTGCACTTGCACTGAACTTATCGTAGTTATGACCGTTTGTGCCTATATGCCGACCCGCATAGTGTTACCATGTTGCCAGATTTGAACCTGGTCGAGTGGATGGAATAGATTTTAGTCATGTACGTCTAAAAAATTTTACGCAAAAAGTGGTTTCACGCCGACTTGAAGAACTAGATCATTGCCCGGTTTTGATCAAATTCGTGAAATGTTTCCATGTTCTCATTTTAGTTCTAATGTTATTTCTGGATTTCTTGAAATGTTACAGAACTGTATCGTACGAAACATTTGTTATGAAGTCAACTTGATTTTTGTTGTTTCATCCCAATACGGCAATGAATTCAATTTCCAAGTTTTGGCGAATTCACTCCTAACTGTCGCTATCAGTCCAATTCTACTCAAAATTGATACAGAAGTGTAGTTTTCATAATTTTCTAGTTGTCCAACTTAAGTTTCACCCCAAAACAAACTTTTAGACTTACACCACATTGTTATCAAAACAAGTGCACTGTTTTAGTCCAGCGTTGTCTGCGGTTGTTATTTTACTTGTTTCGCATATATCATCCGGTGATGGCGCACCATATATAATCCTGTTGCCGCAATTTTCCAGTCGTATGGAGAAAATAAATTGTTTTATGATTTTCAAATATGGCAGCGATGCAGGTTACGAGGAGAGTAGGTTCAGCAGATTTGCGGCCTTGTAAATCAGACTTCACAGTATTATTCAGTTCAGTTTATTATAAAAAATTTCATCATTTCAGAATATCACACTGATTTAATCGCCAAGTTGCCAAATATAAAAAATTAAAAATGCTGCACACCAAATTTGGCTCAATTCCAAGATATGAAGTGTGAACGCACACGAGTTTGAAAATTTAGAATTTATTAACAGTGTCAAAAATGAAAAAAATTTCCCAACTTTACTGTCAACCCAATATACATCAACCTTATGGCTATAGCTCTGTCTATTATTCAAATTTCATATTTGAGTATTCTCTCATCAACAGCCTTAACCTTCAATGGCATCAAACTAACCGTTAGGATTGCTAGCATTCTGATTGTTCTCTTTGACATTTTCCGATGTCACAATAATGGGGGTGCGAAATTTTTCACTATCATCAAGGGAGGCATGTCTGAAACAGTTCTACAAAAATGATGCGTGACAAATTTGACGCAATTCCAGCCCATAAAAGCGAAGTTATTTGAATTTTTCATTGATAATTCTGGGATTCAAGGTTATTTTTGCAAATCAAAAATTTTTACCTGCAATTACTTTGCTTCTACCGGATGGAAGTGAGCAAAAATTGGTAGGTAAGTGCGTAAGTATCGTTCTTTTAGACCACTTGACCATTTCATGGGGTTGACAGTGAAAAATGTTGGTGAATCCAGAAGAAAAAAGTTATTTCTGAACAGCTCTTTGCACATAGAATGAAAGGTAGAGGATACAGAAAATGGCAAGCTACAAAATGAGGTGGCAGGTGTCGGGTATCAGATTATGGTTTGGCAATCCAGCGCTCTGACTAGTTTTCATTCAGTAGAGTCTGCTTGTATTTGAATGAGAACATGCTCGTCAACTGTGCAATTGTCGTCGACATATCCAGTGATATCTAGAACGGTACTCAATCCTGTGTGGTTGAAATTATTGTCAGTGGACAATGACTTGCATCTAGCAAGAATGTTGCTCAGTTCAGATGCATTTTGAATGTAACTTGCATTCGACAAGTCCTCATAAACGGAATGCGGAACAGGGCCGCCGTTAATGAATGAAACTATCTTCATGTCGCTAGATACTATTACAGAAGCTAGCGCAGGTGGCTGATTAATATCTTCTGTTGTAGTTACAAGATGAAACTGTAATGTGTCATCATCAGCATAAAAGAGATATCCATCAGGGAGAAGCTCTTTCTGGAATTTTTCTTTTAGAGAGAGGAAATCAACCACACAGTTTTGATGAACGAACAGATCTTCAACGTATTCTTTGCAGGAATTTTGATTTTGAAATTTTGGATTGGAGGTTGTTAGATTATTTGGAAAAGTTTGGAAAATATGCGGAACTGCAGTGGATTTGAGGCGTACACCACTTACACCACGGCGTTTAACGCGCCCAGTTTTCCTGTCCCACGTAAAATATTTGTAATCATTGTCCGAAAAGTGAAGCCCGCAAACTCTTTGTCCATATGAAGCGACCAAATCTTTTCTAGGGATGGCAGCAATCCACTTTTTCCGCATAATAGGATCGCCTGGAAAGCCATGGAGCGAAACAACAGTGCTGTCTTTCAATTCACGTTTCTTCTTTTTATAACCAGATCTGCATCCCGGAACACAGCATTTATAGCCCATTTTTTATGCTGTAGCATTTAGCTTATAGTGCTGAAATAAAATGTGTCAATACTAGATGTTCACGAAATCGAAAAAAAATTCATTTTCACTCCAACTTATGGTTGGGTTAGGGTTGAATTTAAGCTTGGGTTAGGGCAAGGCTTTGGGTTAGGATATATAGCGGTTAATTTCAGGGTTATGTTTCGGGTTAAGGTTAGTTTAGGGGTCATGAAGTCGCATGCTCAAGTGTCCCATGTTCAACTGTCGCATGCTCATATGTCTCTATTTTCATCCAACCAAAATACATAACAGGTAAGGACGTAGTTTATTTTTGTCCTTGATGTTTTTGCGGCATATACATTATACACCGACTCATGATACACATACACACGATCTGTGCATATGCATACCATGAGTGCATGATGTGCATATGTCGCTGGACAAGTGCAGATATAGCCTTTACGACTTTCTAAGTCATGCACCACCCCTTCATGCTATCCCAGTAGTGCATGAGCACCAAGCAGGGAAGTCATGAATACCAGTGTTACTAATCAGGTCTTTGGTCTGACCCGGCCGGGGATCGAACACACGACCTACCGATCAAGAAGCCGGACGCTTAACCATTACGCTATCTTGTCGGTGAGAGCGATTTCAAGGTAAATCGGGGGCTCTGAGCTCGAAAATGGCATTAGTCTTTGCAAATTGGGTCCATTTTTCAAGATATCACCGAATTCTGGCGTCCATGGCTTCCCTGCTTGGCGCTCATGCATTACTGGGATAGCATGGAGGGGTGGTGCATGACTTAGAAAGCCGTAAAGGCTATATCTGCACTTCCTTGTCCAGCAGCATATGCACATCGTGCACTCATGGTATGCATATGCGCAGATCGTGTGTATGTGTATCATGAGTCGGTGTATAATGTATATGCCGCAAAAACATCAAGGACAAAAATAAACTACGTCCTTTCCTTTCACCTTCCATTATGAAATTTGTTTGTTGGCCAGTGTAATCTTTCAGTTCAGGATGCTCATTGCATACAGATGCAAGGGATGAGTTACAGAAAAAGTAGCTAGATTACGTTTTCAAGGAGAAATTTGTGGGCCACGGTGTGAAAACCTTTACACCACCGACTTTCTGAACAACCCTAGCGTGCAGGCACTTCCTTCGCTTCTGAAGACTCATCGGCGTGATCGCGTATGAACGGGCCCGTTTCGCATCGCTGCGTATGCTATCGAGTATTCCGGAGATCTCAACATCCCTAAACATATCGTTCCACACATCATATTGTTTACATTCTATAGTTCCACAGTTCTGATAGTTCTGGCAGACTGCTTCAATCCGTCTTGAGCTCAATCCGTTCCACAGAGTCGCTTGGAGACGGCTTGAGCAGTACCGGTACTTGAAAACGAATCCAGACTACGCTATATACCAATATTTCATATTCATATTTCATTAAACCGGCACGTATTTCAACTGAGTGAGAATGAAAGCTTTATCAGTACATAATACTGCTGTTCTAATGTACACGTGATCTTATTGGTTCAGCGTCACAGCGTATGAAGCGAGTATAGCTAACAATATAACTGACACACTCACTATCAGAAAGAATGTATACACATTACACAGTGTATTCGGCCATTCTAGAATTGCATAGAAGTATTTCCGGATATTTCAACTGTCGTAGCATGTTCCCGAGCTGAATCCCACAGTGCTGTGTATCACTCGAGTTTCGACAAACGTGACCAGACCGTGTGTACTCGATCGGATTTACCACACTTCAGCAAGCCGTCTCATGACGTCACTCCAAGACGACTTGGCTTCAATACGACTTGCTTGACCATGTAAATACTGCTTTCCTAAATGGTCGAAAATTCAATTTGGTATTGCGCGTCTTCTACCGCTTGTGAGCCAACTTTGGTGAGCAGATGCACCGTGCAGCATATCTTAATGCAGAGAGAGGGAGAGTCTATATTTTCATCCAACCAATATGCATAAAAGACAGACGGCAATGATGCACTTGTACAATTGTACATTGCACAGTATTCGGTATCATATAGGAATGATCGATAAGACCGCGAAGGCCAACTAGTCACAGGTCACACCCGCATCAAACAGTTACTCTTGTCTCTATACCTACCAGTGGTTCCCAACCTCCATCCTCAAGATGGTTGCTAGTGAATTCGGCCCTCCGAGAATATTGTATTAAAATGTATTACCAACCATTAACATAAATTAATTACATAATTATACCATTATCAAGTGATTTGGAGGTCAGGGTATGCGTAGATCGCGTAATCGCGGGCGATAGCGCGGATATTCATGGGGCCTAATTTACCGATGGAGAATTTTATATAAAAATGTATTACCAACTATATTAATGTGAATTAATTACATAATTAAATTATTATCGAGTGATTTGGAGGTCAGGGTATGCGTATAATCACACAGTCACCGGAGATGACACGGATATTTACGGAGCCGAATTTACTGAGTGTCGAATTCAATCGGTAAATTCGGCCCTCGGAGAATTTTGTGTAAAAATGTATTACCAACTATTAATGTGATTTAATTACATACTTATATTATTATCAAGTGATTTGGAGGTTAGGGATATGGTTAGGATTATGGTAGGTGTTAGGGTTACGGTTAGGCTTAGGGTTAAGGTTACCGTAGTTAATGTTATTGTAACTGTTATTGTTAAAGCTGGCCCTGGCCGAACTTCCTGAGGACCTATCGATCTTGCTTCCCATGACATGCCGCCATATTTCTTGTCGCTTTCTTTTTCTATACTATCTTCTTTACTTTCATTCAGTGTGCATGCCTCCTCTTTACATCGCCTAGGCCAAGGTGGGTGTCTGATTCCATAGACTAATCCAAGTCGCTTCGACTTCTTCATGTCTTTTCATTGTATCGCATTTTTGTGGTGTATTGAACTGATAAAAATTTCTAATAAACCTGGGGGCACGTCGCACGTCCCCCTTGATGGAGGGGCGTGAAAGCATCTGAAGGGGGGCGCGAAGAAGCGGTCAACTGAGAAAAATTTTCACGCTCTGCGCGAGTTACCTCCAATTCAAGCGTGTTTCTCTACACTACAAAAAAAAATCAGACAAGTTTGGTCTCAAATCGATTTTTTAGCAGAAAAAGTCTTGAAGACAAATTAGTCTTACCAAGTAATTTCTGTCTCAAATCGATTTTTTAGCAAAAAAAGTCTTAAAGACAAATTAGTCTTACCAAGTACTTTCTGTCTTAAAAGTAAGACCGGAATTGATCGAAAATAGTAGGGGTGCTTTGGGGGCATTCTTTTCAATGTTAGGGTCTGAGCGAAGGGGAAGCATGACAGAGACCAGAATTCGCAGTATTGGGATGATACTGTACTAAGGAGTTTACAAGATATTCACTAGATATAGTTATCAAGGTACATGCCACTTACTACTCACATGTACTATTCAGATCAATATATATATGGTTGTCTGAGTCGAAAATAGCATTTATGGTGAGTGGGTAAAATGAGACCAAAAATACTGCACAATTCGTCTTAAAAACATGACCAAAAAAACTGAAGCATTAAAAATTATCTCGATAAACTAGCTGTGTCTGTGAAGTCCTTAGATAAGTATTGTCCCATGGTCTCTCTCACTCTCCCCCTTCACTCAGAACCTAACATTGAAAAGGATGCCTCCAAAGCAGTGCTTCTATTATCGATCAAGTTGGGTCTTACTTTTGAGACGGAAAGTACTTGGTAACACTAATTGGTCTTCAAGACTTTTTTGCTAAAAACCGATTTGAGACAGAATGTAGGCCTACTTGGTAAGGTTAATTGGTTTTGAGACTTCTTTTTCTAAAAAATCGATTTGAGACCAAATTTGTCTAATTTTATGCTCTTGGCCCATGTCAACTTTCCGGTCTCATTTTTAAGACCACAAATCATGTCGTTTCTTGATTAGCGAAATTTGTCTTAAAAACAAGACCAAAAATACTAACACATCAAAAACTGTCTTAATAAGCACAATATGTCTTATGAGATGCTTTTTACTGGTCTCATTTTTAAGACCAAATAATTGTGACAATTATATATGGTCTTAAACAGCTGAATCAGTCTCAATTTTAAGACCTCAATTCATCAGTGAGACTGAAATTGCTGAAAATGAGACCAAATCATCCTCATTTCTTAAATTTGAGACCGAATTTGTCTAATTTTTTTTGTAGTGTATATATCGACCGAATTTCATATTTTTTAATTCTCTCAACAGTCATAACCTTCCATGCCATCAGACATTCTGCTGAGGTCGCTAGCATCCCGGTTGGATTTTGTGATATGACGATAAGGGGGGCGTGTCTAAAAAAAGGTTGGGAACCACTGCTCAGTGCTCTATACAGTCTGCCTGTAAAAAATGTTAGTTAAAAAAGGAAAAGGAAAATGAAAGTAAACGATGGTAGAAAATGGTCAATGAAACAGTGTCAGGAGAAGGTAGGACAACAGTGTTAATATACCGTAACAATATGATCAGTATGCCAGTAAAATGAGGAGGAAAGGTCTTTTCCAACAGCCGTACTCTACTGCTCAACTGGAATCTCGGTACGTTTTGCCTTCTGGCTTCTTATAACATATGAGCAGTGACAATTTTTCAAGTCAAAGTAACATAATGAAAATAATAAAAAAATAAAACATACTGTGAGCACAGGACACTGATTCCACTCAGGCTGCTCATATTCTGCACGGACCCGAGTCATATTCTGTACATGGAAAACGTCAATGCATTTGTTTCACTGTATTTAGTGCTAACACTAGACCCAAATTAGCCTAATATCTTTGTATTGTTAATGGATTTGGGAAGCCACAGAAGAACATTGAGACCACGATGCCAAGGCTCAATGGCCCGAACTCGGTGTGAGAGGCTGGCGTCCCGCAAAAAGATACACGCGCTCATGAAAAAGAGTCAAGAAGTATTCACAGAAGAGGACAGACTACTGCTGAAGAAAAACGAAAATCTGGTCAAAATTCTGATGAAAAATCGAGAGAAAAAAGCTTTGCAACGCGATCGTCTTAGAGAATTCGAAGATCCTAAAGTTGAAGTGGAACGAAAATGCCAGGAATTAGCTCGCGCCCTTAAAGAAAGCAGACATGCTGTAGTCTACACAGGTGCCGGAATTAGCACGTCTGCAAATATACCCGACTATAGGTAGGGCTGACCAAAATCGAGTATGGTATCTGACCGATTCAATTTTGAATCGTGTGTTATCGGCCTAGAGTCGAATAGAACTCTGTATATGACGTTGAAGCAATGTGAATGATATGGAAAGTTGAAATAAGTATAGGCTACCTTTTATGCGTCCATAAAAAATATATTTGAAGAGCGTCTTGGAGGTACAGAACTTCAGTATACGATTGAATAATATATTCATATTGAAATGAAACCCGAATATTTTCGGCTGACACTCGTCAGGGGTAATCGTCAGCAACTAGTAGGGAATAAGAAAGAACATTGTATATCAACAAAAATCTAATGCCGTGGCACACTTGAAATTAGATTAAAATTGGAATTATAGGAAATGCCACAAAAATCAACTCCAGTTCATATAAAATCAGAATTCAATCTCATAAGCACGTGAATGGAAACTGTCTGCACACCAACCTTGGCTCGTTTTGCACAATACATTTCTTATGTAATATTTTTAAGAAAACCAGAAATTAGATAAGAATTAGAACGTAGAAACATTTTGTAAATTAAATAAGAATTATTAGAGATAAGAAACCTTAACAAATTAGATTACCGACACTCCACTTTGATTGGTCTAATTAGGCAGGAATTATCTAGCCGTCCAAATGTGAATGGCAATTCCACATCACGTCGAGATAATTACGTAGTACTCATTTCATTGCTCTTTGTGACAATGCTGTGGGTTGATCACGACTTCACAGGTATGTCATTTCCGGTTACGTGAGTAGATTTGAACTACCGTATTTGTTTCGTACCGGTATGCTATATTTATGGTAATGCACAAGCCTTCCAAACTGGAAAATAGCATTGAAACTGTAATTCTCGTTGATAAATTTACTCTGAGTGGCAAGTAGCGTGTCATTTCAGTGCTCAAAACAATCATTTCTAACTCCGGTGCTCAAGTCTAATCATTAGAATCCTTACATCCTTGTGCACATATCTTACTATACAGGGGCTCTCATGGAGTATGGACTTTTCTTAAAGATGGAAAAGACATGCCAGTCACGGCTAGCCTCACTACATCGAAACCAACACTGTCTCATATGTGCCTGCAAAAGTTATATTGTCAAGGTAATCTATTCATTTGTGTGGTTATGTCAGGGTCGACCATGCCTGTATCATTGAAGTAAGTGACAATGCTGTGGGTTGATCGTGACATTGCAGATATGTCATTTCCACTAACGTGCGTAATGCGATACGTCTAATCGAGATTTCAAGCCTTCAATAGTGGAAAATAGTCTAAAAACTATAATTGTCGTTGATAAATCAACTCCTAGTGGCAAAAAGGTTGTCATTTCAGTACTCGAAATCATCTCTCCATACTCAACTCGAGTCATTAAAATTAATACTCGATTCAGATTTGAGTACTAGAATCCTTGTGCCCAGCGCTAATCATATGATATTTTAAATATTTGGTAGGAACTGTGAAACACGTCGTGTCTCAAAACTGCGATGGTCTTCACCTGAGAAGCGGAATCCCGTCGTCTGGACTTTCTGAAATTCACGGCAACATGTACGCCGAAGTTTGTAAGAAATGCGAATGCATGGTGAGCCAAGTTCTCCTTCAACTGAAACGAAATAGTCTCTTTTCGTCAGATTTGGACAACTAGATAATTCTAGTCTAATTATTAAACCGATTAGATCAAAAAGCCGGTAAACAAATACTAATCTAATCCGAGAAATATTTCTATGCTCATTATAATTCTGATCAAATTTCTGCTTTTCCTGAAAATGCTACAGGAGAACTGTATCGTGCAAAACGAGTCAAGCTTGGCGTCCCGACATTTGCCATTCTCATGTTTAGGAGATTCAACTCCGTTTGATATGAACTGGACTAGAATTTTATCGCATGTAATTATATTTTCATTTGAATTCAATTTCCAAGTTTTTGCGAATACAGTCATTCTAATCTGGAAAATCTGAAAATTTTCCCTTTGTCCAAATCTGCTCATTATCTGTCTTTTCCGCTGATTAGTCAAGATTAATGGAGCAATACGATGCAGTCTCAAATTATAGTTGACATTTTTCAAGGACGCACCCCCACATGGCATATACCCAAAACACCTGCATCTCTTCTCATCTCATCATCCTACATGTAGAGTTCTAAAGCGTCAAGGTTTTTTTGTGATTCTTCACATTTCTGTCTTTCACAAAATTTATGGCAACCTGTCCGAGCTTTGTTTGTGTAGATAGTCGTGAATGGTATTTCACAATGGCAGACGTACTACCGCATATTTGACGTGACGACCAAGACATCTCTGCGTCGCCACAAAACGGATCGCGAATGCCCCGTCTGCGGAGAGAAACTGGAAGACACGATCGTGCATTTCGGAGAGCGGAGTAACTTGAAGTAAATCATTCAGTTTTTCTAACAATTTTCAATTATATGAGAATGTGTTACAGACTAAATCAGCGCAGTGGAATCAAAGTGACTTATGTCCAGTTTACAAATTTTGAAGGACCATTTTTAAAATTTGAAAAACATCACGTTTTTGAAGAATTTTCAATTCTTTTCAGGCATATCTTAGCAATGGTTATGCCTGTTTCATTAATTCAAAGTTAATCAGGGCCAATATATGACTGAAAGAAGATGAAAACTTAACGCAAAGTAAATTTTCTCAAAATGTGTAAAATGGGCATAAGTCACTTTGATTCCACTGCGACTAAATGTGCAAGTAGAACTAGAACTACTCACTTTTCAAAACTCGCAACGAGAGCTAATCAATTTTAAAAATGTCAACTAGAGCTAGAACTAATCGCTTTTCAAAACTCGCGATTAAAAGTAGAAGTACTCAATTTTTTAATTTTGCAACTAGAACTACAACTATTGACTCTTCAACATCTGCTAGACTAGAAGTAGAAATACTCACTTTTCAAAACGCGCAACTAGAACCACAGTAGCCCACTCGCTTTTTAAAATCTGCAATTATAAATAGAACTAGAACTTGTCACTTTTCAAAATGCAACTCGGGCAAGTAGTAGGTTTGATTACAGATGGCCCCACAATTGGGAAGGTGCTATCAAGAATGCCCGTGAATGCGACATGATCCTATGCCTTGGAACGAGTCTGAAAGTCCTTCGCTCCTACAAGCATCTGTGGATGATGGACAGGCCTGCCAGCAAACGGCCGGCTCTCTACATCGTCAACTTGCAGTGGACTCCCAAAGACTCCCAGGTGATAGCTTCAGTGATCTTTCTTTCAAGATATTGATTCGTTTTGATAGAGTTGTAACAAAGTCACAAGGTTCTGAGTCACAAATCAATATTCCTTCTCTTCTACTTCTGACTCGAAGCAAGTCAGCCATTTTCTATCGTGATATCGAGACTCGAGTCCAAGTGATGCTGAACTCGTGAATCCCTGGCATTGATAACATACTCCCTTGCCTCTTCACCAGAGATGGTCAGTAAAGAAGTACTTCTACTTTGTAAAGTAATCAAATAGGTTTTGCATACTTGCACTAATTCCTCAAGTAGTTATGAGTTTAGACTACTTCTACTTGACAGTATTCAGTTTATGGGCAAAACTAGTCCTAGAATACTTACTTTTTCACTTGGAAATTGCTATTTCTGCTTGTACTTGATTATGAATATACGTCTCTGCTTCTAGTTCTACTTGATAGTTTTCCAATTTTATGGATAAGTAGTCCAAGAATACTTACTTTTTTACTTGGAAATAGCTATTTCTGCTTGTACTTGAGTATGAATTTACTTCTCTACTTCTAGTTCTACTTGATAGTTTTCCTATTTTCTGGAAAAGTAATCCTAGAATACTTACTTTTTTACTTGCAAATTGATATCTGCTTGTACTTGAGTATGAATTACGTCGTTACTTCTAGCTCCACTTGGCAGTTTTCCTATTTTATGGAAAAGTAGTCCTAGAATACTTACTTTTTACTTCATTCAAAATCGCTACCTTTACTTCTACTTGAGTACCAACGACGATTACTCGGCCACATCTACTCTCAACAGGCTTATTGGAACAGATAAAAGACAGTTTCTGGCCTGTTGTCTTGAGTCATGTTTCATATTTAAGAGAATGACTCGAGTCACGTCGAGAAATTGCGACTCGAGTCATTACAACCTTGAATTTTGAATTTGTAGGCGAAACTCAAGATTCACGCTCGAGTCGACGACGTTCTCTCCAGCGTCATGCAAATGCTCGGACTCGATATCCCGACGTACTCACACGAAAATGACGCTCTCATTTCCCTGGCTACACCCTGCGATTATCAAGGAGAAATCATTTCGATTCCGGAAGCCGTCGGCAAAAAATTTTGTGTGCAGACAAAAAATGAATCTACGCCTATTTCAAGCGAATCGGACAAATTTTTGAAATCTGACTCTAAATTTGCTCCGTCTTGGTTTGGAAAAGGGATTCGAGTGAAGCAAAGAAAAAGAAAAAAGAATAATATATCCAAGTCTGTTGTATGATCGATTTAATTATTTTGCCGAACACTCGACATCAGACTTTTACACACCACTGGATTTTCAAAATGCACAACTGCTACTAGAACTCCTCAAACAACCAGCTGTTAGTTGATCTTCAACTAATTAGGTTGTTAGTTTGCACAAGTCTGCTCAATATATTGCCAGTTATATTCTATGGAAATTTACAGTCTCCATTCATGCATTCACTTTCCTGGTTTAACATTATTCTTTTGAGTATTGATCCTTTTATTGTTTGTCATTGCAAAAAATGACAAGATCAACATTACTGTGAAAGGGAGTCATTTTAGTAGGTCGTTTTTCCAGAAACGGTTTGGACTGAAGCCTAGTATTCATGTATTACGATTTATATACGCATGAAATCTTCAACTGGCTAGTCTTATAAATAGACTACAAGACAGAAGGATGAGCTTGCAGGAATGTGATGTGCTGCAGTGCACATTGAGCCCGGTTTCAGTACAAAAACTTACACAAATTTGATTTCGATGGTCAGTCATTCGGTCTGAAATACTTTCTGAATTCCCATCTGACTTCTGCTTCCAAGTGCATCACATAGTGTGAAAGGAACGATGTGTTTGATTGTTACATAGTGTTACACAATATTTTGGAACTGGGAAAGGAAGACACTTCTATCAAATCATGAAAGTTAGTTACACCGAAATTGAAAACAGCTGATTTTGAAGTATTTACTTGAAATCTAGGGTCATCACTCCTACTTAACTGTCGAATGACCGCTCGAACTTCCGCTTTTTACGTATTTCGTGTCATTTATGGCGATTTTCAGTTGACCCTGTCCGTTAGCATAGCTGTCAAAGCTGAAATGGAGGACGAATTTCCAAAAATTATGACGTTTTTGCGTCCTTGGAGGACATTTTCGATTTCCTGAACAAGGACGACAAATCCTCCTAAAGGAGGACATTGGTAACCCGACTGTTACAATGCTTCAGTGGTTCCCAACCTTTTTCGTCTCATGCCCCCCTTGGCCGATATTCGAGCTAAAATTCCCCCCTATTAAAAAGTTGCCGGTGACTAAAAGAATGTGCTTTTTAACGCGCAACCATTTGCTCACTGAGCAATTATTGGCCAAACATATTCCGACTTGTGCGAACTATGTCGACTGCCGATCGCACTAAACTTTGGTAAAGTACAGTTAAATTTGACCGGTCCCCCTAAAAATTTCAAAATTCCCCCCGCTTGGAAGCCCCTGCACTGCTTTGTTTATATAGCTCAGTGTTTGGAACAGGTGTAAATGGTCAATTTCCCCTGAACCGGGGCTCTCTTTTATCATATTTTCAATCAATCAGTTTTATTAATATTTTCATCATTTCAAAACACCACAAAAACTGCGATGCAATGAAAAGATGGGATGGTGTCGTAATGACTTGGAGTAGTCTTTGAGATCCGATATCCACTTTGGCCTAGGCGAAGTAAAGAATAGAGGCATGCACTGCACACAGAATGAAAAGTAATGCAGAGAATAGAAGACGCAAGCGACAAAACGAGGTGGCATTTGGCGGAAGGCGAGATCGATGTTAGGTCGTGGTCCGATAATTCTGAAGGCTGACTAGTATTCATTTAGAAGAAATTGCTTATATTTCGACTTGAATGCGGATATCCTATACGACATTCGGATAGCCGGCGAGATGCTGTTCCACAACTGGGGTCCGGCATACATGATAGAGATAGAGCAATGCGTTTTCTTGTATTCCGTCATGATCAATGATCATGGTCGTTGACGCGCGTAAAGATTATCTCTAGCTCCGGAGCTCATTTCGACACCTTTAATTGTATCGCAACACTATCGTGTTTTTGAAAGGATAAAATCAACCCAACTAAACTACTTATCCGAGTGATTTCCGAAATGACGGTTCGATTCGTGCCGCACGATGTCGTGATACAGCGGAATGTTTTTGTTGCTCCGGTTGCAAACGTTCGCGAATCAAAACAAAAGAATAAATTTCTCGAAGGATATTGGTTCGCGAAATTATAATTGCTCAATAAGAGATTAGAGCTGTCTAGTTTTGAATGGACGCGATTCTGATGTAATATTCAAGGCATTTCCTTCACCGTCGTGTGGAAGTGTAGTATTGTCATCGAGGCAAGTGTGCGAAGGGAAGCTTTGAAATAAATACGTTGAATATACGAGCCTTGTATCGAATTATGTTATATGGATGAACTGGGGAAGAAAATTACAATCTTCTTCCTCTGATGATGTGACTGTTGGTTCGCTAGAGATTACAATGTTACTGTATCGCTCGAAATCATACAGACGTGAAAAATGACAATGTATAATATAGATATCTATCCAAGAAATACTGGTGTGTTATTACTTTTCAGATTTCAGCAGACAGCTTACACCGAGCCACATTTGGTGTTATTATTGTGATGAGCCTCATGTATTTGGCTGTTTTATTGTAAAATATGTTCTGCACTCAGTTATGTGTCCATTTTGTCTGATAAAATCCGTAAAGCTTGTCTCTGAATTCATGAAAGTATGACAAATAGTTTATAAAACCATATGAATCATTTTAATCACACACTGACCGTTATAGCCAAGTATTGTTTTTGCCACCTACATATTGCACACTATAAGGTCAGGCATAGTACATAATGCTTATTTTATTAGTCACAGTTACTATAGGCCTAGTCATTGCACTGTGCGTAATGTTACGATAACCTAAAATGAATTGCACCAGCATTACATTATTCTCAGGCTAATTGTCGCTGTGATATATATGCTCGCTATTTTGCAATATTCGACTAGTAAATCTACTCATGTATGCATCAGAAGAATATTTGTATCGAGTCCAGAGGTGGTCAGTAACGAAGTACTTCTACTTTTTCAAAGTACTCAAGTAGTTTTCCTCTACTTCTGGTACTTACTCAAGTAGATCTGATTTTTGCTACTTTGTAATATTTTGTGATCTACTTACTTACTTTTCACTATTTTCAGTTTGTCGAGTAGAAGTAGTTCAATCTTCCATTCAGGAAGATAGCCTGAGGAATTTTGGGGCTGTTTTCACGGAGTATCAACATTTAATTTAATTTTAGTAGGAAAGGAAAGGACGTAGTTTATTTTTGTCCTTGATGTTTTTGCGGCATATACACCGACTCATGATATACATACACACGATCTGTGCATATGCATACCATGAGTGCATGATGTGCATATGCCGCTGGACAAGGAAGTGCAGATATAGCCTTTACGGCCCCGTGGATATACTCAGATATCGCAGATATCGCAGGTATCGCAGATATCGCAGATATCACTACTGTGGATATACTCAGATATCGCAGATATCATTGTGGAATGTGGATATACTCAGATATCGCAGATATCACCAAAAACTGCATACATCGAGGTCATATAAAGGTCACGCTTCGTTTAGAGCGCAGATATCACGTCTTAAGCATGTCTAGGTCGATTCAGTGCGCAGATATCAGGTCCGGACCATGCCTGGGGGAATTTTGTGCGCAGTTATCAGCTCCGGAGCATGTCCGAATACAAATAGTGCGCAGATATCAGGTATGGACCATACCTGGATTCTTTTGGTGCGCAGATATCAGGTCCGGACCATGCCTGGGGGAATTTTGTGCGCAGATATCAGCTCTGGAACATGTCCGGATACAAATAGTGCGCAGATATCAGGTCTGGACCATACCTGGGCTCTTTTGGTGCGCAGATATCAGCTCCGGAGCATGTCCGAATACAAATAGTGCGCAGATATCAGGTCTGGACCATACCTGGATTCTTTTGGTGCGCAGATATCAGCTCCGGAGCATGTCCGAATACAAATAGTGCGCAGATATCAGGTATGGACCATACCTGGATTCTTTTGGTGCGCAGATATCAGGTCCGGACCATGCCTGGGGGAGTTTTGTGCGCAGATATCAGCTCTGGAACATGTCCGGATACAAATAGTGCGCAGATATCAGGTCTGGACCATACCTGGGCTCTTTTGGTGCGCAGATATCAGCTCCGGAGCATGTCCGAATACAAATAGTGCGCAGATATCAGGTCTGGACCATACCTGGATTCTTTTGGTGCGCAGATATCAGCTCCGGAGCATGTCCGAATACAAATAGTGCGCAGATATCAGGTCTGGACCATACCTGGGCTCTTTTGGTGCGCAGATATCAGCTCCGGAGCATGTCCGAATACAAATAGTGCGCAGATATCAGGTCTGGACCATACCTGGGCTCTTTTGGTGCGCAGATATCAGCTCCGGAGCATGTCCGAATACAAATAGTGCGCAGATATCAGGTCTGGACCATACCTGGATTCTTTTGGTGCGCAGATATCAGGTCTGGACCATACCTGGCGCTGTTTCCTGCATAGATATCAGGTCCGCAGCATGTCTGACGCCAAGCGATACGCAGATATCAGACCCGGAGTATGTCTGGATACAAATATTGCGCAGATGTCAGGTTTGGACCATGCCTGAGCGTATTTCTTTGGTCGATATCAACTCCACATCATGTCTGGATGGACATGGTCAGGCCTGGTCACTGGTCACTGGTCAGAACTGACCAGTAACAAACCACTTACAGTTATTTTGGAGTCATCTGGCAGATTTTGCCTGCTTGCATCACTTAGGCTACTCTAGTGCAGGGGTGTCAAACTCAAGTTGTTTCACGGGCCGCATTCAGACCTTCAGAACATAGGGGATTAGGGGTTCTATTCAAGCGACACGTTTATTCGCAAACAATGGAATTTGCAAAAATACAAATATTGACTGGTTGAATGTAGTTACAAACCGCTAAAACAGGGGCTCTTAGGACGATATCAGCATATTTCTATGATCCCCTTGTTTCAGTCGTAATCTGGCGTTAACTCTGCGTATGCGTTGGGAGGAATACAAGAGATTTAAATGTAGACGTGGCCGTTGGAATTCTGTTCATTTAAATCGCGATTCGTTTTCCTTTGGTGGTCGGGAACCTTTTCAGTCAGAAGTGATACAGTAGTGCGAACGCAGATATTTGAATTACATTTTTGTAACTACTATATTCTCCATATATCCATGCATGCAACGATTTCACATTGGCGTTTTCGCTTCTTCTAGGTCAATTCTAGGTCAATTTTTCTATAAAACTCTGAACTCAGTGTTCTCCATTTTGGCTTCCCGGAATTGCGTGTCAATGTCACCGAATTTTTGCTAATACTGCTAGAGTGAAACCACAAAATAATAGTTAAAATGTGGCCTATGCACATATTTTACCTTTGCTGCATTGAGGGATTATTTAATAGAAGTTTCACGGACTAAAATCTCAACACTTGTTAGAAATATGCAGGATAATACAAGCATTTTTCCATCAAATCGAAATTTTTTCGCGGGTCGGATAAAATCGTCCGGTCGTATGTTTCACACCCCTGCTCTAGTGGTTATATATCTTTGTACTACATCCAATTATACTTGAAAAAATTTTAAGGAAATAATAATACTTTTTTACACTTTGTATTTTGTAAAGTAGAGAGTAGCATTGGCACATGTTTCTATCACGTTTATAAGAATAATTGTCATGATAAATGTTCAAATAGCCTCACACTCCTTGCGAAAAGAGTGTGTATTCACACCCGAAGGGCTGAGAAGAGTGGTACAAGAAAACATAACCTAACTAAGAATTATATAGCGGTCATAAATCCGACGTGCCTATACGTGCATACCATTCTACGTTACTATGGGCATGCAGAATTTGGATTAAAATGTTGTAGTTTAGGCTACTGTATTTATACTGCGGTTTAAATCTGAGGTACTTTCAGGATTTTAGTGTCATGAGTACAGTGTCGTTCAAAAATAACTTTTTTTCCGCTTTCCAGCCATTCACTGATTAAATTGTCAGGTTACCCTAAAAACCGTTGCACGCCAAATTTGGTTCAATTCTAACAAGTATATAAGCCACCGCAGAGCCAATTTAAAATTTTAATTTATTAGAAAAAATGTTTTAAAAATTTCAAATTTTCCTGTCAACCCCCCGAAATTGTTGAATTTTCTTCAAAGACGATGCAAAACAAATTCGAATCAATTACAACTAGTAGAAGTGGAGTTATTTGAGTTTTTCGTTGATAATTCTCGGATTAACTACCAATATACACCATTCCCGAAGAATCCGACACGGCTCGGATTTCGTGCTAATGCGTGAGCCGAACAAAGCGCAGATGGTCGGAGTTTCTCATTTAGCTGTTTAAACAGTATTTACCATGTTTGTCGACTAGCCCTACCTGCGTATTCGATTAAGTTGACCGTTGCAACGCTCTATTTGTATCCGGACATGCTCCGAAGCTAACATCTGCGCATGAAAAAGACGCCAAACCTGATATCTGCGCACTGGTTAGGGCATTATATGTTCAATGCTCATATAGGTGCTGATATCTGCGCACCATTTGTATCCGGACATGCTCTGGAGCTGATATCTGCACACCAAAAGAACTCGGGCATGGTCCAGACCTGATATCTGCACCCTATTGGTATTCGGACTTGCTCCGGAGCTGATATTTGCGCACCAAAAGAGCCCATGTATGGTCCAGACCTGATATCTGCGCACTATTTGTATTCGGACATGCTCCGGAGCTGATATCTGCGCACCAAAAGAGCCCAGGTATGGTCCAGACCTGATATCTGCGCACTATTTGTATTCGGACATGCTCCGGAGCTGATATCTGCGCACCAAAAGAGCCCAGGTATGGTCCAGACCTGATATCTGCGCACTATTTGTATTCGGACATGCTCCGGAGCTGATATCTGCGCACCAAAAGAATCCAGGTATGGTCCAGACCTGATATCTGCGCACTATTTGTATTCGGACATGCTCCGGAGCTAATATCTGCGCACAAAATTCCCCCAGGCATGGTCCGGACCTGATATCTGCGCACTGAATCGACCTAGACATGCTTAAGACGTGATATCTGCGCTCTAAACGAGGCGTGACCTTTATATGACCTCGATGTCTGCGGATTTTGGTGATATCTGCGATATCTGAGTATATCCACAATGATATCTGCGATATCTGCGATATCTGAGTATATCCACAGTAGTGATATCTGCGATATCTGAGTATATCCACGGGGCCGCCTTTACGGCTTTCTAAGTCATGCACCACCGCTCCATGCTGTCCCAGTAATGCATGAGCGCCAAGCAGGGAAGCCATGGATACCAGTGTTACTAATCAGGTCTTTGGTCTGACCCGGCCGGGAATCGAACCCACGACCTACCGATCAAGAAGCCGGACGTTTAACCATTACGCTATCTTGTCGGTCTAGTAAAGCCCAGAATTTTCGTCGCGCGCAGTGTCGGATACGGTGTGTCCAGTATGATTTCACGAAAGTATCGGTCAGGGACATCTAGACTAGATATCCCTGGTATAGGTGAATATAATTTAGGTAGAGGGTTGGCGTGGTTCCGTTCACACCACATTGTCGCCCTTCGTCCATATCAAATAATTCATCACAGTATATAACGTTTGAAAATGATGTTTCGCCATCTAGCATATACTTGTCATATCGTAATCTAGCATGACCAAGGCGTGTCCAAATCTGGAAAAGTGGACTCTGACTTTTTTTAGTTTTAGAGCTGTTTTAGCATACCACCTTTGAAATTTTCTGTACTAACAACATGAAATACATGTTCTGCTTTTAGAAGTAGTATTTATATTTCGCTTTCAATTCCCAGTATCATAGGCTATACATTGAGTTATAATGATTATCAGTTCTTTTGTCTGGATAACATCACATGTTGATTTATAAAAGCAAGTGTATTAATGTCTTTAATTTCTGGAAATAAAGCTACACAATATGGCATTTTCATGGTCCACCATATTTTTTATTAACGTTTACTAATCGCGCAAAGGGTTTACACCGTATCCTATACAACTTCTCCGTATTGCTCTTCGACTAAACTACGAGCCTTATAATATGGGGAATGGCGCCACACCATGCTATTTTCTAAAACGTGCTGTTCGAGAAAACAGAGAATTAGCATCGCATTGCCATATGAATACTATATCATTTTCATCCCATGACGTGGACGAATACTCATGCTAGCGAAAACTGGATAGGCCTACCTGCTGTTATGAATCAATCTGAATCAAGCTCGTCACCTATCGCATAGCTCAATTTGCACCTTTCTACAGTCCATGTGAACGAATTAGGATCGTTTTCATAACTACTTACTTACTTGAGTACTTTTAAAGTCAGTCAATTCTACCTCTACTTCAAGTAGTTTTAGGTTGCTTATGGAAGAAGTACTTCTACTCGTACTTGAGTAGATTTTTTCGTCGCTACTTCTACTTCTACTTGAGTAGATTTCTTGACTACTTTGACCAACTCTGGTATCGACCGATTTTGGATGTACAATTCATCCTGAACATGATATAATGGTTTCCTACATCGTTAATTCTGAGACAGCAACTATGCTTTCCGCTGTAGCATATTGTTTTAATCGTAAATTCAATTGGCATTCTTATCACTGTATCAAATTGCATGTACAATATACATTTTTTGACAATTATCCCATATCCCAATCCACATTCATTTCTGATGTGTACCATAGTCGTTGTACCATGCGCAATAATTTGAAGATATCCCTGGAGGTACAGAACTTCCCCTATGGAATCTTGGCTCATTTCGTGTACTACATTGATTTTTTCTATGATATATCAATAAAGAAGTTCTAGGTTCACACTACGTGGTTTAGATTGGACTTGCTTTTAGTAGGCCTACATAGCGCGATCACATTATCAACATTGCCCGAATGGAAATATTGTCCACTGCCAAAAGATGTCTGCCGAAAAACTGCTCTTTCGTCATTGTAAACTCGGAAATTTAGAAGAAGTGCAACGTGTCGTCGAATTCAAAGATGTCGATTTGAACAGTCGCGATCAATGGGACAGCACGCCCTTGTACTACGCCTGTTTATGTGGTCATAAAGACGTGGTGGAGTATCTTCTGCAGAACGGATCGAAATGCGAGGCGAGCACGTTTGACGGGGAACGATGCGTCTATGGAGCTCTCACCAATGAGATTCGCACCATTTTACGAACTTGGAAACAAATTAATTCGACTGTGATGAGGAGGGATCATCACCAAGAACTTTTACGCGGGATGTTTGAAGATGATCAGATTTACAAGGATATTATTTTTGATGTAGAGGGGAAAGAGGTTGGCGCACACAGGTTCGTACAAATCTCAGATGTAGACACACTTGTATAAACTATCACTGTAGTTAGTTGACTGATTGCGAAGTGAGTAGTATTTGCGCATTTAGAATGATTGAATTCGGGAAGACTTGGACATTGAATAAAGTTCGGCTCATAATTCTAATAGGCATGGGGATGAAAAATGTCTGTGCACCGAGCTTGGCTCGTTTTGCATAATGCAGTTCTGTAGAAATTTCAGGAAAACCAAGAATTAGATTACAATTAAACTGAAAGCGTAGAAACATTTCACAAATTAGATTACTGGCATTTCGCTGTAATTAGTCTAATTTGGCAACTAGAGCTATAGTTTCCAAGTCTGTCTTGCAGTCATTACTGGCTCAGAGTCATCGCTGCTAACAGTGGCATAATCAGGGGCAGGTTTTGGGGGTCGAATGGAATCTAGTTGGTTTTGTTTTAGTTAGCTGGTTTCATATTCATTCCCAACCAACGTAGGCGCACTCACAGCACAAGGAAGTGACATTATTTCATAGGAATGACAACGTGGTTATTCGGTATTCATGCGTGGTGGGTATATTGTATGAGGCTGACGTCATAGGTGAGTTGCATAGTGATGTAAAGCTGACAACCAAGATTTAAACAAGTAGCAAGGAATAAAAAATGACAATTCTCCCACTATCTGTGACTAAAAGATTAATAAATAGATCTCGCTCATTCCTTTTTGCTAGTATCGCTTTACCGGATTTGTATAGGCTATAGTTATACGTTATACCATATTACATTTGTACGGGTGTATCACTGTACACTGTACATTACTTCATGAGAGTTATCATGGACCTAAGTACACTTTAAATGGTTTGTAACTGGACCCTTTCTGAATGTAGTTGAGTAGCCGTCGCCGTGGCCTAGAGTTTTAAGCATAAATTCCTCATATTGCAGGACCAAAATACAGGGCGTAGGACAGCCTAAATGTAGGTTGTCTCAGTCGTTGTTCTCGAACTAATATGGAAGTGCAGCAACTTGAAAGTCGGTTTTTCAGGCCTGATTTTGCATACTGAAAATTGTGATGCAGAAGTAGAAATAGGTTATAATGATAGCCTCATGAGTAAGTAGTGTAAGTGAGCAAAACCTATGTACTTCTTCGAAACTTCCGAAGTAAAAAGGTTAGTTTATAAATTTAGTAAAAATGTAGATGTTCCTATCCTAGTTTTACCTAACAAACTGAAAAAGGAAGTAGAAGTAGTCTATAACATGTACCAATACCTTAATCAATAAAAATCAAATTGATGTATATTTAAAAATACAAATAATTATTTCATCAACAGGTGTATACTGGCTGCAAGGTCCGATTTTTTCTTGGAGGCCCTATTAACGAGATGGTCTTGTAAAGGAAAAGTGACTCTGCGTAAAAGCAACGTGGACACTCGAGCTTTTCACCTGCTTCTCATGTATCTCTATCAAGGCCGTGTCGATATCCCCGAAGATTTGATCGCGGACCTGAAAAAAATAGCCACACACTGCAAACTTACGGATTTAATCCGAGAAATCGAAATTGCGGAAGAAAGAATCACGGAGTTGGTTAATTTGAAACCGAGCATCGGTAAAAAAGTGAAGATTTTGTCGGTTGAAAGCGACAACAGTTTTAATAACTTGAGAGAAGATTTGAGAGAATTAGCGGAATCTACGCTCCCGGTGGAATTACGGTCGTGGATTGATGAAGGTATTTTGCCATTTTACGACGAAAGAATTTCGTTCTATCCAGACGTTTGTATCAAGGTCGAGAACAGTTTATTTTACTGCCATCAAGTATTCCTTTGCGGGCGCACCGATTTTTTTAAAGCACTGCTCTCCGATCATTTTCAAGAAATTTCAAAGTCTGAAATCTTGACTATAAACCTACGATATTTGTCTGCCGAGATTTTTCGACACATTGTCATTTATATATATTCGGGTAAAACCGAATTTGATACGATTGATGAATCTCTCGAAGTACTAATCACTGCTGACATGATGCTCCTGTCCGGTTTGAAGAAGTCTTGCGGTACGATTCTCTCAAAATGCATTACGGAAGATAACGTGCTTGAACTGTACCGTCATTCTCAAGTTTACAATCTGCTTAATTTGGAAGATAAATGTACAAGCATGATGGCCGTCAGTCTCGATAGCCTTGTTGAATCTGAAGATTTTATGGATTTAGTCACGGAACAAGCGTATCAGGTTAAGTCGAGGGAGGAGACGGATTCTATACCGATTGTGGATGATATCAGACATTGCATCACTAGCGGCGCGACTACGATGGGCGAGGTGGAAGATGCGAATCGGAAATTAACGCGCCTGGACGCGATGCTAGCACGCTTGGGCATTGAATGCTGAACCTTTTTGCACTTGATAATTATGTTATTACTATGGTGATCATTTTTTGTCCCCCCCAAAAAAATTACATTTTTTGACATCAAGAAACTTTCTTTGACAAAATCAATTCAAATTTGTTGCAGCTAGAGACCCCAATCACGACAAATTTTTCTCTAAAAAGAGAGAATCTTGACATTTATTGGCATTAAAAAACCTTTTTCGACAAAATTTTGACTCATGAAGAACTCAAAAAGATATATAAGTTATATTGCAGCTAGAGACGCCAGCAATGAAAAATTTTGCTCTAAATATCGAAAATTTTACTCTAAAACTTGGAAAATTTGACAATTTTTTTTACAAAATTTTGACTTATGAAGGACTCTAGTAGTTAAGTTACGCAATACGGTATGAAAACTCAAAATTGATTGCAGCTTGACGCCTTGACATACTTGCTACATTTTCCGATGGTCAGTCACTGAATCGTTTATTGAAATTTTAACGATTCAAAAGTACCACGAGATTTCTATGTCATGAAAATCATAGCCTACGGACTGTTTGTGACTAATTAATTCTTACATTTTGACTTTGTGAACAATTTTGACAATTTTTTTGATCCAACGCTACTAATTTGACAACATCTTGACATTTTTTTTTGACACATCAAAAAATAATCGCCCTAGTTATCGCTCATTATTTAATCGGATTTTCTTTGTGATTATACATTAGGTTTGTTTAAAAATAGGCCTGTTTTTTTCAAGTTTTACTGGGTAGTCGATAAAATTGTTCAGTGCATCAAATTTGACCCAATCACAATTGAGTAGAAAATTTTTGATTTACTGAATATGAATAAAAATAAACTGAATAAACAATAACTCAAATTTGACTGGCTACCGTGTGGAATTATTAGGTCGTGTGAAAAACCATGTATAGCGAATTTGCCTCCATTCCAACCTGTACTCATTAACTCATGGGATTAAAAAATTATTAATTGGAGAAAATACTATTTATGGTCGGCCACCCGTAAAATTTGGAAAAAAATATTTTGAACAGTCCGAATGTTGAACCTGAGTGCGCTTCAAGATTTCGTTTCCACTGATTCTTTACTGGGATTTTTTTGCGATTGTACATGCTGATGACATTTACGTAACTTGCCATAATCTGCACTTTATTTTGCGTATTAGCTTCGAAATGTATCGAATATTGTTGTACAGTATCCAAAATAGTAGAAGTAAGCTACTTGTTACTGACCACCTCACATTGTACATATTGATGACATTTTCTTTTGCCATAATCTGCACTTTATTTTGCGTATCACTTCAAAATTTATCGACTTATTTTATTGATTTCAATCCAAGATATAGGATATGAGCCATCGATGCTCACATGAAATTGTTGGCCCTGATATAACCCCGAATATTTTCGGCTGACAAACAAAGTTATATTTGATGATACAATTGTTGATACCGGTATCCAATGTTCTTTCCAATTCTCTACTAGTTGCTGATTAACACCCCTGACGAGTGTCAGCCGAAAATATTCGGGTTTATTTCAATATCAATATATTATTCAATTGTGTACTGAAGTTCTGTACCTGAAATTTGTGTCTTTGCGTTTCCTGATATGTATCATCGATTTCTATCCAGAATAACTTAGGATTAGCGATGGACTTAGGAAGCGGCCTGACCTTTGGCACCAGAACCGTCAACGGTAAGGTCACGACTGGCATATTTTTTGGTAACAAATCGAAAAAAGCAGCCCAAAAACTACCTATTCGAAGCACTGTGCACCCTGACGACGTCGGTACTTTGAAAAAAACGCAGACTATCGATCAAACTGAAAAAATTACACGAAAGCAAAAGCCAAAACCAAAGAAAACTGCTTCAAACGACGCCGTAGTTAAACCTCAACAGCCAAAGTCACGAAAAGCAGAAAAAATACCTCCAAAGAATAATGACGACGATGATAATAAGCCCGAAGTGAACACAAAATATGTGACTTTGACTCAAAGTCAACTCAGCACGATACTGGGTTTAGTGAAAAGCAGTAACGATCTCGATATATCGGCCGTTCTGAGCGATACCAATTCAGATAAAGAATCGGATCGAAACGAAAGCGAAAATGTAGATGGCGCCAAAGACAAATCGTCCGAAAAGGACGATAAAAAAGAAAGTGTCGCGAACCTTCTCGAAAAAAAGGAGTCGGACCCAAAAGCGAGCGACAATTCGGAAAATGGGCACAACGGTGCCGAGCCGTCGACAGAAAAGAATAAAGGCGACGAATCATCGAAAGAAGACAAAAAGAACGACGGGTCTTCAAAAAAGGACGAGAAAACTGACGAGCCGTCGGATGATGCCAAAAAAAGTGATTCTTCGTTCTTTTTCGGCAACTCGAGAACGAGAAACGGAGTGTCGAGCGCGAATAAACGAGAAGAGCAACGTCGTTGGAGGGCGGAGCTCGAGCAACAGCGAGACGAACAGCGTCGACGCAAGGCGAACGAACGGACGGCCAGATTGCAACAGGTCATTTGATATATATAGGCCTATCGCATTTCAAAAAACTCAAAATGGGTTTTGAGCAGGGTTGTAACCAAGTCACAAAGCTCCGAGTCACTACTCAATCTCACTTTTATAGTTTTGACTCGAGTCAAGTCGAGTCATTTTCAATGCACCACCGAGTTAAGTCCTAGTCCGAGTCATTGTGTTGACTGCTCAGTTTCGAGTTCAAGTCTTGTTAAACCCACTGTTCATAACTCTGTTGGTGATATTGAATGGTTCACCTTTATAATATACTATTTTCCTCACTTTTATCAGTTGTTGGTCGCATTTTCAAGTACCAGTGGGCAATATCTCCAGCTGGGTCTCGAGTCATATGACTCGGTTCGAGTCATGCGCAATGACTCGAATCCAAGTCGAGTCAATACACAGATTGACTCGAGTCGAGTCATTTCCGTATTTTGAGAAAATGACTCGAGTCGGACCCAAGTCTAGTCATGACTCGGGTCATTACAACCCTGGTTTTGACCGACTCTGATATATAAGGCGGAAATGATTTAATATTTTCAAATGTAAATCTAGAGTTAATTTCGTTTCACGTCTAACACCAATTCTAAATACGATCGTAATCCATTCGTGGCAAAGAACTTGAGAATTACATACATGGAGACATACATGGACTTAATATTAAGTATTAATGATGTGAAGTAAAGTATGATAAAGTAAAGTATCATTGACATACAGCAAAGTATGATAAGGTGAATTATTATAAAGTAATGTGTTATAAAGTAAAGTATTACTGATGTAAAGTATTGTGAAGTGAAGTATTACTGACGTACAGTAAAGTATGATCTGGTGAACTATTATGAAGTAAAGTATTATATATAAAGTAAAGTTTCATTAAGTAAAATATTTCTGACAATCACTACAGATGATGAGAGTTGACATGCTTTTATTGGATAAATCAACAATATAATTAATTATTGTGTACGAAATTATTGCCAAAACCATGAACTCTGTTTTTTTTTCAAATCGAAACCCGCCCTCATGTTTGATAGGAGGACGAAGAATTGTGGACAAAGCATTTCGATACCATGTTGCCGGCCACCAAAGCTTCTCCGCGGGTTACGATGTCCTCGAACGATTTCACAAAAACTACGCAAGACAAAGAACTGACGGTTTCCAAATCGGAAATGATCCCGACAGGTACGAAAATTTTTCTTTTCATTTTCGAAAATTTTATCAATTAAAATGAATGAAAAACCATCCCAAAACTTCTTTCTGCTTTTCAAATACAATATTGCATAAAGTAGATTCCTATGGCAATATCACTGGTAGATAAGTAAATAGGAAGCCTAAAACACGATTCCAAATCAATGCAAACTTATGTTAAAACTCCTTTTCTACTTCACAAAATCCTAATTATGAAAAGTAAGTCAAGTAAGTCTAACTATAACCAATTGAGTAAGTTGCCAAAACCGAATTGAGTATTCAGATAATGCACGAGCAAGTTGCTACTGTTGCGGAGGCAGAAGAAGTCCGACCACTTTCTTACCAGCAGCACTTGTCAAGTGGTTATGATCACAAAGTACATCTGACTCGAAGTTTTCAGTATGTCAGGCAAAACTTGACCTGAGATACTTGGAAAATGCTACTTCTGCTTGCAACTGAGTCAAAATTTATGATCTACTACTAATTAACAGTTGTCCGGTTATCAGGCAAAACCAGAGCTTTGAAAAGCACAAGTATTGGTTTTATTACAACATCCATTGCAGCAGTAGGTATATTCCAACTCAGGGGCGGGCAACTTCTCCAGTCAGCGGGCCGGATATACGACAACCAAGTACTTAGCGGGCCGGATTCCTAAATCGATACAGTAATCGTGTATTTATCCACATTCAACATATGCAAGGAATAAATCGTATATTATGTAGGGTTACCATACGTCCTCCTTTTGGAGGATCTGTCCTCCTTTTTCAGGTTTTTGAAAATGTCCTCCGAGGACGCCTAAATGTCCTGCTTTTTGAGATTTCGCCCTCTTTTTTAGGAATTTTGGTCAAATTTGTAGCAAAATTTGACTAAGACGCCATAAAACAGCACCGAAGTGACGCTCCGGCGGGTATTTTGGGAGCTGGGCGAAAGTTGACATATTTTTTAGTCAACCGACTACGAAGTGGTAGAAATTTACCACTTTTTCAGGATTTTCCACCGGTAGCCTGTTCTAAGTTTGAAAATTTTGAAAAAGTGCCCCCCTTTCCCGATTCCAAAATATGGTAACCATAATATCATGTGAATTTTAAGTTCAAAGCATAGCGGCCAAAACAGTATGTAATTAATTTTTTGTTTGTTGTATCCCAAATACAATTTAACTTTTTGATAGAATAACGCGGATAGGGTTTTAAAGAGAATTCAAAAAGTTTTATGTTTAAAATTATTCGAAATATGATGGCAAATAAATATTATTTTTGGTAATTAATCGTCGCTTACTTCTCATTCCCTAATATCAACATGTACACTGACCAGCATATATTAACAGTGCAATTCGTTGCTTTCAATTTAGAAACAGAATTATTACGCCGTAGAATATAGCAAACATTTTGACTCGGCCTGCTAACGCATTTTCTGTTTCTAATTTGTCCAATGGAGAAATATAATTGCCCACCCCTGAGTTAGATTGTTAATTTTCATGGTCGAAAATGCTTGTTCGCAAATGCCGGTAAATCTGAACAAAGCAGGTAGTTTCATGGTCACCTCTCTATGGCCGCGGGCCACATTTTCATAAAAATCAGGAAATTCTCTGCGGGCCGCTCAAAAGCCTTCCGGGCCGTATGTTGCCCGCCTCTGTTCTAACTGGTAGCCTTTTGGGGTGCCTATAATGGCACACAAAAGGGGGTTAAACAGATTCAAAACTAAAACCAATATGGGAACCTTCAACCACCTAATAAAGTAGAAGTAGGTAGTCTGTCACTGACCGCCTGTGTCAACAGACCCGGGACACCTGAAAAGTGGCAGCAATTTGACCAAAAGCGTGGATAACTCTGAGCTGGGCGATTTCGTGTCGACCCTGACCAGCGGGCCGCCCCAACGCAGCAGCTACCTGCGGACCATGACCTCGTTGCTGGACCCGGCCCAGATCGAAGCCTTGGAAGTGAAGAGGAAAAAGCAGGAGGAACACAGGAAAGCCATCGCGCTGCAGGTCAGAGATGAACGGGTTTCGTGTTTTGGAATCTGTCGAAATCAATGTCAGTAATGGCTGAAATTCAGACTTGTACAAATTGCTGGATTTTGAAAATGCTCAATTAGAGCTAGAACTAGAACTACTTCATTTCCAAAATGTGCTACTACAACTGGAATGACTCACTTTTCCTAATTTGCGAGCAGAACTACTTGCTTTCAAATCTGCCCGACTAGAACTTGAACTACTCACTTTTCAAAATACCCAACTAGAACTAGCTAGAATTACTCGCTTTTCAAGTTTCGCATCTAAATCCAGAACTGATGTTCAAAATATGCAACTGGAACTAGCTAGAACGACACACTTCAAATTTCGCTACTAAAACTAGAACTATAGCTACTGATGTTCAAAATCCACATTTAGAACTTGAATTACTCACTGTTCAAAACTTGCAACTAGAAATAAAACTCCCCAAAAACCAGTATCTAGCAGTTGGTTCTGTTTTTTCCAAATCATGAAATCCGTTTTTATCAACACAGGTGGAAGAAAGAAAACAGAAGAAAGAGAGAGAAGAAGAAAGACGCAGAGAACTGGAAGCGGAGGAAGATCGTCGTTTAGCGCAGGAGAGAGAGTTCTTCACTCGACGAGCGGAAAACGAAAAGGCTCGCCAGCAGCTCCAGGAGTCGGAGAGAGAGAAGCAGACGAGAGAGCTCTACCAGCAGATGAAGAGCGCGGAGGAAAGCGCGCTACGCGACAAGTTAGCGAGACGGGAACAGCTGCTTCGTACAAAAGGTAGAGATCAAACTTGGATTGTTCTTGTTGTCTATTTAGATTATTAAAGCAAAATGCAGTGATGAGTAATGTGTCTATGCCGTCATTTTAATTCTAATGTAATTTATTGTTTCCCCGAAAATGCGACAGGAGAAGTGTATCCTGCGAAACCAGCTGATCTCGGTGTACAAACATTTTCCAATCTCGTTCTGCTGAGAATCGGCTCTGGTTTGATACGAACTGAGCTTCATTTTTGTTGCATTTCTTTTGCGAATTCAGTCGTTCTAATTCTGTTTTTATTTGGAAAAAATGCCTAGCTATCATTAACATTCTATTCGAATTTGGCAAAATATGTACGGCTATCATTCTAATTCTAATCTAATTTTGAAAACTTGAACATTTTATAATTTTCCGACTCAGGAAGAGAGAATTTGAGATTCTGTAGAAAGTAGTTTCGGATGTGTTTTTAATTGAATTCGGCAATACGCCTGGACGAAATAATAGCTCCTGCAAGAATTTAGCCAACTTTTTGACATTTATAACGCAACACATCTGTAACGAAAGGTCACGACACTTCGCGACTCGAACGGACTCATCAGATCGCTCTCGAGATGAGTCAAAAAGCGGAAGCGATTCCTGACGTTTCCACGTCAGCCGCCCATTCGCCTAGAGACGAGCGTTCCGATTACGCCGTCATGCAGACGGAGCAAGGTCCGATCAGGCTGGAAATAAAGTTGAACCAAAAGCACGATGGCACACTCGTGGAGTCTGGGGTTCAGACCGACGGGGTGTTGTCGCCCGATTTCAACTTTCAAAGGTAAGTTTGTAAAATGATTCAAGTTACCGAGCTTCCATTATACAATTGCAATCGTGAAGCTGATAAAGGCTACATTTCACAACTGAACCAGCAGTTGCGGTTTCAGAATGGGCAGCGACGAAGAAACGGAATATCTGAAATTGCCGCAAAAATCCAAAAACGCCCGAAATCGAGCCGGCAACCAAAACCTCGCCGACTCGAAACGAGTCAACGAGTCGCGTCCAAAATGGGGGGCGGGCGATAAAAAGAAGACGACTCGTCGCTACAATTCGGAGCAACAAAGACACGAGACCGCGTTGCGACGAAGAGAAGAGAAAGAAAGAGAGAAGGAAGAAGAAGCCCGCAAAAGGGCAGAATCGAGGCATCGGCAGGAAATCGCGTTCCGTAAGCGTCGCGAACAGGAAATCGCGGTGAAACGACAGGAGAGAGAAGATTCGTTGAGGCGTCGTCGCGATAAACCGGCTTCTGAACCCCCCAATGCCCGGCAAAAAATGGGTTCAAAACCGAGGCCCTCGTCTGGGATACACGCGACCAGCGATAACGCAAAGTATCGGTGAGTCATTTTGGATTTTGGATTTATTATTAAAAGATATATTTCAAATGTTACTGTCAACCCCATGAAATAGTTGAGTTGTCGACAGAAACGATGCGATATAAATTCAACGCAATTCCAACCTGTAGAAGCAAAGTAATATGAGTTTTCCAATCGTCATTCTGGGATTTACAACATTGCTTCTACCGGTTGGGAGTGCGGGAAAATGGTTAAGCATCGTTCTTTTAGACAACATAACAATTTCATGGGTTTGACAGTAAAATTTGATTATCAATTTTCAAGTCTTTTTGTAATAAATTCTACATTTTCAAACTACCGTGTGTTCGCATATCTAGCAGTTGGAATCGTGCCAAATTTGGTATGCAGCGTTTTTTTAGGCAACGCAACAATGCAATCAGTGAATCCCAGTGGACCTAACGCGAAAATTAACCCTTACACTAGCCCTAACCCTGACTTTAAATATGAGATCCTTCGACCAAATACACACCTCGAAGTCACTTGCTTGAATACTCTTCAAAACTTAAGTCGCTTCAACTTGAAGTAGTTTTGAGTACTGACGCTGACAACTGTGACCAGCTCTACTATGATGCGCGTTTCGTTCCGCAGGTCGGACAGACACACAAACGCGTCTCCTGTGCCTCGCACCAACGATTTTGTGGAATATCGTCGGACAATGGCCGTCCTGGACCCTTCGCTACCCCAGTCGAGACCTGGAACCGGACCACAGACTTCTGGTACCATTTCAAACACACTTGGACAGCCACTTAACCCTAGTTGTGGAATTAGGATTAGAACGAAATGTTGGAAATCTACTTCTAATCTAGTTTTTGAAATGTTTCTATGTTCTCATTTTAGTTCTGATCCAATTTCTGCTTTTCCTCAAAATGCTGATGCAGAACTAGAAAATAGTTAATTTTCCAAATTACATTCAAGTTATAATTCCTAATTCGATTAGAAATTACTGAATTTCATTTATGATGTATTTCTTTCTAACCCGGAATTTTCAAGTTTTTCTGAATAGAGTAATTCTAATCTAATTTCGAGAATAATTGTGTTGGCTATAACTCTATAATTCTAATGTAACTTGCACAATCTGAAAATTTTGTAGCTATACAAGTCTGTTTTTTTTGTTACAACATTGGCGGCGTGCGTTTCAGAATTGGCGCAAACTCGCAAATCTGGAACAGAAGCAGCAGAGCGCTTGCTCCATCCTGGCATTTTTCCCAAACACGAGCGGCAAGACCAAATTTTGCGGGAGATTTCGATCTTAAGACAAGGTTTGTTGCTTTGAAGACTCGAAGGTACAGAGCTTAAATATACAATTGAATAATATATTTATATTGAAATGAGCTCGAATATTTTGTCAGGGGTAGCCTAATCGTCAGCAACTTGTAGAGAATTGGAAAGAACATTGTGCATCAACAATTGGATCACAAAATATCACATCACTGACATGAAATTTCGTATAAATGAGTCAAACTAAGTTTGTTTAGATGTTGCAAGCCGCAAGGTTCCGAGTCGCAAGTCAATCTTTCTTTACACTTTTGACCCGAGTCAAAACGAGTCATTTTCAATTTACCACCGAGTCAATTACGAGTCATAGCGTTCACCGTTCATTACCGAGTTCAAGTCAGGTTCAACTCACTTTGCTGAAGGTCTTGGGTGATATCGCCGGCCTCACATTCATAATAGACTCATTTTTCTCACTTTAAACATGTTTATTTAAACAGGTAAAAGACAGTTTTGGGGCCTGTTTTTCAATGAATTGCTACTCATACAGAAAACTTGACTCAAGTCATATAGAATGTTTGATGTTGTATTATGTGCTTGAGAAAATAACTCGAAGCAAGTCCAATCAACCCTTGTGATACGATCGTTGATATACGATGTTCCTCCCAATTCTCTACTAGTTGCTGACGATTACTCCTGACGGGTGTCAGAAAAGATTGCAAATGAATTTTTCCACTTATCATGACCATTCGAATTTCAGGCCTGCTGTTGAAACAACGAGAAGTGGCCGCATACCCCGCGGCCATGACCCACAACATACAACCGTTAGGAGGGGCCGGCAGCCCAACGAGTCTGATTCTTGCCGCTGGGGGGAATCTACCCGAGAGGACCAACGACACCCCGTGATTTTCTTAATGATCATCATTTTTTTAATGCGATGTTTTCTCAGAGTCTACTCTACTCAAAAGTTTAGAGCAAGGCTGATAACTCTTGAGTAGGGCTGGGCACAATGATTCGAGTCGGTTACTGAAAAAGTATTTTTTCGAGTAGCCTACTAAAATGATAAACTCCTCGCCACTAAGGGTTAATTCGTCTAAGAGACTTATAGTTTCGATATTTTTTTACACTGTGGAAAGCGGTAAACCTCGATTGATCATATCGCAGCACACGAAACATGTAGTACAAAGCTTCCGCATTAGTGGAAGTATAGATAACTAACCTACTCGGGTTAGTTATCTATAGTGGAAACGACATATCTGTAAAATAGTGATCAACGCACAACATCGTCCCAAAGTGCAATGAAATAGGTGTGGTCGAAAAAAGACCAAATTATCTTTCATGTGATGTACAACTGGCATCGTATTCTTTGTGGTTGCCTCAAAGTAACTCTACACATTCATACTCTTGTGACATCATATTGAGTGATACTCGAATCCCTCAGGCACTCCATTTTGCCAAGCCCTGCTTTAGAGCCAGTCGATGTCGCAAAATCTACATCCAGTCTTCCCCAAATTTACACAAACACTCGTTTATGATCGCAGTATTACTCATTGTTTTCATATTTTGCGTTCAATCCTTTTCAATAAAGCTTTGGTTTCGTTTTTACTTCGAGCTTGTTGATTGAAATCTTTTCATATTCAGTTCAGTATCAGTTTATTGTCAGTAATTTCATTAATTCAAAACACAACAAGATTGCGATACAACGAAAAGGTAAGAAGGTGTCGAAACGTCTTGGAGTAGACTTTCAATTCGTCGGACACCCACCTTGGCCTACTATAATCGATGTAAATGAAGGCATGCACACTGGATGAAAAGTAGAAGAATTATATTATTATAGAAGGACAAGCGACAGAATTAGGTGGTATGTGACGAAAGGCGAGATCTGATCGGTTTATTAGCAATTTTAATCAGTTCAGCTCACCACAAAAATTGTGATACAATGAAAAGACAGGAAGGTGTCGAAACGACTTAGAGTAGTCTTTGGAATCAGACACCCACCTTGGCCTAGGCGATGTAAAGAATAGGCATGCACACTGAATGAAAAGTACAAGAAGATAGGATAGAAAAGCAGGCCACAAATCATGAGGGGGCATGTCACGGAAGGCATCGATATGTCAGGTCGCAGTTCGGTGATCTTGAGGACGGACTAGTATATCTATTTAGTAGAATCATCATCATCATTGGTTTATTAGCAATTTTATCAGTTCAATACATTTAACGCAGAGCGAACGTTTGTAGTTGTATAATTGTATATCTGACTCCAAGAAGGTTGCGTTTACAATTCGCTGCGTGTTTCTTCTTCCGTTCGACGACCGGCGTAACCCACGCCGTACGACCTTGTTGGCTGACGTACCACCAGGCCTGTCTATTGCACACGTATTCGATGGATCACACTGACCAATATATTTTGTTTCCGTCTCCCCGGCTTGTAACTTTATTGAATATCACGTACGGTTCAAAATGTAATATATCTTTTTCGCAATTAGCGAAGCACTTATAAATGTCTATCGACTTCCGAACTGGCTCATAATCATGCATGTATATCGACTTCCTCACCAGCTAATAATCACCAACGAATGCATCAACGTCTCTACGTGGTATTACACACGCATATCTCGAAATGCACCAAACATCGTACGATTTATTTCCCTTATCTACAATTCACACGACAAATAGACGACTCACGAAGATCTTTCGGGTTTTCACTTCAGGGAATAAGGTAAGGTTCACAACACCCCCTATTGCTCAAATCTTTAAATGGCGTGAACAATATAGTTCGTTAAAAGTTCCCCCTTCCTACCAAAAGAACTTGGTGTAAAAAAAACGAATATATTGTTCAAAATGTTCGGTTATAAATTCCCCCCTTTCAGTCAAAGAACTTCGTGTAAAAAAAAACCGAACATACCGTTCAAAACCTTCTATCTAGGGTTATAACTAATCAGGGACTGGAGACAGGTGACAATTTTATATGCAGGGGCAAAGTAACTAATAAAACGAAATACCATCATAACATAGTATTCGGCTGATCTTGAAATGACTCGAAGTAACATCATTCTGTTCATGCAGACTACTGAACTACAAATCAACAACATTAGGTTCTCGTAAAACAACAAATATCACCTGATATCTCAAAACAATACATACACGATATCACGACAACATTAAAGATACATTACATAGGGCATTCAGAAAACCGATAATATCACTCGCACGCAAACTAATTAGAAAGATACTGTTATGGGTATAGAAAAAAAATCGAATTTTCACCTGCAACTGCAATCATTTTATTCTAAATTGATATGAAACTTCCTAATTCATATCACGTAGCATTTAACATTGGTATATACCAACAGAACGAGAGTGTGCCCTATTTATTGTATTACATGCAAAGCAATGTTTGCAAATATCATGCACTACCGCGGTGCATATTTTCTCAATGATATACTCAACATAAGGGTATCGTCGTATGGCAGAGGCCTAATATCTCTTCATAAGGCTTGCAATATATCATTATTCATCACACATGCATATCAAGCTATTCAGCTATTGGATGCATCATGGCATCGAATAAATAGGGTAGCCTTCTTGCCACGGGTTTACCCGCACACATCTCTTATCAAAACATTATGCTATATAAGCACCTGCGTCCTACAGCTCTAGCAGCGGAGGATTTAACTCGCAGGAAATGCGACCCCTACCTGGGTTTAGAAACCAATGATTGCAAGTTACTTTACTAAACTACACTTTGTCAATATCCCAATAACAGTAACCAACTAACGTCGTAGGGCAAGAAAATAAAATCGATCTACCTTTCATTTTTCTAATCCGTGTGATGCATGATTGGAGCACCACCGTCCGCAAATCTGCTTAACTTCTGCGATTTCCGACCGATTTCTGACACTGCATACGTTGTCTTCATTATTGTCTTCTCTCTGGCGTATTGATCGTCAAAAGCACAACTCCACTGCATTTCTTCTGGTTGGTCTTTCTCGCCGTCGTGCAGGGCGAATCTTCGTTGTCAATTCTTCTTGCGAGAACGTCGCGATGACTTTTGTTAATATCTTCGTGCGAGAACGTCGCGATGACTTTTGTGAATTTCTTCGTGCGAGAACGTCGCGATGACTTTTGTTTCCGTCGTCGCTGTATTGCTGATTGATCTTTCTCGCCGTTGTGTGAGGCGAATCTTTATATTGATCGTTCCCGTGGTCCGTTGCTGTATTGCTCTTTCTCGCCGTCGTGCAAGGCGAATCTTTATATTGATTGTCTTCGGTCGGTCGGTCTTGATTGATTGAACGTTGGAAGGTCAACCACTTTAACGCAGAGCGAACGTTTGTAGTTGTATAATTGTATATCTGACTCCAAGAAGGTTGCGTTTACAATTCGCTGCGTAGTGTTTCTTCTTCCGTTCGACGACCGGCGTAACCCACGCCGTACGACCTTGTTGGCTGACGTACCACCAGGCCTGTCTATTGCACACGTATTCGATGGATCACACTGACCAATATATTTTGTTTCCGTCTCCCCGGCTTGTAACTTTATTGAATATCACGTACGGTTCAAAATGTAATATATCTTTTTCGCAATTAGCGAAGCACTTATAAATGTCTATCGACTTCCGAACTGGCTCATAATCATGCATGTATATCGACTTCCTTACCAGCTAATAATCACCAACGAATGCATCAACGTCTCTACGTGGTATTACACACGTATATCTCGAAATGCACCAAACATCGTACGATTTATTTCCCTTATCTACAATTCACACGACAAATAGACGACTCACGAAGATCTTTCGGGTTTTCACTTCAGGGAATAAGGTAAGGTTCACAACACCCCCTATTGCTCAAATCTTTAAATGGCGTGAACAATATAGTTCGTTAAAATACACCACAAAAATGCGATACAATGAAAAGACAGGAAGATGTCGAAGCGACTAGGAGTAGTCTATGGAATCAGACACCCACATTGGCCTAGGCGATGTAAAGAGGAGGCATGCACACTGAATGAAAGTAAAGAAGATAGCATTGAAAAATAAAGTATAGAAACTGCCTGTATTTTGACTTGAATGTGGACATGCTCGTCGACTGTTGGGTGGCCGGCGGGATATTGTTCCACACGTCAGGTCCGCTAATAGAGCGATGATCTTTCGGACTATATCATATGATATTTGGACGATGTCAGTTCGTCGAAGTCCCGTGAACTAGAAGGCTGACAAGACTATAGTATTGATTGAGTATAAATTGCTTGTATTTCGACTTTAATGCGAAGATTGCGATACAGTGGAAAAATAAGAAGGTGTCGAAAAGACTTGGAGTTAGTAGGCATGCACACTGAATGAAAAGGAAACGAATATAATAAAAAAAAATACTAGCGACAAAATGAGGTGGCGGGAGGAAGGCGAGGTCGATAGGTCAGGTAGTGGTCCGGTAATCTTGAGGACTGACTAGTATTCATTCTGTGGAAATTGCTTGCATTTTCACTCGAATGTGAACTGGATGGACATGCTAGACGACTGTCAAAAAGCCTGCACTCGAGGTCCGGCATATTTGATAGAGCGATGATTTTTGAAGTCGATCATATGATAGATGGACGACCTGACTCAATTCTATGTAGGAAAATTGGAAATCAATGAAAAGTTCAAGTCCAAATAGGCCTTCAAAAGAAAACAGTCGCGAATCCAAATGATTCGTTCCAGTTTATTAAAATCCAAATCCGTGTTCAACTGTTCATCTCCATGGCTTCGGTATGATACGTGTCGCGACGCATGAGCGACCATTACACGTTATGCTGCAAGGCATTGCCGCGTAGCGCCGAAAGTTGTTGTGGGTTTTGTTTTGGGTTTTGTTACGGGATTTTGCAGTTTTTCCAGTATACACTTAGCATAGCAATCAGTGTTCAATCTGTAAATGATTGGTAATTCATTTACATCACTAGTCGTTTCATCACATCCCTTATTTCTTTTCACCCCATGTGCATAGGGCCTACCTCATCTTTACTGATTTCAAGGGCTAGCTATACAGTACTCAGACAGTCGTTTCGATGCCTTCCTATCATTTCATTGTATCTCAGTCTTGTGGTGTTTTGAAAGGATGAAATCATAGACTAACTGATACTGACCTCAACTCCCAACTCTAACGCCATTAGTCCACAACCCTTAGTGAATGGTACCCAATGGCAAATGAGAATGACATGACAGCGACCCTAACTTAGTCCTAGAATATGTGCTCTAAGGATTTGTACTCTTTTATCAAGATAAGCAATTAGTCCCCCAAAGACGTTTAAAAATACCCAAATGTCCCCTTTCTGCATTTAAAGTCAGTTCTCATAATTTCGGCTGGGCTCTTATCCAAGATGCATTTATTTCCGAAAAATAACTACTGCACCGACATGAAACCTGCGAAATGTGTGGTTTAAAATTGTTTTCCTTCAACAAAGTATCGTTAGTGATATTGTATACACTGTCCAGCTTTCCCTGTAACATCTAATCGTTTTTACATGCGAGAATCTGCCGCGAGCTCAATCTTAACAGACCTATTACTTGCATCAGTTTCAAGCATATTGACGGTTGTATATAATTAAAACAATATTTTGCGTAAACAATTTCACCAGCTCGGTAAAAATGATCATTTCATTTGGCAAACTGAAAAGTAGATTTTATCTGTTTTCTCAACTTCTTCTTTGTTTTTGTAACTTTTCCCAGCAACTACCAAGGAAATGTAAAACATCAAACTTGAACGTAACTATTCTACTTTCGTTTTACTATTCCCTTTGGGTCCTGAAAATATAGTAACCCTACCTGACCTCAATCCTAACATTATTTTGTAGGCTATACATGTGAGAACCGAGCTTATTTTGCATACGACTAATCTTATTTCACATGCCGAAACTTCTATTGAATTATCTTCAGATTTAGGATGATGAGGTAGATCTGTAGTTGAAATTTCAATGTTGATATGAAAAAGTAAAATTATGATTTTAAAATTGCTAATAGGAACCATATTGTAAATTTGATATCATAAGAAAGAAAGTTGGATTTGAGATGCACAGATTGGGATTCATGCGTGGACTGGCCTTGTTTGGCATGCAGCAATTAACCCTGTTTTGCACGCGACTGTTGATATTTTTCATTCTACTGATCTTATTTTGCATTTGATGTATATCAAATTGCAGTTTGCACCATCCCTGTTTCTTCATTTTGCATATTTTGTAAACAGTTTCTTGTTGGCTATCTATTCTGTCACATTTTTTCCTTGACTTCTCTCTCGTCTCGAAAATAGGAGATAGCTAATGCATTTCTGTGTGCGTCGACAAGGAACAAATATACAAAAGTGGGGTTGAATTTGAAGTTTATCGGAGCATTCCATGTGATTTCTGAGTAATTCAATTTATTGCTAAAAATTTGTCATTGTAATCATAAAGCATAATGACCTTCATTCTATGAACATGGACGTGGACAGTGGACACCATACACATCTCATTTGCTTTGAAATTGACACTGTAACCATTTTTTTGTATGTGTCCGCATGTTTCTGAAGTTATGCTATTTTGTTGCCTGTTTTGTTATTTTGCGAAGATGAATAATTTTTGTTCTCTCTCTCTCTCATCATTTTAATACCCCACAAGACGCAATGAAAGATAGGAAGGTGTCGAAACGACTTGAAGTAGTCTTTGGAATCAGACACCCACCTGGTATAAGCGATGTAAAAAAAGAGGCATGCGCACTGAATGAAAAGTAAAAGACGATAATACGAAAGGACAAGACACAAAAAGGAGGCATGTGTCGGAAGGCGAGATGGATATGTCAGGTCGTGGTCCTATAAACTTGAGGGCTAACTATAAGGCAGTAAGTTTTATTGTCTTTAATTCTACAGCTTGCTACTATAGGAATTAACAATGAAAGTTCTATTCCTGTGCTTGACTGCTGTGGTGTGTGTCACGGCTGAAGAAGACAACGGCTTCGGCGGAATGTTTTGGCCGCCCTATCAGAGCCACCTGCTCCAATCCACAAAAGCACAAAGTAAGAATGTTATGTTATCAAGTAGGGCCGGGAAAAACCCGGTTATCACATTTACACATGTGTAAATTTGTGCTACATGTTCCTTGTGCTGCGATGCGACCGATTGAGGTTTACAGCCATACACTGCGGAAAATAGTGGTGAATAGTTTTGCAACTACCTTATAAATCAACTCTTGGTTGCAAGGAGCGGGTAATTTCAGTATTGGAAAAAATCATCTTCCGATATTCAACTCAAATCAATGGTGTAAGTACCCGAATCATGGTGCCCAACCTTCGTTTTGAGTAAAAAAGTTCGCTGAAATTTGTCTTGGAATCAACCATTTATTTTGAAGTAGTTTGAAAGCGGCTTTGATGACTATTCAAAGAGGATGAATATTATAATTATATTACCGCCCTGCCCTGTCACCAGATGTGGTCAATTATGAAGTACTTCTTCTTCAAGTAGATCTTGCTTACTTGCACGACCTCCTCACCTGGTCATGTTTTTGACTTCTACTTGACAGTTTCCTCTGCAAAACTATCATAGGCCTATAGAATACTTGCATTTTTACTTCCTTAGAAATCGGTACTTCTACACAAGTAGAAATTAAGAAAATACTACTACATACCTACTTAAGTGACGCCGAAGACTACTTTGACCATCTCTGTTCGTTACCCATTTGCGTTACTATCTATTATTACCTATTTTGTGATACGATTGTTGATATACAATGTTCCTTCCAATTCTCTACTAGTTGCTGACGATTATTCCTGACTAGCATACGTTGTCGTAAACTAGTAGTAAAGTACCGGTAATATAATAGAAAATTATCTACCTTAACCAAACCTCTTGTTTTTTTTATTATTTTGAATTCGAATATAGTTTATGTACTCCTCAACCATTGGAGCAGGCTCGAATTGTATCATATCAATATGTAAATGGGTAAAGGGTAATGTATTGCATCTTATCAATTCCTTTTTCTATTCTCTATGTTGGTTGGTAACTATACACTGAGGCTACGTATATATGAGCGATACAGCGCCTTCTTGGGTGTATATTCGTTCATCGGTTCAAAATCAATGACCACTCAATCTGTATTTCAGGCAGCTAGCAAAATGTAATGACGTAATCATTAGGGTGGAGTGAAAATGACTTTTTTTTTCAAATCAAAAAAGGCCTTCCTCAATCCTGACAAATGACCTAAAACTTCAATGAAAAGTGACTTCAGGGTGTTGCCCCCATTTTCCAGCCGGCAACCCCCCAATTTCTGCGCGTGGGGGGGTAAAATGACCCATCCCGGCAACCGCTGGTCGTAGAGTCATGATATATAGCTCAAAATCTGCGGAAGCATCATGTTTCTATCTGTCTTCTGAAGAAAGTTTTCTCTATTGTGAACACAAAATGAGTTATAGCCAAAAAACTATATATACGCACATTTTTGTTGAAATTAAGCATTTATTCTGACGAATTCTGATCTGTCATTAGTTTTTTTTTTTAAAGTAAAGTAGTACAGTGGCAATACCGAATATTGGGCCCATATTACAAATATATTCACAACACAGTCCTTTTAAAATCGGTTCAAAACATCATAATGAAACACTCACATTTAACGACTTTTATTAAAAATGCATTCTTTTGTCAAGTTTTTTCATCAGTTTACGAGACTTAATTTTTTGGCAATTGAGAGGCCATCTCGTCTTTGAAATCCCGAAACTAGTGCTGATGCTTCTGTTACGAGATTTACATGTCGTTCCACTGTTTGATTGTGGCATGGATGAAACAAAATCAGAGGCTTCTCGCGGCATTCTTCTAACTCTGCATCAGTTAAGTGCTCAATCGTTGGAGGAAGTTGTTGATAAGGTTCAATATCAACCAATTCGTGGTATGCCTTGGCTTTGGGACACAGAATAAACGAATAGGACCCCAGTTCAATTGGTTGGAACTGCTATGACTTTCAATGTCCACAAGTGAATTTGTTCAGCGGCATGTTTTCGAAACACAAGCACCTTGGTCACACCCTCATTTCGTATGTCTTCATTATCATCTACCAGCATTGCAATCATAATATTTTCGGGTTGTGCGGAATAACCGTTTCTTATCACCACATTCGGAGCAATTTTTCGAACGTTTCGGTCAGAGAAATTCAAAACCTGTTTAATCAAGTTGAAGATGTTTCTGGGTCCATGTGTTATATGTTTGTTTCCCTTGATCTCAAACCAAGTTGGAAAATATACTTCAAGGCAAAAACGAACCCGAATCTCCAGGTTTAAAGGCGGTTCATTGACTGTTACATAATACCGTAAAACTCTGCACTGCATCCTAAAGTTAGCCATCTTGAATGCGCAACCGGTGGTCCAACCTCCAAGTAAGCCAGATCATCATCAGCATTTCCTTGAATTTATAAGCATATAACTGGTCCTTACTTAAGTCACTAACAATTTCCTATGGGAGCTTTTGAAAGGCCATAAGTGGTGGCGAGAGCTTTTTGAATTGAGTAACTGGCCAACAAGATACACTTCCACGTAGTTTTTTTCAATTGAGTGTGACCAAGGTGCTGGCGATTCGAAAACATGCCGCTGAATAAAATTCACTCCTGGACATTGAGAGTCATAGCGGTTCCAACCAATTGAACTGCGGTCCTGTTCGTTTATTCTGCGTCTCAAAGTTGAACTTGGAAGCAAAGGTATACCACGAGTTGGTTGATATTGAACCTTATATCAACAACTTCCAACGATTGAGCACTTAACTGATGCAGAGTTAGAAGAATGCCGCGAGAAGCCTCTGATTTTGTTTCATCCATGCCGCAATCAAACGGTGCATGGAACATCATGTACAGCTCGTAACAGAAGCATCAGGGCACGTTTCGGGATTTCAAAGACGAGATGGCCTCATTCGCCGAAAAATTAAGTCTCGTAAACTGATGAAAAAACTTGACAAAAGAATGCAATTTTAATATAAGACGTTCAATGTGAATGTTTCATTATGATGTTTTGAACCGATTTTAAAAGGACTGTGTTGTGAATATATTTGTAATATGGGCCCAATATTCGGTATTGCCAGTGTGTTACTTTACTTTTAAAAAAAACTAATGACAGATCACAATTCGTCAGAATAAATGCTGAATTTCAACAAAAATGTACGTATATATAGTTTTTTGGCTATAACTCATTTTGTGTTCACAATAGAGAAAACTTTCTTCAGAAGACAGACAGAAACATGATGCTTCCGCAGATTTTGAGCTATATATCATGACTCTACGACCAGCGGTTGCCGAGATGGGCCATTTTACCCCCCCCACGCGCAGAAATTGGGGGGTTGCCGGCTGGAAAATGGGGGCAACACCCTGAAGTCACTTTTCATTGAAGTTTTAGGTCATTTGTCAGGATTGAGGAAGGCCTTTTTTGATTTGAAAAAAAAAAGTCATTTTCACTCCACCCTAGTAATCATGCCTCATACTACGAAAAGGCAACTTGACTTGAATTTTGACTTGACTCGACTTGACTCGAGTCACCTTCAAAAACCGATTGACTTGACTTGATTCGAGTCAAAATGTTTACTGACTCGTGACTCGAACGTAGTGACTTGATCCCAACACTGCTATAAAGTAGACCCCGATACCCCCAAATATCGGTCATGTTATTGTAAAAAGTTATTGTGATTGTATCATACTGGTTATTTGAAGATATTCTTAGAGGTACAGAACTTCAATACTGGTTATTAAAACACGAACAACGCCAAATAAAATGTATCTATAACTGTGTCAGAAAGATGACCTCGTTTTTCTCTCCAGTTGACGAGTTATTCAATATCACACGGATAAGACCAAAAATCGCTAAAAAAGTCGCTACCCCGGAAAGTGAGAATCCACAAATCAGATATTGGGGACAATATCAAATGTCATTCACATAGCTTTTAGGATAGACTTCATGGGTGATTCCATTTTCGGTGGATGAATACAATCGCACACATTTTAGTGGTATTAAAGATGTGATTTGGTATTTTTCGACTATAGCCTACCTATTTCATTGCACTTTGTAGCAATAATGTGCATGACTTCACAGAAATGTCATTTCCAGTTTGTACTACAAGTTTCATATGCTGCGATACGACCAATCGAGGTCAAGCCTTCTGTGTGGGAAATGGTATCGAAACTAGAATTCTCATTGATAATTATATACTTTACTACTATCTTAATACTTCAACTGACACCTGTGCCTTTTCTTGCTTTATAATTTAATAAGTCCCTTTCTGTATGTAACTTACTGTATGATTAGCATTTGCTGTGCATTCCTAAAAAGTAAGATTAACAAGAAAAGTTGCATATTAACCGTTGAGAAAAAATTGAAGATGGCAGAAGAAAAATAAGCCCGAATCACGTGCAAAATTGAAGTCTATCAATTTTTTTCAAAATTCTTGTAAGTGTAATATATTGGTAACTCGTACGAAAAAGAGCGTATGATTTCGGTACACGAAAAGTTGCTTGTAGGCACGAGAATCATTTGACCAGACCTAGTGACGGCATGACTGGCTTGGTTAAGTTGTTGCTGCATAAAAAAAAAAACGATAATTTAATTCAAATAACCTAATTTTCGATAGTTTCAAAGCCCGCTCCGTCATGGGAAGGAACTGCAATTGTGAATGGAGAAGTGAAAACGATCAAGTCTGAAGATTATCTCGGAAAATATCTCATCTTTTTCTTCTATCCACTGGATTTGTGAGTAACGCATAGACCCGAGTGATTTGATTCTGAATCGAGTATTAGGCTCCGAGTTTAGTATTACTCATTGTGATCAATGTTCCCTCTCATTTTTCACGAGTCTGCACGCACTCACCTACTCACTGCGCGGTCTCTCCTACAACAGCGCGTAACGACTGAAAAAAGTCATCACTTTAGATTTTTTGTGCACAGAGACCCTGTCAGCATTGCACAATTGGGAACGCGCGCAGTGCAGAGGGAACATTGATTGTGATACTCTGACAGTATGGGAGATGTGTGAAGTTCAAATGTGTACCTTTTATGCGACCACATAGTCTACATCATATTTGATGATACCTATTTCATTGCACTTAATGACAATGCTGTGGATTGATCATGTCATTTGTGTGGTTTTGTATTAATGTTTGGTAGCCTATGCTGCGATGAGGTTTCAAGATTTCCAGTGAAAAATAGTAGCTAAACTATAATTCTTGTTGATAAATTTGGCGGCGAGGAGCCTATAATTGCAATACTCGACTTGAGTCTCGAGTACTTGATCATTGTGCTCTGCCCTAGTCATGCTGTACGTCTGCAATTTACAAAATAAAAACTGGCGAATTTTGATTCAGTACGTTTGTTTGCCCGACCGAAATCATCGCGTTTTCCGACCGCGTCGCAGAATTCCGAAAAATTGGAGCTGAAGTTGTAGCCTGCTCCGTCGACTCGCATTTCACGCATCTGGCCTGGTAAGCAACAATTGCGCTCTAGTTGTTGGGCATCTTGCTGCATGATTATATCCACAGCCCAAGCGATTATTATCGGTTTCGCAATAATATCAAGCCGATATCAGCATATGAGGACACTATAGAAGAATTAACTATATCTTTGAAAATGATCAGGGCAAATACGGATCGCAAAGAAGGCGGCCTCGGAAAAATCAACATTCCTCTCTTGTCTGACCTTACTCACAAAATATCTCGTGACTATGGAGTTTTGCTTGAAGATCTGGGACACACTCTCAGGTTATTATTTCTGACAATTTTGTATTCTATTTTGTTTCTTCATTTTATATCATATACATGCTATGTATATAAGCTTATTCAATTATAGATATTTTGTAAAAAATAATACGAGTAGGTAGTCTAGTTAGAGTGAAACGTTTCTACGTTCTCATTTTAATTCTAATCTAATTCCTGTGAAACGAGTCAAGCTCGCATTACGGACACGCTATTCTCATGAATCAACTCTGATGTCATAAGAAGAGTGCTTGACTGTTGTTGTAATTCAATTTACAAGTTTTTTTCAAATTCTGTCATTCTAATTCTCATATAATTTGGATAAAGATCTGGGTAGCGATCATTCTGATTTTTCAATGTAACTTGAAAATCCGGAAAATGATCTACGTGTCCAACGCTGATCCATTTTCCTCTCTGCAGAGGCCTTTTCATCATTGACCCGAAAGGCATTCTGCGACAGATCACCATGAACGATCTGCCCGTGGGGCGCTCTGTCGACGAGACCTTGCGACTCGTACAAGCGTTCCAACACACGGATCAGCACGGAGAAGTGTGCCCGGCCGGCTGGCAGCCTGGGGCAGACACGGTAAGTCATGTTGGTCCAAGTAGGCAGTGTTGGTACTCAAGTAGTAGTAACGGTGTAAATTTCCGACTCGACTAGAGTCTACCTGAGTATATTGACTCGACAAATAGGGACTGTGTTAGGGTTGGAACTTCGGGATCAAATTTGAAATCCCGGGATCGGGATTTTCGCTTCTCAATCCCGGGATTAGCAAAGTAGTAAAATACACATACAAGATACACCAACAACACTTATTATTCCTGGTAATATTGACGCAAAAACATGCTACCGTGAATACGGATGAAACCCAGCGATCGAAAGCCACCCGGATAATGAGCGTTTAAATTTTTGTACCGCCTGTTGCCTGTAGAAGTTGATTCGTCCAATGTGATCGAAAAACATCCATTATTCCGTTTCATTGCAATAAGCTCTTCTTCGACACACTGGCGGATTTTTTGCTGTGCTCGATGACCAAGTCCTGAACCAGTTTGTGACATCTTTGCAAGTCATCGCCGTCAGCCGTGAAAGGCCGACAAATTCAATCACTTTGGGCAATTTGATTAAATGCTAGCACGTCCACAGCAGTTAACTGGCTATGAATTTCATCGAGGCGAGGCTTATGCGATTTATGAAAGGAATCGATGTTCCTCACCTTCATTTTTGGCGGATCTTTCTTTGACGTTGAATAATGCATGATTAATTTCTACCATATGTGTACAGACCTTAAATGCGTTGTCAGTCCCTATATGCTAGACCAGGGGTGGGCAACTTATTCGGTCGGCGACCTGATATGGGAAAAGCCAGTACTTGGCAGGCTGGATTACAGAATCGATACAATAATCGCACATTTATCCACATATACAAGGAATAAATCGTATTTAATGTAAACTTTTGCTTTGAAGCATAAGAGACCAAAACTGTTGTGGAAGTCAATCAGATATCTGCGGTCGATCAAATTTGTCAACAAGTTCTTTTAACTCTAGTTGCATGGCGTATGTCGAAACCCGTAGTAAAGACTGCACGTGAACATCAGTTAGATTGTGGGAACGCAGCCTTGTCTTTTTAATGTTCATGGTCGAAAATGTTTGCTTGCAAATGTGCATTGTCCATGTATGGACCCGAACTCAACAAGTAGTTTCATGACCATATTTCTCAGGTTGGCAAACTTGGATTCATTCTGTGACGCATAAAATTTGTCAATACTTTCAGATTAGAATTTTACTTTCAGGGCAGAAACTTTCTGCGTCCGCTCAAAATCCCGTCACGGCCTGCTAAAGCTTTCAAAACGTCTTGACACAAGTTGCATTTGGCTTTTTCTGCAGATTTAAAAAACAAAAAGTTTGACCACACATCCTATTTTCTCTTCACACTGACATCTACTAAATTCGCAATTATCCCGATCAGTATTTTACCTCCACAGCACCGTAGACTAGACTAGACGTAAGTGATTGTGTAGTTCATTGTTATGCCATAGTTGGTTTTATTATCACATACCGTAACTGTAAATTGTTTTAGGCAATCAGCCGAGTTTTGATACTGTTTTATTACCAAAATAAAAGATATGGTGCTACGTAAGCCTGGGTAAATGCTCTTTACAAATCCCGGGATTTCATGGGGATTAATCCCGGGGTTCCAACGCTAGTCTGTGTAAGGTGAGGTAGCCTATGTTATGAATGTGAGACATTCAATATCAACCAAACCGAGATGTCAAAGTTGATTTGAACCGGATTGGAGTCGAACCTTTGAACCCTGACTTGACTCGATGGTGAATTGAAAATGACGTGACTTGAGTGAAAACCATGAAAGTATAATTGATTTGAGACTCGGAACCTTGTGAAAAACCCTGAGTGGAAGTGAAAAAGATTGTAAAAGTTTTGTCAGAAGGTAGCACTTCTCACTCCAAAAAGTAGCAATTTGAAAAAAATGTCTCAAGAGCAGTGCCAAAAAGTAGTCTATGATCATAACCGGTTGAGAAGTGCGAATGGGTTAAATCGACACTTGTGTAGCAAAAAACAGTTGTATTTTAAAGAGTACTAATTAACACGGCAGCACGCCCTTTCAGATTATCCCCGATCCGGAAGGTAAAATGAAGTATTTCCAAAAGAATCGCGAACTTTGAAGATGTCCGCAATGAAGCTTGAAGGGGTGATTGCAATACTATTTCCTCATTGTGTGTTTTTACGACGCTGCAAGATGACAGCTCGAGGATGATGGTGTGTGGGTTCACATGGACAATGAAGCACTCTTTTTGTATCTGGATTTTCTTGTTGTATGAAGCAAACAACGAAATAGAGGAAATGGTGTGCTGAAAATGGTCTGACTATATAGATACGGCATCGACATGACATGATAAAGGAACCCATTACTAAAAACAAACGATGGATAGCTGAGGGGGGGCTGAATCTAATTTGTCAACTATATTAATCACTTACTTAGGTGGTACTTGATTACACCGGGAAATACTGAATTATTTCTATTTGAGTAGTACAACAGCCTAATCTTGTGACCCCTCCAGGAAATATTTAATTAATTTTTTTACTCCACGAACTATTTCATTAATTAATTTTTTTACTCCACGAACTATTTCATCACCTACTTAAGTAGTTGCCGACACTGGTGCAGATATTTTATGATAGAGCCGAGATAGGAGCAGATATCGATGCTACTCAAGTAGATACCAACGCTGACAAAATAGATAACAATGAACAAGCATATCTTAAAATTTTCGCTTCTTTGCTTGTCGTTGGGAAGAAAATCGTCGGAATGGATCAGACTCCATAAGTTGAAAGATGCAGTTCTGAGCGCGCTCCAAATACTTGCCAGTTTCATCAGGACCACTCGTTAGTAACGCGGATCGAGTCGCACCGTCCAGATTGACCTGGAAAATGGATGCTAATTGCTCAAGTCCCAATCGCACTTTTGTCAGAGACACAGATTTACTGGGTCAGTTGGGCAAAATCAAGCGCTTTGATTCTGAATCGAGTATGAGGTTTCGTGTCAAGTATCAAAGAATATAATGCCTGTTCTACATCATATTAAGGAAAATTCGGAATGTCTATTTCATTGCACTTGACATTGACAATGCTGTGGGTTGATTCCGACTTCACAGAACAGTTATTTCAAGTAACCTGCTAGCTTTGTGCTGTATGTTTGGTGTGATGTGATACGTCCAATTGAGGTTTAAAAGCTCCACAGAGGAATATAGCACCGAAACTATCATTTTTGTTACTAAATGTAACTCTTAGTGTTGTTAGTGACAAGGATCGTATCATTACAGTTCTCAAAAAAAGATCATCTGTCACTGCTCGATTCTGTTCAGAGTACTGGACTCACTGTGCCCAACGCTAACCGTAAGGCCAAAAAGTAGTGTGTGATCTTCAGAGAATTTGACGAATTCAGTACATGACACTGTTTTTTATGAAATTTTATATAACAGGAAAATACAAATACAGAAATCAAAATTACACTGATATAATGTATTCTACATCTACAGAATACAATAATACCAGCCACTGGGCAGACTTGATACCAGGGTTGTAATGACTCGTCTCGACACGAGTCAATTTGTGTATTGACTCAACTTGTAGTCGAGTCATTACGCACGACTCAAAACCTGGACGGGCATTTCATTGTAACTATGAAGAATAGTAAGCTACCACGTTATTGGTATTTCATCTATCAGCACTAGTAGCCTTAATCAAAATTCGGACCAGAAATTGTTAAGAATGATGAAAATGAGCACATTATGAATACGGCGCATTCAATATCACCCGAGCACAGTTGTGAAAATTTGGGTTGAACATGCCATGAACTTGAAACTGAACACGATGACTCGGACTCGAGTCAAAACTATAAAAGTAAGATTGACTTGTCACTCAGAATCTTGTGACTTGGTCACAGCCCTGATCGACATATACAAACATTTACAAAACTGCATGAATGAAATGGATTAAAGAATCAGTACAAATAACATGCATTGGTGCACTATGTATACAATAAGGCTATAAATAAATATAAAGAATTGGACTTGTACAGACTTGTCTGGGCGCGCCGTCCAAAAGAAACTGCCGTTGGATGACTTTAGCCAGACTCGCTCGTTTGTGGGAGGTCTTGAACTTCTCACAGATGATCCAGAAATCCAAATTCTCCTCACTGTGCTCCGAAGATAAGAAACTCCGGAATTCTTCGAGCAGTCCTGCAAAACCGTTTAAGATGATCACCGGTAATGGACAATGTTGTTGCGGTCGCCGAACTGCCTATGTAACGACAAATATGTTTTCACGAAACTATCGTTCAATATCATTTATGCCCTTCCAGATTTTGACATTACTGAGAGCGGATATATGACTGCTCCTCACTAGACCTTGACAACTAGATTCTTGAAATTGCTACATAACTGTATCGTGCGAAAGGAGCCAAGGTTGTTGTGCAGGCATTTGTCATGCTAATCTTATGCTTATGAAACTCGATTCAATTCATGAGTTTTTACATATTCAGTAATTCTAATTCCAGACTAGTCCAACTTGAAAACAGCTATGTAGCCAAAATATTTAAGTTGTCCAAGTCTACTCATAACTACTTGAGTAGATTCAAAGCCAGTCAATTCTACTTCTACTCACACTCGAGTGGTTTTATGCAAACTTTTGTTAATAGAAAGAAGGCAGCTTCAACTTACCTTTATCCTTCAAGACGTCGCGAAGTGCCAGATTATCTTCCCTGAAAGAAAATCGCAATTGAGCATTTGTGATTTCGATATTGAGAAAAGCACGCACATTGCGTCGCAGGTACGTTTCTTGCTTCTTTCTTCCAAACTTATTTTCTGGAAGTGGCTTCGAAATCCCGACCTGAAATGACAAAGACGTCCGGAATGGAAAGTCACACCCTCTAAAGCAGGGGTGTGGGGTGTTTTATACTGCCTGTTACACGCAATGGTGCTCAGACCTAGACTGGAGTCATTTTCTTAAATATGGAAAATGACTTTTCCAAGTCATATGACTCGAGACAAATCGGTCCAGAAAGTGACGTTTATCTGTTTGAATAAAGCAATCAAGAGTGGAGGTTGTCAAAATAGCCAAAGGTGGTACTAGAGTAAAAGTATGGGTAACTAATTAAATTTACACTAAGTAGAAGCAGAAGTAACGATTTCCAGGCAAGCATAAAAGCAAGTACCGTATTCAAGGTCTGGTTTTGGCTATAAAACTGTAAAGTGGAAGTAGTTTAAATCATAAGTACTTGAGTAAGTAGACAAAATCTACTTCGGAAAGTAGAAATACTTCATTACGGACCTCCTCTACGTGAGATGCACTGCCATGCACAGCTAGGGTTGTTCAGAAATAACATGTTTTCTGGATTCCAAGGCTTTACTGATTACATTGATTGGTTGCCTAAAAAGAACGCTGCGAACCAAATTTGGATCACTTCCAACTGTACATTAATACATATTTTTTTTTAAATCCTCAAATTTTACTGTCAACCCCATGAAATTGTTATTTTGTTTATAAGAACGATGCTTAACCATATTTGCTCACTTCCAACCGGTAGAAGCGAAGAGATTGCAGTTGAAAATTTTGGATACCGTACGCAAAAATAGCCTGGACGGTGTGGAATCCCAGAATTATGAATGAAAAATTCAAACAACTCTGCTTGTACAGGTTAGAATAGTGTCAAATTTGTTTCGCATCGTTTTTGTAGACAGCTCAACAATTTCATGGAGTTGGCAGTAAAATTTGAAAAAAAAATTCGATTTTTTTCAAACAATAAATTCGAATTTTTCGAACTCTTGCGCGTTCGCATATCTGAGTTAGAATGAAGCCAAATTTGGTGTGCAGCTTAGGCTTAGGCAACCTAACAATGAAATCAGTGAATAGCCAGAATCTGAAAAAATAGTTCTTTTTTAACAGCCCTATTGCACACCCGTGATCTAAACTGGTCGGCTCACTGTCTTCGCTTCCGATGAGAATTTCTTTCTTTTGAGCTTTTGTCGGTAAACGTCAAGTCTAGATTTTCGAGCGACTTCGCCTCGTTTAGCGTATTTTCACCGTCTTTTTTCGAAGTCCTCTTGAAAAACTTATGAAAGCTCTTCCGCGATTTACTGCCTCGAATCATGCTTTGCTCCGAAAAGTTGTCGTCTTTCTGGCATACCGGCGAAGACTCATCCTCAGTTGATTCAGTGATACGTTTCAGTGCGTGGCGAGTCATATAATGTGGTTTGTGCAGAAGGCTGTCCAAACTCATGGCTCTGTTTTGCTGTTTCAGCACGGAATCTACACTCCGAAAACTGGGCCCTTCACAATTTTGGCAAGCGGCAGATTCATTACAATCGTGACTCGGTAATTTGTTTGGAAATTGTGTTCTTGACAACGCTGTTCTTTTGCCAGGAGTGAGGACAGCCATGATGCTTCTCCTTCTGACGGATTGTCTCTTTTTGGCCGGCGATACAGGGATCACACGAACGGGCATCTGATCTAACGCTGACATTCTGTACGGATTCGACAAAGGTTCCTGCGGGTTGAATTTGACCTTGTTCAGTTTATTCCGGTAGAGTGACGCTCTTAATGGCCCGTGTTCCAAGAAATGTCCCTGAAAATATGACAAACTGATTTCATTTTCAATGGCTGACCGGCGGTACTAAACTAGAATATTGCTTTTACATCCATTGCAGTAGAATTTATTAACTTCAAGAATGAACAGCACAATGACAACCATATAAATAATGATTCAAATGATGTAACAATGCAATACCAACCTGTGCAAACTACAGAATTTTCAAAATGCGCAACTAGAACTAACGAAAGAAAAATCCGCAACTAACCTAGATTTAATTCTGAAACAACTAATAAGAATTGCTGAATCACAAATGCGCTGAGAAATATCAGAGATGGAATTGGCATTTCTAAAAGACAGGATTTCCGGTTCGAAAATTGAGGGGTTTCGTGCCATATCATTTGAATATCGGCTGAAGATATCGCGGTTATCACACAAGACGCCAGTTATCTGTTTTATCAGTATTGGCTCAAAAATCCGATATCGGTCCGACTCTAATTATGATAACAATCACTATTACTTTGCTGCATGAACTTTAGGTCAGGCTAGTTGTGGATTTTTACAACATATTACGCGGCAACAACACACCATAACACCAGATAAAAGAAAGTTTGGGAAAGGAAATTATTTCACAACAATAAATATACATTAGGGCTGTTCAAAAATAACTTATTCTTCAAATTTTACGGTTTATTCAATACCATCGTTCGATTCGCTGAAAAAAACGTTGCACACCAAATTTGGCACAATTCCAACCAGTAGAAGTCAAGTTATCGGTGTTCAGAATTTTAAATTTTAAATCATAGTATTTACGTTGGGTACTTTTATCATTCATAATCAAAGAATTTACCACCGTAAATACAATTTTATTTAAATTCAAAATTTTGAACTCCAATAATTTCGCTTCTACTGGTTGGAATTGAGCATGAATTGGTGTGCACCTAGGGTTACCGTCCTCCTTTAGAAGGTTCTTCAAGATGTCTTCTGAGAACGCCTAAGTGTCCTCCTTATTGGCAATTTGTCCTCCAATTTACAGCTTTTAGAGCCGACATGATGGATGGATTCGAATGAAAATAGGCATAAATGACGGTAAACAGGAAATTCGTGGTTCAAATGTGAGCCATTTTTTTAGTCAACTAACCACAATTTCGTGGTAAATTTACCATTTTTTTGGATTTTACTCCAGTAGCCTATTGAAAGTCTGAAAATTTTTAAAGTGTCATCCTTTCTCGGTTCCAAAATATGGTTACCCTATGTGCATCGTTTTTACTTTTTAGGGAACCTAACAATTTAAAGAATATCCAGTAACATTAGAAGAAAATGATATTTTAAACAACCCTAATAGAACAATGCACATAAATTAGATGAAATTTTATAATATTTCTTCAAGTACCTGAGAAGCTCGGGGGATGCAGCGGGTTGGTAAACCCTTCCAGTCATTCTCTGCAGTGGGTTCCATTTACAAACTTTCTGCCAATTTAGTTGACAGAGCTTTCTTTTTCACACCAACCACCACGAGCAGAAAAATTACTATGTTTTGCAACAGTTTCTCATCAATTACTAGTACGGAATTGGTGTGGAATGCATGCGTTGTCACTGCCGATTGCATGTGATCAGGACAATAGGCTATAACTAAGAAGAAATACGGTAGGTTGTCATCATAATACCAGGTCAGGACAACAGACAACTATTGCTATATGCTGCTGTTCATTGTATAATGTAATTTTGCTTATACATGTTTCGTACATGCTATAGCATACGACCAATTGAGGTTACAGCCTGGGAAATACTACCGAAACTATAATTTTGTAGCCAGGTTTCATACATTCAGTAGAATCTGCTTTCATTTCGACTTTTAGTGAGCTGACTTAGCTCGACTCTCTCTTCATAGCATTGCATTGCATTGTTAGTCCTGCAATTTCTTGACTTATTAAAAATGGCAGGAAACTGATTCTGATCACTAAATAATTATAGTTCATTGCCTTGCGTTTCTACTCTTTGCAGCACAATGAGAAATTCAGCAGTAGTAATACGTAATACCAAACCTGAATTGCCACTTTGGTAAACTTTCGACCAGGACCAAAGTCACTCAACGATGACTTTGACCAGAACGATACTACAGGGTTGGTTCGATTATGTTTACAATAAGAGCAATTCTGTTCACAATAAGAGCAGTCTCATGTTCACAATAAGAGCAGTCATGTTCACAATAAGAGCAGTCTCATGTTCACAATAAGAGCAGTCGTTGTATTCACAATAACATCAGTCGCAGCACCACCATATCCCCCGGACACGATGTCTGAGTGGCAACATAGTCCGAACACAGCCCAGACATGATGGCCGAACACCCCCAGACACGATGTCCGAGTGTCAACGCAGTTCGAACACACTCCTGACATGATGCCCGAACACGCCCAGACACGATGTCCGAATGTCAACGCAGTCCGAACACACCCCAGACACGATGTCCGAAGGCCCCCCCAGACACACCCACAGACACGATGTCCGAGTGTCAACGCAGTCCGAACACACTCCTGACATGATGTCCGAACACCCCCAGACACGATGTCCGAGTGTCAACGCAGTCCGAACACACCCCAGACACGATGTCTGAACCCCGCCAGACACGCCCCAGACACGATGTCCGAGTGTACACGCAGTCCAAACACACCCCAGACACGATGTCCGAACGCCCCTTCCCCCAGACATGTCTGGGGTGTGTCTGGGCGGGGGAGGGCGTTCGGACATCGTGTCTATGGAGTGTGTTCGGACTGCGTTGACACTCGGACATCGTGTCTGGGGGTGTTCGGACATCATGTCAGGAGTGTGTTCGGACTGCGTTGACACTCGGACATCGTGTCTGGGGTGTGTTCGGACTGCGTTGACACTCGGACATCGTGTCTGGGGTTGTTCGGACATCGTGTCAGGAATGTGTTCGGACTGCGTTGACACTCGGACATCGTGTCTGGGGGTGTTCGGGCATCGTGTCAGGAGTGTGTTCGGACTGCGTTGACACTCGGACATCGTGTCTGGGGGTGTTCGGACATTATGTCTGTGTTGTGTTCGGACTATGTTGCCACTCGGACATCGTGTCCGGGGGATATGGTGTTGGTGCGACTGATGTTATTGTGAATGCAACGACTGCTCTTATTGTGAACATGAGACTGCTCTTATTGTGAACATGACTGCTCTTATTGTGAACATGAGACTGCTCTTATTGTGAACATGAGACTGTTCTTATTGTGAACATGACTGCTCTTATTGTGAACATGACTGCTCTTATTGTGAACATGACTGCTCTTATTGTGAACATGAGACTGCTCTTATTGTGAACATGACTGCTCTTATTGTGAACATGAGACTGTTCTTATTGTGGACATGACTGCTCTTATTGTGAACATGAGACTGTTCTTATTGTGAACATGGCTGTTCTTATTGTATTATCATGTCTGGGGTATCTTCGGACTGCATTGACCCTCTGGACATCATGTCTGGGAGTGTTTGGATATCATGACTGAGGATTGTCCGCACTGCGTTGCCAATCGGAAATCGTGTTCGGACATCATGCCCCGGCCTGTGTTCAAAAATTAAGCCTAGGGTGTGTTCATAAAATCATGTTTGGGGTGTCTTCGGACTGCGTTGACACTCGGACATCATGTCTGGGGCGTGACGAGTTCGGACATCGTGTCTGGAGGATGTCTGGGGGTATTCGGACATCATGTCTGGGGTGTGTCTGGGGGAAGGGGCGTTCGGATATCGTGTCTGGGGTGTGTTTGGACTGCGTGTGCACTCGGACATCGTGTCTGGGGCGTGTCTGGGGGGGGGTTCGGACATCGTGTCTGGGGTGTGTTCGGATTGCGTTGACACTCGGACATCGTGTCTGGGGGTGTTCGGACATAATGTCTGGGTTGTGTTCGGACATCGTGTCTGGAGGATGTCTGGGGGTATTTGGACATCATGTCTGGGGTGTGTCTGGGGGAAGGGGCGTTCGGACATCGTGTCTGGGGTGTGCTTGGACTGCGTGTGCACTCGGACATCGTGTCTGGGGGGTTCGGACATCGTGTCTGGAGTGTGTTCGGATTGCGTTGACACTCGGACATCGTGTCTGGGGGTGTTCGGATATCATGTCAGGAGTGTTTCCGGACTGCGTTGACACTCGGACATCGTGTCTGGGGTTGTTCGGACATCGTGTCAGGAATGTGTTCGGACTGCGTTGACACTCGGACATCGTGTCTGGGGGTGTTCGGGCATCGTGTCAGGAGTGTGTTCGGACTGCGTTGACACTCGGACATCGTGTCTGGGGGTGTTCGGACATTATGTCTGTGTTGTGTTCGGACTATGTTGCCACTCGGACATCGTGTCCGGGGGATATGGAGGTGCTGCGACTGATGTTATTGTGAATACAACGACTGCTCTTATTGTGAACATGAGACTGCTCTTATTGTGAACATGACTGCTCTCATTGTGAACATGAGACTGCTCTTATTGTGAACAGAATTGCTCTTATTGTGAACATAATCGAACCAACCCTCCTCGAACGATAGCCTATTCAAATTTCCCGGCTTCCTACATTTACTAAGATTACACAGGTATCGAAGTTATCACTCGAAAGCATAATATGCATTGGGTCTATAGATAACTAACCTACGGTTAGTTATCTATATTGGGTCAGTATCAGCATCAGTTTATTTTAGGCTTACCATACGTCCTCTTTTAAGAGGATTTATCCTCTTTTTTGACTTTGTTGAAAGTGTCCTAGGAGGACGCCCTTTTGTCCTCTTTTTTAAAAATATAGGTCAGATCCAGAGCAAATTGCGAGTGATATGCCGCAAATTAGCACAGAAGTGAAGCTCCGGCGGCTATTTCGGAGTGAAAAACGGTGATTTTAGCTCTGAGCGAAAAGATGACCATTTTTTTAGTCAACCGATAACTAGGGCTGGGCAAAATCGAGTACCTGAGTGATTCGATTCTGAATCACGTAATATGCTTCGAGTCGAGTCGAGTAATCGAGTATCACTCATTGTGACGTCATAACAGAATGTAATATGTCAAAGTTCCAATATGTACCTTTTATGCGACCACAGAGAATATAATGCCTGTTGTCCATCACATTAAAGATACTTCGGTATATTTTTCGACCTACCGATTTCATTCCACTTGGTGACAATGTTGTGGGCTGATCATGACTTCGGAAATGTGCTATTTCAGTCACGTTCGTAGCTTTGCACTATGTTTCGTATGCTACGATATGGCCAATCAAGGTTTCAAGGCTTCAACTGTGAAAATTAGTATCGAAACTATAATTCTCGTTGATAAATTATGTTTCAGTGACGAGAAGCGTATAATTTTAGTACTCGAAAAAATCGACTTTTAGTACTCGACTCGAATCATTAAAATTAATACTCGATTCAGAATCGAGTACTCGAATCATTATGCCCAGCCCTACCGATAACAAAGTGGGAAAAATTCACCGGTTTTTGAGAATTCTTCTCCGGTTTTGCATATCTGAAATTTCTGAAAAAGTGTCCTCTTTTTAGATTTCCAAAATATGGTAAGCCTAGTTTATTTTAATTTTAATCAATTCAAAACACCACAAAAACTACGATACAATGAAAAGATAGGAATGTGCAGAAACAACTCGGAGTAGTCTTTGAGATCAGACACCCACCTTGGCCTTGGCCTCAAGACCTGTGGTTCCCAACCTTTTTGTCTTTTCATCATCATCATTGGTTTATTAGCAACTTCTATCAGTTTAGTACATCACAAAAATGCGATACAATGAAATGACAGGAAGGTGTCGAAGCGACTTGAATTAATCTATGGTGTCAGACACCCACCTTGGCCTACCATCATCATCATTGGTTTATTAGCAATTTTTTTATAGTATAGGCGATGTAAAGAGGAGACATGCACACTGAAGGAAAAGTAATCAATCAATCAATCAGGTTTATTAATATTTTCATCGTTTCAAAACATCACAAGACTGCGATACAATAAAAAGATAGGAAGGTGTCGAAACAACTTCGAGTAACCTTTAAGATCAGACACCCACATTGTCCTGCGACGACAAGAAATGGGGCGGCATGTCATGGAAAGCGAGATCGGTAGGTCAGTCGTTGTCCGGTAATCTTGAGGATGAACTGTATTTATTTAGTACTAATTGCTTGTATTTCGACTTGAATGTGGACAATGGACAATCTGGACATGCTCGTCGACTGACGGATGGTCGGCGGGATACTGTTCCACACATCAGGTCCGGCATATTTGATGGAGCGATGATCTTTTCGGTCGATCATATGATATTTGGACGACGTGGACGCGCGTGTGTTGTACTCAGGGATATATAGGGTTGTAATGACTCGATCGAGTCAGGATGTTTTAATGCCGACAATACGAAGTGGAAGTGGTTTAATCGACAGCTGCAAAACCAATGTGTTGCGAGTTCGAATCCGACCGAGGTCGACTCCTGAATTCCTACCTAAGTAATGTAGGTTTATCTGGGCTTCTCCTCGCCATGTCATTCGTGTTGTAACTGACGGCTGCGTCGTGCCTGGAGCGATAGGTATCTGACTGAACTGGCGACTGGCTGTCTTTAGGTTGGCGACTTTTAACTCACAGTTTCACTCGGTACGGATGTATTGCAGAAAAGTAGGGTAGCCTACGTCAGGTAGCGTAATAAAATGATTCTGATGATATTCGGAAGAGATCGGGTTTTATACCCGAGCGATACGAAAAAGGGTGTTGTGGTTTGCGTGAAAAAGGGTAGACTTGCGCAGTCGCGCGACAGGATATCGAAGCTTGTGCAATGCGCAAGGGGTATATAATATTGCGCAATACGCCAAAGGATTATGATGGTATTTAAGGAATACGCGACAATAGATTGCGAGGCTGAGTATGTAGCACTCGTGCTCTATACCAGTGATTCTCAACCTTTTTCACCTCGCGGACCGGTAAAATTTCAAGAAATATTTGGCGGACCGGTGGATTTTCAGAATTTGATATCAACCCGAAATGTAAAGTATACAGCCGTTTTTTAAAAGTAGGCCTATATGGTGCTAAAGAGTGACATTTTTAGGGTTTTGATCGTAATTAATCATGTTCATGATGGCATACATGTGAATTTACGGTAGTGAGTCTGCTGAGTCGAGGTAAAATTGCCGTTCCCAGATGAACGTGCTTCCGCCGAGAGTCGTTTACAGTCTTTCGCGCCGTATGCCTTGGATTTAACCGACCACGCAAACTCGAATAATATCCTTCTCTTCGACAATATGGGAAGAAGTGTTTCGGAATCGAATCAAGCACCTTGTCGTGCTACCTTGCTGAATGTTCATTACGCACTGCCACAAGACGTTGGAAAGGAAGGGAAAGGACGTAGTTTATTTTTGTCCTTGATGTTTTGCGGCATATACACCGACTCATGATACACATACACACGATCTGCGCATATGCATACCATGAGTGCATGATGTGCATATGCCGCTAGACAAGGAAGTGCAGATATAGCCTTTACGGCTTTCTAAGTCATGCTCCACCCCTCCATGCTATCCCAGTAATGAATGAGCGCCAAGTAGGGAAGCCATGGATACCAGTGTTGCTAATCAGGTCTTTGGTCTGACCCACGACCTACCGATCAAGAAGCCGGACGCTTAACCATTACGCTATCTTGTCGGTCGTTGGCTACCCTGGCTACTACGGATACAATGCGCCGCACGAAAACACCTGGCATCAGCTATACCTGGCCAATGGCCATACACAAAACCAGTGCCGAAAAGGCATGTCGTCAGTCAACCCCCCGAAAAACGTTGGTCTTGGGCCTCCCAAAGTTAGATGGATGCTTTCACCAGTAGGCCTACTTGCGAGCACATCCATCCAGAGAGTTCACGTAGCCTAATCGCGCCAAGCGCGGAAATTTTCTATAATTCATGATAGATTCAGTCATTAACATTGGTAATTGCGTACATATTGCTTTAATTTTTATATCCTTTCATAATTATCAGATTCTCTCAGATTTCTCTCTCTCTCTCTCTCTCTCTCTCTCTCCGGTAGAGCTGAGTGAGGTGTCGTCTTGGAAAATTTAGGGCATGTATCAAATTAAACATATTCGGCCAATAATTACTTCGTTGCATGTCATTAATTCATGACCTACTGTCTGTCATATAGTGAATAGATATTGAAATCGCCCAAGCGTACTAAACTAAAAGACGCACACGATTCCAAATTACTATTTCTTCACTGGAAAATAACTTTGTCTGTGGGATTGGGTTTCTCCTGTGGGGTATACAGACAGCGAAATTCGGCTCCAGCCATTTAGGTGCCTATGGACAATTTGACATATGTATATCGAGGCTTTCGGTCTACAAAGAGCAGTCCTTTTCGGCCAAGGTTTTCTCGCTGCCAAATTTTGGCACACTTTTCGCAGCCCTATGTTAGCCTAAACTTCATCATGTGTTCGTGCGTCGTGGCGCGGCAATGGCTGACGCCGAAAATGCCAAATCTACTAAATCATGCATATTTCTTGGCGGAAGGGCACCCAACAACCAAGGTATCGAGTGACACAAAATCGAGCAAAGCGCGAAAAGAAAATTGAAAAAATACTCTATAATTTATGTTCATTCACGAAATAACTTTGGCCCCCTTCAATTGGGGGTTTGTGGTGCGGCAGTTACGATAGGGCCTAGGCTACTTCACAAAATGAATGAAAACGAATGATCGTGCAAACTACACATTTTAGCGAGTGAGCTCGTACTTGTCTCTCGCATGTCGTCAAATGATACAGCTTGAACTTCAACCTAATGTTATCTCACGAAACTCAATCAGTTTAAATTTTGATGTTTTATTTATTTTATCAATGGACTATACGTTAACGCCAGTTCCTGAAGAAAGATTGCTGGCGAACCGTTTGTTTACATCGATTTCATACCTGTAGTTAAGCATGACTCGCGACGCGCTCAAACGCAGAGCTCACTGGAGTTTCCAATCACGCCACGTTCGCCAAATTCTCTAAAGCAGTGCTTTTCAACCTGTGTGACGGTTCGCACCTGTGCGAATGAAAAAATTTGCAGTGCGAATGACGAGCATGGTGCGAACGGTGCGAATGAAAATCCCGGATGAGTGCGAACGACGAAGGTGGTGCGAACAATGCGAATTGAAATCCCGTATGAGTGCGAATGAAAATTGCGAATAATAATTGCCAATTTTTCTGACCTGGAATAATTCAAATAAACCTTATAGGAAATTCAAGGGCAGTGTAACTTTTGTTGTTGCGACGCAATTGTAAAAACTTGTTTAATTTACGATGCACCACTAGTCGTAGCTTATATAGCTCAGTGCTCACAAGCCGTAGTGAATTAATATTTTCGCACTATAATTATAACGTAACCAAAAAAAGCTTGGTTTGGAAGCTGTGTAGTCGCAGACTTGTATCAGCCCGTCTGAGCCTGCGACAGGCTAGGAAAATGACGTTAAATTGACTTTCTGCTTACTTACGCTAAACAATCATCATACTTCCGTAATACCTGTTCGATTAGTGCGAGGCACGAGGATAGTAGTAAATACTATCATCACGGACTCCCATTTGCAGGTTACTGTAACGCAAATCTTACCTCTTCAAGGGTTATTAAAGTATGGACTGCAAAAGATATAATTTTGGGTCGACACGGTGCCAGAGCTATCTGTTAATATGTATGTAATATTTGTAGAATTTATTGCAAAAATCCTGCGATAGCTTTTACAAACCTAAGGTCACGGTGTTGGGTACCGGAGCTAATAAGCTTTATCATGAGAATTCATGATAATATTTGCCCGACTGGTTTTTCTGGAAAACATGGTCGAAGACCGTTGGGATGAACTACTGTAGGGACTAGGGATGTGCAACGAGCTAGTTCACGTCTATGAGACTCCTTCATTTCGAGGCCAACCCCTTCTGCGTCGGGTCTTATGAAGACGGAAAGTTTTGGTCAACAAACGGCTGATAAAATGCGGTGCCAAAACATAAGCGTCGACAAAATCTTGGCCAAAAAATGACCGATACTGGATGGCCAATTCATTCGATATGGATATGCTCCATTGTCCGCACAGAATAGTCTCGTTCTTGCAACCTGAGTAGGTAGGTATAGACAGTATAACTGCCACACGCAAAGGAATTTAATTCACCATAATTTGAAATCGCGTGCGTCAGACATATTTTGTAGAGCTGTGTTGGATAGAATTGCTGTGTGCGCGTTCTGTAGCCTATGTCATGTATGTCCGTCACATCATAGCATACTACTGTAATATTAAAAATGAATTCCTTTTTATGGGTGAGGCTCGGGTCGCGAGATGCCATAAAAACTCAGATTTTCGTGGTAGGCTGAAAAAAGCTGCTTCAACGTTATTAAACTGTCATGAACTCTCAAGTTAGATTGAGCTAGAGAGCAGAACACACAGTGTCGTGAGTTTATTTGCTATTACCACATACTCTCGAGACGGAAAATCGGAAATAGAAAAAAAAGTTGGAGCAACGTATAATAAGGTAGCGAGCTCTAATGCGCCTACTCTCCTTAATCATTTGGACCTTATATTCCAAGACATAAAAGGCAAAAGCCTCGACACAAACAGGTGAGTTATTCACACTTCCGACATACTGGAGCCTCCTAGACCCTTTTTGTCACCTCTCAAAATCTCAAAATTTTGTCCAGCAACCATTTTTCACTCTTGAAAAATACGCTGTATGTTGGATAGGAGTGCAGAAAAGACTTCAAGACCTGGTCATCCAAGCACTAGTAGAAGGGTTTTAGTGAAATAGTTGAAATCAAAACGAGCGAAAATAGTAGCCTATTTAATGAGACACATAAATAGCTTAAGATAGATAGTAGCCAATTTGTTGAACATCTGAGCAAATAAATTTTGTATTTTCATCTTCTTTTTGTATAACAATATTCGGTTAGTTTGTGCGAATGAAATTTATATTACAAAAAAAGTGCGAATGAAGCTCAAAAAGGTTGAAAAGCACTGCTCTAAAGTATCATACGCAACACGCACCGATTTAGCGTCTGAAGGATACTACTGGCTAGGATTTGAAGACAAAATCAAATGCTTTGGATGCAGTGTGTACCTCGAAAGATGGAACGGGTCGAGTGCACGGTGTCATGACGCGAATTGTGTACGAGACGCGTTGAACATACCTATTGTGAAATCGAATTTCAAAAGTTTAGTGAGACAGCTTAAAGCCGCTGGAAACGCCAACCTCAACTTTGCGAATATCGTTGATCAAGAGCACGAGTATCGGGTTAGGAATCTCGACTTGCGAAAGGAGTCGACGCGTCGCGAAACCTTTGAGAAATGGCCTAGCTATCCCATACCACGGGCGGTCGGGGAGTTGGCAAAACAAGGTTTATTCTACCTCGGTGACCTGGACAGAACGCAGTGCTTCAACTGCTCGGGCGTTCTACGCAATTGGAGGCCTACAGACGATGTATCTGAAATACACTTGACGTATCACCCGGATTGTTGTTTCGCACGTGGCGACGATTCGGGGAATGTGGCGCTAGCCGAGCACGAACGAGACAATTTGGATAAGTTGCTTGGCGACAAAATACGACGTCTCACGCTACATCTACAAGAACCGGAGGAACCCTCCGAGGTCGAAAAGCGATGTCTTGAGCAGCTATTTCCTTGTCTTAAACCCGTGAATCCTCTCATGTCGTCGTTGTCAAAAAGAATCGCAACGTTCGACAAGGGCTGGGATCCGAATAAAATTAAGGCTAGTGTTGAACAGTTAGCAAAAGCGGGGTTTTACTACATTGATTCGGACAGAACCAAATGTTTTTACTGTGACGGCGGGCTTCGTTGGGACCGGGAAGACGAGGCTTGGACAGAACATGCTAAATGGTTTCCGCAGTGCGAATACGTACTCCGAACGAAAGGTATCGAGTTTGCGCAACGTATCGAACAGACACACCCGAATCTCAATCGTCCTGCGATTAGAAACCCCATAACCAGGCAAGAGTTGATCAAACGTCAAAAATTGGTCTGCGGAAACGTCAGTCGTGCGATCGAGCTATGAGTTAAATAGAGGCGATAAAACGATTGTAGTGTATCAACACCTTTTTGCGAGACTTGTGTAACTGTGTCTTTTGTGCTGATAACACTAGCGACAAATTAGAATGGATTTCGTGTATATTCATTGTAAAATTATTTGAGCAATAAGAAGATGACGGGGGCGCAATTGCTTACTACACAAGTCAGTCGGTGTGAATAAGCAGGCGCGTGGTCAGCAACGAAATACAGTCACTATTTCTGAGGTACTCGGGTCAGTTTTGTCTACTATCACAGTTACCAACGTGCTTGAGCTCGACAGTTTTATGGGGACCTACTCTTTTATAATTAGGATAGAAAGCGATATCACGATACTGACATTCCCTTAAAACTACTTGAGTACTCCAAAACTATATTTTGTCATTCCGTTTGAAGTAAATGTAGCATGTGTTGTAAATCGCTCCAGTTATCTCGATAATCACGCCAGAATGTGTAGTCTCGTCTGGATCTGCAGTACCTAGTACGTTGTGTATACACAGAGAGGGACTGCAGTGGCGACTTGCGTCAGTCGAGTAGCGGACGATGTCGATTTCACACGCGTTCCAAAGTACATTTTGTGAGAATGATGTACCAACACCCCGGCTATTCCCGGTACGACATTGGATCATTGGGCTGTACTAAGGTGGGTATACCCCGACATGGTCGAGTGCGCTCGATCTTTCTTCATGTAACGGTAGTTTGGGGCGCTTTTAGTATTCATATGTTTACACGGGCCCACGAGTAGTTAATATGATCGGTCGCGAACGGCTAATTTTTTGCATGGGTTCTTATGGGCGCGGCGGTGACTCGTATTGAAAACTCGTGTTGGTGACTCGTACTTTTAGACCCCCCTCTCGCTCGTGATTCGTAATGGGTTCTTATGGGCGCGGCGGTGACTCGTACTTTCGGGTATAGGCTGCGGCGATGACTCGTATTGAAAACTCGTGTTGGTGACTCGTATTTTCAGGTATAGGCGGTGTTGGTGAGTCGTATTTCATGTATTCTTACAGGGTCTCTGCTGATTCACCATGTGTTCTTATGGGTGTGGCGGTGATTCGTACTTTCGAGTATAGCCATCTCTCGCGCGGTGTTGAATATGTACGAGTCACCAACAATAACCACACAAACGGAAACGCCGCCTGTTTGCGAGGGGATTACGCAGTGTGCGTGCGACCTATATTTCGAATGACCTGCGCGCTGAATTGTTTCCGTGCAGTCGTGTGCTACTATCGATTATTACACTAGACCAGTCAGTGTGAAATAGTTTGCTAAATCTAGTAATCAGTCGCATGGTGTTACTTTAGTAATTAGTTTACCACAGAACCGGCGTACCCGGTGATTCGAATACCAACAATATCCGCGTTCACATACTATCACTTCGAAAAAAGGTGTGAAATATTTGTAAAATCCTACGATCGCCCACAAGAGAGAGAGAGAGAGTCTTTATTTTCATCGAACCAAAATACATAACAAACGGCAGTGATGGTGGTACAGAAAATATGCGTGCACAGTATTCGGTATTAGATAGGAATGATCGATAAGACCATGAAGGTCATCTAGTCTGATCACACCAGCATCAAACAGGTACACTTGACTCAGAACAGTCTGGCTGTAAGAAATGTTTAGTTAGGAAAAGAAAATAGAAAAAAAAATTAAACAATGGTAGCAAATGATCAATGAAGCAATGTCTGGGCGAGGTAGGGCAACAGTGTTAGTGTAACGACAAGAGGTGATCAAGTAGGGCTTTTTTGAATCTATTATAAGGCAATTCACGGATATGTGATGGTAATGCATTCCAGATGATAGGTCCCGAGTAGTCGATAGATCTCTTAGTTAGGTTGCTATTGGGTTGGGGTAAGTAGACGTTTCCTTTAGACGAAGATCTCGTGTAATGGGAATGGACATGTTTAGCAGGTATGAAAAAGTCATCAAACACAGGAGGCAGACTATTGGAAAAATACTTGTGAACAACTTTTGATACTTCGAAGCGATACAGTTCATCAACTCGCAAAATTCGATGCTTACGGTAGTAAGGCGATAAATTGGTACGTAAAGGTACAGATGAGATCAGCCGTATCGCACGGTTTTGCAGGGTTCGAATTCTGCACAAAAATGTTGTACATGCATTTCCCCATACTACGATTCCATACTGCAGATGCGAGTGGAAAAGAGAGAAGTAGATGGTTCGTAGTACTGATCTGGAAACCAAAGATTGGAGACGGGTCATTATTCCCACACACCGAGCTAGTTTTGATATTGTGCATTCAATATGCTGCTTCCAAGACAATTTCGAATCAATGGTGACGCCGAGATATTTTGCTGAGTCACATATTGAGATTTGTTTATGATTGATGTTCACAGTGAAATTATGACTGGCATTATTTAAAACGAGCATCTCGGTCTTATCTGCATTCAAACTTAGTTTGTTTGCTTGCAGCCATCTCGACACTTTTGGGAGTTCCCTATTCACAGATGCATGCAGATCATCGAAAGTGTTGGAGGTTATGAAGAGGTGAGTATCATCAGCAAATAGCGTTGTGCGGAATAAAGATGCATTAACAATGTCGTTAATATAAATGAGGAAAAAAGTCGGTCCAAGGACTGAGCCTTGTGGCACTCCACAAGTTATATCTCTGGTAGTCGTTCTTAATGTCCCCAGTTTAACAAATTGTTTGCGGTTTGCCAGGTAGCTTTCAAGTAGAGTTGCTGCAATACCCCTGATTCCATAGTGTTCTAGCTTGTATCTTAAGATTCTGTGGTTAACTGTGTCGAAAGCTTTGCGGAGATCGATAAAAATGCTGCAGCCACTTTCTTTTTGCTTGATGGTTTTGTAATAGTCCGTTACAATTGATAGTATTGCATGGTTGGTGTTGTGGTTGGATCTGAATCCATGCTGAGTCGGAGACAGAACTGCATTCAATTCAAAAAAGTTCTTAAGTCGGCAGTCAATCAGTTTCTCAAAAACCGTGGCAAGATTTGGCAAAACAGATATTGGTCGGTAGTTAGAAATTAGCTTTTTACAGCCTTTCTTAAACACTGGCATTACTCTGGCAGTTTTCAGTGCATCTGGGAAAATGCCTAGACGTATCGACTCATTAAAGAAAATGCATATAACATCACCAATAATATTAAAGACTAGCTTCAGAAAGTGAGTTGGGATGAGATCGGGTCCTACTGCTTTGTTACTTTTCATTTCAGATAATACGATCGCAACTTCTCCTTTACTTGTCGGCTCAAGAAAAATGGATTTCTGGGGGCCAGGACTCAAGTACGAGAGAAAGTCATCGGAGGAGTTTGGTATTGAAGCTGCAAGATCCGGACCAATGTTGCAAAAATACTGATTGAACTTTTCTGCTACTGCAAGCTGGTCTTTGATGACGCTGCCATTCTCGAGTAGCTGGATGTCATCAGTACTCTTGGGAGCATTACCTTTAGTTAGGTTGATAATTTCTCCAATGGTTTTCCATGTGTTCTTGGGATCTTTGGAGCACTCTTCGAATCTTTTTTGGAAGTATGCTTTTTTGGCATTTTCTTTCATATGCGTCACTTGGTTTGCATATTTTTGGTACACTTTTTTGCCTTCGATGGTGCCTTGCAGATAGTAGTGCTTATGCATCCAATCCCTTGTTTTGATCGCAACTAGTATGTCATGACCAATCCAGGGTTTCGATTTCAAGCGCCTTACATTGCGGTTGACTTTCCTAATTGGGAAAGATGTGTCGAGAGCTGCCCGCAGTTCCTCAATAAATTTTTCAAAATGGCAGTTGTAGTTGTCAGTTGTGAGTGGAGGAATTTTGTAGTTGTTGAAGGTATTGCTGACAATTTCAATATACTCCTCTATACCGCGTGGGTTTAAGGGCGTTCTAGATTCAAATTCTTTAGCACAATGTGGCAGGGCCAATTTCATGTGACAGATGATGGGATAGTGATCAGTCATACTGTGTTGGAGCACAAAAGGGGACAGGTGATATTGAAGAGTGTTGCAGTAGAAGTGATCTAGTAGAGTTTTGGATTGATCAGTTATTCTTGTGGGTTCAGTAATTATTTGAGCTATTCCATAAGAATCAAGCATTTCACGGTACCTTGTGTTAAAGTTGGTGGTCTTCAGCAAATCAATATTTATGTCTCCCATAATAAATATTTGTTCGTTAGCTGCCGTTAGCGTTTCCAGAATATTTGAGAATTCGTCAAGAAAAGTCTCTTGCTTTGTTCCTGGGTGTTTGTAGATGACTGCCACTGTGAGAGCTTTTTGTACATGTACTCTGACGAATATATATTCTACGCCTTCGGTTTCAAATTTTACGTCGGGCATCATGTCATATCTCAAACCTTCGTTGATGTATAGTCCAACACCTCCAGCGTTCGTTTTAGATGGCGAGTGTAAAAAGTTGAAACCTGTCAGGTTAACATTAGTCGTTGGATGTTCTTTCAACTTGGTCTCAGAGATTCCGATGATGGTTGGTGAGCAATTGAACATTTCAAACAGGGGGGGAATTTCATCTAGATGAGCTTGGAGGGATCTTGTGTTTAAGTGTGCAAGTAAAATTCCTTGAGATGAGGGGATATCACTACTATTCGTTGAATTGATAGATCTGCAGTTGCTCACGTTGAAAAAGTTTTGAGCCATTTTTTAGTGTGGGTTGCGTTTGCAGTGAGAGAGCAGTATAGCAGTTTCTATTTGAGTTTATCGAGGTCATCCTTTGACTCAATGTGGATTCTGGGTGCACCATCATTCTTTTTCATGTAGATATTTCCATTTGCAGTCCAGAGGTATTTGAAGCTTTTTTTTTGTTTCGCAGCTCGCGCTTCAAAGAAAACATCTCTTCTGTAATTTGTTAAATTTTCGTTTATGAAGAGTTGTTTCATTCCATCTACACCAAACTCCTTGATATCCCTTTTGGCCTTTTTCACTTTGAGGAATTCTTGTTTTGGTTGCTCTGAAGAGAATTTGGCTATAACGGGTCCTGTTTTGTCCTTATTTCTGAAGCGCACTCTATAACACTGCACAATCTGTGGCGCAGTAATCTCAGCTTTCAAGGCGTCAGCTATTTTCATGATGGTTTCAGGCAGATTTTCTTTTTCGGAGTGGGGAACACCATGAAATTCCAGGTTGTTGTTTCGAGATTGCTGCTCCAGGTTGTCGTTGGTGCGTTCTAGGTCAGATATTTTTTTGTTCAGGAACCTCATAGTTGACTCAAATTTGTCGTGTTCGTTGAGCATGGATTCTTGTGAGGCGAGTTCTAGTTTTTTTTTGGTGTCCTCAAATTCTGCATTCATGAATTCCATACCATTCTTGCAAGATTCTATCTCTTTTCGCAGTTCTTCTACGGCAGAACCAGACTTTTTGATATCTTCAGCTGTAGTCTGCAGTTCTGAGATGATGTTGCGCAGTTCCTTGTTTTCTTCCTTTAACACTTTGACTTCAGCGAGCGTATTATCCAGTTTACTCTCCATCTTTTTCAGTCTCAGCAAGATGACTTCTTCGTTTGTTCCGGGCTTTGTCATTTTGTTTCTTGGATGGGTATATAGCCTAGATTATAGCCTAGATTACTTTAAAGCTTAATACAACCAAATACTCCAATACACCTAAGACATAACCATTTTTGTGTCTTGTCATTACTTACATCCCAATCGCTACAGTTTAATATGTCGATGGTTTTTACTATCAAGTAATAAGTAATGAATAACAGAACCGGTGCAGACTGTGATTCGAAAACCAACAATTTGGCACTTGCACGCGATCGCTATATGTTTTGACACTTCGGAAGAGTGGTTGACTTTAGTTGGGTGATACAAATCATGAGAATATTCAATCAATGTGTCAATTTGTCAACTTGAAATGAAACTCACTATATACAAATCAAGTTGATTCGTATTTGAATGTGTTGATTCGACACAACTCAAATCCTTTGAGAAATCCTTTTAACACGATCTATCGAATCAAACGTAACCTGAATATTACTGACGCTAACATTCGGCCGCGTCGGATTATTCACACATTCCGCGCTGCTGTTTTCACGTCTATAGAATCAATACCAATTACCTATAACTCTACAAGAATCAAGAATCACAAGTATGCGCATTATACAGTTATTGTCTTTATCAACTTGAAATCAATCCCTTAACAAAAACACACATCTTATCACTTGTCAACTCTATCATGAAAATCCTCGAACCCGTATTATTAAGAATGTTATAGTACGGCGTCGGAAATCCACTCGCGAGATGTACTAAAGGTAAATCCAAATAATCCAGAATGAAATATTTGGACTTGACATTGTGTGAATTGAAATATGTTTGACAAACATGACTACCAACTTTCAACCCAGTCATAGTTAGAGATTATACGCATATTGATTTGAAACAAGTAATGAAACCTTACAACTCTATTCACAGTTTTTCGTTTGTCAAATAGAGTTTCAGTAAATAATTTCACTATGCTATCGCGATATTTTAATGTGTTACTACACACAATCAAGTCAATCAATGAAATCGCGCCTGTTGTAAATATTTCACACTTGACAACCGCTTGCACATAACACGATCGAGTTGCAATGCGATGAGTTGAATCGGAATATTTCAACCTACTTTGTCAAATCGCGATTTGAAGTAGGATCGCCAGACAGACTGGGTAAACTTTCACTCCAATGCGTTTCAGATTAATTTATTCACACGATCACCATCTCGCTGTCTTCACACTTACACAATCGCGTACTGTTTCCACTCGCAACTTCGGTACGATATTTCAACTTGTCACAATAACTGATTATTCACATGTTGATTTGAAACAAAAGAAGCCTGGAACAAGTTATCTGGGTATTTTTATTTTGTCGCAATTGAGTTAATGGAAATAGTATTACGCCTCGAAATTTTAACATCTTACCATACTCAAAAGAGTCAATCATGAAAACCTTGTCAAGTAAATCCGTAAACCTTGTCAAGTAAATCCGTTTGTAACTCGGCCAACCAACTATACAGTACCCATACAGAAAGAAGACAAGATTATGCGAGTACATACAATCGCTACAATCTAAGCAAGTTCGGTTGTAGTCATATACCACCAAATCGTCTTTTTTGTTCAACTGTAAAAGTCGTTACTATTCTGTAAGATAAAGTAATTACTACTCGGTATATTTTATAAACCAAAGTAAATACTACTCGGTGGGCGGTTTGAGATTAACATATTACATTTGAGTATACGAGATTTGAATGTCTGACCAACGTAGTTGAGAATTCATTTCTTACAATCGAACGCAGGCGTTATATTGAAAATTTTCACGATGTAAACATTCTTATTAACACATTGATTTTGACATATGAGATTTTGTAATAGTCGATCATGACTTGATTATTAAATTATGACATTATTAGACCGGGGTTGTGTTGAAGGTTATTACGATACAAACAAACTTTACAGAAACATTGTTATTATCATATCGATTTGTGGAACTATGTATGTCTGAAATGTTTTGATTGGGAAGATTAAGCCGTGTTCGTAAAAACCACGCAGCGTATCGCGGATATCAGAAAATATTTTACAAATGTAATTGTCTCCACTAACCAAGACTAAAGATGAAACAACAATTTCCTTTGTTAAACAATAACCGGTACAATACTTTATCATCGTAATCAGCAGTGAGAATTGAAACACTTTCGCACATTATCCGGTGTCAAGATATCACACTAGGTGAATTGGCATACCACCGCTTGATTAATGCTTAATCCGTTCGCACCATTTCACATACTTTGATCATTACAAAAGTAAATTGGAATATGTTTGCTAGATGCATTCAATTCAGTTAGAAATGTCTGGTACACAACAATCGTAATATCAAGGAAGTACTTGCTACACTGTAATTCACCTAACGTGTTTGCATTGTTGTTCATTTGTAGTATTGATTGTTTTTGAACCTCCAAATAATAATTCCCGACATGAAACCAAACCGCTGAAAGTCGTTACCATCACAACGAAACAATTTGTACGATGTTTGCCAAATGTATCCTATAGTTAGGTGTACTAGAATCACTGGTCCAACACATACACCGACAATGCAATCGAAATTTTCCCCATTGTCATTCGTCAAAGTAAAGGTCGTCACAATACTCAACCCATAAAAGATCTTACTTGTATGTGATTGAATCGCAGGTAATTAACCCACTAAATCAAACCATAAGGAAATTTCACTCACTCATCGGATATGAAACAGCGTCACTTAATCGGCGTAGATCGTTTTACTAAATGCAAATCATACCTGACCAACAGAAACAATTTTCACTCACCTTGTAATGAAACCAAGTGGTGGGCCTTCGTTCAATATTTTGTCTGTGTCAAATACTTTGTAATAAACACAATGGAGTGGTTGAGCTTTACATCATCAAGCTGTCATTAATAAATCAAGATTTCGGTAAACTTGTAAATGTATCGTTTAACTAACCGAGTTGTATGCACAGTTTGATATTTTTGTCATTTAGTGATTGCTGAACATACCACTTCGAAATACTGCGTTGATCTCAATACCCTTTGTCCTGATAATCGAAGTACTTTTGTTTTGAATTCATAACAATCGGCTTTTCTATGACATGATAAATTAGAAGATTTAGAAGATTGGTTGCATATCACTAAAAATAAGATACCACACATATTATTACTGTTACTCCATTCATCGGTATTTTTTCCGTTGTCGATTTTCAAACGAGTAAAATTTATTACTTGAGTTGCTCTGCTTTTTATATTTAAATGTAAACTCACCCGTCTTTCAACAACAAACAATGTTAAAAAAGTATGCAATCAAACACAACAAGTTTTACGATACTAATTATTATCCCACATAACCCATTTCTTACCGAAGACATATGAAATATATTCATGTTACACGAAAATATTCGCTCATGCTACAAACCTGTACAATGATTGGTGGTGCTTTCAAACTGTTTCGATACCTCAAGAACTTTATTGTCTGAATGGTTGTTCATGTATCGTAATAATCAAGTAGTTCAACACAGAACTAGTATTAACAGAAACACCAGAGTTGTTTACACAAAAGTTTGTATGTGTACAGTATGCGAATACCATGTGTAAGTCCAGCGCAATTGTGGTATCCATACGAGTTTAGTTAACACAATTTACGACACCGAGGTCGCCTCATCTTTCGTAAGACAACAAACCAAGGCTTCAGGATATGTCCATGTCATAACAATAAATCAGCTACTCCAACAACAGAGTACATATGTTTTCTAATTACGGTGCTTACATCTTACACACAAATCGACCTACTTTGCTAACGAAAAGCGCTGAGTCATCACATGGTTATCCTCACAACAATACAACTAAAACATACTATCATACAAATTGGTCGTTATAGTTTGCCCACCAACGATTCATCGTACAAGTAGCAAGTCTCGAGAATCCAGTTATTCAAAAAACGTGAAAGTGTTTCTACACCAAGTCGGTATGTTGACGAAAGCATATATTGTAATATCATGATCGATTTACATTCGTTGGTCACAAAATGTCACTACTCTAAATAATTATTTTTCACTCAAAGCCTACTTGTCACCATTCGTTTCATCAAGCACGAGTTCAAGAAACCTGCTACGACATGAATTGTTATTTTTATGTTGTGTAAATAGGTAATAATTAATTTTAGTAACACTATATCAACATCATCGAGTTGTGCGAATAGATTTACATGTGGTCTTGCGGTTTTAATCGAAGTATACAGCACGGTCTAATGTAGAGTCATCTCTATTGTACAACAACTCGGTAATCGAAATGCATTAAAATTTAAACAACGATCTTGGTTCGTCGCACCAAAAATATGTTTACTATCACGATACTCTACACAGGCCGTGTAAATTCTTTTCACACTCGTAATAGTATACCAACAGCCACCGGCGACAACGTTTAACAATACCAACGACACTAAACATACGATACCTACCCAAGTAAAATTACCATTTTTACCTGGAGGTCGGTCGTAACCCGAGTAGAAATACCATTATCCTTTGGCGATTTATCGTTTACCCAGTGTAACAAACCCCTTTTCCTTTGGTAATCTATTTTTCTCTGGGTAACAAACCTTTTTCAGTTGGAAATATATTTTTTCTCTGGTTAACAAACCTTTTTCACTTGGAAATATATTTTTTCTCTGGGTAACAAACCTTTTTCACTTGGAAATATATTTTTTCCCCGGGTAACAAACCTTTTTCCCTGAGCAACAAACCATTTTCACTTGCAAATATATTTTTTCTCTGGTTAACAAACCTTTTTCACTTGGAAATGTATGTTTTCCCTCAACAACAAACGTTTTTCACTTGGAAATATATGTTTTCCCTCAACAACAAACGTTTTTCACTTGGAAATATATGTTTTCCCTCAACAACAAACGTTTTTCACTTGGAAATCTATTTTTTCCCCGGGTAACAATCCTTTTTCACTTGGAAATCTATTTTTTCCCCGGGTAACAAACCTTTTTCACTTGCAAATATATTTTTCCCCCGGGTAACAAGCCTTTTTCGCTTGGTGATCCGTCGTTTACCTGAGTAAAAATATCATTTTCCTTTGGGGATCTGGCGTTTACCCAGTGTAACAATACATTTTCTCTTGGTCATCCAGCTTTTCCTAGAGTAACAAAACCATTTTCATTTTGAAATCTGACAAACACACCTGACAATTTGATATTTTTGTATATTGTTACAACGGATAGCGACAAAATATACACCAACAACAACTCCAATACATTTGTGTAATCGCATATTCACTTGTGCTAATGCAACCCATCAAAATCATCGGTTACCCACATGCAATGTGCTGTTGTACATCGACGTTTATGTTTTTGGAAAATTGGACAATAGGCTTCGATAGTTCTGTGATGTCCGGGTTCGTGCTTTAGATTTTCCAGAGTCAAAATGTCTGAATAAAACACCTCCTCGACGACGGTTGGTATGTGGATAACGGTGTTCGGAAAACGGTTGGATTTATGTCACCCATCGCGATAACAATTCCAGGTCGAGTTTTCCCCCGCGTGTTTACTATATTGTGTCTTTATTGGTCATGTATGTCTCGACATTCAGTTTGAAATCGGAAACCCTGATAAAGTATGTAACCGGATCCGGATATCAACTCTGAATCGATAAACCAATGAACAATATTCAAAGTAAACATGTTACACCCTGTGTTTCCACGAAAAAATACCAACCAGACATACGTCGCGCTTGTTTGCCCACATCAGTATACGCGTAAATGGAGGTGTGTGACATTGCATGCAATGTGTTGGTATACAAACATCGATCCACAGACATTATCATAGCCGGTAGTTGTGATGTAGATCGAATGTCATCACACCCGATAACAATGTCATACCAATAAGCCACATTGCAATGACTCTGAGTCAATCTGAAGCATGACATACAGACACACAAACATGGAACCGTAACATGGGTTATTCGCACGACGGTGAAAGTGAACTGCACAGAATATACCAATAGAGCGTTCACAGTCGAATATGCGAACCACGCACAATCACATACCCTGGTTTTAGTTGGATATGTACGAAACCAATAAATCGATACATTTCTGTTCCTTCTACGTCAATAATACAAGCGTCATTCCAATGCATCGCTCGAATGTAAGGTTCGTCGGGTGTAAAATCCATGTCAAATAACACCAAAGTGTGCTTTCCGTGTTTTATTATTTCCACCGACGCTTCTTGTCTGTGTCGTAACACTATGGTGCGGGGAGTTGAAAAACGGTGGATTGTGAAACGGATTGACATGACCAACAGAATCGACGTCAATAGACTTGTGGTGATGATAGTTTCAAAATGATAGCGATCTCTTGTGGCGACGACCGTTTCGAAATGGCACCGGGCGAAATGGACCCTTACGATGATGTGTTTTTTGATTGCGTGTGAAATCACGAGGTAGTGTTCTATTGTGGTGTACGATTGCAGTCTTCACAGAGACACACCTTATTGGATCACAGTATCAGTTCGAGATTTGCACGATATTTATCTGGAGTCGTTATGTGGGAGTAGCGACATCCATGCATCGTGACTGAAAAACTGATCGCAATCATTTCGAGCACCGTACCTCGATAGTTCACCTTGGTCAAACGCTGCAGCAGAAAACTTCGGTGTCGACAACACGAAGGATATTGACCGATGTATCCAATTGATCTGGGTGGTCCGTCTCCAGATAGGGTCATGACTATCTTGCGATAACACCATCGAGTAAATCAGTGAACGGTGTCGAAATATCGATGTAATAGCGCGGAGTCAGAGTCATTGCAATGTGGCTTATTGGTATGACATTGTTATCGGGTGTGATGACATTCGATCTACATCACAACTACCGGCTATGATAATGTCTGTGGATCGATGTTTGTATACCAACACATTGCATGCAATGTCACACACCTCCATTTACGCGTATACTGATGTGGGCAAACAAGCGCGACGTATGTCTGGTTGGTATTTTTTCGTGGAAACACAGGGTGTAACATGTTTACTTTGAATATTGTTCATTGGTTTATCGATTCAGAGTTGATATCCGGATCCGGTTACATACTTTATCAGGGTTTCCGATTTCAAACTGAATGTCGAGACATACATGACCAATAAAGACACAATATAGTAAACACGCGGGGGAAAACTCGACCTGGAATTGTTATCGCGATGGGTGACATAAATCCAACCGTTTTCCGAACACCGTTATCCACATACCAACCGTCGTCGAGGAGGTGTTTTATTCAGACATTTTGACTCTGGAAAATCTAAAGCACGAACCCGGACATCACAGAACTATCGAAGCCTATTGTCCAATTTTCCAAAAACATAAACGTCGATGTACAACAGCACATTGCATGTGGGTAACCGATGATTTTGATGGGTTGCATTAGCACAAGTGAATATGCGATTACACAAATGTATTGGAGTTGTTGTTGGTGTATATTTTGTCGCTATCCGTTGTAACAATATACAAAAATATCAAATTGTCAGGTGTGTTTGTCAGATTTCAAAATGAAAATGGTTTTGTTACTCTAGGAAAAGCTGGATGACCAAGAGAAAATGTATTGTTACACTGGGTAAACGCCAGATCCCCAAAGGAAAATGATATTTTTACTCAGGTAAACGACGGATCACCAAGCGAAAAAGGCTTGTTACCCGGGGGAAAAATATATTTGCAAGTGAAAAAGGTTTGTTACCCGGGGAAAAAATAGATTTCCAAGTGAAAAAGGATTGTTACCCGGGGAAAAAATAGATTTCCAAGTGAAAAACGTTTGTTGTTGAGGGAAAACATATATTTCCAAGTGAAAAACGTTTGTTGTTGAGGGAAAACATACATTTCCAAGTGAAAAAGGTTTGTTACCCAGGGAAAAAAAATATATTTCCAAGTGAAAAAGGTTTGTTAACCAGAGAAAAAATATATTTGCAAGTGAAAATGGTTTGTTGCTCAGGGAAAAAGGTTTGTTACCCGGGGAAAAAATATATTTCCAAGTGAAAAAGGTTTGTTACCCAGAGAAAAAATATATTTCCAAGTGAAAAAGGTTTGTTAACCAGAGAAAAAATATATTTCCAACTGAAAAAGGTTTGTTACCCAGAGAAAAATAGATTACCAAAGGAAAAGGGGTTTGTTACACTGGGTAAACGATAAATCGCCAAAGGATAATGGTATTTCTACTCGGGTTACGACCGACCTCCAGGTAAAAATGGTAATTTTACTTGGGTAGGTATCGTATGTTTAGTGTCGTTGGTATTGTTAAACGTTGTCGCCGGTGGCTGTTGGTATACTATTACGAGTGTGAAAAGAATTTACACGGCCTGTGTAGAGTATCGTGATAGTAAACATATTTTTGGTGCGACGAACCAAGATCGTTGTTTAAATTTTAATGCATTTCGATTACCGAGTTGTTGTACAATAGAGATGACTCTACATTAGACCGTGCTGTATACTTCGATTAAAACCGCAAGACCACATGTAAATCTATTCGCACAACTCGATGATGTTGATATAGTGTTACTAAAATTAATTATTACCTATTTACACAACATAAAAATAACAATTCATGTCGTAGCAGGTTTCTTGAACTCGTGCTTGATGAAACGAATGGTGACAAGTAGGCTTTGAGTGAAAAATAATTATTTAGAGTAGTGACATTTTGTGACCAACGAATGTAAATCGATCATGATATTACAATATATGCTTTCGTCAACATACCGACTTGGTGTAGAAACACTTTCACGTTTTTTGAATAACTGGATTCTCGAGACTTGCTACTTGTACGATGAATCGTTGGTGGGCAAACTATAACGACCAATTTGTATGATAGTATGTTTTAGTTGTATTGTTGTGAGGATAACCATGTGATGACTCAGCGCTTTTCGTTAGCAAAGTAGGTCGATTTGTGTGTAAGATGTAAGCACCGTAATTAGAAAACATATGTACTCTGTTGTTGGAGTAGCTGATTTATTGTTATGACATGGACATATCCTGAAGCCTTGGTTTGTTGTCTTACGAAAGATGAGGCGACCTCGGTGTCGTAAATTGTGTTAACTAAACTCGTATGGATACCACAATTGCGCTGGACTTACACATGGTATTCGCATACTGTACACATACAAACTTTTGTGTAAACAACTCTGGTGTTTCTGTTAATACTAGTTCTGTGTTGAACTACTTGATTATTACGATACATGAACAACCATTCAGACAATAAAGTTCTTGAGGTATCGAAACAGTTTGAAAGCACCACCAATCATTGTACAGGTTTGTAGCATGAGCGAATATTTTCGTGTAACATGAATATATTTCATATGTCTTCGGTAAGAAATGGGTTATGTGGGATAATAATTAGTATCGTAAAACTTGTTGTGTTTGATTGCATACTTTTTTAACATTGTTTGTTGTTGAAAGACGGGTGAGTTTACATTTAAATATAAAAAGCAGAGCAACTCAAGTAATAAATTTTACTCGTTTGAAAATCGACAACGGAAAAAATACCGATGAATGGAGTAACAGTAATAATATGTGTGGTATCTTATTTTTAGTGATATGCAACCAATCTTCTAAATCTTCTAATTTATCATGTCATAGAAAAGCCGATTGTTATGAATTCAAAACAAAAGTACTTCGATTATCAGGACAAAGGGAATTGAGATCAACGCAGTATTTCGAAGTGGTATGTTCAGCAATCACTAAATGACAAAAATATCAAACTGTGCATACAACTCGGTTAGTTAAACGATACATTTACAAGTTTACCGAAATCTTGATTTATTAATGACAGCTTGATGATGTAAAGCTCAACCACTCCATTGTGTTTATTACAAAGTATTTGACACAGACAAAATATTGAACGAAGGCCCACCACTTGGTTTCATTACAAGGTGAGTGAAAATTGTTTCTGTTGGTCAGGCATGATTTGCATTTAGTAAAACGATCTACTCCGATTAAGTGACGCTGTTTCATATCCGATGAGTGAGTGAAATTTCCTTATGGTTTGATTTAGTGGGTTAATTACCTGCGATTCAATCACATACAAGTAAGATCTTTTATGGGTTGAGTATTGTGACGACCTTTACTTTGACGAATGACAATGGGGAAAATTTCGATTGCATTGTCGGTGTATGTGTTGGACCAGTGATTCTAGTACACCTAACTATAGGATACATTTGGCAAACATCGTACAAATTGTTTCGTTGTGATGGTAACGACTTTCAGCGGTTTGGTTTCATGTCGGGAATTATTATTTGGAGGTTCAAAAACAATCAATACTACAAATGAACAACAATGCAAACACGTTAGGTGAATTACAGTGTAGCAAGTACTTCCTTGATATTACGATTGTTGTGTACCAGACATTTCTAACTGAATTGAATGCATCTAGCAAACATATTCCAATTTACTTTTGTAATGATCAAAGTATGTGAAATGGTGCGAACGGATTAAGCATTAATCAAGCGGTGGTATGCCAATTCACCTAGTGTGATATCTTGACACCGGATAATGTGCGAAAGTGTTTCAATTCTCACTGCTGATTACGATGATAAAGTATTGTACCGGTTATTGTTTAACAAAGGAAATTGTTGTTTCATCTTTAGTCTTGGTTAGTGGAGACAATTACATTTGTAAAATATTTTCTGATATCCGCGATACGCTGCGTGGTTTTTACGAACACGGCTTAATCTTCCCAATCAAAACATTTCAGACATACATAGTTCCACAAATCGATATGATAATAACAATGTTTCTGTAAAGTTTGTTTGTATCGTAATAACCTTCAACACAACCCCGGTCTAATAATGTCATAATTTAATAATCAAGTCATGATCGACTATTACAAAATCTCATATGTCAAAATCAATGTGTTAATAAGAATGTTTACATCGTGAAAATTTTCAATATAACGCCTGCGTTCGATTGTAAGAAATGAATTCTCAACTACGTTGGTCAGACATTCAAATCTCGTATACTCAAATGTAATATGTTAATCTCAAACCGCCCACCGAGTAGTATTTACTTTGGTTTATAAAATATACCGAGTAGTAATTACTTTATCTTACAGAATAGTAACGACTTTTACAGTTGAACAAAAAAGACGATTTGGTGGTATATGACTACAACCGAACTTGCTTAGATTGTAGCGATTGTATGTACTCGCATAATCTTGTCTTCTTTCTGTATGGGTACTGTATAGTTGGTTGGCCGAGTTACAAACGGATTTACTTGACAAGGTTTACGGATTTACTTGACAAGGTTTTCATGATTGACTCTTTTGAGTATGGTAAGATGTTAAAATTTCGAGGCGTAATACTATTTCCATTAACTCAATTGCGACAAAATAAAAATACCCAGATAACTTGTTCCAGGCTTCTTTTGTTTCAAATCAACATGTGAATAATCAGTTATTGTGACAAGTTGAAATATCGTACCGAAGTTGCGAGTGGAAACAGTACGCGATTGTGTAAGTGTGAAGACAGCGAGATGGTGATCGTGTGAATAAATTAATCTGAAACGCATTGGAGTGAAAGTTTACCCAGTCTGTCTGGCGATCCTACTTCAAATCGCGATTTGACAAAGTAGGTTGAAATATTCCGATTCAACTCATCGCATTGCAACTCGATCGTGTTATGTGCAAGCGGTTGTCAAGTGTGAAATATTTACAACAGGCGCGATTTCATTGATTGACTTGATTGTGTGTAGTAACACATTAAAATATCGCGATAGCATAGTGAAATTATTTACTGAAACTCTATTTGACAAACGGAAAACTGTGAATAGAGTTGTAAGGTTTCATTACTTGTTTCAAATCAATATGCGTATAATCTCTAACTATGACTGGGTTGAAAGTTGGTAGTCATGTTTGTCAAACATATTTCAATTCACACAATGTCAAGTCCAAATATTTCATTCTGGATTATTTGGATTTACCTTTAGTACATCTCGCGAGTGGATTTCCGACGCCGTACTATAACATTCTTAATAATACGGGTTCGAGGATTTTCATGATAGAGTTGACAAGTGATAAGATGTGTGTTTTTGTTAAGGGATTGATTTCAAGTTGATAAAGACAATAACTGTATAATGCGCATACTTGTGATTCTTGATTCTTGTAGAGTTATAGGTAATTGGTATTGATTCTATAGACGTGAAAACAGCAGCGCGGAATGTGTGAATAATCCGACGCGGCCGAATGTTAGCGTCAGTAATATTCAGGTTACGTTTGATTCGATAGATCGTGTTAAAAGGATTTCTCAAAGGATTTGAGTTGTGTCGAATCAACACATTCAAATACGAATCAACTTGATTTGTATATAGTGAGTTTCATTTCAAGTTGACAAATTGACACATTGATTGAATATTCTCATGATTTGTATCACCCAACTAAAGTCAACCACTCTTCCGAAGTGTCAAAACATATAGCGATCGCGTGCAAGTGCCAAATTGTTGGTTTTCGAATCACAGTCTGCACCGGTTCTGTTATTCATTACTTATTACTTGATAGTAAAAACCATCGACATATTAAACTGTAGCGATTGGGATGTAAGTAATGACAAGACACAAAAATGGTTATGTCTTAGGTGTTATCTTGTGGGCGATCGTAGGATTTTACAAATATTTCACACCTTTTTTCGAAGTGATAGTATGTGAACGCGGATATTGTTGGTATTCGAATCACCGGCTACGCCGGTTCTGTGGTAAACTAATTACTAAAGTAACACCATGCGACTGATTACTAGATTTAGCAAACTATTTCACACTGACTGGTCTAGTGTAATAATCGATAGTAGCACACGACTGCACGGAAACAATTCAGCGCGCAGGTCATTCGAAATATAGGTCGCACGCACACTGCGTAATCCCCTCGCAAACAGGCGGCGTTTCCGTTTGTGTGGTTATTGTTGGTGACTCGTACATATTCAACACCGCGCGAGAGATGGCTATACTCGAAAGTACGAATCACCGCCACACCCATAAGAACACATGGTGAATCAGCAGAGACCCTGTAAGAATACATGAAATACGACTCACCAACACCGCCTATACCTGAAAATACGAGTCACCAACACGAGTTTTCAATACGAGTCATCGCCGCAGCCTATACCCGAAAGTACGAGTCACCGCCGCGCCCATAAGAACCCATTACGAATCACGAGCGAGAGGGGGGTCTAAAAGTACGAGTCACCAACACGAGTTTTCAATACGAGTCACCGCCGCGCCCATAAGAACCCATGCAAAAAATTAGCCGTTCGCGACCGATCATATTAACTACTCCCACGTATCCACGTAATAGCCTGCACAATACCATCATAGGGTCATTTTTCCGATTTGGCTACGTAAATACCCGACTTTTCGTAATCTAGGCCCACATTTTGCGTTACTCGTGGTGTTTTTTGGATATGTTAAGCTAACAAGGAGGACAAATTGACAGAAAGAGAGTACATTTGGGCAAATGGGGTGACATATCTGAGAAAAGGAGGACATATGATCCCCTAAATGAGGCCGTATGGTAACCCTATTAAAATAGGTGGCTCGATGGGGGTCATCAAATGTATCGCATTGTGTTGCTGTCAACCCGAAAACGCGAGTTTTGTCAAACAGGCGGATTGACGACTGACATCGATTGTGTCACGCTCGATTGATCACAGCTGATTTGCGTACATCACATCGCATCGAAATTACAAGTATTCGAACGACAAGTTTGTTTTGTTTGTTTGATTGTTGGTAGGGTAAAGGTATTATCGTTTTGTGGTGGATAGGATTTTGCTGATATACTTCTTGTGGTGCTAAACCTGATTGCACTAATAACACCTGTATAGTTGAACATAATTCCGCCAATGGGTCGATACAAGGTTTCGCTGTACGCAAATGAATATGCAGCGGCATCTCCATATCGTGTAAAGATAGTAGAACTATCGTGCCTGGGGTGGTCACTTCAAAGTTTCCAGACCTCGAATTTCATCGGTTTTTAGCGAAGCCAGGGCTCGATACGGTCAAGAGTCCTGGAGAGTCAGATTTATGCTCTAATTTGCGCTCGCTATATGTGGAAGTAGCAGGACTTTACGTACCAGCCGGGATTGACCCCAATTTGGCCGCCTGAGTCGGGGGGCGGGTGGATTCGGATTTCGAAATCTCTCACTCATCTTTACACCTCACCAAAAGGTAGACTAGATTGTATCACGTATGATCTGTCACAATTCATTTCCCATTATTACACCACCGAAACCGAGCAAAATAAGGCCAGTCAGCTGATCGCCGGTGAAGCGAGCTATCGCCGGACTGGATGTAGCCAAATGGCCTTGAGAGTCGGATTTATGCTATATTTTGCCCTCACAACATGTGGAAATAACAGGACTTTACGTGCCAACGGATTTGTTGGACTTTGATTTGGCAACCCGAGTCGGAGTGGAGTCAGATTTCGAAATATCTCACTCATCTTTACACCTCACCGAAAGAAGGCTAGATTGCGTCACGTATGATCTTTGATCTGTCACAATTCATCCCCATTATTGCACCACCGAAACTGAGCACGTTTCAGCAGAATAATGTTAGTCCGCTGATCCCCGATGAAGCGAGCTACCCCGATTCGTCACCGTACAATTGAATCTGACATCGTACTCGCAGTTACCGAGTTCGAACGGGAAATGCGAGGCTCGAAGGCGTGACGCAGCAATTCTCTGAGGGCAACACTCCGCCGAGTCAATATATCCATAGTATGGTGCTGCAAATATCCTTGAAGGTGTTGGCATAACACGTGTTGAGGATATGTTACGGCACACTTGAGCACAACTGATTGTCTACAGCGAAATTAGTCGACTTCGAGCGACAGTGCGTAGCTGCCGATGCAATATGTCCTTAGTATGATATTGGTGTTGGCATAACAAGTATTGAGGATATGTTACGGTAAACGCGAACACAACTGATTGTCTATAGCGAAATTAGTCGCTCTCGAACGACAAGTTCTTGGTGAGCTCGCGATCGATATATATCGTGCAGACGGGTAAAGCATTAGTTCGCCAACTGATCGATTCAAGTTATACATCAAGTACAGCATACAAAATTAATATGCCGCGGTAAATTGTATATCATGTACAGACACCGTCATGATTACGCTTGACCAGACGTGAAGCAGTAAAAAGAACCCATCATAAATACATTGTTTGGTTTGGACTGTCTGTCCTATATGAAGACGCTAGAACGCGGTAAAGGTGTGGAACAGCAATTACACCAATTACTAGGTACGTAAAATCGGAAGTTAACACGTTGATGTGAGCTAAATTGAGAATCAGCTATTTCTTCAATTACTTATTATACTCATAATGCTACTTTATTTAAGTTAATCTATGCTGGGGCGCCTAATACACATTTCCACTACACGGCATTCCTTGTTGTTCTCGATATGACACGCATATTTATAACCATAACAGAACATTTCTCGTTACTGTCTGGGTCGACAACAAATCAATGGGGTCAAGTACGACAGTATGAGACAGACAACAAGCGCCACTTTGTATAGCCGAGCCTATTGACATCTAAAACACGCACCAGGATCTCACGGATTAGGAGAAAACTATACTGACGTCACGACCGGCAATTATTCCTATGACCCACCGTACACGAAATTGAATCAACCGCGGAACGACAAGTCACCCAGGGTGGTTTGACGGACTATTGTTCCCAAGCCTCGGCACGAAATTGGACCACGGAACAACAGGTCAGGGCAGGCAACTATTATCAAGCCCCGTCGTCCGGGATCTCACATACGGACCCGAGGAAATTATTCTTAAGCCTCGTCGTGTTTACCACGTAATTGGATTAATCAACCCACCGCGGAACGACAAGTCAAGACAGGAGAACTATACCGATTCGTCGGCGTGCATACCATGAAATTAAAAGCCAATCCATTGTTGTTCGAGCGAAAATATAAAAAATACTAAATACACAAGTCTCGTGTCCAGAGGCCAAGCGAGATAAAATCAGGAGGCGAGTGGAAAAGTACAAGTAGAATTACTCAAGTTTCATGTCTGAGTACAAAGGTTAATCCAGATTCTTTGTTCGTTTTCTCTCTAGCATTAATCTCCCCCTTTTTTGATTGCCGCAGACAAGGTCATAAAAGTATTGCTGCAAAATTGAGAATGAGCTATATCTTTCAATACTTATTATATTGGTAATTCTTGTTTGTTTATTATAATCCTTGCATGCGCACGTCGTGCCCAAACTATATACTACTTACCACTAACACAGTTCAGTGACAAACTTAAAACTTGGTACAGCGTTCGATACTAACATTAAGACTTACCGTGCCAAATGTCATAACCGATCTCAGTATTGAACATCGTCAAAACCAATGGATACCAATACCGGCTTTTGAGTAAAATCTGTTTGCGATGCATGACGGATCAGCACACACTCAAATTCAGAAACGGAATTACTACCCTGAACTTTAAGTAGAAACCCTGAAACTTGGGGCAGTGTTAAATACCACCATCACGACATGACATAACAAGTTTCAAGAGTTTTCATGGTGTGAAACCCCATTAAAATCAACCTATACCAGCAAAGGTCGATTAAACGCATATGACGGTAACAGAGTTCAGCTATAGATACGATTGTTACATCACACCTTAAGGGCACAGAGCTATCGTGCCCCGGTTGCTCGGTAATTTTATGAATAGGAGAGAGTAAATCACCGTTTCTTTATTGTGCGCGGCTTTGAGAGAATAAACAGTGAAAGCTTGTTATGAGCGCTACCGGGGCAAGCCCCGGCTAGGCATTCGCAAAGCGAAAACACAGAAGAGAATTCGATTTTTGCAGAGACTTCGCTATATATGGGCATTTACAAGCGAAAGGACAAGAAGTATACGATTTTCGCTGTGATTTCGGTTTATATAGATAGGTGTGCGTCTATAAATGGTGAAGAATTGTTATTGAACAGAATTTTAGGTGGGGCAATGCCCCAGTTGCCCTATAGGACGAGCCGCCACTGATATCAGATATACCTATGTTTAACTTATTCGATAAATGTACTGTGTGCATCTATTTTTGTTGTAATTTATGAAACTGTGCTGTTCTATTATGAACAATCGAATAACTGTGCCTAATAGTTGATAACGTCAATGTTTCTTGTCACGTAACGAAAATATATATTCTCAAATGTTATTTTTTTCAAGCTTTCTTCTTCTCTCTTAATGACAATAACAGGACAGCAGTTGGATGGTAGAGCAGCGATTTTACATGGCATTGAAGCATCAAGTACCATGGCATTTGAACACTAGTATGTTTCAAGCCTCTTTAGAAATCAATTATTCTTTGAAAATTACCATATCGCAGGTGCGGCCAGATTTCCTGATCAGGCCAAAAATGATTCCAATAACGGATCAAGACTCAATCTCTTGGTAATAATGAGGTAGTCTGCTCGATGGATTGACAAAAATGTCCGTATCAAATTTATCATTGTTGTTGTTTTCTTGTCTCCTTGATAAGCTTCCCTGCTCACGAATTTCGTTGCTGTTTCTGCGGCATAAGAATATCTCCAGTTTTGCAGTAGCGGTATATCTTTTTCCAGCTAGTACAAGTGAAGCAATATTATCTGGAATGCAATATGGCTTTAAATGGCAGTTGTAGCTGAACTTGGTTGTCATATTCACAAGGCACACGAAATTATCCACAGATTGCATTGTAGTGTCCATCTCCTCACCTCTCACACTCGAATAATATGCATAGTCTTTCAGCAAGACTATTTTGCTCTGCATCAATCGATCCAATGCGTATCAATCCAATCCGGCACAAATCGTCAAAGTATTATTCATTTTGACTACAATCTTTGGAAATATCTCAATGTCTGAAGCAGGGTAGAACATGACATGGTTGCTTCTCATGGACTGCCAGGCGTGCCAGAATCCCATAAGATAATGATTTGCACTCTTATTAAGATCCCTAATGCAGTAGTCGAGACTTCGAGCGGTAAAGGTCCTGCGCGTCTGGCTGTTTCTATCTATATACGAAGTTCACTCTTACGTTAATCAAAGCTGTATTCTTCACAAGTATCAGAGTACGAATGGAACACGAGGTCCCATGAAACTAGTCATGCATGTTAGCGTACACACACACGCTTGCGCGTTGGCATGTATCTACTAGCTACCACTGCATCTCCCCCAAAGCGTGTGGAGAGCATATTAAATTTCAACAAAACAAATCACTTCCTACAACATGCAGAAAGGGCGAACTTAGCCTAACTAATACAGTGGGGGTAGACTGCCCCATGTATTCAACAGGTCCGGGGATTATTCTGCCCCTTGAATGGATCCTGTCTCCTAAGAAACAGTTAAGTTAGCATTCTTCAATGAGTCTCTGAGGTCGTCTGCGAAGTCTCGAAGATCTGCGCGGGTTTGCATCAGGAACGTTAGTTGAAGATTGAGGTTGTTGAAGAGGTTTCGGTAGAGTCACCCGAAGAGGTGTTTCGGTGTCTTCAATCGGATCTAATGAGTTATCGATGTCATCTGGCAAGTGGTCTTCAGAGTTTCCAGGTGAATGATAATTTCGAAGGTGTCTTCTATTGCGTCTCATTTTTCCTTGGTCGGTTTCTACGACGATTGATCTTGGAGCGTCATGCATTTCTTTCACTGTTGCTCGCTTTCGGCAGTCGGGAATGTATACATTATCGCCAACTTCAAAGCTGTCGCTTTCGACCACGCGATGTCGTTTGTTGTAGTCTTTGGACATCTTCTTCCTATATTCTCTCTCCTTCCTTTGAAGAGTAGATTTGTCGATCGTCTCAGGAAGCAAACGATCTGGGTGGCACGGAACAAGTGTTTTTAGGCGGCGTCCCATGCTCAGCTGCGCTGGAGAAAATCCATTATGCAGCGGAGTATTTCGGTAATTCATCAGAGCGAGGAGGAAGTCGTCGCTCTTTGCCATCAGCCCCTGAAGGGAGGATACCGTTTTTTCAGCTAACCCGTTACTTTGAGGAAATCGAGGCGACGAGGTAATGTGGCTGAAGTTCCAGGCTTTACAGAATTGCTGGAACTCTTTCGAAACGTACAGCGGAGCGTTGTCGGTCATCAGCACATCACAAATACCTCTACGGCTGAAAACTTTCTTGAATTCTGTTATAGTCTGTGCAGAATTGATGTTGTGGTTAACACGGGAGACTTCAATATCCCTTGAATAGTAATCCACAACAAGCATATAGTAATTGTTTCCAAATTTGAAAAAGTCAGATGCCATGCGAGACCATGGTCTTTCCGGAAAGTCAGTCGAGATCATTGGTTCTACGCGATCACGTCGTTGTTCTAAGCAGCGATCGCAGTTTCTCACGATTCTCTCAATGTCAGTTGAGGATCCGGGCCACCAACAAGTTTGCGAGGCAAGCTGTCTCGTTTTGGTCACGCCTAAGTGACCGTCATGAAGGTGCGTCAATGCATCTTCTCTCAAAGTTTGGGGAATTACGAGTCTATCTCCCTTGAGTAATACGTCATCGTGTACTGTCAGTACACCGCGTTCGTTCCAGTATGGGCGTACTGGACCATACAATGTCTTTTTCGTTTTGGGCCAACCATTGCGGATGTAGCCCATAACAGTTGACAAGGTCGCGTCTTTTCGAGTCTCGTCTCGAATTTGATCTAGTCTGTCATTGGTCGGAGCCAAGTCTGTGAACAGTCTATTGATGTGATATTCAGTCTGTTCGCGCAGGTCGTCAGCATCAGCGAAGTCTGGCAGCGGACTACGACTAAGAGCATCTGCGGAATACATTAGTTTCCCAGGAGTATGACTGATTTTGAAGTCATATTTCATTAGTCGCATACGGAATCTTTGGATCCGAAGCGGAAGCTCGTCCAATGATTTTGTGGAGAGGAGCGGAACCAGAGGCTTATGGTCAGTTTCTACTCGAAACCCTTTCATACCTAGTAACAGATCTCTCCAACGTTCAATAGCCCATGTAGTTGCCAATGCCTCCTTTTCGATTTGAGCATAGCGTCGTTCTGTGTCATTCATTGACCTACTGGCATATGCAACGGGTCGAAAAATATCATCATCTTGCTTTTGCATTAACACGGCTCCTAAGCCATAGCTGCTTGCGTCTGCGGAAACTAAGGTTTCTCTATTCGGGTCATACAAGGCCAGGATTACCGTAGAGGTGAGATCAGTTTTCACTTTTTCAAACGCCTCTTTCTGTTTGGGTCCCCAGAGCCATGCATTTTTCTTAGACAGCAGTTCTCTCAAAGGTTGAGTAGTTTCAGCCAAATGGGGAGTGAATTTCATTAACTGATTTGCCATGCCGAGGAATCTTCTCAGTTGGGCTATATCTTGGGGAGGTGGAAAACCGGTGATGGCCGTGACCTTTTTCTGGTCTTTAGTGATACCATCTTGGCTAACGACTTGGCCCAAGTAATCAATCTTAGTTGCATGAAATACACATTTATTAGCATTCAGGGTCACGCCTGATGCTTTCAGCTTGTCAAGGACTGTTGTCAGAGTCTGATTGTAAGTTTCCGGCTGACATGATATGACGATGTCATCGACGTGACATGTCACATGTGGGATTCCAGCTAGTACTTTTCCCATACATTTTTGAAATATTTCTGGCGCAGAACTAATGCCATATGGGAGTCTCTTGTACATAAAACGACCAATGGGAGTAATAAAGGTTGTCAACTTACGGCATTCTGGAGTCAGTTCGATTTGGTGGAATCCACAATTTGCATCCAACTTAGCGAATAGAGATCCTTTCGATATCTGGCCCAAAGAATTTTCGACAGTGGGCATGGGATATAGTTCTCTTTTAACTGCTTCGTTGAGCTTTGATAAATCCACACAAAGTCGTATGTTTCCATCTTTCTTGGCTGCAACCACTATGGGAGCACACCAATCCGTCGGTTCGTCGACCGGTTCTATAATTCCCAAGTCTTTCAGCTTTGCAATCTCTTCAGTCAATTTGCCTATTAACGGTATTGCAACTCTTCTCGGCGTATTCAGGCAAAATGGTTTGGCATCTTTCTTCAGTTTGATAGTGTATTGGTAATCTTTGAGTCGACCAACACCTGTGAATAGATCTGGATATGCCAACATAACGTCATCCTTGTCACGCAATGATATTGTATTACAGTCAGCTTTTGCCGTTGCGTTCAGATGTTCGATCCGAACCTTGCTTGTATTGATAACTCCAAGTTTGTAAACCCCCGGGCATCCAAGAAGTAAATTTGTAGCGTCGCGTACAATGTAGACTTTCTCAGAAAAGGTTTTCTCTTGTGCGGAAATTGTCATTTCCACCACCCCTAGAGTTGTCATGTCACGCCCATCAGCGCTACGAAGTATTGTTCTAGTAGGCTGTAAGGTGCCATACTCTTCTTTGTACATGCGTTCCGGCATCACTGAGACTTCTGCTCCAGTGTCTAGCATCCATGAGAACGTTTCACGTCCGACTCGCATGTCTTTCATGAATCTGAAGTTGTCAACATCTGGAACTGAATTTACAGCACCACAGAAGACTACGTCTGCGTTGTTCTCACGGGAGATTTGTACGGATTGTACTGAGTGAACGGAATCCGGGTCAGCTTCAACAGCACGAACTGATTTCGTGAAGCATTGAGTCGGATAGTGTCCAACTTTCTTGCATTTCGGGCACTTGCTTTTAGCTGCTGGGCAGTACTTCTTCCCAAACTGATGCTTTTCGCCACACCATTTGCATTTATAAAGCTTCTTCGGTGCGTCATGAGCTTGAGGTTTGGGATTCCGTTTTGATACTGCACCAACTGTTAACAAACTCGCTTGCTGGTCAGCGTCCGCCAGTCTGTCTTCTCTCTCCGTCATTATATCAATGACCATTTGCAACGAGAGTTCGTCATGCTTCACGGCATACGTTCTGTCAAGTATGACGGAATCGTTGGTCGATGCTAAGAGTTTGTCTCTAATTAAGTTTTCCCGTTCATCGTCGCGATAATCGCATTCGCATGCCATTTTGGTCACTTCTTCGACCCAAGAGACAAGTGGCTGGTTTTTCCCTCGATGTAGGCGAGTGATGAAGCGTACTCTATTCCTGACTCTATCGTCACGCTTACGAAGTTGGAAGTGTTCGTCGAACTTCCGCATTATTACATCATAGTGCTCGTCATCCTCAGCTTCTCTAGCTTCAACGCCATCTGCTTCAGCGACGGCAGGCGCGAAGGTGAATCTGTCATATATTGCAAGAGCCTTACTGCCGATGTTGGAAAGTAAAATGTTGCCTTTAACGCGTCCTGGTTTCTCGAAAGATTCGGTGCCCTTGAGGTGAAATTCAAATTCCCTCCTCCATCGGCGCCATTCTTCGAAGTGGTTTGCTCCGGCCGTGAGCGTTAACGGACCAGGCGCTGTACATTTCGCCATTTTACTTAGATCTCAGCGGATTCTTGCTCGATAATAGAATGCTAGCCAGCGCTGCCACCATGCAGTAGTCGAGACTTCGAGCGGTAAAGGTCCTGCGCGTCTGGCTGTTTCTATCTATATACGAAGTTCACTCTTACGTTAATCAAAGCTGTATTCTTCACAAGTATCAGAGTACGAATGGAACACGAGGTCCCATGAAACTAGTCATGCATGTTAGCGTACACACACACGCTTGCGCGTTGGCATGTATCTACTAGCTACCACTGCACCTAAATTCTTTTCAATTTCCTCGCGGTTGTGGGTTGCTTTGCGGCTGCTTCAATACACGAAAATCTATTCTTGAAAGTTAGAATGGACTATAATTTATAAAAAATGTTAACGGTCCTGTAAAAAATTTATGCATTAGACATTTACAGAATGGGAATTTGTTATGTCACAGTTTTGCCAGTCAACTACAATTGAAATCAAGTTAAATATTCAATCCGTCAAGTATTTTCCGTACTACCGCATATGCAATATATATATGAGCAATGTGCATATTAAAGAGAGATTTTGCATTGGAGGATTGTGGAGTTACATTGCTGGAAAAATAAACTGGGTATTTGAGGCGGCAGCACATACAAATGCAAGTTCATGCTCATGCTCAGGTCATAAAGCGTGATGCAAATAGCGAACATTTATGAAGGTTATTCATAAAATACCATACCACTATACAATGACGAAGGTTACAAAATCATTTCCTAACCTTTAAATGAATAAGACGCCATTGAATGTTGCTCGCTAATGCATAAATCATCTATTTTGTGCAATCCTTCCAGCTATCAATCTTAACGAGTACTCCTTGTTAATTTTCAAGGTTTACAGGCAATTCATGGGGAACACTTCACAACGTGTAGTTTATATCAAAGAAGTGCCAAAACGTTTACCAGGTATATTTTGAATAAATGGGCATTGGTAGACGCTTTCGGACATCCTGGTGTGAAAGATTCAACTATTGAGAGGAGTACGACATATCACGCCAGGTCGATGTGAACAATACCAACTATGGAGTGATTGTCCTCAATGTCATTCTAGTGCATTGTTTTACCGATGGAATATTGTTTGGAACAATGCCGATTCTTATCATTGATTACGATAATTGTGTGAGCAACTAAGTTGTTTTATATAGTATATATCGTAATATTGTGGTGCCGAATTCACCAAGGGCCGAGTTCACTGGCAACCAAAATGCTAACATATATAACTTTTTACCGGGTCAGGCCGTTGAATCCGGTTGCCAGTGAACTCGGCCCTTGGTGAATTCGGCCCCACAATATTACAATATATACTATATAAAACAACTTAGTTGCTCACACAATTATCGTAATCAAACCTTCTCTTTTAAAAAATCAGGTGACATAGATGCTGCCAGAATATTTTAAAATCCTCTTTTAACAATCCTTCTAGGTTCTGCACATCTATATTGACGTTCACCCACAGTATCTATTAATTTTTTTGGCTGTGTCGTGCATGCATGGTTGCAACCGGTGCTAAAATGCCTCACAGCTAGTCGGTACTTTGATAAATGTGCAATGTTAAAAGTTATATTACATCCTAGTATGCAGCACTGCCTCACTATGCTCAAGAATCCAACAAAAACTAAACCAATTGGGGAAAATCAGTGAATTAGTACGCCAGAAAGGTCGATTGCAGCACTCCCCCACAGTCGACATACGCAATCCCGTACCTCTACTCAAGCATATCCCGCGACGGACTGATTTCGCCGTGAATCAAACTTATAGCGTTAAGGGGCGTGGCAGTTTCCAATCATTGTATATATATCATTGGTTGGGAACCACCCCAGCAAACACTCGATTTCCAGTTGACTTCCTGTGGAATAGCCGCAGGGCGCCCAGCGTTACTTCCCTGGAGTGGATTTTTCGACTACTAGAAGCGTCCTAAACACTTCGTGAGTTGGTCTACTATGGACGTGAAGTGACTCCATATGGACTCATTGGATCTGCTGTGAACGTGACGTGACTCCCTATGGATGCGTCAGACCTACCGTGGACGTGACTTGACTCCCTCTGGATATGTCATTTACCACCTGTTCTATTCCTCAGGATTACCATTTCAGGACTCCCCTCCACACCTGGTGCAATTACATGGAATTCAACATCATATAAACTAACGAACTGTTTATATTGGGTTACTGAAAAACGACAATTGCAAAATACAAGTACAACATTAACTAATGAACTATTAGTTGTTAACAAAGTTCAGGTTTACGTGAAAAATCGATCAGGAAATCACTACGAATAAATGTGTCAGTGGGATTTTGTATATAACAGCAAGTTCTAAGTCAATTTTAAAATACCATTACAAACATTTCAATTGAAGTGCATCATGAAATTAGAAATAAACGGGTCACATGACTTTGATAAAGTACAAATGCTAATACAACTAAAACAGGGAAAAGCATGGAGCAATCATAAGTAATAATTTACATTGCATATTATAAAACGATGGATCATTTGCACCGCATCATGTTAAGAGCGCGAGCGCGTATTCGCAATAAACTTGGTTGCAACAACAGTTTTCTTCTTGGTCTTTGTTTTGCCTGAAACATATACAACAATGTCAGCAAATCATTTGTAGAGCCACTCTGCTGACATAGCACATGAGATTTCTATTTCCTCATGCATTAATTGTGATATGTCTTGTGATCCGCTACTTCTACTTGTGCTGAGTGATAATTTATGACGATACTACCATGTCTACTCGAGTGCGGGGAGCTTCTGACGTTGTGATACGGAGTATGCAACCCGTCAATCAAATTAAATTGTGGAAACACCTCAAGTACATACTTCAGTACTTTCCAGAACTTCTACTTTACCTAAAATAGTTTTGATAAGCCGTGTATATCGCTGCTTTGAGTGCTTGAACCCGAGTAGAAATACATTGCGTTACTCTTACTTGTACTAGAATACTGACGCTACAAATATTTCTAATTGAGTGCTGAAAATGATGACTTTCCTTATCTCTGTTTAAAAGCATACAACTACGACATTCCTCAAGTCTCCATATTTTGACCGTGTCGACACTTGGAAGTAGTTTGATGTCTTGTACATCGCTATTTATACTATTTAGTACGGTACTAACGATGAATACTTTCGCGGCTTGCCACGAATCTGAATAGAGTAACGATAAGTCGAAACAGATGATCTTTTCGGGTACATAAATTGTACTCAACAAGAATTAGAATTCCGATTCTATGTACCACTGCGAGGCCTAAAACATCGATTGGTCATATCGCAGAACACGGCACATGTAGGACGTAGCTACGCACGATCGTGTGAATGACAAATGTATTGTCTCAAAGTACAATAAAATAGGAATTATCTTAAATCTAAAAAACATTCTTTGAGATATGATGTAGAGCCGGTATTCATTTTCTTTGAAGTCGTATACGATATCGATATTTCAACTTTTCCTTGTTCATAATGTTGTCACATCATAGAGAGCAGTGGCTTCAAATTCAAATGTGGTCGCAGGTCAATTTCAGGATTTTTGACGGCGCAGCAAGATAGGGATATTCAATGTATAATTTCCATGTAGGCCTTATTTGACGGGAGCTTGCTGACAGGCATTCCACAAACATTTCGAGAATGTAATTTACTATTGTATTATTCACGTTTGACACGAAAAAAATCACAGTTTTGAATATTTCAATAAAATTATTTTTGTGCTGGGCATAATTTGTTAAAATAATGAGTTATAGAGATAATGCAATAGGATGCATCATGACATCGTCAAACTCGGGGTTCTAATATTGCAGTTGGTGGACCTTTGACGTGTCACAGTTTTATGTCGAGTATTTTAAAATCTACTGAAATTTGATCTGGTATCAGAGCATTTGAGCGGTGTAGCCTAAGCCGGGTTTTGATATAGTCGTGATAAGTAGGCTGTTGCTACTGTCATTACCAAAGTCAAATTAATTCAGAATTAGCTGTTGCCTTCGATTATTATTGGAACATATCAATAACAACTTTAGCCACAGTAATAGCATTGTTCCTTAGCCTCAGCGATCGCACCCTTCATGCTACCGATAAGATTTCTAGCAGCCCACAATTTATTTTCAACACAATTTCGGATGGTACCCATATTAAAATCAGATAGTCAATTCACATGAAACAATTGCGCATAGCACGAGAACAACAGCATATAGGTCTAATCACACGATGCATATCGTACCCTCTGATGTGGTGCTTCGTACCACGAAAGGGTCTACGGGCCCTGGTTAAGAACCCCTGGGATAGAATAGAGCACAAAATCTTATTATAGAACTTTTTACTTCATTTTGAAGTGAATTTTACAAGCCTGGTAAATGGCTAATTGTACAGCAGTAGAAATTCAAGGCGTTGCAACTATTTCAACTACAGTGCAAACAATAATTACTTCGACCACCAACTATGATAAAACGCTAAGAAGGCCTACGCAACACCTCAACCAAATCTACTTTTTAAAATTTATTATTTGTATACTTTCCAGAACTGCATTATCTACTTCCATTTCGAGTAGATCTAACGCAACTTCAAAGTTGTTACCTCTAGGTGTGTATGAATCCATAACATTACATCTACTTCAGTTCAAAAGATGATTACTTTCACAGCCTCTGGTTTCCATGAAGTGTATTCAATGTTTTATACCTTCTGACTTTTTCCTGAGGATTACGCAGCAACGATTTTACAGCAACGCTTGTTCCATGTGGCAGTAGTTCTTGCGAACGTTTTCGGTTCCAGTCATCAAGACATTCTTTATACAGTGTTCTTGACGTTGTTGAACACTATCAATTGAAGACATTGCCGATCTAAATAATCAAAATTATTATAATGTTTGTAGTGAAGCCATTTGTCAAGAAGCCAAGCCAGGAATCTAGAATATCCTGTAAAAAAAAAAAGACATTGAAGTTCAAGCTGGACCATTCCCACATTCTACTCACTGAAATGACTAATCAGTAGGGCTGAGCACATTGGTATGGTTACTCAAATCTCGAACGAGCATCAATTCTTATGATTCGAGCCAAGTATGTGACTATTTTCAAGACAGCCTACTGAAATTACACGCTCTATGCCACTATAAGAATGCAGTTTATAATAAAATTATAGTTCCACCCTGCACGTTTTAGCAGCCTGATTTCGAACCACCGTCAATAGTATATTTCCGCATCATCGATGGCATTTTTTTCAGGGTTTAATTGCTAATTAATGAACAATCATAAATCATCATATCTAGTTCTTAACTTCAACTTACATAATTCAACATCTTGATCCATGAACAATGCACCACTGCGGTGCCTTCCTCTGAAGTTTAGAACTATACATAACATTGCCTGTTCAATATCTAGTCTCCTGGTAGAAATGAAGTAACTTTGTATACACAAACACAGATATGTCCCATCCATATATAGTAAGAATCCATTGATAATAAGGTTGTGTTTTCTTATCGACGGCAAGATGACCATGAGCAATCAGCCTTCCTTAGGGCCCATCCATAGCCTACTTTTTCAATACTGCTGCAACCTGCAATGTAGGCAATGTTTCCGTGTATATATACTAATATCGAAAGTTATAATCAAGCAATAAAAGTATGCACGGAGGTCGTGCCAACATTGCGGTAACATTGCCAACAACCCGTCTGCACCAGGCCATGAACATGTTAAGTTTATAGAGTTTATAATTGGTTTAGTGTTGGAGTATCCTTTGATTAGAGCGAGGTTAAAGATGGGCTAACAAACTAATATAATGTTGTTCCTAAAATACCAAAAATATAAACCAATATTGCCATAAATTCTTACATGTTCACTGAAAGCCTTGAGCAATTACTTTACTAACGCTATTATAGATGGTTATATACTGTTGTGGACACAAAAATACGAAAATGGATGGTAATGTGATGCTACAATTTTCATGCATCGAAAAATTCAGCAATCTCACATTCCATAAAGGAACATTCCACATTTCTGTTAGCCTACATAACATTTCAAAATTCAGCATATACCGATATGTTATAAAATACCGGTACATTACTTTATGCGGCATCTGGTTTGCTGATTGGGTCCTGCAGTCCTAGGAAATCCTTGTAAAACTTTTCACAGGATGCACATGAAATGTCAAGTTATTGCTTGTGAGACATTATGCAACAGAGCACAATAAATCATACTTCTATGATCAATACATTATAGCCTATCATATAGTATCAAATGTACTACAAGAATTATCGGCTTGCATGAGTTACCGATTAGCAGCGGGTCGATCAATTTCGTCTGTAGGTGATATTACAGCCGTGTCACTATAATCATATGGTCGAATTCATTATATCGGATCAGCAGTTCATGATGGTCGAGACTGTTGCTGTTTATTAAATATAGCACTCAAATACCAAGCTTCCTGCCCTTCCGGTACTCATGATAGAGACATCTCACAATCCACGCTGTTAACGTTTCCCATTATGAACTAAACCATTACTGTGATAAATTCGTCCCTCCGCCATTGCTACATGCGCTGATCAAATTGAACTACAACGCGCATGCGCGATGCTCGCCAAATAGAAGAAGGCAGGCTTCTGGTTTTATGGTTGGATGAATTTCAAGCAACAGGCGTGTTCGACTCCATTATCGAAATAGCCGAGAGCGTTGTTCCGTGACTGCGTTGTTCCGTGATTGGAATAGTCATGACAATCCCATCATGACGATTGTCAAGTTCTGATGTCGGAAGATTTCACATGCATTACGAGTATTTGCCCCTGATGTGGGCATTTTCGACCCAGTAATGTCACAATAAAATAAGCTACTGTGTCTCTGTATCGCACATTATATCGAGCCTCTTTAGCACTGTGCGACCGCAATGATCGATAGCCGGGCATGTGAAGTTCCACGCGATGGGAAAGTCATCACCATATCACCATTCACGGCTTGACTCCACTAGATTTCACTTATATCATGAGTGCATTCAACACAACTTATTTAGCATTGACTGCAGAATAATGCACATTTGAGTTCATAGAAACGATTTCCCAGTATAAGGACATCCAAATCAACTCCGGTGTAGGTGGCATCCAGGCATCACACTATTATGACATCCACTGGAATGGTCATTGGTGACTGGCATAGGAGAACTCCAAAAGTTACTTCCTCTGGGGGTCACTTGGAGTTACATAATCGGACGTCAGTTTGTGACTTACTGAGCAAGTCCTCAGTCACTGAAAGTGGGACGTGGGACGATTGGGCACAAATGTGGACGTACCTGTAAGTCCGTGGGAGATCGGGTGTTTGCTGGGACTGCTCTAGCTAGACGAAGTTATAGAGAAGAGGCATGCACATTGCACATTGCTATGCATACTCATTGAAAAGTAAAGCAAAGAATATAAGAGAGAGAGAGAGAGAGAGAGAGAATTTATTCGGTCCATGAACATCGATAATACACAGATATATACAAAGCAAAGTAGGCCTATATATGCTTCATCATCATCATTGGTTTATTAGCAATTTTATCAGTTCAACATACCACAAAAATGCGATACAATGAAAAGAAAGGAAGATGTCGAAGCGACAAGGAGTAGTCTATGGAATCTGACACCCACCTTGGCCTAGGCGATGTAAAGAGGAGGCATGCACACTGAATGAAAGTAAAGAAGATAGTATAGAAGAAGAATGCGACAAGAAATAGGGCGGCATGTCATGGGAAGCGAGATCGATAGGTCAGTCGTGGTCCGGTAATCTTGAGGATGGACTGTATTTCTTTAGTAGTAATTGCTTGTATTTCGACTTGAATGTGGACATGCTCGTCGACTGCCGGATGGCCGGCGGGATACTGTTCCACACATCAGGTCCGGCATATTTGATGGAGCGATGATCTTTTCGGTCGATCATATGATATTTGGACGACGTGGATGCGCGTGTGTTGTACTTGTGCGCTTTTGATTCAGAGGTAAAGAAGTCATTGAAATATTCAGGGCAACGACCGCAGTGAAACTGATACATAAACTTGGCGATTTCTAGTTTCCGCATATCTTCTATGTTTAGGACGCCGAATCTCTTCAGCAGCGACTTATTGGATGGGCAGCCAGGCCCCTTTGGGGCCCTAGCTATGATTCGGAGCACTTTATGCTGTAGTTTCTGCAGTGGCTTGAGTGCAGTTTTACTGGCAGCCCCCCAACAGAGGATGCCATAATGTAACTTCGATTGGATTAGGGATTTAAAGAGTATCAGAAGAACCCATGCTGGCATGAAGCGCCCAAGGCTGTAGAACAGACCGCACTTCGGTGATAATTTAGTTTCTAGGGACTGAATATGACTCTTCCAGGACATGTTCGAGTCCAGTAAAACTCCGAGATATTTGGCATTATCTGTGTTGGAAACGGGCTGACCAGCGATATTAACGGTTAGGTTATTTTTTGAATTAACTGTCAGCAATTGCGATTTCGAGGCGTTTATGCAAAGGTTGTTCTGGGCCGTCCACTCATGGACTTTGGGCATTTGGTCACCAGTCAGGGCATCCAGAACCAGGCTGTAACGAAGGGATCAGGAGATCTCTCACTGTAGTAGCCATGCATGAGTTTACCTATTTCATATAAGTGGACATCTTCAACTTTTAAGATGTGCAAGGGGTTAGGCTACCCCAGAAATTGAAAAAAATCAAAAACATTTTTTATTGTTGATATTTGTTGTATTAGATGTCATCTTTCATATTCCCAAGTATCATAATGATTGAATTCACTAAAGTGTCACAAATTGATTTTTTCATGAGACTATGTAGTAAATCTCCCCCCATAATTGTGAACTCGGCTACAATCACCGCGAATATCCGAGCCATTATTACCTACGCACCAGAGATGAGCGGATTTGAAATTTCTATGTCCTAATCCAATCCAAATCCGAACCTTCAAATCCAAATCCAAATCCTAATCCATAACTTTTTCATGTTCAAGCAAGCCCCGAACTACTGCCATCTCCGGCTAAGCAAATTTGCGTTGTCACCATGTTACAGTTGCATTGTGGGGAATAGGCTGGACGACTTAGTACAGGCGCTTATGGAAAAACGTCCAGTTTTAAAATATATTTGATTCGTATTGGGTTTGTAGTATTTTATACGAATGGAGCTTTGAATGAATAATCATCGTAACATTCAGGATTTGTTTCAGCCCAATATCTCGTGTTTATATCTGTGTTATCTGGGTATTTCGACATGTCGAAGACATCTCGTTTTGGTGGTAGTGTTTGTTGCGCCTATGGCCTATGGGTGCAGTAAAAGGCAGAAAAAGATATTCACGGAGTCATATATGAGAAGTAATAGCGATGAAGAGTCTTTGGTAAAGCGTCGGCATCCAAGAACATTCCACCGGTGAGTGAATGGCAGAATATGCAGGGCAGCAAGACTATCTTTGAAGAATCAGTTTCTATTTTTAATATCTCCTGACCATCACAGTCAATCAATGTCCAGATAAGCCACAGCATTAATGAATAGGCCATGTTAAAGTTTCATTATACCAGAACATTTTGTCACAAGTATATGGATGTTGGTATGATCAGAGCAGACTATATCAGCAGTCTCAGCACCATGTCAGTTCATCAGTATACCTGTAATAGTATGACCAGCCAGGTCACTGTTTGTATTCTGTATGGGCAGTTCAGCCAATAACTAGCTTAGTACTCAATCCTTGCTTAAAATTGTCGTGAAGGTTGGAGGTAGGACTAGAAGGAAAGGTATAATTGAGGGCCACACGGTTTTGTCCAGCATAGTTGAGTAATAATTCTATATTTCTGGTGCCAGATGCTCACACTGAAGTTCAAATTGCTAATTCCGTGGTCGAGTTCATTATAGCTTTGTGCGTGCGAGACGTTCGATTTGTCTCGTAAGATGTTTTTTTTAGGTTTACCTTTGGCTTTAGATTTAAAAGGTTACCTAATAGTTTATCCTTCTGGGGTAGAAAGTAACAGATATATCTAAATCAAACAAGATAATTTCACATATGTTCCTGCTACTTTTATCATCGTTCATAACAAAGAATGGTCAATTTGGTGTGCTTTGTATCATAGAATTACTTGTGAACTGATACAATGTTCTCTACAACACAGCTTTCCTACCAATGATTCCCTGAAAGAAAGATGGATAGAATGTATTAGAAGAAAAGACTGGGAGCCAGCAAGATCGTCGGTCATCTGCTCTGATCATTTTTCAGAAAGTCATATTTACCGTGTTGGCGGGAGAATTCGTTTAAGGACGAATGCGGTGCCGACAAGATTTCTGAATTTTCCAAAATATATGAGGCCACAAAGGTACGGTAGACACTAGACAGTGACTATATATTTATGGAGTTTGAGTTCCAATTACTATACCTTGATTTTAGCCCTAGTTAACATAAAATTCACAAATTTCAGGCTTCGAACAACCGACGAGTGAGACCTTCTGCAGTTCCAGATAAGAAACGGCATTATGAAGCACAAACCGCTGAACCTGAAGTAGTTCTTCACGACCACAGCTACTGTGCGCACACGTCTCCTCGAAAAGTCGTTCAACAGCAACGCCGTAGGGTGGCAGAAATTAAAAAGAGGTTGGTTGCAGCCAGAATGAGAACATACCGTCTGCAAAAAAAAGTGAAAACTCTGGATGAGGTCATTGCATCTCTTAAGAAGAACAATTTGATAAGCGATTCGTGTGTAGAGGCAATGTCACAAAAATTCAGTGGTCTACCAAGTGAGCTCTTGCAACGTATGAAGCTACAAGCTGGTGGAAGAGGAGTCAGATACTCTAAGGAATTGCAATCATTTGCAATGACACTTCAGTATTATTCCACTAAGGCATACAATTTTGTGCGTCAGAATTTTCAACTTGCTCTTCCCCATCCAAGTGTGATAAGACGCTGGTATGGAAAACTTCCCGCTGAGTCTGGCTTTACTAGTATTGCCTTTTCTGCTATCAGAGGAAAAGTAGAGGCATCAGCAAATCCTGTAATATGCTCCATAATGATGGATGAAATGTCGATCCGCAAACAGGTTTTTTGGGATGGCTTCCATTAAAATATATTCTCTACTAGCACAGATTGGGCATTAATGTTATTTCATTAAGCTGGTTGTGTTACGGCGATTGACACCTTTGCCATATGTTCAATAATGAGGCTCAAGGTGATTCATTTGTTGAATTACCTTCACCCTTCCGTTGAAAAAGAAAATTCGTTACCGCTTTCCGATGTTGTCGTTGAGAAGATGGATAACAATTTTGTTACATCTGTCATCCTTTTTATCATTAGGCTGCATTCAGTGTCCAATACCTTTAGCGGTAAACTGTGAATATATAATTTATATGATATGTGCTTTTGTACACAGATGTAACTATCGCTTTATTCCATACTTGCTCCTGGCTGTTATCTTTTCCATTCAAAGGTTCTGGAATCGACCATCGTTAAGCTGTAAAGCCAACCCTGCGTCGCCAGAGAGAATATTTACATACCCAACTCTTACTTCAAACCCACGGAAGACACCGGCTAACCCACTGAATGCGGTGAGGCCACTTTCTTCGTATGCCGTAGAATTTTCATTATTTTAATTCTGTACTAACCGTTTTTGGTATCTTTACAGATAATAAGAAAACAAAGAAGGGAGCAAGGATGAGCAAGTCTAGCCAACACATACTTCAAACCCGTAGAAGACACCGGCTAACACACTTTCTTTACTATTTTATACGCATTTTGGTATAAAGACGTTGTCGTGACATCAAGGTATGTCGATCAATGTGTCTTCAAGTGAACAATTTCTCATATGTTAGTTCATTTATCTTGAACAGTGCCTCAAAACGACGTCGTCGTCGTAGGCCCCGCAGTGGGGTGGCCTTCAATGTGACTGTGCCTGTGAGAAGAAATTCCATTAAATTGGAACTAAGATCAGAATCGGTTCGTTTATTATACCTCGTTCGCAGATATTAAGCCCTAACTTATCCCACATTTGACTTTCAGATCACCGTTGATTACGCCGAAGGCGACGTAAAGTCGATCACAATTAATTAATTTATTTCTGTTTTTATTTTTTTATGTTGTTATTTCAATAGAAAAATTCGTTTCTCATAACCGAAGCTGGTGTTTATGAAAACGAAAGTTCAGCATTTTTGTACGAGACAGTACAGCGCGTTATTGCGTGTGACCACAGAAATGGTTGATCTAAAGCCAGGTTCGAGTGCTTCATCTAGTAGGGTAGGCAAGTATCGTGGGCAGAAAAACTGAGTTGAAATGTTCACATCTCCAGTTAGTTTTGAATCTAATCTAATTTCTGGTTTCATGAAAGTGCAAAACGAGCCAAGCTTCATGTACACACGTATATGGGTAGCTGTAGGTGTAATTATGATCAAATACATGTACGCCATTTAGATTGTATCTTGTGCCGTATTGATTCGATAAAATTAATATTTATTATGAACTCCCACAGTGCACAGATTGCTGTAACCAACATAGCCTCAATTTCACTGTGAATTGGGCAATTCTAGCTACATCTGAATAAGGACCCATGCATTTCTTGTTTCTCTCATTCAATGAACTCATTCAGTCACTTCTACAGAAATCACTACCCCATCGCTACACATAGCAGACATATCTTTACTTTCTCTTTTTTGGATTTATTTAAATACGCTGAACCAATAAATACGTAGAATAACCACAATGGCATTCAATTGATTTCAGCAGTGCCTTTTGATATGTCCCATGATGCTGAATTTTCTCCATCAGCAATATTCACAGCCACCACGTAGCTGGCAGTTACAGCATTCACATCAGCTCCATTGCAGTATGAAGATTTTGAATCCAGGATAGGTAATTCTCAGGCACGCTCCGATAATAACTTCAAGCTGGCAATCGTAGATGCTTTTACTTCCTACAGATACATATACCGGTATCTGAAAGATAACCGAACTGGCATTATACATCTTTTGACAGCTTGGTTATTTCTGTACACGTAAAATATGCTGGATACAACGAGTGAAGCAATCTACATCAGGAATATAACCACAGAAAAATACATACGATGACACATAGACAACCTTATTTTACCACGAACAATCGAAACCACTTATATCTTCGACATGTCGAAATACACAGATAACACAGATACAAACACGAGATATTGGGCTGAAACAAATCCTGAATGTTACGATGATTATTCATTCAAAGCTCCATTCGTATAAAATACTACAAACCCAATACGAATCAAATATATTTTAAAACTGGACGTTTTTCCATAAGCTCCTGTACTAAATCGTCCAGCCTATTCCCCACAATGCAACTGTTTCTAGTGACAACGTAAATATCGCGAGTAGCGCACTCCAGTGTTTATATAGCTCAGTGTGTTCAAGTCCATGTCCAATCCTAATCCGATTCCAACTGTAAATTCAGAAAAAATACTAATTTATTCAATGATGGGATTCGAAAATTTTCTTTCACGGCCAACGATTCCCTTGATTCAAGATAACCATAAGTACATTTATAACTGATCTGAATAAAGTTTGTCGCAATTCGCCTCACGACATTTCAACCTCCCAGAAAATAGGTAAATCCCATCCAAATCCTAATCCGTTCTGAAATATATCTATGGTGTAATTAACGATGCGTTACAACAGATCAAAACAAACGGTATGCCGGTCTCGGCACTTTGCAGCTGATGGTTCGTAGGTTCTCAGTGACTGGGTTTGGTGACTGTTTTTTGTCAATCAAAGCTGATATTGATCACTGCTAGAGGCTGGATTGGAGTGTCACATCTGTCACAGTGTCATTTGATGTGTCATGGCATTTGTCAAGACATGCAATTGACCATGGAATCGGATTTTGTTCGAGCCATCCACCGTTTTATGGTCGACTATTGAGCGACTATAGCAAAACGTGGGAAATGGGAAGTCAAAGAATGGAAATCTACTCATTTAGAACTGTGAACGAATGGACAGGGCTGTCAAAAGCAGAAAACATGGCAATACAGGAGGAAAATACAGCATCATGACACTTTTTAGACCATTAACTGTGTGAAATTTTGGATTTTCAGAGTGATAATGTGACTTTTACATGTTACGAAATTAAAGTGGCTTTTTCTCGAAATTTTCTATTTTTCATACCTTGAAAGTCATGAATCATTTTTGAGGCAGAAAAAATCTTCCAATCAACGTGAAAATTTGCAAGTATACGTTTCTTGGGATGCTTCTCCGGATGAAACTGTTTATTTTATTTTATAAGTGAATGGTCCCTCCCTTTCGGTTCAACTAACTCAAAAATTTGCAAATTTTTTTTTATTTTCAAATTTTTTTTCCAGAGAATAACCCTTGTTGAAAAAAAAAGAGTTTCATCCGGAAATTTGGGGTAATTTGAATCTATTATAAGCACCAAGAAAAAATTTCACTTAAAAATTTTGCCAGAAAAAAATTCACAAAAAATAGTTTGAAAAATCATAAAATCGGATGAAAGTCAAAAAAACGTAGACCATTTTTCACCAAAGTTCGAATGTCCCACACAGCACCTTGTGTCAAAATTTCAGAAAGATTGCTTCATTAGTATCAAAGTTATGGTTATATGACTGATTTCCGAATTCGAGGGGTAGCCTAGCCCCTCAAGCGACTATATAAAGGATTTACACCATCTCTGCGATTGGCGAGACAAGTCAATTTAATTGCTTTATTCTGCAGGCTTTTAATCCGATTCAAGTATTTGGCTAGCTGAACCCCATAAGTCAAGTGCGAGTGGAAGAGTGTGTGATATATTGTTAGTCGTGTGGAAAGTGGCAATAGCAAATGAATTTTTCTTAAGAATCCTATGGGTTTCGACAGTTTAATGCAAATTGAATAAATGTGATCACCACAGGATAGCTTATTATCTATAATTATGCCAAGATAGGATAGAGACGGCTGGAAAGTAAGTCTTTCATTATTGAGCTTCAGTACTATGTCTTTTGGAGTACCTTTACTAAAGAACATACAGTGTGTTTTTAAGTATATATTGTTAGTCTATTGCTACTCATCCAGTCATAAAGGCAATAAGTGACAAAATGAGTGGGCATTTGACGGAAGGCCAGATCGATATAGAAGATAGTATAGAAAAAAGCAAGCGACAAGAAATGGGGTGGCATATCCTTGATAGAGCAATAATGTGTTTAGTGTATTCCATGCTGATCAGCATAATAAAATCAAAACTAAGCGACCATGCACCTTGCCAATCTCAAGCATTTCAGTTGCTTTGTTACAAAAGTTTGCTCGAAATATTCATGCAGCTTATTCCGTTTGCTGTAAATATTTATCGACTCTCTGCTGTGAACTTGAACCGCAATCACACAACATCATGAACGAAATACAAAAGCTTGGAAACACGTTCGATTTGTCTTGACTCGCTAAACCGCACAGTTCGCACAACCATTCGCTTTCGATTCATTGATTTTGTGGATGACCCGGTGTCGCTGTTGCCAGGTGTATTGTTTTCGTACGGCGCATTATATTCGTAGTTCGTCTGGTGGTATTGGGAAATGAACATGAACATGGTAGCATGACAGGGTGCTTGGTCCGATTCCGAAACGTATCTTCTCTCGAAGAGAGAAATATTATGCTATATCGTAGTCGGATTATCCACGTCCTTCGGCACGAGACGTTGATGGACTCTCGGCAGTAGCACGTTTATCTTGGCAAGGCGATTTTACACCCCCCCCCCCCACTGTAGACTCACCACCGTAAAATCATCAACATATTTGTTTACTAACAAAACCCTTAAAATGTAACTCTCTAGTAGACAGTGGTTCTCAAACAGGGGGGCGTGAAAGCATATTTAAAGGGCGGGGGGGGGGGGTGCGAAGCTATATGGTAATAACTGCACAAATTTTTCACGCTCCACTCGATTTACTTCCAGTTCGTGGTTTTTGCTCTGCGTATAATCCGAATTTCATATTGGAGAATTCTCTCATCTACAGTTAAACCTTCCATACCATCAAACTATATCCGTTGGGATTGGTAGCAATTTGTGATATGAGCATATGGCGATAAGGGGAGGCTCGACATTTTTCACCGTCATGAAGGGCGGCATGTCCAACAAAACACTGCTCTAGTTATCATACTTGCAAAAAATGGCTGCGCACTCTAGATTCTGGACTGAATTCAATTTATGCAGGTCCGCCGGTCCGTCAAATATTCTTTGAAATTTTACCGATCCGCGAAATTAAAAAGTTGAGAACGACTGGTGTAGCGAGTGGGCTTTAATATATCACTTCACTGATACGCAGGGTTGCATTTTCAATATGAATTCAGGGGACGTCATAGTTTCACGTTCGCGTTCACACAGAATGACCTTCCAAAGAGGTTCGCGTTCACACGAACCTGAACCTTCAGGGGTTCGCACAATAAATCCCTTTTTCGACATTTGCTGTCTTAAGGGATTATTTGTGTGGAAGTATTTCTCTTGAAGAGCCCCTCGTTCAGCCAGCCAAAAGACAACCATTTTTTGGGAAAAGGGTGTTTACAATTCGTGTGGTTTCTTCCGACGGATATCTAGAACTTGATTGACTATCTATATAGAATACAGATGCCCTGGGTTTCGTAACTCAATGCGCTATTCTTCTTCTGCAAAAGATTGCTTGATTCAGTGTTATAAATGGATTAACTATACACCCGTTTAATTTTATTACAGCAATTTTGCGGGAAGTTATGTTACAGTTAGTTCAAGTTTAGCTCAAATTAATTCATAGAAATTTTCGTCACTTCAAAACATCACAAGACTGCAATGCAATGAATGATACAAGATCCCGAAACGATTAGGAGTAGTCTTTAAGATCAGACACCCACCTGGGTAGGGTTGCATTTAAAACATGTTTTTTTAAATGTCATTACGTCACGAATATTTAATTGTGACGTCATAGTCGATTGACATTGACAATTGAAAATATAGGGTAGGTCCTTTGACGAAATATTTCAACTCTTAATGTTGAACCGACTGTTTTGAGGGTTTCAACCATCACATGTCGATATAGGCTACGTCGGCTATATCGGGTGGTATAGTCCGTAAGCTCATACAACACGTTTTTGGATAGTAGCCTACATGAAAAAAAAAATCGTTTTTTAAAATTAAGGCCTTTGTTTTAAACACTGTTTAAAACATGTTCATGTTCAATCTGTTCACGAACTATACGGGTCCCACTGCGTAGGCGATTCTTTTACCATGACTGATGAGATGCGTCGCTCACAGCTATGCGCAAGTGATCATTTTCTCCGCTCATTCGATATAAAGAGCCTTTTCACCAAACAGCTTCCCGTAGTCCATACCGGCTACGTTTACTCGCAGCGATCGGGCAATTTGTAGCTAGCACCCCTTTCGGGGTCGCGAATGCCCCCAGGGGGGCGCTAGCGCCTACTTTTGCAACTACTGGCTTAAATTATATCTACAATAAACTCAATCGTATCTACATCAGTATTTACGTAGCGTCTTAACAGAACGAAATCCATTATCGTTGATTTGAAAAATCAGAGCGCATCTCGACAGCCTTTTCAAACATAAACCTAATTAAGAATAGATTTCGCATCTGTATATGACCAGTGAATAACTTCACCACTGCCTTCGACTCGCTCTCACAACTTTAGGACCAAGATTTAAAGAACAAGCGAGAAATAAAAAGTTCCAATTCTCCGATTAGCTGTGACGAACAGAACAATATATATGTCACGTGTTGCTGCAAATAGTTATACAGTATTACATTTGTATGACGGTAAATGATTTCATGAGAGTTATCACGGATGTTAGCAAATTTTAAACTTATGTAACCATATTTTCGCTAAAATAACCGATCAACCCTAGCGTGTACGATACACTGCACGAAACGAACAGAAAACGGGTACTTTTGTGGTCGGCCGAGTCTTTATTTACAATAAAGATCGTCAAGAGCGAGAAATACAGCACCAGTAATGACAGGATGGCGCACGGCGGCGATTTTTGACAATTCCTGATCGGTAGAGCTCAGTCACTGACGCAGCCAACCGTGTTTGGTATTCAGAATATATTTTCGCCACCACGGGTCTTGTCCCGCTCTTGAGCATGCAAAATCAGAAACGCTATCAATGAATCACGTTTAAAAACAGCAACCATCCTCTGGGTACTGCATTTTCTTCGTCAGCAGCTCGAAGACTAACAGTACGACCCCAACAGCTTGCAGAAAACGTCATCTCCGCCGGGTCGACTCTATGATCGCCGCCACTAAATAGACTAGTACCCAAAAATATCTAGACCACTTCAGCAGAAAGTTCCAGAAAATCTTCGCCAGCAATTTGCTGGGTTCGGGAGATCCGCTTGGTTCGACGTTTTCAGGTAATGTTCGCTGTTACCATTTTCAGAGCAGCAGCCTCCCGTCGTTATATCAGAGATGAGCGTGATTTGAGAATGCTGAGTTTGGATCGGATTTGCGATTATCTTCCAGCTGTTTTTAGACTAGGTCACCAAATTTAGTATGGCTTTCCATTTTGGTCGAGTCTTGATGAAATTTCATCCACTAACAGATGTGGGCGCGATTAGAAAATAACAATTCGCTACCAGGCAGAAATTCTCATGGATTTGAGAAATCCTGATTCGAGATATTGGCCAATTCAGGATTTGCTCAGTATGAATTTAGACATGGAATTAACGTTTTTCATGCTAGTTCTGAATGAGATTCCAGTCAATTTCGGATATGGGATTGGTTTTGGGCATGACACAAGATTAATTCATGAGGATAGGTTTGAAAAAAAATCCCAGAATTTTAGATCCGGACTCCTATTTTGGCATGATACTGATTTTGACTCAATTTCGTGCTAGTATCGCATAAAATTCACGCCAATTTTCAACGCAGACTGACGTTTGGGAATGATGCTGAATAAATTCAGGATTTAGACTCAGATGACATGCTAACTTTGCTCAACACTCCAATCAATTTCAAGATGCGGCCTCATATTTGGGCATGATGCGATACAAATCCAGAATTTGTCCTTCAAATTCAGGATTGGAAACAGCTCATCTCCGATCGCACACTCCGTCAGCAGACCCACTCTCAGACTTAATCAAAATCGCTGTCATTTATTGGGAATGCGTTAAAAGGAGCAGCTGGCACAGTGACGGAGGTGGCAAACAAAAAAATGTCTCAAACGATAGCACTGACGTAAGCGCTAATGCACGATATCCAAGACTCGAGGCTGGATTCACACAGGTTTCGATAATTCGCTTCTTGAAATCATTCTTTTCTCAATCATTCTTCGGATTTCAGTTCTACAGTTTTGGGTTCTTCTTTAGGTGACGATTCCTTTTTGATTTCTTGCATAGGCCCTGCCTGAGTGCTAGTCACTTCCATATTGTTCTTATCTAAACTAGCTTCCATTTTAGGCAGAGAATCGCTGTCAATCTTAATCTCTGGTGGAGGATTGTGTTCAATGCTTGGATTAGCTTCAGTTTCTGGTTGAATATTCTCTTTTTTTGTGGGTTCAGCTTTCTCTTCTTTAACCGATGCAAGGTTCTCTTCCTTGATTTTTTTATCTCGAAGATTCTTATCTTCTTTGTGATCGGAATCTGAAATGTGGTACGAAAATTAGACTTGGACGACCAGATCATTCTATCGTCTCATTAAACGAAACACTGGAAATAATCCAACCCCTAATCTAAGTTATGAGATGTTTAAAGTTCTCATTTCAACTCTAATTTAGTTCTGGTTTTCCTGTAACCACTACAGAACTGTATCGAGCGAAACGAGCTAGGCTTGCCGTGATTTGATATGAATTGAAACTGATCGAATTTTACAAGTTTTTGCGAATTCAGTATTTATAATTCCTATTCGTTTTGGAAAAAACTGTGTAGCTGTCATTCTTACTTTAATCTAACTAGCTATAATTATAATTTGAAAAAGAACCACAGCTAAAATTTTAATACTACTCGAATCGCTATAACTATAATTTTAATCTAATTTGGAAAAATCTGTGTATCTATCATTCTACTTCCAATCTAGTTCGGAAAAGAAGGGTGAAAATTTTGTAGCTGTTCAGCTGTGAGGAAAAAGCAATCCATGTGGCACAGTGGTTTTCAACCGGTGGGGAATTCAATGGTTTCTGGTGGGGAACAGACGCATGCGCGATTATCGTACCAGTGAACTGCTCTGGGATGTATGCATAGAAAATTATATTGCGTGTTGTTCACAAAAACTAATTTTTTACTATGGATAGCCAATGACGGCGTCACAAACACATCCAGCACGACCAGTATGACGTGACATAACGCTTCCGCTACATTTTGAGGGTTACCAATATTGGATCACAATACGCTTCATGTTGCAGTTACTGGTGTGGTTGTGTGTCCTGTGTACTCAAACAAGCAGCGAACGTCAGAGTTTCGTAAAAAATTGGGAGCCGAGTCAAAGTGATGTTGATGACCTTTTTTTAGTCAACACAATACCATCGGTCGAAAAATGTTCAAAATCACCGGTTTTCATATAGCTTATACAATTTATAAAAAGTGTCTTCTTTTAGAAGCTCAAATAGGGTAATCCTATTTTAAAGGGTGTATAGGGTAATCCTATTGTAAAGAGTGTATAGGAGTTAAGACAAAAAGGTTGGAAAGCACTGATGTAGAAAGAACATGGCGCTGCCTCAAGGACCTTCCACTTTTCTTCTTTTGTTTTCGGCGGGGTCTTTGCGGTCGTCCCTACGATCTCGTTCTCGGCTGCGACGTCTCTCTCTGCGTCGGTCCCGGTCCTGCAGTGACACAAGGTGGGGTCAGAGAACGACTACTTTTACTTTTTAACGGCACTCGACAAGGTTGAGCCGACTTGCACTACTCAGGTTCGGATTAACCCGTCCGCTTACTTTTTCTAGGCGAAACCACTGGATTTTTGCACTTTTTCTAACTACGAAGTAGTTTTGAGATAGGTAAGAGTATTCAAGGTTTTTATTAGTTGCACTACTGCATTGTACTCAACAGTTTTTAGACAAACTACTTAAAAGAGGGAGGTTAGAAAATCGGAGGGATTTGTATGTTTTTCAAATGTACCAAGGTAGCATCATCAATTTAATAAGGTGAAGTACATGCGTAAATGTCAATAAATAATACAAGAATATGAATACAAGTCACGGTAAGTTCAGCAGCAATTCCTGCTGTGTGCATCATATTCCAACGATTCGGGAGATCTCAACCACTAAAGTACGCTCACAAAATACAAATGCTCGGGGATTGCCACAAATCAAAATGACCAAGTCTGCTCTGTAATGGCCGCAATTTCAGACCCATCACATCTTTTCACAGCTCGAACCATGACACACGTCTTCTTATCATTACGCTTAAGTATGATTGCGTATCAAGTCTGGTCTCATCAAATGATGCATATTCGAATTGATTCCGTTTTAGTTTTGCAGACGCGTCTGTTCTGGTCAGAGATATTACAACATAGCAGGAGAAACACTGCATTTAGTGAAGAATTAGTCGAATAACAAGTTCGCTAATTACCAGCACTGACAACAGAAGTAGTGAATCGCAAATGAGAAAGAAATAGATAATGGATTGGGTTTCCAGTTTGCAATCGGAGGATTTTCCGTTACCTGACTACCCCACTGGGCAAAACTACTGATTACACATAGTATTTTGTAAACTAGGAAAGTACTTGATTTTGAGGTTAGGTTGCATCTGCTGTTGAGCAAAATTGTCAAAAAACAGTTACGGAGTTAAAATGACTGTGAAATGAAGGAATCTTGTGAAATTCTCACTCTGTCGTCACGACGCCTGTCCCGACGATCCCGATCGTCTCTGCGATCTCTATCTCTATCTTCTCTGTCGTCACGACGATCTGAAAAAGTAGCGAGTAGTTGAGCATTGAAAAGCCAGTTGTTCTAGTTCCGAAAATCCAATAGCATATACAAGTGTGCTCTAATGTCGAAGAACAGCTCCAAGTCCCACCTCTCCTCCGATCCCCATCTCCTTGCTTCTCTTCCCCCTCCCTATTTGCGGGCTCGTCCGCGGGCTTGCTCCCGAATCCAGAGGGCAGACCGAACGAAGCCAGGTCCACGGAAGAGTCCACCACATACTCGTCCTCCGCTTCTCGACGTTTACGCAGCACCTTGGCACAGAACAAAGTCACGCGGTCAGACGTGGCCGAATGGAAAATGTTCAGCTTTCCATATTGGATTACAATTAGAATGCTAGTTGCACAGCTTTCTCCAAAGTAGATTAGAATTAGAATCACCGAGTATGCGGAAAGTTGGAAATTGAGTTAGTTCATATCAAACCAGAGTTAATTCTCAGAAGCAGGAGATTGGAAAATCTCTATACAATAGGGCTGTTCAAAAATCAAATTGTTAGTCTGCCTAAAAAACACTGAACACCAAATTTGACTTGATTGCAACTGGTAGACGTGAACGTACAGGAGTTCCAATTTTTGAATTCGTTATAAAACTCATGAAAGAGAATGATGCTTGCCAATTGTTGCTCATTTCCAACGGTAGAAGCGAAGCTATCGTAGTTGGAAATTTATATTCGCAAAATTAGACTGGAAAGTAGGTAATCCCAGAATAATGAATAAAAACTCAAATAACTGATTCTACAAACCGGCAATGTATCATTTGTATCGTTTCTGTTCAACAATTTAATGAGGTCGATAACTAACACTTTTCATTTTATCGTCTTTTTTATGAAGAGCTTCTTGGAGGTAAAGATCTTCAATATACTTTCTTTTAAAATAAATGAAAAACTTTCGAACTACGGTGCGTTAACACCTACCAGTTGCAATCGAGTCAGATTTGGTGTGCAGCCAAATAATTTAACCAGTGAACCCCGAGAAAAAAAGTTATTTTTGAACAACAATATCGTACACCGAGCTTGGCTTCTCTCGCACATTATAGTTCTACTACAGCATTTCCAGGAAAACCAGAAATGAAATTGGAATTAATATGAGAGCATAGAAACATATCACAAATTAGATGAAGAGTCACCTCTTCTCTTTTCTTCCTGTACTCGATATCCTCGTCGGCCTCTTCGTCTCGGTCTCTCGATCGGTCCACATAGCCCCCGCTGTGGCCACGACCCCTGCCCCGAGAGTCATCGCGTCCTGGCAAAGATTTGCAACGAATTAGACTCGCATTTTCAAGGCAACTCCGCTTTGACTTTGACTGACGTCTATTTTTAGGTAACAGCGGCTCAGAGGCGGTCTTCTGATCGTGTTACTCTGTCAGAGCACTCGACTAGATTTTGCCGACTTACACCACCTTATCGATTGGTCATGAGTCGAGTCCAACCGATATGGAATGATTGAGCCAATACCGACAACCCCGATATTCAAAATATACTTCATCCAGCTTACGGTTCATTTCAAAAACTTGATTCATTTCAACAGATCTACAGTCATTGCAATGATTGGACACGAAATAAACTAGACTCGTCACATCTGGAAATCTGTAAGCTTTAAGAAATCTAGGAATATTCCTATATATATAACTAGAGTTTTCTGACTCTCTGATGCAGTGTTGTGACGTCACGAAAATGGCCGAAACTTCATTTCATCACTGATGGCCGACACCGGCATTTTCTTTCTGGCCTAGTTCAGTCCTTTGAAGTATTCCGGGCCTAGTTTTGCCTAAAAAACTGAAAACTGTCAAAGAGAAGTAGTTTAAAATCACAGCCCATTGAGAAAGCAGTGGAAATAGGCCAAATCAAATTGAAGTATTTTGAAAAGTACAAGTACTTTGTTACTGACCACCTCTGGCCCGAGCGTAGCAATGTCACTTAAGCGGTTCAATGAATGTCTTTGGAATTTCTCCTTAAACCAGATGCTGTATTTTTTGAATATATCGGCTCCGTGTTTCTGACCACTTTGCCCCCAAACCTAACTGACCCCCAAAGCATCCTCGATCGCGGCCCCAGTTTCCGTATCTGTCGTCGAATCCGCGATCTCTCATCCCACGATCGAATCGTCCACGATCCGGAGACCTTCTCCTCATCTCTTCTCTCCTCCTATCGTCCGGGAACCTGCCAATGTAAGCGGTGTGGTCATGATTTGACCAAGCCATTTGACACAAATTGAAAACGACTTATTCAAGTCTCATATATCAGGACTGATCCTCGAATAATAGGCCCAGAAACTGTATTTTATCTGTTTGAATACGTTTGGAGTGAGAAATGGAGGATATTTTAAATCCGAGACCATTGACATCACCCAAGTGTTTCACAGAAGTGGGTTGCTCCCTGACTCTGACCAGAGTCGAAACTAAAGTCAAATTGACTTGCAACCCGGAATCTTGTAACCTAAAATAAGTGGATTCAAGATTTTAAATAGAAATCATCCACAAATTTTTTCATCATAAAATCCCCAAAACTGTGGGCCACAAGTAGGAAGTACCGTCGCCAATTTCTACTCAACTACAAGAAGTACCGACCTCCAAGTAAGTAGAAAACCGAGTATTCTCGGTCTAGTTTCAGCAAAAAAACAGAACTGTGTCGTAGTAGCATCGATTTCAAAGTAAATGAATATTCTAGTCTTAGTTTTGGTAAGTAGAAGTAGCTTTAGTAAGCAGTGCATGTGTGCAAAACCTACATTAGTGTTGATAAGTCCCATGAAAATGTATCATATAGTCGAGTACAAATCTAGTTCTAGTTGTGAATTTTGAAAAGTGAATAACTGTAGTTCTACCTGAGTTGCCAATTTAAAAAGAGATTACTTCTAGGTTCGAGTATTGAAGAGTTCTAGTCTCGCCTTTTGAAATTACACTGGTTTGTACGATTGTACCAGACATGAACAGCCAGATAATTATAGTTGTCTCATTATGCTAATTTGAGCGAAATGCCAGTAATCAAATTTCAATCTGATTAGTGAAATGTACATTTGCTCTAATTCTAATTCAATTTCTGAAAATTGTGTGGTTTTTCTGAAAATGCTACAGGAATACTGCTTCGTGCGATATGAGCCAAGATTGATGCAGACATTTGTAATTCTCACGCTAATGAGAATCAACTCTGCTATGATACGAACGCAAGTTAATTCCACGTCAAAGTTTTCGGTAATTCAGTAATTCTACTTGTAATCCAATTTGGAATGAACTATGTAGCTATCTTTTAATTCAGATCCAATTTGGAAAGGCCGAGAATTTTCTAGTTGTCCGAGTTTAGTTTGCACAAGTCTGGTCACCAACCTGTCCCGATTAAGAAACCTGGGCCCGTCCATCCCGTTCATGGGCGGCCTTCTCTCAAACCCGAATCTGGGAGGAGGAGATCTTCGAAACCCAAACGGGGGTCTCTCATCCATGGGGTGACGCGGCCTTCCCCCCATCGGATGAGGATGCATTCTCTCCTCCATGCGGTCCCGCGGAGGCCCCCTCTCTCTCATCATGTGCCGATCGTCCATGACAGGGGGGTGTCCGTGCGGGGGTGGCAACAAGCCTTCTTCTGGACGCATTGCTTCCTGCTGATGTCACACACATCAGTACGGGGTCGAAAAATAACATTTTTTATCAAATTTCACCACAAAACTGCAATGTTACCTGAATAAACATCAAAATTTGACTTCATTCCAATCCATAAGAGTAGAAAATTTTCGATGCAATAAATATGAATCGATTTTTATTCAAATTTCACTGGCGACTCCATTCCTGGGTTCCCAAAAATACTGCGAAACACTACGACTTGGACTCGACCAGTTTCTCCCTGACTTAGACTAACTCGGCCGTGAATTGAAAATGACTTGACTCGAGTCAAATTGTCTTGGTCATAACCCCGCTAAAAAACGTGCTAACACAATTTATAACATGACCACATGATTTATTACATTCAGTTTGATAAATGAGAATAATTGCGCAAATTAATATGATTGTATTGTCAGAATCACAAAGAAAAACGACTCACTTTTGCCATGCCTTCCCTGTTTTCGGGGATATCACGAGGTTTTTCGTCTTGAGGGGGCGGGGCTCCTTGCATTTGTGGTGGCATGGGTCCCTGCGGCAGCATCTAGTACGAAAAAATGTAACCACCGGATAGAATTGTGCAAACAATCTGTCAATATTCACCCCCATTCTCTGCATACCGGGCTGGAAAGGCATCATTGCTTGCGGCATTGGCATTCTGCAGAAACACGACATTGATTCATTACAAATTATTATCATTAGAATGTGGTAGACAACTTGAAAATAGTTCCCATCACAACATCCATTGCAGTAGTAGCCTACATATATTTCGAGAATTTTTCGAGAGTTTTCAAACCAGGCCTTATTGGCCTTAAAATTTACTTTGTTTTCTAACAAAACCAATTCCATTATTGTTGATTTACAAGAACAGTCATTTAAAGAAGTAGCAAGACATTTTGAACTAGCACAACTCCCTTTTCAAAATGCAGAACTAAAACCAGTCACTTTTCAGAACTAGACCCAGAACTACTCAAAAAAAACCAGTAGCTAGTTGACCTTCAACTACCAAAATAGGCTACTAGAACTACAACTATTCGCTAACTAGAACTAAAACCACTCACTTTTCAAAACGTACAACTAGAATTAGTATTAAAACCAGATCTAATCAAAGCCAGTTGTTAGTTGGCCGTCAACGAACTAAATCGATCGTCTGAGTGTACAAGTCATCCATCCTCATTCAACTGACATCAACAAATTCCAAAAATAACAACCAAACCTGGCAAATCCTGGCCGAATCTGCATGGGGACACCCATCCTTATGGGCACCATGCCAATGCGGTGAGGCGGCATCATGGCAGACGGGCCAGGCATCATTCGGATCTACAAAACAAAGTCGTCATTCTCACAAAAAAAAGTTGATGCGATTTTAATAGAGCCCGACCGAATATAATCGCTTCGCCAATAATATACACTCGATATCACACTTTGAAAGAAATATCGATATCGACCATGACGCCCATGAGGGATAAAAAATATCGGAAACTTTAGTAGGGACAGAGTGACAGAACTATAATCTGCGACTTATAAACTGGGAATATTGATCTATTTGCAATAGATGACAGGTGTTCAGGTGCACCCTTCCTAGTTTTTCTCGTGTCCAAGCTGTAAAATGCTGCGAATCTGGTCAAATCAATGCTGTGAAGTTTCGGAAATACGTATCAAGCTAGATGCCATATCTTTGATTATATCGGGGTTTTCGGTGAATTTGATGGTTATTGATCGGGCTCTACACTTTACAAACCTCCACAGGCATTTGTCCAACGGCTGGGAATCGCTGAGCCACACTCATGACGGGCTGCTGCATCCTTTGCGCGGAAGACATGATGCTTGCTGCAACGGCTGATAACACAAGCACATTAGGCTGGTGCAAAACAACTGCTTTTTCAATTTTACTGCCTACTTGATAAAATTGTGACTATTGCTAAAAAACGCTGAGCTTCAAATGTGGCTCACTTCCAAAATGTAGAAGTGAAGTTATTTTTATATTTATTATATAAAAAGTAGTAATAAAATTTGAAAATTTTACTGGCAACCAGGTGAAATTGCCAAGTCGTTTAAAAAAAATGATGCTCTGCAAATTTAGTTCAATTCCAACCGTTAGAAGCAGAGTTACTGATGATCAAAATTTTGCACGTCAAAAAATAGTATATATGGTGGGATGTTGTAGCATTCATAGGTGAAGATTTTCTGAACGTGAATACTATACTTTTCAAACCAAAAATTTTGATGACTTTGCTTCTACAGGTTGGAATTGAGCCTGATTGGTTATAAATCGTTATTTAGGACAAGTCAAAAATTTCACGGGGTTGGCAATAAAATTTGAATTTTTTCCCCGTTTTTATATTAAATTTGAAATTTTCCAATTGTAATAGCTTCCCCTGTGCATTTTGGAATTGAGCCAAATTCGGTGCGCAGTGTTGCGTTAGCCAAACATCACAGGAAAAATCTGCCTCAAACGAGGATTCACAAAGCCAGGACTGACCCGCCGCTTTCTGAGCCCCGTCCAACTGTTCGTCAGCAGCTGTTGTTTTGATCTGGTCAGGCTGGTTGGGGTTGAGAGTTGCTGGCTGGTTGGGGTTCTGCATGGTAGGGGGGAGCTGGAATCCGGACTGCGGCACTGAAAACATATACGCCAAATTACAAACAGAATATATTGATATTGAAATAAAACTGAATATTTTAGGTTGACACTCGTCAGCAAATAGTAGAGAATTGGAAAGAACATCGTATATCAACAATCCTGTTACCAATGCAGACTCGTGCGACTAATTAGATGGCGATAATGTAATTCTAATCTAATATGTGAAATGTTTATATGCCACAGTTTTTACCGAGTCACAAGGTTCCGAGCTCCATGTCACTTTTGCTTTTGTACTTTGACTCGAGGGTGATATTGAAGGCCTCACATCACATTCATGATATACTCATTTTTCAAACAATTCAATGCAATTGCAATTCAAACAGATAGAGGATTGTTTCTGGGCCTATTTGACAAGTATCTGTCCTAGTACACGAGACTTGAATAGGTCATATAGAGTGTCTCGAGTAGAGGTCGACCGATTACCGACATGGCCGATTATTGAGGCCGATATTTAGAGCTTTCCCGATTATCGATATTTAAAAAAAATTCAAAAATTCAATGCTCCATGTTCTCAATCTCAAGAAATCGACGACGTAAAGGGCGATATATGACAGATTTACCCTTGCAGGACGAGTTTAGCTGGGTGAGCATGCACAGAAACTATGCTTCCTGCATTACAATCTACCTTTTCTGGACCGACCAGCAATTCTGTATCATATTTTTCTTTTTGGGTTGTCCCAAATTTCATCACATGTGCACAATTAAGCAATAATTCTTTTCAATTTCAGTTTTCTCGTTTGTTGTTCAGCTTTCTGTGGCATGTACATATTGCCTAATATATAATATTTTTTGGTGAAATTGTTCTCTGCTCCTTCCATATGAATATCGGCCTATGATATCGGTATCGGCCTTGTGAGTGAGCCGATATATCGGTGTCGGCCTGTAAAAATCATTATCGGTCGACCTCTAGTCTCGAGTCATGTCATCTGGTTGAGTCACGCGCAATGACTCGAGTACAAGTCGAGTCAACACACAAATTGACTTAAGTCGACTCATTTGCCATTTTTTAAGAAATTGACTCGAGTGAACGCAAAATTGCGACCCGAGTCGCTTCATGACAAGAGTCATTATAACCGTTCTATGCTCTTATTTTAGTTCTAATCTCATTTCTGCTTTTCCTGAAAATGCAACAGGAGAACTGTATCGTGCAAAACGCGCCAAGCTAGTGTGCAGACATTTGTCATTCTCGTGCTTATGAGAATCTGATTTGATATGAACTGAAATTTCTAATTGTTCTATTTCTTTCTAATTACAAATTGAATTCAATTCCCAAGCTTCGCGTTGTGAAGAGTCTAACTAGACAATTGACAAATGATCCAGCAGCCCAAGTCTGCCCCTTGGACGTGAAGAAGTGAGTGATCATTCAAAGTTGAAAATACATCAACTCACCAAACTGTCGAATGTTCATCCCATGAAAAGGGAAAGTGGGCCTCATCATAACGGGCATCATAGTCGGCCCAGGGACGGGCGCCGGGGCCTGGTTCCCTTCAGAGGCTGTTTTATCTTCTTCAACTGCAGACGTCTCCTCCAGTTGAGCTGAGAAGGGAAATCAATCATTAGCATGGCTGATATTGGCATCCCTATCAGAATTGTGCACAGACATCAATAAATCTGTTCTAGCAAAGCGATAAATACTCAAAAGATCTGGCGTGTAGCTTGCGTCACATTCTCAAAACTTCGCACCATTCATTTCAACAGTTTTACAGCCAGATTGGACCTGAGGCGGACAAGTGAAAGTGCAAGTAACTCGTCAAGGTAACAACTCGCTACAAGTAAAAAGTAAAGTATTCCAAGCCTATTTTCGCCTAAAACCCAAAAACTGTCAAACCGAAGTAGTTCAAAATCATAAGCACTCATGACCGATGGCGATATTTGTGTCATATCGACTCGATCGGACATCTAATAATAGGCCAGGCCATTTTGTTATATATCGGATTATCATTATGATACAAACTTCTTTTATCTTCGGGGACGCTCTCCAAGTCAATATATCCTTGACTCTTTAGCGACAGTAAAGTGTCTCCGATCTTATCGACAGGGATGTAGTTGACCCCGTGATCTTTGACCCAATATTCTTTGTATTCTGGCTTCAACTCTTTGCTTGGCGCCCAATCCACTTTGAGAAGCTGAAAACGCGATTGCCACAATATCAGTACCGACTTGGACTAGATAATTCTACCTGCCTAACTAGATTGTACCCAATTCAAAAGCTAATTTATGAAATGTTTCCACTCTACTCTAATTCCTGGTGTTCCCGAAAATGTTACAGGAAAACTGCATTGCGCGAAACGAGCCAAGCTTGTTGTACGTACAGTAGGGCTGTTCAAAAATCACCTTTTTTCCTGAATCAAAGGCTACGTGATTAAATCGTTAAGTTGCATTAAAAAACGACGCACACCAAATTTGAATTCATTCCAACCAATAATCGCGGGTTTCGTTCAGTTTGAAAATTTTGAATTTGCCCAAAAATGCAAGAAATTTCAAATTTTTCTGCAAACCTCATGAAATTCTTGCGCTGTCTTCAAAAACTATGCAAAACAAATTTGACTCAATTCCGAGCCGTAGAAGCGGAGTTATTCCCAGAATTATCAAAGAAAAACTGAAATAACTCCGCTTCTACGGCTTGGACTTGAGTCAAATTTGTTTTGCACAGCGCAACAATTTCATGAGGTTGGCAGAAAAATTCAAAATTTTTTGCATTTTTGAGCAAATTCAAAATTTTAAAACTGTACGAAACCTGCAAATATTGGTTGGAATGAATTCAAATTTGGTGTATGTCGTTTCTTAAGGCAACCTAACGATTCAAGGGGCTAGGCTACCCCAGAAATTGGAAAAAATCAAAAAAAATTTTATTGTCATTTGTTGTATTAGATGTCATCTTTCATATTCCCGAGTATTAAAATGATTGAATTCACCTACCGTAATTTTCCAAGTATAGTACGCCCCCATGTATAATACACACCCCTAAAAATAGCATGTAAATTCTGGGAAAAAGCCTGTACCCATGTATAGTACGCACCCTTCATTTCAGTACATGAATAGTTCCGAGACGTCACTCTTGAAGAATCATTACACAACGATCGCTAATCATTATACAATTAACGCGATTGTCTTTAAAGGATAGTAGATAGAAGCCAAAGCCTGCGAGGCGGGTGGCGCGATACATCTTGAGCACGAGGAGACCTTTTACAGATGCGATTGCTAATCATTATACAATTAGCGGGATTGTCTTTGAACGATAGTAGATAGCAGCCAAAGCCTGCGAGGCGGGTGGCGCGATACTTCTTGAGCACGAGGAGACCTTTTACAGATGCGATTGCTAATCATTATACAATTACCGGTATTGTCTCTAAACGATAGTAGATAGCAGCCAAAGCCTGCGAGGCCGGCGGCGCCAACGAACCGACATCTTCAGCATGATGCCTATTACGGATGCGATTGCGCCTAGGCTAACGGTTATGTCATGCGCAACAGGTCTGTTGGAGATGCGACTGATTACGCAAGCGATTATATCTTGCGCACATGGCCTCTTGTATATTCGATTGTTCGGGCCTGTCGTTGACGCGATGAATTGGCGAGAATTCCCGCGCGCGATTGTCTATTACTGACCTTGTTTCGCTCGCGTACAAACGGCAAACCAACCCAGCAGGAGATCGCGTGATTGTGCACACGGCTCTCGCTAATTAGCAACGTGCTTCCCTTAATTGGCAGCGCGTCACACCCTATAATACGAATTACTACCCGCGATGGCTGAAAGTGATGTGCGGTTGGAAACAAACATGAAGAAAGGTGTGATTAAAAGTTTTTTATAGAGGGAGATTTTTTTCAAGCGTGTTGTTCCCATGTATAATACGCACCCCCCCGATTTTAGGGCAAAAAATCGTGTAAATTTTGCGGATTATGCATGGAAAATTACGGTAAGTGTCACAAATTGATTTTTTCATGAGACTATGTAGTAAATCTCCCCCCATAATTGTGAACTCGGCCACAACCACGGCGAATATCCGAGCCCTTATTACCTACGCACATCGCTTCGCTGTCGATCTAGTGCTTTTGAGGATATCTATGGTGTAATCAACGATGCGTTACAACAGATCAAAACTAACGGTATGCCGGTCTCAGCACTTTGCAGCTGGTGGTTCGTAGGTTCTCAGTGACTGGGTTTGGTGACTGTTTTTTGTCAATCAAAGCTGATATTGATCATTGCTAGAGGCTGGATTGGAGTGTCACATCTATCACAGTGTCATTTGATGTGTCATGGCATTTGTCAAGACATGCAATTGACCACGGAATCGGATTTTGTTCGAGCCATTCACCGTTTTATGGTCGACTATTGAGCGACTATGGGAAATCAAGGGGGGAAAATGGGAAGTCAAAGAATGGAAATCTACTCATTCAGAACTGTGAACGAATGGACAGCGCTGTCAAAAGCAGAAAACATGGCAATACAGGAGGAAAATATAGCATCCCGGCACTTTTTAGACTATTGACTGTGTGAAATTTTGGATTTTCAGAGTGATAATGTGACCTTTACATGTTACGAAAATAAGGAAATTAAAGTGGCTTTTTCTCTCGAAATTTTCTATTTTTCGTACCTTGAAAGTTATGAATCATTTTTGAGGCAGAAAAAATCGTCCAATTAACGTGAAAATTTGCAAGTATACGTTTCTTGGGATGCTTCTCCGGATGAAACTGTTTATTTTATTTTATAAGTGAAGGGTCCCTCCCTTTCGGTTCAACTAACTCAAAAATTTGCAAATTTATTTTAATTTTTTTTATTTCAATTTTTTTTTCCAGAATAACCCTTGTTGAAAAAAAAAGAGTTTCATCCGGAAATTTGGGGTAATTTGAATCTAAAGCACCAAGAAAAACTTTCACTTGAAAATTTTGCAAGAAAAAAATTCACGAAAAAATAGTTTGAAAAATCATAAAATCGGATGAAAGTCAAAATAAACGTAGACCATTTTTCACCAAATTTTCACCAAAGTTCGAATGTCACACACAGCACCTTGTGTCAAAATTTCAGAAATATTGCTTCATTAGTATCAAAGTTATGGTTATATGACTGATTTCCCAATTCGAGTGGTAGCCTAGCCCCTTAATCGCGTAGCCAGCAAGATTCAGGAAAAAAGGTCATTTTTGAACAGCCCTAACGTACAGACACATGCCATTTTTGTGCTTGTGAGGACCAACCTTGATTTGATATGAACTCAACTTGATTTTGTACTATTTCTTTGCAATTCAGCGGTCCATTCAATTTTCATGTTTTTGCGAATTCAGAAATTCTGATTCTAATCTAATGTGAAATAAAACAGGGCAGCAGCTATCATTCTAATTCGAATCCAATTTGGAAAAAGGTGTAGCTACGGTTCTCATTCCAAGACAATTTGAAAAAAAAGAAGAAAAAAAACAGTAGCTATCATTCTAATTGTAATCTAATTTTTGGAAAAGCTCAAGTTTTCCCACTTCTAGAACTGTAAGAAGCGTACCTTTCCTCCAATCTTCTGATATCTGAGTCTCTGCACAGCCTTTGAAGCATCTTCCCTCGTTTCCATACAGATGTAAGCGCAACCGCGCGGTGGAATCATCTGAAACGTTGAGAGCAAATAAGCCGCACGCATTCGCCGTCAAATCGAGTCGATCTCACGTTAATGCTCTCTACCGGTCCGTACACTTCCACCTCGGCCTTAATCTCTTGTTGCGAGACTTTTGAAGCCAGATTGCCGATCCAGATCGTTTTCGAACACACTAAAAGGCAGATTGGGTCTCATGCTTGTTGGACAAAAGATCCTTGGAGGTACAGGACTTCAATATACAATTGAATAGGACATTGATGTTGAAATAAGCCTTATATTCGACAGAAACTGGTCAGGGGTGATCGCCAGCAGCTTGTAGTGAATGGGAAAGACCATGTATATCAACAATCGTATCATACAATACGAGATCATCTGCAAGAAGATTTGAATCACCAAGATAAACAGACGGATTGAGCTCAATGTAGACCTACTATTTTACTACTATGCCAACTACTAGAACTTGCCGATTAACTCAAAAACACGTGTCGTCGTGAATCGTGATGTCGGCGTTCTGCTGTTACAGCCATTGCTAGGTCCACGTCCTCCGTACTAACAGAGGTGTAGTCAGAGAGTGGGTCTTGGGAGTCGAAACCCCTTCCATTTCAAACTCGAAACCCCGCCCTTTTCAAATGCCCATTCTATCTCCAATATTTCTTCTCTCATTACCAACTCAGCAATTCTTATTGTCAGTTATCAGTTAGTTGTGTTTTGATGGTTAGAAGCGGTTTCAAAGGATGGTAGTTCTAGTTGTGAGTTTTGAAAAATGAGTTGTTAAAGTTCTAGTTTTGGTTGCGCATTTGTAAATCCGATAGTTTGTGCAATTCTTTTTGAAAGTCGGCGCCTATGTCTGCATATCTATTTGGACATGAAAATATGAAATCTCAGTCAGACAGAAAGTCCCCCCAAAAATCGAGTAGACAGTCCAGGGTTGTAACCAAGTCACAAGTCAATCTCACTTTTATAGCTTTGACTCGAGTCAAGTCGAGTCATTTTCAATTCACCACCGAGTCAAGTCCGAGTCCAAGTCAGCAAGAAGAGGGCCGAGTCCGAGTCATGGCATTATGACTCGAGTCCAAGTCATTCTGTTGACTGCTCAGTGCTCAGTTACCAGTTAGAGTCTTGTTATGACCCCATTTTTATAACTCTGTTTGGTGATATCGATTGGTTCGCAATTATAATATACTGATTTTCCTCGCATTTAACAGTTTCTGGTCACATTTTCAAGTACCAGTACCAATAGACGTAATCTCAATAGTGTGGTTACTTTACTATTCTTCGAAATTACAATGAAATGTCGGTCTTGACCGTCAGAGTCTCGAGTCATGCGCAACTCACGGCTGATGCATCCTTCTTGGAGAGGAGGAAACCCCTTTCTCTCCCGCTCCCTCTCGTTTCGCTCCTTGGATCGCTGCCTGTGAGAGGAGCGATGCTCTTGCGATCGAGAACATCGGCTGCGGTGTCTCTCTCGCGATCTCGAGCGCTTCCGGTGCCGATATCGATCTCTCGAGCTGAATATTACCGGTTGGAAATTTGCGTGGAATGTATAATGAAATGGGTACCGTACTACAAATAGGATTTGCTCTCAAATCAAAGTTGACGCAGCTAGACTAGGAGATTTCAGCTTTTCAAAATTAGATTGGAATTAGAATAATGACTGGCTGAATTTCTAATTTGTCAATGCCACCGCAGCCATAGAGTCACATGAAATGGGAGGGCTTTTGATCCCCGCATGTAACTCAAGTAGAGTAATGGAAGAGTTCCTGGAGTCTGAGACTTGACTTGGACAGCTGGATAATTCCAGTTGTCCAATTAGATTATAATTAGAGTGAAATGGCGGTGATCTAATCCTAATCTGATCTTTGAAATGTTTCTACATGCTCTTATTACAATTCGAATCTAATTTCTTTCGCGAATGGAATTGTGCAACATGGTGTACCTATAACTATAATTCGATTTATTATGCTGATCCAGTAGAATAGTTGTCGGCATTGGCGGCATGGACAAAATAGATACACCCATGATGGCTACAGTTTTTTTTTCAAAATTAGATCAGAATTACATTCATCAAACTCGCAAAAACTTGGAAATTGAATTTAAATTAGAGAGACATGCAACATAAATCAAGTGGAGTGCATATCAAATCACAGTTTCTTCCTAAAAGCATGAGAATGGCAAATGTCTGTTTTGCACTTACACATGGTTCTCCAGTAGCATTTTCAAGAAAGCATAAATTAGATTAGAATAAAAATGAAAGCATAGAAACGTTCCACAAATTAGAGTACCGCCATTCCGCTCTAATTAGTCTACTTTGAAGAATATAATCGTAATATAGTTGTGCAAGTATACCGTCTTTCAGAGGAAATGACAGCTGCCAAAATATATTTGACGCGTCCAACTTTGATCTGAGACCGCATCATATCCAGAGCGGAGCGCCCCTTTTAAAATGACCTCACCGTGAACGTGACCTTTTTTTCGATCTTCGCCTGCTTGCTGACCTGGAACGATCGTCTCTCGAGCCGTCTTCCTGTGTTTTACTGATACAAAATGAAGTCATTAATGGTAACATCTGACTCGGCATCAAATTACAACAACTAACAATATTATGAAAGCAATGCATCGATAGTGTAGTAATGACTCAAATTTGAGTCTATTTTGCATTGTAAAAGGCTTTGAAACCTCGATTGGTTGTGAATGACATATCTGTGAAGTCGTGATCAACCCACAGCATTTCCACCAAGTGCAATGAAATAGGCATTGTCAGAAAAATGACAAATAAAATCTTCAAACTCTTTGTCGTCACATAAGAGGTACAATGGGTACATATTTGAACTTTCATTCATATTGTTGCCAAATCATAATAAGCGATACTCGAATCGAAGCTTTCCCAGATTACAGTAGAATAGAATTACAGCTACAAAGTTTTTTGCAAATAAGATCATAATTAGAATTACAGCAACCAGGCACGTAGCCAGCAGAGATTATTTACAAGCTTCTCGTGTTGACGAACTTGCGCGTTTGATAAGTTCACCAGCGCATCCGGCAGTGCCGTCAATTAGCGAGTCCCTGCTCTCTCTTGAACAATTAAATACGTATTGCATAAAATGAAACCTTGGCGATGATTTTCGCAATCAAAATCTCCAAGTCTGTTGTGGAATCTGTTCTGTAATGGCACCGATTTCAAGCGCATCAGAACTTTATTTTCTTTTTATATCTCAACATACATCTTTTGATTGTTATGTTTTAATATTAGCGGAATTCAATAACGGCTGTGTGCACCAGGCCTATTGGAGATGGGACTGTTCAGGCCGGCTATTATATCTACGCACCGGGCCTGTTCTACGAGATAAATCAGGCCAGCGACAATTGAAAGCACGCACAGCAATCAAATGACCTAGTTTCGCGTCAAAATAAAAACAATCATAGAGATCATGTGTCGTTGTGCACTATCGATTTTCGGTAATTGGCAACGCACTTCTCGTCAATTGGCAGCACGCAACACTGCTAATACGAATTACTGATTTGCAACTGAACATTTGAGATAGAATGGGGATTTCAAAAGGGAGGGAGGGGTATGTGACACCCAAAACCCCTTACCTGGCTACGCGCCTGACAGCAACACAATTTTTCACAAATTACCTTAGTAGGCTACAGGCGCGTAGCCAGGGGGGGTTCGGGGGTCGAAACCACCGCTTTTTGAACCGCGAAACCCCTTCCCATTACGCGGAGCCCCCCTCGATTTATTTCAATATTTTGTCGGTCGGTAGCACGAGCTAATTTGTAGCACACTCTTGCACAATGATATGACCGATACATTTGATGGCCTTTTTCTCGCGTCTTCTCTCGTGTGTACAGTACATGCAAGGGCTTTTTTTCTCGTGCGTGCAAGGGAGACAAGGTAGTTATCTCACATGATGCGTTCACAGTGTAGCTGTAGTTGAGTAGTAGGGCACTATACTCGGCTCGTCGCTTTTCTGAACGCGTGTAATCAATCCTAATAATATCGGATGTATTGCAGTATTCACCTCACTGGCGACGCGTAATTCATAATTGTCGGGTGGTCCGCGATCTAATATCAAATCTAGAACTCTATTAGGTATATGCTTCAACAATTGGATGCTTAATCTCACGCATTTACCGATACACGGCAACACAACTCTGATCTACAATTTGACGGTTTAATGTGAGCAAAGAGCAAAGAAATAGCAACAGGTTATCTGAAGATAACTGCATTCAAACGGCAATCTTCAATCTACGCGAACATTTTTTGCGAAATTCGTTCAACACAGCCAGGTCAGGATTGCACACGGCCACGGCCAATTGGCGACAAGCGTGTGTCATAACTAGCGTGATTTGGCTGTGCAAACGAGACTCGATCTCGCTGAGATTATTGCGAAATTAAGTCATTGATTACCACGCCGGTGCGCGATCGGCAATCGTTGCTAGCCTGATTTATCACGTCTCCAACAAGCCTAGATGCGCTGACTTGAAGAATCGCATCTGCAATAGGCCCGGTGCGAACTATACCATCGATGGCCTGCACAATCGCATCTGCTTTGTCTGGCGCGCGCCATATTATCATCGTGAGCCTACACAACAATCGCATCTGCAATATGCCTGATACGAAAAATATCATCGCTAGCCTAACGATCGCGTTTCCGGCCTAGCATGCTTTTGGCTCCTATCTCTCGATGCATTGTATGCGGATTTGCGATTGTGATTAAAGAGTGACATCGCTAAACTGAATGACATCGAATGTCCGCAATCGACCGCAAACATGTGCGGTCGGACATACGTAATTGCTTTCGCTAATACTTGAACATAGCCATCGGAAGATGTGTGTCCGTGTTTGAGTTATAAAAGATGAGGAAGGTTTGAAATTGAACCACCTGAAATCGGTGCCATTATAGAACAGACTCCGTAACAACTCGGACATTTTGACGTGTGCAAATCGTCGCCAAGTAACAAGAGTTGATATGCGCGTAATATGCGTTGAGAAAGCTCCCGTATTTAATTGTTCGTGAGAGATCAGGGACTCGCTAATTGACAGCACTTCCGGACACGTTGGTAAGCTTATCATACGCGTAAGTTCGTCAAAGCGAGGCAATTGTTTAATCGTCATTTACGCATTACTCGACCCTAATGAATTTCAAACCTCTCCCTTATTTTTCGGCTGGCTACACGCCTGGCAGGCTGTTAGAATGAGATAATTCACGAAAACTTGATATTGTTCGGCTCAAATCTATTCATAGTCGATATTCATAAGCATGAGAACGACCAATGTTGGTACAGCAACCTTGGTTCGTCTTGCACTATACCTCTGACGAGTAGGGCTGTCCAAAAATATTTCTAATTCCATGATTTTATAATAAATAATCAAAGATTTAGTCACCGTAAATAGGCTACTATTTTATTCGAATCCAAATTTTTCTACTGCAATGACTTCACTTCTACTGGTTGGAATGCAGCGTTTTTTGAACTAACCTAAAAATTTTATCAAGTAGCAGTGAAATCTGAAGGAAAAGTTTTATTTTGAACAGCCCTACTGACGAGTCTAATTGACAACGAAAATAGTCTAGTCAAGTGTCGAATTCATTGTTAACAGACAAAAGAACTCACTGATCTCTGCTGTGCGTATCCTGTTGAGCGGTATGTCTGTCGTCTGCATCTCTGGATAGAAGTTGCTCGTGGTGGGGCCCAGTAAACTGTTGGGGCATTGGCTCAGGTCGAGCATTCATCGAAAGTTGCTTTAACTGGTCGACGGTGGGCAGTTTCGCAAGAAGCTCCAGATCACTGAGAAATAACAGATCAATTGAGATGCAGTATTTTTTTTCATACCATACCGGTGCAAGAATTAACTTGAGTCAGACCAGTAATGATCGGTTTGCTGATCATATCGAGTCGACATCACACTTACAAAGAAGTATCGGGATCGACCATGAGAGGTAAAAAATATTGACTATTTTCGCAAGGTCACACAATGGTAGTGTGGAGTCAGAGAATCATCATCCGCAACTCGTGAACTGGGAAAATTTATCGATTTCTGATAGCGTAAGGAGTCCAGCAAATAGCAATGTTGGACAACTAAACAGTTTCAGCTTTTCCAAATCAGATTACAATTAGAATCAGAACATTAGCAAAAACTTGAAAATAGAATGAAATTCCAAATTGGAAAGACAACAGAAAAATCAAGTTCAATTCATATCAAACAAGAGTCGATCCTCATAAGAACGAGAATGGAAAATGTCTGTTCACGGAGCTTTGCTCTTAAGGCGCATTACAAAAACCTATCAGCGTATATTGAATAGCTTTGCAGCTGTATCTGTACGCCTGACTTGGACAACTAGATCATTTTAGTCGTCTGATTACGCTTATTAGATCAAAATGACACTAATCCAATTCCAACCTAACAAGGTTTCTGTGTTCTCATTTTGCTTCTCATCTCACTTCTAGTTTTCCTGAAAATGCTACAGGAGAACTGTTAAGCTAGCTGCATTATCTTTTGGATACCGGCCGCCGTATAGATAGGCTTTATTGATGAAGGTGGTGAAATCATAATATCGGCCCAACAATCTAATATCGGTTTCGGCCCACGTACATCCCAGGCTTCTGAGTGTTTTCCTGCCGAGGTTTCGGCGACTCGTCGTCTGAGTAATCGTAGTCGAGGATTGCCGGGTTGAATGACGGCTGCGTCAATGGAGCTTCGCTCTGAAATACAGAGTTTTCTGCGATCAGTAACGAAGCGCATATGCTGTTAGACAGCACTCGAATAGGATCTCTATACTTGAACAACTTCGTCAAGGGTCATGTTTTTACACTTTTTCCACACGTAATCAAGCACTTTTTGAGCCAAACCGACATACTTATCAATAGGGCTAATTTTTATTTACCAAAAAAACGGAAGATTTTGACCCCAAAAAATCAAAATTTCGACTGTTTTGACACAAAAAAACTGAATTTTGCCCTCGCATATGCAAATTAGGTGTTTTCGCACATCTGAAAATCGTACTTCATTTCTGGTTGCAACTGTCTGTCCTTACGCAGTAGTTTAGCCTGAAAACACGTTTTACATGACAAAACTAGTATTTCAACGAAATCTGGCACTATGAACAATTCCAGTAGTTACATCACGTATTATGGTAGAAATAATTGAAATTTGTTGTAGTACAACGAAAGATACTTTCCTACATTCTCGGGTAGAAAGTGTCTGTCCTTACTTAGTAACTTGCCAAGAATGGAGAAAGAACGTTCAACAGCAGCAGTTGTTGGCTGACAACACTGAAGTTGTGCGTACACTGCTGGTGACACACTGTGTTGCTTCATTCCGAACATGCTATCTACATCAGAATTGTTCATCATGCGCTTCTTGATATAAGAACCATAACCCATGTCGACCTATTTGTTTCATTTGACCATTTATGATTCACAAGGAGCAGACAATGGACCGTCTAAAACGGTAGGCCTATAAAGTAGGCTACAAGCTGTAAAATATCAAATGATAAGTTCACCGACAGTGCAAAATCTACGATACAACATACGTCATAAGTCACTTTTTTTGACTTTTCAAACAATTTTGACAAATTTTGACCTAACGCTATAATTTTGACAAACTTTTGATAAATTTTGGCATGTCAAAGAAAATCGCCCTACCTATCACACTTTAGATGTCAAAAAGTAGAAAGTAGTTTCGGTATTAGCTCGCATTTTGTGAAGTGAGTAGTTCTAGTTGCGAGTTTGGAAAAGTGAGTAGGTCATGTCTACGAGTGGAATTGTCACAAGAATCACATGTAATACCGCTGAATCCATTTCCGAAAACTGCACCAATTTGCACTATCATCGGTCGATTCACGTCGGTCTTGGAGACCCGTAATGATATTTTGAATGAAACAACAGTAGCGGTTTTGCCACGTTTTAGAAATTGATACTTGTACTTGAGTAGCAAGAGCGAGTCACTAGCAGATGCAACACCAACCTCAGACTGCAGGAAAGGAGGCAAAGTGTGATTTTGAGGCGGTTGAAACACAGAAGATGTTGTCACGGGAGGAGCTTTTGCTTCCTCTGGCTGCAAAGCAAACATGAATTGAGAGACATTGTGATCAGACTGCTATCTCGTTAGTTGATCAACGACTAACTACTGCCTTTTGTGTGCTTCTAGTTTTAGTTGCGCATATCGAAAGGCTACAAGTTCTAGTTCTAATCGTCAAGTGAGTGGTTCTAGTTACGTGCTTTGAAAATTGAGTAGTTCTAATTGTGATTTCTCAAAAGGGAATAGTTCTACCGTAATTTTCCAAGTATAGTACGCCCCCATGTATAATACGCACCCTTAAAATGGCATGCAAATTCTGGTAAAAAGCCTGTACCCATGTATAGTACGCACCCTGCATTCACAGTACATGAATACTGAATAGCTGTGTTTTAGTACGCGATGTTGTTCTGTTTTGCGATGTCACTGTCGAACAATCATGACATAACCATCGCTAATCATTATGGCATAATGATTATGCAATTAACGGCATTGTCTCTAAACGATAGTACAGAGCAGCCAAAGCCTGCGAGGCTGGCGACGCGATAGTCCGGGTCAGCGACACGACGTCTTGCGCACGAGACCTATTACAGATGCGATTGCTAATCATTATACAAGTAACGGTTTTCCTCTATACGATAGTAGATAGCAGCCAAAGCCTGCGAGGCCGGCGCCGCGACATCTTGTGCACGGGGTGAGATGCGATTGCTCAGGCCAACGGTTATGTCGTGCACACCACGCCTGTTGGAGGTGCGACTGATTACGCAAGCGATTATATTTTGCGCACATGGCCTGTCAATGAATTAGCGAGGATTGCCGCGCGCGCGTTCAGCAATCAATGAATGACCTAATTTCGCTCGCGTGCAAACGGCAAACCAACTCAGCAGGAGATTGCGTGCTGCGCAGACGACTCTGGTTCATTGACAACACGCTTTTTGCTAATTGGTAGCGCGTTACACTGATAATACGAATTACTGGGCACGATGGCTGAAAGTGATACGCGATTGGAAACAAACGTGAAGAAAGGTGTGATTTCAAGTTTTTTATCGAGGGAGATTTTTTTCAAGCGTGTTGTTCCTATGTATAATACGCGCCCCCGATATTAGGGCAACAAATCGTGAAAATTTTGCGGATTATACATGGAAAATTACGGTAGTTCTAGTTGCAAGTTTTGAAGTGAGTAGTTTTAGTTGCCGTTGCGTGCCTTGAAAATGAAATAGTTGCAGCCCCTAGTTGTAGTTGCGCAATTTCCAATCCAGTAATTGACACAAGACTGATTGAGACGTAGATATCGACAACATACTTCTGTCTTGTCCTTGACCTGCGACACGAGCGACTGCAATTGAGCTTGTTGCGACGTGGACAGCAGACCAGTCAGTTGCTGGATTTGCGGGTTGTTGGGATTGGTGAGCAGTTGTGCGAGCATCGTCGTCAGAGCTCCGGCGTCAGGCTGGGATCAAACAGGAGCAGTTTGGTGTCGGGGCAATAAGCTTGTTCAAAAATACCCTTTTTTCAAAATTTTAGGGCTCGCCAAATTCGAGTGCCTGAGTGATTCGATTCTGAATCAAGTAGTCAGCCAATAGCCATCACTCACTATGATGGCAGAACAGTATGAATGATGTGGTGAGTTCAAATATGTTCCTTTTACGCCCATTCTACATCACGTTAAAACTAACATGGTATTTTTCAAGCATGTCAATTTAATTGGGCTTTGCGACAATGCTGTCGGTCGATCACGACTGCACGGATATGTCATTTCCAATAACGTCAGTAGCTCTGTCCTACATGTTTCGTTGACAGCTTTCTACAGTGGAAAAGAGAACCAAAACTATAACAAATATTGCGACATAGCCAAATGCTAGAATTTCATAGTGTAAAACCTATTTTCTTTTATCCGAAATTTTCGACTCCCAGAATTAGTTATGGATCGTTTGTAGGCAACCTAAAAATTACACGGTGTAGCAAGCGAATTTTTTTTTTTAACATTCTCAAATAAATTATAACAATATTTCTAACCTAATCACGTCCCTTCTACTGGTTGGAATTACTCAGATTTTTTCTGCAGCGTTGTTGAGGCAACCTAACCATTTTCCCAACAATCCAGTAAAAGGTAGAAATAAAGTTATTTTTGTACAACCCTAATGATAGGGCATACTTATTTTTGAAATTTTTCAGCATTACTTTTGACATCACCATACATCAGTACTGGTAGACTTGAAATGTTGACCGTACATAAAAAAAATAGCTTATTTTCGTCAAAAACTACTGTGACAAGTCAGGGAGCAAAGGACGGATTACGAGTCATGTGTTGAGACTCGAGACTGATTCATCGTGTTCACCGTTTATTGTCGAGATAAGTCAGGTTCCACTCACATTTTTGAAACTTGCGTGTGATATCGAAGGCCTAACATTTACAATATACTCATTTATCTCACTCTTAACATGATGACAGATAACAGACAGTTTCTGAGCCCATCTTCAAAGTATCAGTCCAGATACACTAGACTTGAATAAATGAACAAGTCATATGGAATGTCTCGAGCACCAGTAGTGTCATTACGCAAATTAAATCGAGTCGAGTCAAAGGAAAATAGTAACTCGAGTCATTACAATCCTAGTATAAGGGATGATAAGAGAATAAAAAATTACCTGAGTAGCGTCTGTAGCAGTAGGTTCAGTAGTTGAGGATGAAGGCTCTTCGGCGGGTTCACCTGTGGCACCTCCCATTTCGAGTAGCTGTTGCACAATTTCAGGTGGAAACACGGCGTTTTTCTGCCACAGATGCAGAACTCGGACAATCCGTTGCTGAAAGATTAGCCATTGAATAATATGATTGAAGCCACCAGTAAAGGCTGTGTCAACAAAAGGAGTTCATGTGCCATCTAAAAATAGTACAGTGAACGCTCTCTTATTTCCAATTCTCTGCTAGTTGCTGACGATCACCCCTGATGAGTGTCGAAAATATTCTGGTTCATTTCAATATGAACAATGAACATACTAGGGTGGGGGAACTTGAGTACATTCGACTAAAACTTTCGCTTTCTAAACATATCAGCTTCAAATTCATCAGTTCTGCATTTATTCATTAGCTCACTATGTCAGCTCTAGATGAGACTAATAACCATTTTTATTCAAGGCAGATTATAGCTTCCATGTGGAATTGAAAGTTTAGAAATTTTTTTTTCATTTTTCACACCATTTTTCAACTTCTTTGCAGACAGCATAAAAATTGTGGTTGCATATCCAAATATTGCTCAAGTTTGTGATAGTTGATCATACTACAAGGCATGGCAATGCATTTTGTGAACGGGGGTAAGGGTAAGTTTGAATTTGAAGAATATTTTTTTTGGGTAATTTGGGTATAGTATAAATTTGGTATGGGGTAAATTGAGTACACTATTGAACGCGGACTTTCTTTGTTGCACCATCATCAGAGAGGTTGCACATACTCTTTTGAATCTTGTTATGCTGATTTTGTTACATAATTTAAGAGTTAAAACAGTAACAGACATGATCAGGTATTATAAGAAGAAGCGAACCCCTAAATGTGTACCACAGGAATTGGATCAGGCTGTCAAAGAAAGTAAGACAGGAAAGAGCTGTTATAATAGAGTCTGGAAAGAATCCCTATGACTCACTCATAGGAAAGCCAATTAGAGCAACACAGAAAATGGTAGCCCCAACAGCAAGAATCAGTTGAAGTGACGAAATGAAAAGTTTGACTCAGGCTATCACTACAGTAGTCTCTCAAGTAATGAAAACATAAACCAGAAATGATATAGCTATGCCAAAAGGTGGCATGTTCACTTGTTCTGGTCATAACTGGTGAGGTGCTGACATGATAAGAAAGCATGGCCAGGCCAGACTTTAAGATGAAGAGAATGTATGAAAGCTAAAATGCAAGAGGTCAAAACTGCAGTTGTGAAGTTGTGGTCGGTTATCATGATGAGCAGGAAGTAGCCACTCAAAACACAGTTCTGAGATGGACTTAGGGGAGTTGAAACAGTTCAGAAAGAGGAAATGAAGGAGTTGGCCTGGCTGGTTATACAATACAGACAAAGAAAGTTTCTGGGGCAGGTAGGAAATATGATGGGTGGCGGTGAAACATTCGAACATAATTTTCTGTTTGATATGAATATAGCAGCCAGTTGCATATTTTCCTATCCTTCTAACATTGATGTTGAGAACATTTTCTATTTCATTCAATGAAGTAATTTCAAAGTGAAAGCACCAATTTCAGAAAGAAGAGGGATTCTCATATTTGATTTGAATGTAAACAATTGGTGAAAATTTGAAATCGAATTATTTCGTTCAGCTGTTCCTTCTGAAAAGTTTCTGTTTAAGCAGCTATATAAAAGATCTTGTTCCAGTATCTTTTTTAAAAACCTGTAAATATACTCAGTTTGTCCATGCAATGGGTCATTCTGGTATGACATGGGGATAAGGCTGGCTTCAAGTGCAATTTAGACAGTATACTCAATTCTCCCACAAAATTGGGGTAAATTGAGTATACTAATTTGTAAAATAAAAATCACAATATTTTTTTACTGTAAGCAGATTGAATCTTCAATTGATTTGCAACCGAAAATTCAACCATACAATGTAACAAATATCAACCAACCACCTTTTTATTTGACAGTTTATGAAAATGACAGCTGCCCGAACTTGAAAATACACTCAAATTCCCCCACCTCACCCTATTCAATTGTATAATGAAGTTCTGAACCTCCAAGCAGGCTTGAAAAACTATATAATTCTAGACTAAGTAGAGCATATTATCATTCAAATCTAATTTCTGGTTCTCCTGTAAATGCTACAGGAGGACCATGTCGTGCGAAACGAACAAAGCTAGATGTACAGACATTTGTCATTCCCATGCCTATTAGCATCAACTCCGATTTGATATGAACTGAGCTTGACTAAATTTCCTAGTTTTCGCGAATTCAGTAATTCTAATTCTAATGTAATTTGGAAAATATGTAGATTCTTAGAGAAGCTAAAAATGTTTTAGTTTTCCAAGTCTGCCTCCAAGAGTCTCCTCAAAACTTTTAATATCATAGAACCGGCCAAACTGGGAGGGACGTGCGGCATGCAAGGAACAAATTCACCCTACCCTGTCTTCCGTAGGACATTTGTAAAGATGTTTGAACGTGCTGATAATATTCTTGCACAGGCGCGGCATGAAGACGTCTTTTTCTTGTCCAAACTGATGTCGAGATTGCCGCACAACGGAATCAATAACGTAAAGCCCCGGGACTTTATATTCAGGTCGACACTGAAACAAAACTCTTACAAACCTAAGTAGATTGATTTCAACTTGCAAAACTCACTTTTTGAATGAATTTCTCCATGCTTTGAACAATGTGCTTGTAGAATTTGATTCCTTTGATTGCTTTTTTAGTCAGCATCGTCATTTTTGCCCGAGAGACGGGCGGCTTTGATTCGTATATGCTCGAAAGCTGAAAATGGAAATGACAGACTTGAACTAACTACAAACTAGATGTAGGCCTACTAACTACTGTTTTTTCATTAGTTTTAGTTCTAGTCGTGTATTTGAAAAGTGATTAGCCTAGTTCTAGATTTCGAAAAGCGAGCAGTAGTTCTAGTTGCAGGTTTTAAAGTGAGTAGGTCCACTTCTATTTCTAGTTCTAGATGTGATTTGGCAAAGTCAGCAGCTCAAGCTCTAGTTTTTGAAAAGTGATTAGTTCTAGATTTTGAAAAGTGAGTAGGCCTACACCTACTTTCATTTCTAGTTGCGCATTTTTAAAAGCGAGCAGCTCTAAAGCGAATAGTTACAGTTGAAGTTTTGAAAAGAGAGTAGTTGTTGTTGCAGTTTTGAAAAGCGAATACGGCACCGTAGTTCTATAGTTCTATGCGCATGAGTTTTGAAAATTTAGTAATTTGTGCAAGTCTCCATACTATCTACAACAAACCTCGTCATTGAAGGCTTTGACGGCTTCCATATTTTGCGGCATCAGGCAGAGACAGATTCAGAAATAACTAGAGTCTCATTTGGTGAGTGTTTCTGGTCGAACGAAAATGCGAAAACTGTAAAAGACCAGGTCAAATCTGTTCAAGGTGGCACCAAATAGAATTGCCAGTTTGATCAAACCAGAAACAAAAATTGCTGACATGACAACGGCTGTGTCGTCACTATGTTCTAAAACTAATAAAGTAGAACAGATTCAATCGACTTGACCTAGCTTATATGCGTGCTGCGTCAACAATTTTCCCAAGAAAAAACAATTCGATGAAAAAGGACTATTTTCAGTACGGGTTCGAGTACTCAAATATGAATGGAGCATTAATTCTAATGATTAGAGTACACCCAGTAGTGATAGACGATTCTTTCGATGACTCAAATGATACATTCCTAGCCATTGTGGCTATGAATTTATAGACGAAAATTATAATTTCATTCTATTTTCCACTGTGGAAGCCTTGAAACCTCGATTGGTCATATCGCAGCATACGAAACATGTAGGCCTAGTACAAAGGTAAGCACATTACTGGAAATGATTATCTGTCAAGTCATGATCAGCATCCATATAGCATTTCTAAGTTCTATAAAATAGGTATGGTCAGAAACATACCAAACTATCTTTAATGTGATGTTGAACTGGCATTATATTCGTTATGGTCGCATAAAAGGTACGTTTGAACATTCCGCATGTTTCATAGGCCTATACTGTTGTGATAGTGAGTAATACTGAAACCCCCTTCGCTATTTTCTCCCCCCCCCCCCGTCGCTCCTTTTGTCCATTTTCGCCCCCCTGTCACCCCCTTCGTCATTTTCGCGCCCCTAGACCGCCAAATAGCCCCCCGGGGGGCGATATCACCCACGTTGGGAACCACTGGTTTAGACTAAAGTCTCACTTCCCTGACAAACACATTACTGACTTAATAAGTCGCATGCCGATAACTACAAATTTTTGTTGTATTGATGTAAGAAGCAGTGTTGGGATGACTCGAGTCATGACTTGACTCGAGTCACCATTTTTGTATGACTTGACTTGACTCGAGTCACTATGCTAAAATGACTCAACTTGACTTGGCGTATCAGAAATGTGGATGGACTCTTGACTCGGAGCAAAATTCACGAGTCAATTTCAAGTCATCAAGTAATCGGTGACGATAATAATCACTGTATCTTGCTTATGTTTGGATTGTTCGCGAAACGCTGGTGTAACCCGTGAGAGCGACCAATCATTCGATGATCGTGCGTTTTACTAAGCCTCCAATGTTCTCTCACAAATAAATTGACCACAAACGAAGTAGTCGACGCTTACAGCTTACCTTGTCGTAAACTAATAGTAAATAAGTACAATAGCAAAATGTCTATTTCTGTTCTGTGTTATTCCCTTAACCAAACCTCTTGTTTTATTGAAATTGACTTCGAAATTAGTTTATGTACTCCTCAGCCATTATATCTTATCAATATGTAAATGGGTTATGTATTGCATCTCATCAATTCATTTCTCTATTCTCTATTTTGGCTGGTAACTATAAACTGAGGCTATGCAATTACTTGCGTAATTCAACAGTTCTACGTATATGCGTGCGATATAGCGCCTTCTTCGGTGTATATTCAACTCTATATTACAGTTCATCGGTTCAGAATCAATGACCCGTCGATCTGTATTTCAGACAGCTAGCAAATTGCAATGACGTAATCTTGCCTCATAGTTCGAAAAGGCTACTTGACTTGAATTGTGACTTGACTCGTGACTTGACTTGACTCGACTTGACTCGAGTCACCTCCAAAAATCGAGTGACTTGACTCGAGTCACCTTCGAAAATAGATTGACTTGACTTGACTCGAGTCACAATGTGCAATGACTCGAATTGACTCGTGACTCGAAGGTAGTGACTTGATCCCAACACTGGTAAGAAGTGCATAAATACAGCGTTCCGTTTCAATGCTGATTATGAGTAAGACTGTTGACAACAATTCCAGCTAGAATCATTTTTAGGAAAATCATTTTAATAACACTTATACGGTATACAAAGCGCAATTCAATTGAAGCATCATATTAGCATCAAATCAAGAAGACAACGGTGTCACGAACTTGCTTCTCCCTGTTCATCAAGTCTTCAACAGAAAATCAAATATGGTAGAGTCAAGATAGTTCCCAACATTGACAAAATAGATACACCCCAAAGCCACAACACAGTTATTGTGACCACCATCATAAGTCACTGTATGGTAATTGTTTAAGGAGGGCGAGTCAATAAGCAATCAAATATGTTAGCAGAAACCTCAATTAAAGTTGAAAAGTGATCAACGACATAGAATGATCATGATCAATATAATAGCCTTAATTTCATGTTACAATTGTTGCAGATTCTGTCGGACAGTAGGCTAACAAATACAGTGAAATATTTGCTGACTAACAGCGTTCGGTGATTGGTTGGGAAAAAACAATAATTGTAAAGTAAGTACTAGGTACGATCCAGTATTGACCATTATAAATATGAGTGGTTGAAGCGGAAATATTTTATGCATTGGCATGACCTTACGGGTTTATGCGAGGAAACATACAAAAATAACATGAAATAAAATCAAGATCACTTACGCAGAAAAATACAGTATAGGTGTTCAAGAGTTCAAGTATGAAGACTCCATCATGTAAGGAAATTGATTTAATACTATACATTTTATGAGACACGGCTGCAAAGGTTTACTCATTTCGTAAGTGCCAAGCTGGATAGCATTTATAAGATCTTAGAGGTGGCCAGTGACAGAGTACTTCTACTTTCAGAAGCACTCAAATGGATTTTACGTACTCACCCAAGTGGTGTAAAGTAACTGCAATTGCGTGCAACTAATAAATTGAAAATGATGATCAACAAATTTCTAACCAACAATTGTAGCATAGGGTAGTTCAATTTTACCGATGTCACATCCTGGTAAAGTTACATGCCTATGCTATTTCAGTTTTGAGTATGTATGAGGGTCTGCTATGAAATTGCCTCGCATTCTTCGGATCACCAAGTTGAATGCCACTACAGGCTACAGGTGTTTCCAAGCTCAAACTCAACTCATTCCCGTCCAGCTAAATACCAGACCACGACCTGATATATTAGCTGCGCTGGCCTAGCGACGCATACATACTATTTTCATTGCTTAACCTTTTTATGTAATCTTGTATCACTGTTCATTCAGTGTGCGCGCATCATTTTTCAGTTTTAGGCCGGGGTGGGTGTATGACTCAGAAGACTAGACCAAATCGTTTCGAGACAGTCCTGCATATTTTCATTCGATCGCAATATTGTGTTGTTTTGAAATGAACGAAAGAGCTCCCATTCACGATCATAATATGCACCGTCAACACCGTCATTACTAGCGTAGGGTAAAGCAAAGCTTCATCAAATCAAGGACGTCCTATACTTGACAAACCGCCTCGATATAGGGATCTACGTTTGAGTAAAGACAAATTATGATGAAAAATGTTTACGGAACGCTGTCATGGGTCAAGCCTCGACTGGAAAATCTTCTCAACCCGGCACCGACAGTCGGTTTTGCCTCGTTTCCCTCGAACCACGTGACACCGTATGACTCAAAACCACCGAGCAATCATTGGGTTATAATTTTCATCTGAACAAGTTACACACAATGTACAATGCGATAAGACACAATGCAATGTAACGAACGGATAGGAGGGGAGGATGTCGGACGACACGCACCAGTAGCGATCCGTTACTCTGACATCCACCTCGGCCTAGAGTGCCCGATGTCACAGTTCTTTTCGATGTTGATCTTTTTTGAAGCCGCGGTATTTTCAACTAGCTCTTTCCATTCCTTGTGAGTGCATTCTTTCTTCGGGTCTTTTTTCTGGGCTTTTTTTTTGTCGCCTTAAGAACTGCGACAGCGGGGGAAGAGGAGCCCAGATGGCCCGGGGGAATCGAACCCGGTCCACCGGCTTATCGTCACCACTAGGCTATCTTCCCCGCAAGCGAAGCCAAGGCCAGTACTTCTGCAACCCCTCTGCGTCAGTATCAGCATCAGTTTATTAATAATTTCATCATTTCAAAGCACTGCAGTACAATGAAATGATAGGAAGGTGTTGAAACGACTTGAAGTAGTATTTGAAATCATACTCAGACCCTGGCCTAGGCCTGGGCCCAACCCTAGGCACAACCCAGGCCTAGGGCCCAGGCCAGGGCTGGCCAACCTTTTCAGCCAAAGGGCCACATTCGATTGACGAACTATTGCGCGGGCCACTAGTCGCGCGAAGCGCGAAAATTTTTTGAAGTTTATAGGTCAATAATATTGTAACTTGACTATATTGCGGGCCTGTTGTATATCGCTGGGCTAACTTTTTGAGCACTGGGCTATTCGGCGCATGTAGGCCTACATTGGACAATGGACATATCGATATCAAAAGCTGCGACCAACATGCGTTAATCATTTCGTGCCTAAGGTTTCATAGTCGACGGTCTTACTGCGAGCGCAAACGCAATGTCGCATATGTTGAAAGACACTGTGTCTCGTAATCGCGAATATAGTTAGACTCAATCTGATACATTAGGTGTTCTTCCATTTTCACAAAAGGGCAACAATATTAAAAACAAGAAATCGAGTGACAACGTGTTGCGCCAAGCTTGTAGAAAATTTTTACCTTTGATATATCTATCGCAAATTATTCTGCGTTATTGTAGTGTACGAAGATATGCCAATATGTGAATAGCTGATGGATTTGTCAATTATGCGTCGGAACTGATATTCTAGTCATCACATCTCAAGTGTTGCGGCCGGACTAATCAAATTTTTGGTTGGCCTTGCAAGTTCACAATCTGTGCAATCCATTTTTGATGATATTAGAAATCTTGAAATTACCTCGCGGGCCACTCAAAACCCTCTCGCGGGCCACATGTGGCCCGCAGGCCACGGGTTGGCCGGCCCTGGCCTAGGCGACGTAAGTATGATGCAAAGTCGCATTTTTAGGAGAAACTAGTTACTATTTACCATTTGAAAAGTGAAAGCAGACAGTATTGTTGGGATAAGGCTGAATCATTTTTGTCAGTGAAATTGTCGTAAGAACTGCGAGATTGTGGGTGCCTGATTAAAAGACTGCTCCAAGTCGTTTCGACACCTTCGTATCTTTTCATTATATCGCAATCTTGTGTTGTTTTGATTTGATGAAAATGTTGATAAAATGACAAGGATGAGATGACCGCCCCTGTACCACTTAATATATTTTCGAAGATTTTCTTCATATATTTGTATACTATTATCATGAGTCATTTTCCATTGATCTGACGTGTCAATTTCGCCTTCCGTCACAGGCCACCTCATTTTGTCGCTTGTCCATTTTTGTTATCTTCTTTTACTTTTCATTCAGTGTGCGATGCACGTACAATGTACATGTGCATGCCTCCTCGCCTAGGCCAGGTGGCTGTCTGTCTGATTTTAAAGACTACTCCACCTTGACACCTTGTCCTCTCCTCACCTGGTGACCTGTGGTGTGCCCCAAGGCTCAGTACTTGGACCGGTCCTTTTCACCTTATATGTCAACGACATTTTTGAAACCTCTTCACTGAACACCACACTTTTCGCTGATGATACTCACCTCCTCTCTTCAGCATCTTCGACGGCAGAGCTGGATGCCCTGACTGGTGACCAAATGCCCAAAGTCCATGAGTGGACGGCCCAGAACAACCTCTGCATAAACGCCTCGAAATCGCAATTGCTGACAGTAAATTCAAAAAATAACCTAACCGTTAATATCGCTGGTCAGCCCGTTTCCAACACAGATAATGCCAAATATCTCGGGGTTTTACTGGACTCGAACATGTCCTGGAAGAGTCATATTCAGTCCCTAGAAACTAAATTATCACCGAAGTGCGGCCTGTTCTACAGCCTTAGGCGCTTCATGCCAGCATGGGTTCTTCTGATACTCTTTATAAATCCTTAATCCAATCGAAGTTACACTATGGCATCCTCTGTTGGGGGGCTGCCAGTAAAACTGCACTCAAGCCACTGCAAAAACTACAACATAAAGTACTCCGAATCATAGCTAGGGCCCCAAAGGGGCCTGGCTGCCCAGTGCCCATCCAACAAGTCGCTGCTGAAGAGATTCGGCGTCCTAAACATAGAAGATATGCGGAAACTAGAAATCGCCAAGTTTATGTATCAGTTCCACTGCGGTCGTTGCCCCGAATATTTCAATGACTTCTTTACCTCGGAATCAAAAGCGCGCAAGTACAACACACGCGCGTCCACGTCGTCCAAATATCATATGATCGACCGAAAAGATCATCGCTCTATCAAATATGCCGGACCTGATGTGTGGAACAGTATCCCGCCGGCCATCCGACAGTCGACGATCATGTCCACATTCAAGTCGAAATACAAGCAATTACTACTAAATAAATACAGTCCATCCTCAAGATTACCGGACCACGACTGACCTATCGATCTCGCTTCCCATGACATGCCGCCCTATTTATTGTCGCTCTCTTTTTCAATACTATCTTCTTTACTTTCATTCAGTGTGCAATCACTGTGCATGCCTCCTCTTTACATCGCCTAGCCCAAGGTGGGTGTCAGATTCCATAGCCTGCTCCTTGTCGCTTCGACACCTTCCTGTCTTTTCATTGTATCGCATTTTTTTGTGGTGTATTGAACTGATAAAATTGCTAATAAACCAATGATGATGATGATGATCTCCAAATCGTTTCGACACCTTCCTATCTTCTCATTGTATCGCAATCTTGTATTGATCTAGTAAAATTGTCAATCAAACGGATTCACTCCTTGCAATTTCGAAAGATGTATGACTACATCGCTACAGTATACGTGGTGGTGACATCAGCGGGCAGTCAAACGTACACGCTGGTGATATTGCCGACATCTCTAATTTATATACACCTCCTAGGTCCGTTATTTAGTAATGCGACTTTGCGACTTCCGCCGGTGTTCGTTTTCGATGGATAGCGGTTCCGCGATGAGGGGATTGGTGAGTGTTCCCTCGATTCTCGATACCAGGATATTTTGAATTTAGATGTGATTTTCTTTTAAAATATTTGAAATAGTCTGAATATTTAAAGTTTCATAAAGTCAATTACCAGACCTGACTAAATGAAACGTTTTCTAAATATACTGTAAGTCGGTCTGATGCCGTACTCGTACTGAAAGTATGAGAATTTTTGATGGACTGGACGAATCGATCCTGAATTGCATTCGGAATTGAGGCTATCATTATTTGCGATACTTTTTCCATTCAAATTTGGCCGGTTGTACCCCGGAAGAAATTAGCTTCGTTGGATGAAAGGTTACTATGTTTTGAGTCTGTTACCTATACATGGAAAGTCACAAAATTTCTTATTGTAGTCAGTGGTGAAGAAAAACTGTGCAGTGCAGATTGTTTGATGCCCGTTTGGAATCGGTGGCAGGTGCTCACCTGACGGCTTGCCGGGTGCCTTGCTCACTGCTCACAATGTTCCTCGTGAATTGGCGCCCCGTGCTCACCTGACAGGGAGGCTCTTGCTCACTGCTCACTGCTTGTCTTACCCACGCTATTCTCTCTATAGTTTTCTTGAAGATCACTCTCGACAAAACGTGATAGGGAGGATTTTCCTGCGAGTAAATCACTATTGTGCGGGTGGCCTATTTATTTCTTATTGGCAATGGTGATTTTCTCGCAGGAAAATCATCGGTGTCTCACAGGGAACGAGATTGTCTCACAGCAGAATCACCTGTGTCGAGATAGTCTCACAGCAAAATCGTCAGTGTCTCACAGGTAACGAGATTGTCTCACACCAAAATCGCCTGTGCTCACAGAGGAATCTTCAATGCTCCCCTGATATATCAGGCAAAACGTACCGAGATTCCAATCAGGGTTTGATGATGCGCGACCACTCTATTCCATATCCACATGAGAACGCAACGAGTGAGATAATAATTGTCATTTAGCCTCATGTTATTGGATAAACCAGTCGAGTAGCATTCTCAATTTTTTCAAGTCAATGTCGTTTTTTTTAATATGCGTCTGTGTGTGCTATATTTTGCAACATTTTTTCGATTCTTTGCATTGTTTGTATCCAGTTTTTGTAAGTTTTTTATTGATTTGTATTTTTTTGCATCAGATAATAACATAGACCCGTTATTTTCAACGGTTTTTAACACTTTTTACGATCAAAAAGCGCTTTTTCCGCATTTTTTGTCCCAAAATAAAGATGGCCGAAGGTGAAGCTGATTGCATAAACAAAACAAATTTAATAATCAATTATCTTCCCCAAGCGTTGTCGGATGAGGAGTTCTACTCTCTCTTCTCCACGATCGGACCTGTGTATTCTGCTCGTATAATTCGAGAGAAATCGTCGGGATACAGTTATGGTTACGGTTTTGTCAAATACCAGAAACAGGAACATGCAACAAGAGCAATAGATGAACTGAACGGATTGCAAATCTTAAACAAAAACATTAAGGTTGCATACTCCCTCCCTGCCGGGCAAGATAACAAAAACATCAACGTTTATGTTAACGGACTACCCCCTTCGACTACAAATGATTCGCTACGTCAACTTTTCGAGCCATACGGCAATATTATCGAATGCCGGGCCATTCCTGATAAAATCACAGGGCTGTGTCAAGGTATTGGCTTTGTGCTGTTCTCCAAGAAGGAAGAGGCTCAGAAATCGATCGAAGCTCTCAATGGTACGACAATTGATGGTGGGCTCGAGTCTTTGATAGTCAAGTATGCTCGGAAAGAAAATAAAAAGCCGCCTCAAACTCAAACAAACGTGCCGCCGTATTTTCCGTCGTGGACCAACAATAATATCGGACGGATACGACCCATGCGAGCCGCAATGTCTGGTAACCCGATGATGCAAGGTGGTGGACCGATACGTGGATTAGCCAGCGGCAGAGGCCGCAATTTCAATCGATTTTCCCCGATGACAGGGCCCAGATTTGGCATGGGCTCTGCTCAACCTCGATTTCACGCTACCCAACCGATAGCCCAGCCTGGATTTATTGTGTTCGTGTATGGAATAGGCCCAAACGCTGATGAAGATGATCTCTGGGAACTGTGTTCCCCGTTCGGCGATGTGAAACGTGTCAACGTCATAGTTGATCACCAGAAGGGCCAAGGAAAAGGTTATGGTTTCGTGACGTTTGGCTCATATCAAGAAGCACGATATTGCATCAGCCAACTGGACGGGTCCATGTACAGAGGCAAGCTGTTGCAAGTGTCCCTGAAAACTCAGAAATCATGAGTATTGTGGACATTGTATATTTTGTGATGTTTGAACTAGAACTGCAGTATCCAACATGAGCTTGTACAAGTAAAACATTGGTCAGCAGCACCAGTATGTGATTCAATTGTGTCGCTCAAATGAACAGATGGATATTCCAAGTATTTATATTACCAGACTTGCAGAATTATCTAGCCTGTCTAGTTATAGCGAAATGCCGGTTATCTATAATGTAATTTGTGAATGTGTCTGTGCTCTAATTGTAATGTGATTTTCCTGAATATGATACGGAACTGTATCCTGCAAACGAGCCAAGCTTGATACACAGTTACACACACATTTGCCATTCTTATGATTATGAGGATCAACCCTGATTTGACATGAACAGACCTTGATTTTGTAGTATTTCTTGCTAATTCAAAATTTCATTAATTTGCAAGTTTTATGAATTCAGCAAGTCTAATCTAATTTGAAAAATCAGTGTAGATATCATTGTAATTCTAGTCCAATTCAGAAAAACTGTAGCTTTTATGCGTAGGTGCTGAACTGTAATTTCCTGTATGTATGTGGGATCGGTGATGTCACAAAGGGGTGATGCCTTCATTGACAAATGCACCGACTAGCTAGCCAGCCGGCCGCACGCTGAATTGATTTCGAATTGACCAAGCTAGCATCAACTTATTAGGATCAAGTACATGCACCGATGCTGATAGTGAGAAATCGATCGGATCAGCTTCCTCGTGTTGACGGATTGTCATGTATGAACTGTGTTCCTCGACTCCTCACGCTACCATAAGATTACTAGCAAGTCCGACTGCGCAGTCAATTAGCGAGTTGTTGATATCACGTGAATACACAACATGTTCACCAACACACGTGCCTCTAATCACTCCGTCTTGAGAACAGGTAAAGAGCCTACGTAGCATCTTTGGCTTATAAACTGAAGTTACAGTCTGAATAATTTTCACAAACACCAAGTCTATTCTGGACTCTGTTCAGTAGTGACACTCGTTTCATAGAAGTCAGGAGATATCTTTGCCTGCAAGACATCTTCTGGTTGTTGTATTAGGTCAAATCAATTACGGTACGATGCTTGAGTAACAGTTTTCACACCCAAATCCATCCATGCCCGTCATACCCGCTCACGACATCACATGAGATATCGTCTGTATTTCTACATAACATATGACAATGACTACTTTTGCTCGTGTAGAAATTGACATCTTCAATATCAAGGTCTCGCGTCTTCCAATTCCGCGTTCAATCAATGCATCGCTGCCACTTGGTCACGTGAGCAACAGAATGTTGACAAAATCACATAATTCACCAGCTAGCGATATTCTTGGTACGCCGCATACCCAAATAAAGTCCGACATACCTAGGAGCTCAGCGTCTATGCTTATTTTGGAAATCTGAAAAGAGGACACTTTTTCTTAATTTTCAGACTTGCAAAACCGGAGAATTCTCACAGTTTACTAAAAAATAAGTCGACTTTCCCGCTCAGCGCCCAAAATACAGTTTTTTCCACCACATTGACAGGTGGTCGACTGAAAAAAATTTAAAAAAAAAAGTCAACTTTTCGCCCACTCCGGCATATCAGTCCAATTTTGCAGTAAATTCTCAAAAAAGAGAACAAAAGGGCGTCCTGTGAGTACACTTTCAAAAGAGGATAAATCCTCTTAAAAGAAGATGAAGGCTATGGTAACCCTATCTATGCTGTCATGCTAACTGTCTAATTTGGAGAAGCTGAAGTAGTCCAACAATGAGAATCGTACTTTCCCTAATCGAATTCAATATGTAATGCAAATTCAGTCATCTTTAATACTGATCAAATGCGGAAAGGTATGAATTTTGTACTTCAACTCTTGCTACGTATAATCAAGTTTCATTCGCGAAGATGTGCTGAAAACATCAAACACTGCTTCAAAACAGGGTATGCATGTAGAAATTTATTCAATACCGGCATAAAAATATGATTCATAGTTCACATAAGAAATATCGAGTACAGCAAACTATCATGCAGCAAAACTCATTGCGGATGGTATTAGTTGACATGGCAACACAGTGACCATGCTACATTCATATTCCACAATGCAGGCCCAAAAGTGAGTCTATTTCTACAAAGATTTATCCACTCTCGCAGCTTAGTTGATAGCGGACCACTGTGTGCAATGAAATACTTGAACTGCTAAGCAATAAGTATTAGCTGCGATGTGGTCATAAAATGCATATAAAATGGTCACGATAGCTTCAAGATATCAAACTTGCACAAATCACCCAGAAGATATTCCACGATACGTTCTATTTACCAAATCGTTGCTTTGTTGACGAAAATTGTTTTAAAACATCAAAGAATTGAGGATAGGAAATATTTTTTGTTGACTGCGCAGTTCTGCAAAGGAGAAAAAAACAAGTCAAACTACAAGTTGAATGCTGCTGCACAAAAGACAGAATGCAGGGATGGGCAACTACCTGAGTTGCGAGTCTATCAATTCTCACTAGTCGAGTAGTGAGAGATGAATTTTTACTTGATTCAATGAAAGCTACAGTTTCAATACTATTTTCGACTTTAGAAGCCTTGAAACCTAAATTGGTCTTGTTGGAACACAAAATATGTAACGGTAGTACAAAGATACACACGTTACTAAAAAGGACATTTCTGTCAAGTCGTGAGCAAACCACAGCATTGTCACAAAGTTACCAAATTATATTCAATGTGATGTGGAATCTTGATTCTAATACTTGATTCGGTATCGAATCACTCAGGCACTCGATTATACCAAGCCGTATTGATAACTCTAGTGCAGGGGCGGGCAACTTGTGCGGTCGGCGTGCTGGATATGGGAAAATGAAGTACTTCGCGGGACGGATTACAGAATATATACAGTAATCGTGCATTTATCCACCGATGCCAGGAATAAATCCTAGTTAATGCAAACTTCAAAATTGAAGAATACAGACCAAAAACAGTATTTAATGAATTTAATAACAGCAGCTGTTGAAGTCAATCAGACATCTGTGGTCGGTCAACTATGTTTAAGAAATTTGGCTCAATTCCAACCGATAAAAGAGAAACTATTGGAGTAAGAAAATGTCTTGTTAAAAATGATGGTAGCCTATTTACGATGGGAACTTTATTTGTAAAATTTGGATCTGAATAAAATAGTATTTACGGTGGCCGCCGTAAATACTATTTCATTCAGATCCAAAATTTTTCGACAGCAATAACTCCGCTTTCACTGATTGGAATTGAGCCAAATTTTGTGAACATCGTTTCTATAGACAACCTAACAATTTCATGGAGTTTAAAGATCTTCTTGGAGGTACAGAACTTCAATATACCATTGAATAGTATATTCATATTGAAATGAACACGAATATCAGTTGACAATCGTCAGGGTAATACAATGTTCTTTCCAATTCTCTACTAATTGCTGACGATTATCCCTGACGAGTGTCAGCCAAAAATATTCGGGTGCATTTCAATATGAATATACTACGGTATTCAATTTTATATAATACATATAAAAAAACTTTATTCTCTTGTACTCTGTAGTAATGCGGATACTGGTTGGAATTGAACCAAGTTTGGTGTGCAGGCTTCGATTTGGTAACCTAACAATTTATTATCAAGTAGCCAGTACAATTTGGGAAAAAAAGTCATTTACTGAGCAACTTCTTTCTCTTGAATAATAACACTTACATTATCTCTGTTAGCCGCATGTCCCATGGATTAAATCCATGCAAACTCGGGTAACCTCCAAAATTGATGGCTAGGTCAGGCTCTGGGAGCGGCCCTGCAAAAAAAGCAAATATTCTTACCTTCTGATTTGTAATGAGATGAAAACCAAACATGGTCGTACAAAGTGTAAATGAAAAAGCTTGTCTGAAAATCTGACCTCTGACACTTTCATTAACGACATCCAAGTTGATATCAGAAGCTCGTAACGACCCGTCTTGTATTTTTCTGCAAAGTACCCGGGATGCTTCCACTATGTTGTGACGGCTACATTTGACAGATGAAATTAATACATCACATCCGGCAGCTGTGCCTACTAAAAGGAATCACATTGGATTGAAGTCGATATAAGAAAGTCAAAAAATGTACATGATTTCGCCCAAAACTCGTTGTGAATATTGATTTGTAACAGCAGCTTCATCTCAGCTTTTCGCCGTTGGCATATTTTGACAAAGTGAGAGAACACGTCCGGCTTCATACCTGAAAGAATGCAGATTCCGGTATTCCGCGTTGTGATCATGAATCACCAACATCTTTAATCTCATTTTAATTGAACAGTCCAGTAATATTCTTACTAGAATATACTGGTTGAGAAGCACATAGTTGACTCGACAGTATGAAATTACTGTCCGAGAATGTGTGAGAGCTTGGTCACTGATATAACAGGGGTTCCTGATTGAAATGAGTCTCAAAGGGTATTGCACAAAGGTCTATGGCCAAATTGTAGCCTGCTGGTGTGATTTGCATTAGCCGAACGATAGATATTTCAAGAGCCGTAGTACACCATTATTATATAATCAGGGTTGCTATACTGTTTTTACCTTCGAGTTTGTTTATAAGTATCAGTTTATTAATACTTTTCATTATCAGTCAGTCAGTCAGGTTTATTAATATTTTCATCGTTTCAAAACATCACAAGACTGCGATACAATGAAAAGATAGGAGGGTGTCGAAACAACTTGGAGTAGCCATTAAGATCAGACACCCACCTTAGCCTAGGCGAAGTAAATAAGAGGCATGCACACTGAATGAAAAGTAATGCAGAGAAATATAAGACGCAAGCGACAAAATGGGGTGGCATGTGGCGGAGGGCGAGGTCGATGTTAGGTCGTGCTCTGGTAATCCTGAAGACTGGCTAGTGTTGATTTAGAAGAAATTGCTTGTATTTCGACTTGAATGCGGACATGCTCGACGACTGACGGATAGCCGGCGAGATGCTGTTCCACAATTGGGGTCCGGCATACACCACAAGACCGTGATACCAAGAAAAGATAGGAACGTCTCGCAACGACTTGGACTAGTCTTTGATAGACAAACTTGATCTGTCAGATCGTGGTTTAGTAATCTTGAGTGCCGACTAGTCTAAAGGCCGATTCTTATTTTTGTCCTATCATTGTATCAAATTGTGCTACTTTTTCTGACCACTAATTGGAAAATACAGTCCAATATCAAAAATTACCAATATAAAAAGATTAAAGATCGATTGACAATGCATAACCCATTAACTGCGGTCTGGAGTATATTTGATTATTAGGTACCGCCCCTTACCGGTATGCGGCCTGCGGGTATGTGCCTATGCTAAGAGAAAGAATGCTCACCATTTCGATTATGGATTGTAACGCAAGAAATACCAAGCAGAGCGGTCCACACTACCATATTAGCGAGGTCCTGTAAACCGGCGTCGTCCTCGGTCATGATAGCCAAGTGTTGAGGTATTTTACTCAACGATTTGGCATCGTCCGCCAATTGATACATCCCGGATTCACTGAATTTCAACTTTCGCACGCCAATTCTTATCAAGTCCATGATGAAGACCATAATCCACTGCGCGTATGTTGCCCACGCGAGACCGAAATGAAGGCCCAACCATAATACCCCTTCATAATCTACGACTTGCGATGTCGCGTTATCCATTGCTGCCTACGGAGAACGCGCCAAGCTGACTATTGAATGTTGATCACAATCACAATCTGAGCAGCTTTTATCAGCTGGAGCGACGTGTCAACACCACTGAGCACGAAGTTATATGGCTACCAATCAATCAGTTTATTAATATTCTCATCATTTCAAATCCTCACAAGACTGCGATGCAATGAAAAGATTGGAAGGTGTCGAAACAACTTGGAGTAGCCGTTAAGATCAGACACCCACCTTAGCCTAGGCGAAGTAAAGAAGAGGCATGCACACCAAGGTTGTAACGACTCGAATCATCATCATCATCATTGGTTTATTAGCAATTTTATCAGTTCAATACACCACAAAAATGCGATACAATGAAAAGACAGGAAGGTGTCGAAGCGACAAGGAGTAGTCTATGGAATCTGACACCCTCCTTGGCCTAGGCGATGTAAAGAGGAGGCATGCACACTGAATGAAAGTAAAGAAGATAGTATAGAAAAAGAATGCGACAAGAAATCGGGTGGCATGTCATGGGAAGCGAGATCGATAGGTCAGTCGTGGTCCGGTAATCTTGAGGATGGACTGTATTTATTTAGTAGTAATTGCTTGTATTTCGACTTGAATGTGGACATGCTCGTCGACTGTCGGATGGCCGGCGGGATACTGTTCCAGACATCAGGTCCGGCATATTTGATGGAGCGATGATCTTTTCGGTCGATCATATGATATGGACGACGTGGACGCGCGTGTTGTACTTGTGCGCTTTTGATTCAGAGGTAAAGAAGTCATTGAAATATTCGGGGTAACGACCGCAGTGAAACTGGTACATAAACTTGGCGATTTCTAGTTTCCGCATATCTTCTATGTTTAGGACGCCGAATCTCTTCAGCAGCGACCTCTTGGATGGGCAGCCAGGACCCTTTGGGGCCCTAGCTATGATTCGGAGTACTTTATGCTGTAGTTTCTGCAGTGGTTTGAGTGCAGTTTTACTGGCAGCCCCCCAACAGAGGATGCCATAATGTAACTTCGATTGGATTAAGGATTTAAGAGTATCAGAAGAACCCATGCTGGCATGAAGCGCCCAAGGCTCGACTCAAGTCGCTATTTTCTGATGAATCGACTTGACTCGAGTCATTTTCCCAAAATAGGGAATGACTCGACTCGAGTCATTGCGCATGATCTCGGACCAAAAGTCATATGACTCGAGACTCAGGCGGCCGAGACCGACATTTCATTGTAATTTCGAAGAATAATTAAGTTACCACACTATTGGTATTTTAACTATTGGCATCAGTACTTGAAAATGCGACCAGAAACTGCAAAGTGAGAAAAATTAGTATATGAATGCGAACCGTTCGATATCACCAGCCACAGATATAAAATTGGATTAAACCAGTGGTTCTTAACCTTTTTCCCTCCAGCGCCCCCTTTTAAAGATTATCGTGCCCCAGCGCCCCCCCCCCCAACCTCATATTGTAAGGAATGTATTAAAGACAATGAGTAAGAGGGAGGGCCGTAACAGCACTTCGTCAACCCCCCTAAAAACGATTGTTTTGCGCACCCATGGCGTGATAAACCAAACTTCTGAGGGCTTCGCTCCCAAGAACCCTGTAGCGTGATTTCGATGGTTAGCAAAGTTTTGTGGCCTAGTCGCCCTTGGTGCCAAAATTTTCTTTAATGCATGAATGAATGGGTGGTAATTACATATATACGTCGCTATAAACTTTTTATCCTCTCACTCCATGTAATCAGATTTACCAGTAGCGCTGAGTGAGAAGTTCCCAGCAAACATTTGGTTGTATTAAGCTTGTTGTATCTAGCTAGACATTCAGGCGTCGTGGTGAGCGGACGCGTTTTCAGCGCTCCCGTAATGTAGCTATGATAATTGTCGAAAATCCAGGATTCTAGAAGACAAGAAGTCGATTTGTCTAGTTAGATAGACAGAATTTTCACCAACCAAATTGATACACCAACGATACAGCAAGAAATCAGTTGAAGACGCAAAAGTTTGATGAACTGGATATATCATTTGGAAATAGGATGTCAAGACTGAACAGAACCCTAACCCAACCATAAATCCAACCGTAACCTACCCCTAACCCGTAATTTACCCACATGCTCATCTGTCGCATGCCAAATTGTCGCATGCCGAAGTCTCGCATGCTGTAATGTCGCATGCTCATATGTCCACGGACCGGTTGCTACATCGGGAAATTTTCCTTTGGCTGCAATACTTCACCAACCGTCAGACAATCTATACCGATTTGGACCCAGCTTCGCCAACCGTTGGACAAAATACGTAGCAATTTTGAACCGAAACTCTACTTGATATTATTCATCCAAAGGTTTGGTGCTAATATGTTTCGATTTATGCTACTGTAAAATCGCTATTTGTAGCGCTATTGTAGCGCTCTTCGCCCACATAATTGGATTAAGCCAGTGTTGCGTGACGTGAATCGAACTGCGCGAACGCATAAGTATCTCCATTCACTGACAAGCTAACATGGAAATTTGGGTCAACTCGGAATCATGACGAATAAGAATAGTTTCCCACTGATCAGAAAGTGTAACTCAATATCAATCAACGAGACGGCATCAATTCTGCAAGCCCCGAAGGGTAAACAAATTAGTTTGATTCATACAAATATCAGAGGATTGCAATCTAATTCCCACCATGATGAGACCCAATGATATAAATATTTATATCATTGTGAGACCTTATCGTTGTGTAGCAGCCCTCGTGCGCCCCCTATCTGGGTTGGCGCCCTTGGGATGCTTGAGTGATTTCATGGAGTAGCTTCCTCTTAGTGTTTGGTCTCGTCGCTGCTGGGTTGTTGAGTACGACTGAGTGAATAAACTTCCTATCTGAGCAAAGGCCTCTACATTGGCGAGCACGCCAGGACCAGAATGGATAGCTCACCTCAGTCGTTAATTTCCGAGGCCAGACAGATAGAAGAAGAGATCGAGTCGCATCAACTAGACGTGCTGCGAACGAAAATTGAATACCTCGAGGTGAGAATGACGAACACCGAAAGTAGAGTATCGGGACAGATTGAGCGCATCTCGGAATTCTACTTGCTGTCGAAGAGATGATCGACCGAAAAATGCAGGCGTGGGAGACCAGGGTTCTATCAATAATTAAAGAAATGCAACGTACTGTACCGGTACAGACTGGTTCTGACAAGGGCAGTGTTGATCGTCCATGTGTTTCAGCTACGGATAGGATTATTTCCGACGATACAATAATTTCGAGCAGCAAGAAATCAACCGTAATACCAGTGCATGGTAAGCCTATTGTTCTGGAATCGAAAACGCCAAATGTTCTACCTAATGAGTTCAGTGGAACAACGGATGTCACGTTAGAAGACCATCTAAGCCACTTTAAGTATGTTGTTGGCTGCAACCCATCTTGGGGTGTACGTGAAATTCTTTCATATTTTGGCTGGAGTCTGGAAGGTCCCGCGCTGAAGTACGCCAAGGAGGTTTCCGCCGAGGATTCCCAAAACTTCGACATAATAGTGGAGCACCTCAGAAAACGTTTTGGAAAGGAGCAATCGGGACAAAACTCGAGAACTAAGTTCAACAGTCGAAGGAAAAAGCCGAATGAAACCCCTGCTGCATTTACTGCTGCTCTCCGAGAACTGGTACGTAAAGGCTACAAGATGATAAACGGTAATGCTGCAGAGTTACTGGTACGTCAACAATTTTGTCAAGGGTTCTCTGATGTCACACTGTGTGGTATGCTTGCTGTGCGTGAGAGTGACAGTTTAGAGGAGTTAGTTCGTGCTGCTGAAAACTATGAGTCCATGGCTGCTACTCATAAGGCCAATGCGGGCACAATAAAACCTTATGTGGCAGTGGTTAATAACTCTACTCGCAAGGCTGACTTGAACTCAAAATCAGAATGTGATGAATGTATTGGGGAATTGCAAAACCAGATTAAGTCCTTGAGAAATGAGTTGACTGAGTTATTTAATAAAAATCGTGTCCCAGACAATAATGCGAGTCGTCCGAATTCACCAATTGGAAACCATGAAAGTCCCAAGTCAAAATTCTTTGGTAAATGCTTCAGGTGTGGCAAGTCTGGTCATTCTGCACGTTTCTGTAGGGCACCCTTTTGTCCACTTTGTCGAAATGCAGGGCACTATGATTATCAATGTCAATATTCCAATCAGAATAGTACGTGGCAGCATGGACCCAATGTGCAAACACAATATTTCCCTCAACCACAGCCAACTATGGATAATAATGGAAATTGGAACGGTCGTTTAAACTCGCAGTAGCGGGGTGCGAAGCCAGTAACCCCGCTTGTAATACGGTTGATGATGATCTTGATAACTTGATTTGCTCCCTCAATGTTTCAACCAACTGGTACACACTTGTTAGTATTGCCCGGGCAGATTATAAATTTTTGGTAGATACCGGTAGTCCGGTAACATTCATAGATTTTGGGTTACGGGAGTTTATTGATGTCGGTGAGCTAGAATCGAGTCCGGATGACAATCGATTTAGAGTGGCTAATGGCAGACCCCTAGTAGTGCATGGAAGTTGCACACTCAAGATGTGCATAAATAAAGTTTGTGTGAGGATGCGAGTGTTTGTAGCTGAGCTCGGAGCGAAAATTGGTATTTTGGGTATGGATGCTCTGAAGGATTTTGATGTCACCTTGTATGCCAGACGTGGAGTAATGCAAGTGGGTGATGACTCGGTTCAATTAATGAGTTCCAATAATGTCACGTGCAGCCGTATAAACATTAGGGAATCAATTTCGGTCCCCGCTCACAGTCAATTATGTGTGACTGGAGAGAATAACCACCCTTGGCCAGTGGATGTTAAGGGAGTTACGGCTGTAGTTGAGCCAGTCAGGGATTTTTCGTGGGCACAGAATAAGTCGGGAGTGTATGTGTGTCCTGCTTTCGTTACCGCATCAGAATGCTTGGTGCCAGTTCTGGTTGTGAATGATTCAGATCGTGTGGTTGAGATACCCTCTGGCACTTTTGTTGGCATGATTTGCCCTGCAGACAACTTCCAGGATGTACATGGAAGAGTTTCCGGCATTGCCAGTATAAGGAAGAGTGAAGATGAAGAGGTGCCCCCGGGTGAAGGGAAGTCCTATTTAGGTGACGAATCGAAATCGCAAACGGGCGAATTTCCAGGTCATCTGAGTTCCATGTTAGATGGTGTTCAGGACCTAACGGGGGAGCAGCAGTCGGCAGTGCGGGATCTCTTGACTGAATTCCAGGATGTTTTCATTGGGCCGGATGGAAAACTCGGACAGACGCAAGTTTTGCAGCATAGAATCACTCTCACCACTGAACAACCAGTCAAAGTACGTCCCCGGCGCATGGGCTGGGAGAAACGCAAGTTGGCTATTCAAGAAGTGGAAAAGCTGCGAGAACAGAACGTGATAGAGGAGTCTGATTCACCTTTCAATGCACCAATTATGCTGGTTCCTAAAAAAGATAATTCCTGGAGAATTGTTCTGGATTACAGGAAACTGAATAGCGTGACGGTCAAAGATGCGTACTCGTTACCTCGAATAGAAGATATTCTCGATTCGTTGGGAGGCACCTCGTGGTTTTCATGTTTGGACTTGGCAAGCGGTTTTTTCCAAGTCACAATAGATCCTAAGGATCGCCCCAAAACAGCCTTCAGTGTTCCAGGTCATAATCATTACCAATTTACTGTACTTCCCATGGGATTGGCAAATTCGCCAGCTCTGTTTCAGAGATTGATGGAGAAAGTTCTTGCTGATGTATTGTGGTCGCGAGCCCTGGTTTTCCTGGATGATGTTATGGTTTTTGGAAAAACTTTTGAGCACGAAATGGAGAACCTCCGACACGTTTTCTCCAGGATACGCACGGCTGGACTAAAGTTCAAACCAACTAAATGCAGGTTTTTTCAAAGACGTGTGGAATATCTTGGCCATGAAATTTCAGACGAAGGGGTTAGCTGCAGTGAGACAAAAATATCGTCGATTCGTGACTGGCCGGTTCCTGGGAAGTTGAAAGATCTCCAAGCTTTCCTGGGCACCGCAAACTATTATCGGCAGTATGTGAAGTCATTCGCGTCCATTGCTTACCCACTGACACATCTAACAATGAAGAATGTGCCTTTCAACTGGGACGATCAATGCCAAAATGCGTTTGACACCTTGAAGGAGTTATTGACAAAATCTCCGATACTGTCTTACCCACGTGAAGATGGTGAAGTGTTCATTCTTGACACTGATTGCAGCGCTTTTGGTGTGGGTGCGGTTCTCTCCCAGAAGCAAGAGGGTCTTGAGCGGGTAATCGCTTATGCAAGTACTACCCTTAACAAATCACAGAGGAATTACTGTGCTACATATCGAGAGCTTTATGCTGCAAGATGGGCGATTGAGCATTTCAGGCATTACCTTTGGGGAAGACCATATATTCTGAGGACTGATCATTCTTCATTACGTTGGCTTCTCACTTCGAGCGAACCCCATGGTCCCTTGGTGGCAAGATGGATTGCGTTTCTGAGCAGCTATGATTATACAGTTGAACATCGTCCGGGCGTGTTGCATGGGAATGCTGATGGTCTTTCCAGGAAGTACCGTAGACGCTGTGAGCGAGAGGAATGCTCGGACTGTTGTGATTTCGCAGATCCTCCAGCAACAAGATGTGCTGCGGTCATCGTGGGAAGTTTGGGGCAGGTGGCTGAAGAATCTGCATCTACAGGACCAGATTTGTCAAACTGGTTGCGGTCATACTCTGAAGAAAATTTGAAGGAGCTGCAGATGAAAGACAAGGACTTGAAAACAGTCATTTCAATGAAGGAAACAAGAGATTGTAGACCTTCTGGGACTGAACTTCTGTTCCAGCCAAAACTGGTCCGGGACTTGTGTTCGCAATGGCGACTCATCAGTCTGCGAAATGGAGTACTTTATCGTGAATTTGTGCATTCTAATCCTGGGGGTAAACCAATATTTCAATTAGTCCTGCCCCTTTCGGTTTGTAAGGATATTTTTCACCAGTTTCATGCATTGCGTACAGCAGGTCATTTGGGTCGTGATCGTACTTATAAGAAATTGAGAGATAGGGTGTATTGGCCTGGAATGAAACGTGATGTTGAAAGTTGGATTAAATACTGTTCTGTGTGTACCAAATCGAAAACTCCTCACGGTGGTCACAATGCTAATTTGCAGAAAATGTTATGTGCTGAGCCATTTGACAGAATTTCTATTGATTTCATGGGTCCCTTGAATGAGACAGAGTCGGGTTATAAGTACATTATGGTATGTACTGACTACTTCTCAAAATGGGTAGAAGCATTCCCGTTGAAAAACTTGTTGGCTGCTTCTGCTGCAGATGTACTTGTGACTGAAATTTTCACCAGATTTGGTGCGCCGTCTATAATCCATACGGACCAGGGTGTACAATTTGAATCGGACCTTTTTAAGCAAATGTGTATGCTATTTGATATTGATAAAACTCGCACTACTCCCTATCACCCTAGATCAGACGGGCTCACAGAAAGGAACAATCGGGTTTATCTGCAAATGCTCAAAAGTTTTGTGAACAGTGCCCAAGACAACTGGGATGAACATTTACCTTATTTATCCATGGCTTACAGGTCATCAGTGCATGCATCTACTGGTTATACTCCTAATCGTTTGTTTTTAGGAAGAGAGATATCCCTTCCTGTTGATATCATGTTCGGTAAACCGCCACGTAACACTGCCTATCGTTGTTATACTGAGTTTGTCAAGTGGTTTGACATTGCTAGTACTGATGCTTTTGCGTATGCCCGTGAGCAACTGAGTAAGTCTGCTATCCGCCAGTCCAGAAACTTCGATCCATCTGTTAAACCCTTGATTTTGGAAACTGGTAGTTTGTGCTGGTACTTCCATCCACCCGCAAAGTCAAAACTGAGGTCGGGTTGGACCGGCCCATGGCTAGTGTCAGAGCGAATCGAACAATTCCTGTATCGGATAAAACATGTGGACTCCGAACGATATCGCATTGTGCATGTGGATAATTTACATCCTTACATAGATGATGTTGACTCACTTCCAGCTCTGGAAAACGATTCAGTCAGTGACACCGACATTGCTGTGTCGGAAGAGATACCGAGTGTCCTGCCCGATCGTAGCAGACAAATGCCCTCACGATTTAATGACTATGTTATGTGAAAGTGATCTTTTTTTTTCTCGCTTACTGCTTGTTGCTTGGTTATTGCTTGTATTTTGTTGTGAGAGTCTACTTGAGTAGCACCTCTCAAATTTGATGGGAGGGTGATGTAGCAGCCCTCGTGCGCCCCCTATCTGGGTTGGCGCCCTTGGGATGCTTGAGTGATTTCATGGAGTAGCTTCCTCTTTGTGTTTGGTCTCGTCGCTGCTGGGTTGTCGAGTACGACTGAGTGAATAAACTTCCTATCTGAGCAAAGGCCTCTACAGTTGACCTGAAGTCACCTACCCTCGTACCGATTTCCTGGGACACTTTCAAAATAGTCAAAAAATAGGACAAATCCTCTTTAAAGGAGGTATTGTAACCCTAACATTACTACAGATTACTTATGCGCAAAAATTAGCTGTACAATATCAGTTGCTCGTCAACAGAGTGCTGGACGAACAGAAGCCCCGGGTCAAGCTGGGCCCTATTTGTAATTTGGGTGCCCAAATTTCAATTCGATTCTAATGAGATATATGTAGAGTTCGAAGCCTAATTCTTTTTGAAATGGATTCTACTGGTCTCGCCGATTCCATCAATACCAAAATTATTATTCAAGTCGACGTCCCAAGGGTCGATCTGGGGCCATAATTGTGGCCGGATTATCGAAATTTCGAATATGTCCAATTTCAATTCGATTCTAATGAGATATATGTTGAGTCCGAAGCCTAATTCTTTTCGAAATGGATTCTACTAGTCTGGCCGCTTCTATCGAGACCAAAATTATTATTCAAGTCGACGTCCCAAGGGTCCAACTGGGGCCATAATTGTGTCCGGATTATCAAAATTTCGAAAATGTCCGATTTCAATTCGATTCTAATGAGATATATGTAGAGTCCGAAGCCTAATTCTTTTTGAAATGGATTCTACTAGTCTAGCCGATTCAATCAATACCAAAATTATTATTCAAGTCGACGTCCCAAGGGTCGATCTGGGGCCGTAATTGTGTCCGGATTATCGAAATTTCGAATATGTCCGATTTCAATTCGATTCTAATGAGATATATGTAGAGTCCGAAGCCTAATTCTTTTTGAAATGGATTCTACTAGTCTAGCCGATTCAATCAATACCAAAATTATTATTCAAGTCGACGTCCCAAGGGTCGATCTGGGGCCATAATTGTGTCCGGATTATCGCAATTTCGAATATGGCTAATTCCATTATAATTTAACAGGGGCTGTAATGCATACCCTCAGAATTGTCCAATATTTACAAATGTTGTTCTTTTTTGAATTCCAAGTTTATTAAAAAAAAAATTGAAAAATGTTCAGCGGTTCAAGCACATTTCACAAGAATTTTTTTTTGTGTAGGCCGTATCCTACAGACATTTCAAGCCCGTCCCCCCCATTTTTTTTTTCATCCGTAACTTTTTTTTCATTGAGTTTAGGGCGAAACAGTTGGTTTTATTGAATTCCTTGGCCCCAGAATCGGTTAATTGGACATTTTAATTGGTTCTCTACCATCATTTAAGCGATAAATATCGATTTCAAAGATTTTTGAAAGTAGCACCACCTAGTGACGAGAGGATTTTAAATCGCAATAGCTTTTGAACCGATGAGCATTTTTCAATTTTTTTTTTAATAAACTTGGAATTAAAAAAAAGAACAACATATGTAAATATTGGACAATTCTGAGAGTATGCATTACAAATCTCAAAAAATTTGCTAAATTATAATGGAATTAGCCATATGTCCATTTTCAATTCGATTCTAATGAGATATATGTAGAGTCCGAAGCCTAATTCTTTTCGAAATGGATTCTACTAGTCTGGCCGCTTCTATCGAGACCAAAATTATTATTCAAGTCGACGTCCCAAGGGTCCAACTGGGGCCATAATTGTGTCCGGATTATCAAAATTTCGAAAATGTCCGATTTCAATTAGATTCTAATAAGATATATGTAGAGTCCGAAGCCTAATTCTTTTTGAAATGGATGATACTAGTCTAGCCGATTCAATCAATACCAAAATTATTATTCAAGTTGACGTCCCAAGGGTCGATCTGGGGCCATAATTGTGTCCGGATTACCGATATTTTGAAAATGTCCGATTTCAATTCGATTCTAATGAGATATATGTAGACTGTAGAGTCCGGAGCCTAAATCTTTTAAAAAAGTGTTCTACTATTCGCCGTGATCATATATTCGGCAAAATGATGATTCTTTATAGCTGCCGCCGGTGTCAAACCATTCTCGCACTCTTCGAAATATTTTATTTATACCCCAAGGATTGTCGATAGACATGGTCTGCTGAGCGTTATCATCGATACATTTCTGACGATTTCTCTACAAAATATTCAGTCAAACGGCTGCGTAGTAGGTATCCATTCGTCTTCTTAAAATTGTTCTTTCGTCATTATACCCGGAAATACACCCGAAAACCGTCGTTTACATGCATTTGTCGTTGAATACATCACCAAGAAACAGTATGGCAAGAGGTTCCCGAATATGCCGATGTAATTTCCAAAGCACAAAACGTAATGACACCCGAGTATATTTCCATGATTCACCCGATCACCGATTTCGGCCAAAAATTCTAATAGAATCACAGTGGTCTTTTAACTTCACACTCTCATTTCATTTGTATTCAACAGAAGAAGGAACCTGGTTAGCTCGTACTGTCAGTCTATATTTAGATATCAGTAGCCGGAGTAGAACACCGACATGTCTCAGACATGAATTGCCTTATAGATTCCTTCCAATAGAAAGCAAGAAGCCTTGTCATCACCATGAAGGAAACCGGTGACACAGAAACAGAACTACATCATCAGTGTAAACGTGAGTTGGAACTTGTGTCAAAACTAAGAACATTGCACTACACAGAAGACAAAAACCCTGTAAGCCCAGATGAAGTCGGCAGATGGAAAGACTGTGATTCTCGTGAACTAGTAGCATTGATTTATTCAACAGCTGCAACTTCCCTGTGTAACATTAAATCAAAGTTGAACATGCCTGAAAAATGTGTTGAAAACAGCAAAAGTGGGGAAGATACCTTCAATGACTTACTAGACCCAAAGAGAAATAAACGAAGTAGAATCCATCTACACCGACTTGAAGTACTGTCGTTACCACGTCGTATTAGAACAAAGGTTCAAGTGCCTCCTTTGAATCGCGTCCTACTCCCTTTCAACGAGACCAGTACATTTTCTTCCATGAATATCGAAGACAGCGGAATTGCGAAAATCGCACTCCAGTATCGTAAAGGCGGGGACAAAACGTTGAAATACCATCACGGCAACCCATTTTTCCCATGTTTTCAAGGAGAGCACACAAAATTTGCAAATCAACGAAAATCTATCGAAAAATCTCTGCATGAATTTATTCAAACGAAATCGGAACCGCGCTCTTCGCCCGATCGACTTTCAAAGTTTTTTCAATCACAGCTTCCAAATGAATCAGCGCAATTTACTGAATGCCTGGACGGTGATGTTGAGACTTCTGAAACAAGCCTGAATGTGCTCAGTGAACCAGAATTACCATTTCCGCCATCCAATCTTTACAAACCGTTTAGCGATAAAAAAGACAGATTTGATGTGTTTCTGCCGCCGTTAAAACCCAAAAAGAACCATTTAGGAAAAATAACAGCAATCTCTGAAGAAAACAAGAGGAACGGCAGAAAATCGAATTCAATCAAAAAACTCGGAAGGCATCCAATTCCACGGACATCAGGAATTATGCCGCGTTTGGTCGATTCAAAATATGAGATACCGTTGTTGCCGAAGAGTCCAGATTTCTTATATAGAGCAATGTGAATTTTATGTGCAAACCGTGCCTGTTCCGTCCTTTTCAAGTAAAATACTATAACACCATAATGATTTGGTTGTAGCCTGGTTTGTAACCAAGATACAAGTCTTGCATTAAGAGTTCTGACTCGAGTCATTTTCAATTTATTACCGAGTCAAGTCATAGTGATTCATGTTCAATTGTTCAGTCTGGGCTTCACGTCATGTTCAACGAGGAATGAGGATGGTAACCCAAGTCATTTCAATTCACCACTGAGTCAAGTCAGGGTTCCATGATTCGAGTCCGGTCACAGTGATGAGACTTGAGTCCAAGTCATTTTCGAATTCAATCCATAATTTGAGGACTATTCTTGGCCATTGGGCAATAGTGAAGACCTCTCTCAGTCATGACAGGCCTAGATATTAATTATCCTCACTTTCCACTTAACGGCCCTATTTTGCAAATACCAGTACCAAAAGGTGAAATATCATGTGGTGGCTTACTGTTCTTCCAAGTTCCAACAAAACTCCTGTCTTGGCCGTCCAAGTCTCAAGATGCGCAATGACGCGAGTACAAGTCGAGTCACTAGATAATTACAACTTGGATGGATCATAACAACCCTGTGTTCAAGTCACTTTTTCACAGCTCTTGTGTGATATCAAACGAGTCACATTCATTGAATACTTCTATTTTTCTCACTCTTTACATGTTTGTTCAAACAGGTAAAAAGAGATTACATCCAAGAAAGGTTATCAAAATAGATGTATGAGCTAAGCTCGTTATATTGAATGTCTCGAGTCATACGCACTCCGCAGTGACTCGAGTACAAGTCGAGTCAATACAATACAGAAAGCGACTCATGCCGAGTCATTTTCCATATTAAGGAAGGTGACTTTAGTTGAGTCAGTACAACCCGGGCTGCAGCAGTCGCTCAGTTCTGCGACGGCGTGCCGATTCCTTAGCATTTCGTTCACATTTGTCATGATGCCCCAGATGGGTCGTTCGATGGAGCAGTGTTGCGTGCAGATGAGGTATGTTCTGCCGCATTTTTCTCCTTATTGTGGGGGGCACCAAATCCAGCCGGCAGCCCCATTGCTGATAACTCATCAAAGTTGATTTCTTCAGGCACATAGTTTTCTTCTTCCGCCCTTCGAGCGTTCAGAACCTAACATTTAAAGGCAGACTTGGTCAACTAGAATTATCTAATTGACTAATTAGAGCCAACTGCCGCCGGTAATCTAATTCTAAACAAGTTTCTGGTCTTCTTGTAAATGCCGTAGGAGAACTGTATTGTGCGGAACGATCTGAGCCCAGTGTACAGACACGGACATGGGCTTTATCCTTGAGAATGAGCTTTGGTTTGATATGAGCTGAACAATTTATAAGTTTTTGCGAATTCTGCCATTCTAATTATGATCTAGTTTGGAAAAACCTGTGTAGCTATAATTCCGATCTAATTCGAAAAAAACTGCGAAGCTATCACCTAATCTTAGTCTAATTTAAAAACTATATACCGTAGCTATAATTCTAATATAATTTAGAAAAGCTGAAAATTTTCTAGTTGTGCAAATCTGTTCAGAGGGACGAATATTCAAAATTTGTCAGATGCACTTTTCACCGGATGTATCTATTTTGTTAATGTCGCTAACAATTCTACTCAAGTAGCATCGATGCCGCCAACTCTTTTGACACGAGAGATACGGCGCTAATGTCTGTTTGTATATTATATTCCATGGCAGTCGGCATAGTATCCGAAATTGATTTACTCAAGTAGAATATTAATTCTTTGTGGAGTCTATATCAGGGGTCGGGAACCTTTTTCGACCTTAGAGTCATATTGACCCAATATTTTCAATTGTAACACCCAGAAAGCCATACATGTCAATCAACTGTTAGTCACAATTTACAATTTGTGACATATTGGTAGCACAAATATGTGGGTTTTTGAAAGTGTCCTCGGAGGACGATCAAATGTTTTTTATTTTGAGAATTTTGGTTAAATACCGGGCCAAATTCGACTGAAATACCTCCGACGGGTATTTCGGGAGCTGAGCCGGAAAGTTGACTTTTTTTTAGTCAACCGACCACGAAGTGGGAAAAATTTGCCACTTTTTAAGGATTTTCCTCCGGAACAAGTTCAAATATTTTGAAAAAGTGTCCTCTTTTAAGATTTACAAAATATGGCAACCCGGAACCAAATATGGTCACTACAGCAGTACATACCCACTGCTAGAATATGATACATCAGTGACGTGGGGTTAAGGGAGGCGAGTGAGGCAGTGCCTCACATGTCGTCAGGTATGAGCGATGGAAAATTGTCAAACCATTGTGAAACCGTCAATGATTACACTGGCCAACAATAAAAACTTTTTTTTAGTGTCAAAGACATTTTAATGGTATTAGGTATGTTTGGGCTGCTGACACCGAAAATGACATCTGTTTCTATGAATTGGCTCTACTTTTTGAGATATCGATATTTATTATTTATTTAATTTAATCGTCATAAGTAGAATACTCGGACTTACACAGATTTAGAATCTTCTCTGCGATCTGTGCCTCACTCTGAGGAAGTACCCGACTCTAAGACAAAAACTGCCCTCGAACTGGAGCTTGAATAACATTTTACCATAAAGGAGAGAAAGAATTATTTCTGTGCTTCAACCTTTTTCACTGTAAAGACATCGAAGGGCTTTTACTGAAAATGGAGGTATATGATTGATTAGCGTGCTTTGACAGCTTACTAACTGAACTTTGAGCGTTACTGAATGTAGTGTTTGGGCTTTGACGACACCTTTTTTTGATTTGCAAAAATATTTTGTTTACCGCTAATATTGAACTAGACATTTTTTAGGTATACGGCATACCTAGAATTCGGTTTGGCATGCATCGGCATAAACCCCGATTGTGTTATTCAGAACGAATCACAATGTATTTCCGTTTACATTACCTGCTGCCGCTTATGTGAGCGAGGTAACCCGCTGCGCGCGGCCAATTAGCGATAAGCGCGTTGCCAATTAGCGAGATTCGTCTGTGCACAATGTAACGCACGAAGTTATGTCATTGATTGCCGCGCGCTCGATGATCATCGCTTAGGACGCTTGCCTGATTTATCGCGTCTCCAACAAGCCTAGTTTCACTCGCTTGAACAATCACATCAGCAGTAGGCCCGGTGCGAACTGTACCATCGCTGCCTGCACTATCGCATCTGCATTGGCGCACACGATATTATCGCTTGCCTACACAATCGCATCCGCGACAGGCCTGGTACAAAAGATATAATCGCTGGCCAACTATCGCGTCTAGCGCCTAGAATAGCATGCGTTGGCTCCGATCTCTCGAGCCTAGCATGCGTTGGCTCCAATCTCTCGATGGCTTGGTGACAATGCCGTTAGGTGATTGCTGGTTAGCGATTGTAATTAAAGAGTGACATCGCTGAACTGAATGACATCGAATCTCCGCAGACATGTGCGATTGTGAGTGCGCCGTGCATGCGTAAGTGCATTCCGCTAATACCTAAACATAACCATCAGAATATATGTGTCAACTGTCAAGGCTTGAGTTGTAAAAGACGAGAGAGGTTTGAACAACCTGAAATTGGTGCCATTATAGAACAGATTCCATAACAACTCAGACATTTTGCCTTGCGCAAATCGTCGCGGAGGTTACGTAATACGCGGTGATAAGCGGCGTATTTAATTGTTCGCTAGTGATCAGGGACTCGCTAATTGACAGCACTTCCGGACTCGTTGACAAGCTTATCATACGCGCAAGTTTGTTAAGACGAAGATATTGCATAATCGGCATTTATTAGGGTTGTCCAAAATTTGGAAAATCTTACAAATCCTCAGTTGTAATGTCTTATTCTATAGATTATTAATAAAAAACGATACTGAGCCTGAAAGAAGCTCACAGGAAGGCCGTTAAGATTTCGTGCAAAGCGTTTGAAAGTAGCTGCCGAAGAACGGGCGTGCCACCGACCATAGAACGGCGAGAAGACTAGTAGTCACGAAACCACGGCTCTTGATTGGCTTATCGGCTATGCTTCAATGACCACGACAGCAGCAGCTTGTTGATTAGGTGATCAAGGAGTCTGCTACCGGCGGCGATTCTGAAAGCGTATTGTATGTAGGCTGACAGATAACGATTTATGATTGATTCAGGGTATGTTGAGGTACGAAATACATGATGAACAAACAACAGCTGCTTCACAAAAACGTCTAAAGCATGACCGCTTTATTGTGAAGGAAACCGCCGTAGCCTATATGCCTTGTTTTCAACGAGGGAAAGCATAGGCGCTTATGCAAGTGGCGACGGATTCCTCGTTTCAGAAAGGATATATCATTATTGAATACAAATATAAAGCTTAACAATGACACTATAATTTGTGTGATCTTATTGGGCTCAGGTTGTAGTACATAGTTGAAGTTTTGAAAGCTCTAAGGATCGGCTGAATCAGTGGGTTATGCTTAACACTTGTCAGATGCTTGCATCAAACTGTATTCACTTGCAAGTGTTGTCAAAGTCCTTGATGATAACGCAGAAAAGAGGTGTAAAGGTGAGCACATACTATGCTGGATATGTTATGTCAAAGTCCTTAATAATCGCGCAGAAAAGGGGTGTAAAGGTAAGCACAGACAATGCTGCATAGTGCACAGTAACCAGCATAGTTTGTATATCATATCAAGCATAGTCTGTCTGTGCTCAGTTTTACACCTCTTTTCTGCGTTATCATCAAGGACTTTGACAACACTTGCAAGTGAATACAGTTTGATGGAAGCATCTGACAAGTGCCCAACATAACCCGCTGATTCAGTCGATCCTTAGAGCTTTCAAAACTTCAACTATGTACTACAACCTGAGCCCAATAAGATCACACAAATTATAGTGTCATTTCTAAGCTTTATATATGTATTCAATACTTATATATCCTTTCTGAAACTAGGAATCCGTCGCCACTTGCATAAGCGCCTATGCTTTCCCTCGTTGAAAACAAGGCATAGGCTACGGCGGCTTCCTTCACAATAAAGCGGTCATGCTTTAGACGTTTTTTTTGAAGCAGCTGTTGTTTGTTCATCATGTATTTCGTACCTCAACATACCCTGAATCAATCATAAATCGTTATCCGTCAGCCTACATACAATACGCTTTCAGAATCGCCGCCGGTAGCAGACTCCTTGATCACCTAATCAACAAGCTGCTGCTGTCGTGGTCATTGAAGCATAGCCGATAAGCCAATCAAGAGCCGTGGTTTCGTGACTACTAGTCTTCTCGCCGTTCTATGGTCGGTGGCACGCCCGTTCTTCGGCAGCTACTTTCAAACGCTTTGCACGAAATCTTAACGGCCTTCCTGTGAGCTTCTTTCAGGCTCAGTGTCGTTTTTTATCAATAATCTATAGAATAAGACATTACAACGGGGGATTTGTAAGATTTTCCAAATTTTGGACAACCCTAGCATTTATGCATGCACTTAACCCTCATGAATTGATGCTATATTAACCCTAACTATCAATTCCGTCAGATCATGACGTCATTCCTTTGTGACGTCATCGAACTCGCATACCTAAGGAAAATTAGCGTTCGGCGCCTATGGCCTAATATCATAATTTTGGCTTGATTTCCACATGAAACAAGACGCGCGTATAGAAGGCTCTCTGTGTTAACAATTGCGTCTTAAATGATATCGCTTCAGAAATAGAATAATACTGTATGCGCACACTTGAAGAGACAGATGTGAACTCATCGAAGTTGTAGTATATAAAGTGAAATTTATCTATGCTAAATTTTGCATATTTGAGCACTAATCCCAACAAAAATGTGAAATATCTCAAAGAATAGGGTCTATTCGGCGACATAAGAATTCCCTAAACCCGTAGTATACATAGCAGTGTTGGGATCAAGTCGCTACCTTCGAGTCACAAGCCATTGCAGATTTTGACTCGAGTCAAGTCACGAGTCAAGTCACAATTCAAGTCAAATTGGATTTCGACGTATAAGTGATGATTCAAAGTCATTACATTTTGCTAGCTGGTTACCCCACTGTCTTGATCTCTCAAAGACATATTTATGCTGCCACCGAGAATCATTGTTCGGGCTATCATGAAAATTTACTAACAAGTTCATGAAATATTGATAAATTGAGTACAAAATTAAAAATTTGTCAAAGAGCCATATATTGCTAAAAAGCCATAGGTTGCTGACCACTGGTTTATATAGTTGCTGACATTGATGTTACGTAAATGAATGATGACATAATTTTTGGTAGAATGAACATAGTATCCGATATTGATATAGTTGGCTTGCATTTTTGAAATTAGTGACATTCACTAAGTTTACCTCTTGCCTCTTCCTCATGTATTCCTCATCATCCGGATCGTTCTCAATCCTGCCTCTGTGTTCTCTCCCGCGACCTCTCGATTGGTGACCTGAAACAGGAGTCATCATCATATTCCATGTAACTGCCGTGCCGTGAATGCATTGCAGTATGGAAACACGTAGAGTCAAGATGATATTTAAAAATATCATAACAACTCAAGGGACTCTTCAATATACAACTGAATAATGTATTGGTACTGAAATGATCCAGAATATTTTCGGCCAGGGTAATTGTCAGTAGAACATTAAAATAAACTTTGTATATCAACAACCGTATCACCACATTTGTGCGGAAAATTATTGAGATGACAGATTTATGTGCCTTGGATTAGACTTTAGCTTTCAATACAACATCCATTGTAACAGAAGAATATTTATTCTGTTACAATGGATGTTGTGAACCAGCTATTTGATTAGACTTTAATGAAAAATCTAGTTGGTACCAACAGAAGGAGTTTGATTAAAATCTAAAAATAAAAATGGTATGTTGAGCCATCTGTTTTGAATTTTCATGTCTTAATTGGTGAAACGATTGTTGACATACAATATTCTTTCCAATTCTGTACTAGTTGCTGGCGAGTGTCATCCAAAGAATACTATTCAATCACAACCTCTGTAAGAGGAACGGCCCCTTGATGAATACCGCCCAGGTTTCGAATAGTTATCGAAGTTTCTCCTTGAAGAATATCTGTCCGATTTGGAGTAGTTATCGAATTGGCCATTTCTAGAAGTCCTGTAGTTTTCCCGAACTCTCCTGGTATCGCGATAGCCATTCGAGCGTCGATCATAAGGCGTTGGCCGCGTTCCCCGATCCCAATTCTGTCTGAAATTCAAGGCCTTGAGTTGAACCAGACAGAAATGTAGCAAATCTTCGATAAAGCAATTCATGATTAGGGCACAATGAGTCGAGCATAAATTGTAATGATTCGAGTCGAGTAGTAAAAGATGATTGCTTCGAGTAGGCCTACTGAAATGATACACCAAGAGTTGATTTATCAATGAGACTGATACTTTTTAGTTTCCATACTATTTTCCACTGTGGAAGCCTTGAAACCTCGATTTGTCATATCGCAGCATCCGAAAGATGTGCTACAAAGCTACACACGTTGCTGGAATTATATTTCCCCCAAGTCAAAATCAACCAACAGCACTGTCACAAATCGCAATGAAATGGGCATATTTGAAAATGTAGCAAATCATCTTTGACATGATATAGAACCGACGTTATATTCTTACTGGACGCATAAAAGGCACCTATTTGAGCATTCCATATCTTTCATACTTGTATGTCATACTATCGAGTCGGTCAGGCACTCGATTTTGCCCAACCCGAGTAACGACGCATTGCCAGCTTACTACAATTCTATAAATTTATGCAGCCCACCTCCTGTCAGGATAGTCACGCCTGGCATGGTCCCGTTCATAATATCTTCCTTGGTAACTGAAAAGGAATAAGTGGTAAGGTTACAAAACACGGATATCAGTCCCGTTCAGTTTACTCATAGCTGTGAGAAGAAAATGCCACAAATTGGAGACTTTTGCGACGAGCTAAGTACTGCTACGTTAGAAGTGTACTTCAAGTAGATTCTGCCTACTTAAATTACTAGAATTTTAGACTACCGTCAATTCTATTCAACAATTTTCAGTTTTCAAGGCAAAACTAGGCCTAGAATACTGACTTTTTTACTTGCTCATAAATTGCTACCGCTAATTGAGAAGAAATAGACGGCTATCTTGAGTTAACTACAATCACTACTCTGACCAGCTCTGATCTTGTGGCCTTGTACTAGATTTGTTTTTAATTTATGAATGGTACATTATCGGAACTTACTCACTTCCAGAGATGGTCAAGGCACTGACAGTTGGTATACATTTAGAAGTAGCCTACAAGTAATGTCGTAAATTTCTATTCAACTATTCCTAAGTTTGTCAAAAAGTAAGTATTCTATAGGCCTAGTTTTTCCTAGAAAACTTTACAAGTATAGTATGAAATCCTAAACATTTGAGTAAGCAGGCGAAACCTACTTGGAGTACTTTGAGAAGTAAAAGTACTTCGTTAATGACCGTCTCTGCTCACTTCACATCATAACGATGAAATCAAAGTAGCTTATTTGCACTTCCCAAATTTTGAGATCCATTTTTCAAACCGATAGAAAATCAAGATTTTATAAATATTCATTTTTTCGGTTATGTTTAGACCATGTTCGGGCGCAGACAGTGGAGGTAATCGGTGTCCATTATCGCCCGTTTCCAAGCTCTGGTATATCTTAGCATAATTGCTCATTCGCGGTTAGATGCCCAATGAGCGTTTTCACAGAAGGACAGGAGACAGTAGATCCTTATAGTGCCATAACAGATTGTAGGTCTACTGTTTCAAATGTCTGATGCGGAATATGTCACGCATTGATCCAATTTGCAATGATTTAGTTCGGTTGTTGCGCTGGTTTACAAATTTCCAGTCTTTTGGTATCTCGGGCCTCCGGGGCATCTGCTCATTGTCATGTCTTAACACACTTGGCTAGCAGTTAAACATAGGAGGCTAGGAAAATGAAGTCGCTCCATGACTTGCGAAGCGTGATTGATATTGCTATCATTGCTCGATGTTATGTGGTAATGACGAGAAGTTATAGTCATGGCATAGACAATTTGCAATTGTCACTTTTGCAACAAAACGCATTTGGGAATGCTTTTTGGATTGCGAGCCTGAGCTGTTATTCATGATTGTATCACACAAGCTTGAGCGTTAATTGGTTTTCACACACCGAAAATACCATACCATCTTAGCAGACAGTAGATATCATATTGATTTAAAACAAAATTCATCCAGATCATGTGCTACAACAAGCTGAAAAATTGATACAAAATGAAGAGACCTCCAGTTACGCGGTAATAATTATGATCTGCATTCTCTTTCTTGACAATGAACCTCGCTTTGGTAATCAAGGTCAAGATATGTCTCTGTCTTGCTTCCTGCTGTTATCTTAGCAGCTAACAGTTTGTGGTGTTACATTTAAATTGCACAACTGGGTTCTATATATGCGAATGATGAAGTCACCAACACAAGATCATTTTACCCTTTGGAAAATCTGCATTCGTGCGTACATTTAAAGTGTTGAATCGGTTAGAATTTGTAACATCATTTTCGAAGCATTCTCCATTCTTGAAAATATACCCCCCTCTGTTTTTCTTTTCGTATCCCCGTTTTTACCTTGACTGGCTACGCCCCGGCCATGTTTAAAGTTTATGTTTGTCACATCGTTTCCAACTTAATCATGTCCAACATATGGTCGCAAGAAAATGAAAACTACATGAAGTTAATTTTCTCAAATGCGGAAAATGGATAAAGGTTGTAAGCTATACTTTGATCTCACCGCAAGTCTGCAACAATATTCGAATTCAATAATGAAAGCTTGTAATATTGGAGGTGGGGCGTGGATATACTGAACTATCGCACCCGCATGGAATCTCGGTGCATTTTTTGAAATGATCCACTACTGTGGATGTGGAGATGAGGTTCGAACAACCCCACGACACAATTGTCCGAGTTGCAACACAGTCCGAACTCACCCCAGACACGATGTACGAATAACCATAACAACACACTGTGTTGCCATTCATATCTCATGTAGTGATGTAGCTGCGATAGGCGAGTTCCGAGTATATCCACAGTAGTGATAATGGCTGTGATATAGCTGAGTATATCCACGGGGCCCAATCACAGTACGTTTTGCCTGATATAACAAGTGAGCAGCGATGATTTTCCAAGTTAAAGCAAGGCAGTGGCCCGCAGCCATAGTCCAGGCTATTCGTCCGGAACTGTGTGACGTAGCTATCCGAAATAAATGTTTTGTTTGACATAACTGTTAAAAACCAACACGCCGCATACTGGCATTATTGAGTATTGACTGACTTCGGCTGTTTATGTGTTTAGGTTATCAGTAGCCTACATAACAGCGCCATGCTCTTAAATATATCGAATACATTGTTTGTATGGCAGCACACAGTGAATCTCAAAGAAACAGTACACGATGCGTGAGCATGAGCACTTGAGCAGTGAGCGCGCGGTACATCATGCAGTGAAATGATTTCCAGTCCAACATTGTCCACTACTATGCGATGACACCATCCGAAGAAAAATTTAAGCTAAGTACCGCATCTCTGCTATGCTACCCCTGCTTTGTGGTCATAGCAATAAATAATCGCCGTCTTCCCCTAAAAGCAATTTGTGTGGTCTACTGAACCGATAAAAAATGCTAATAAACCGAACTGAACTGATATTAGACCTGGTATTTGGATCAGGGCTGTGGAGTCGGTAAATTTTACCACCGACTCCGGCTCCGACTCTACACATTTTCAATAAACCGACTCCGACTCTTGAGTCTTTAAACGTACCGACTCCGACTCCAACTCCTGGGTCCTTAAACGTACCGACTCCGACTCCAGCATTGTTACCAATTTACTTCGAAAATTATATGCCACATTGTCGAGTATCATACAACCATTAAACATATGCAAATATATACTTAACGGTGGCATGCTAAATTGTTTCATTGTGGCACAGCTCGAATTATCCACTATGCAATTAACATGAAAAAAAGATTTGCTAAATATCCTTCCTTTTTCAAGTTTTTATAACATGGACTCTCTAATATCCTAAAATGTATGAATCATTCAAATATGGCAGATATCCAATCCTGTATAATAAAAATGTAGATAAAAAATCCAAGTGTAGCTATTGTGTATGAGTCAGCAACTAATAAAGAGATTGAACTAACTAATTTTGTCATTGCACACTATCCTGATTACAAGCACACACAATCTTACTACTAATAGTCATTGGTCATAAATGGAATTTAGTCAGGGATATATAGTTCTATTTATCCCTGAATTTAGTTAAGTAGTCAATCCATGAATTTAGTTAAGTAGTCAAAGACCATAGCCTATGTCTAGACTACATGTACTTAATCAAGTATTCAAGGATTTGGACTTGCAGTCTTTCTCAATCATTAGTTCGACCGAAATAGCTAAGCTACACTACAAATATTTATAATTTTGTCAAGTGGGAAGCATCGTTTGGTCATATTTACATCATTTTTACAATTTTACAAAACCAGTCGACGCATTTGCTCTGTCACAGTATCATGGTATAATTGTAACAATTGCATCAATTTTGACTGCATCGCGAAAACGCATATTGCGATTTTCTTCCCCTGTGCAACTGAGTTGTAATTTGCAAGTGATGTCTAATTTTATCTATATCAGGGGTGGGCAACTTTTATGGCCAAATGGACACATGATATTTACAAACCATTGCGCGGGCAACTGGAATGTTGATAGCCTTTTTTAGTCGTCCGATAGGAGCGAACCGAATTAGGTAAAATTGCAAACAAGACTTATATTAATACGCTCTAAAATTGATAACAATATGTCATGCAACTGTGTGCAGTGCGCAATCAGGCCCTGGTGGCGCGAAGCGCGAATTTTTTTTGCAATATAATGACTGAATTATATGTTGCTAACATACATTGGGGGTTGCATCTGTGTACCAATGGGCTCTTTTGACAAGGACAGGATTATTCGACGGTATCAGTGAACATGCCTCAATCATTTTGTGCAAATGTTTTGTTGATGATCTCGCTGCGAGTGCACAAGCGAAGCCGCATGTTGGACGACACGTTATCTATTAATTGCGAGCGTAGTTAGACTCCATTCTGTGAATAATATGTATTTATAATTTTCAGAAGCGGGCTCAAATACTGAATGCAAGAAATCTAGTGACAATGATTCATGCGAAGTACCGAAAAAAATTTCAAGTCAAATAAATCTGCTATGTAAGATTCTATTTTATGGTCTGGTCACATATGAAGATCTGGGATAAATGTGGCATGCCCCTGGAATCTTTGAAAGCAAATGTTTTCATGATAGAGAATTTGGAATCGGAGTCGAAGTCAGGGTCATTCTCGCAAACTCCGGCTCCGACTCCAGTCAGTATTTTCCCCACGACTCCGACTCCATCAAGCGAAAATAACCCAGACTCCGACTCCACAGCCCTGATTTGGACACTGGTTCAACTCGCCCTGTTTTCATCTCTATCTTTCCAGCACATCTGCTAGAAGATGATATATATCGTAACCCGGGATATATCGCGTTGTGGATGGCTGTATTCTGTACCTCATATACAACGACTAATTCCTTTTCATTGACTAATGAAGGCATCTCAATGGTATTACAGATGCATTGCAATACAATTGCACATTAGGATCAACAAAACGTATACAAAAACTACAGCAAGCAAGGACAGAAGTCCACAGTCTCGCTGCAGCGAAGCGATCGGGAGATCATCATAGAAATGAATGTGAAATAATCAGTGTTCAGTTCATGCAGGAGTAATTTCAGGGTATTGTGACAGAGAGCAACTGCGATAACTGCCAGAGTCTTCTTATTACTACTCGTTGTCTACCCTCGTGGATCCTCCAATCGCCAATCCAATCAGTCAATTTTATGAAGTATAGAATGCACGTTATATTTGATCACGGCGCTTGTAATTCAATTTCGTAGTAATTATCGTCGGGTGATACATTTTTAAATACACACACATAAAATGCGATATACAGGACATAATGTGATGTAATGAACAGAACAGACATTAGGATGCCGGAAGACCATAGTATCTCAATCTGGTTTCCACCTCAGCTTGTGTAGGTTCGATCTTGATCCTGTCGCGTCTTCCATTTTCAGACAGCCCTTCCTTTCTCGTTTTCACTCGATTCTTTGTTGCGGTATAGAGATTGTAGGATTGTACAATCTCTATAGTTCCGGTCTTTCAACTAGTCTCTCTCTGCGCTTATCGACGACGTAGGACCGAGTGAGACTGGGCTAAAGTAGCCCAGATAATCCTCGGGTAATTGAACCCAAACCGCTAGCGTTGTAGGTGGCGGAAGTCACCATTACGCTTGAGTTCCCTTGTTTGGATAATAGTAGAGATAGGTAACCAGCGACGGTATTATGTTCCGGTAATATACAGCGATAAACTAAACATGCAAACGTTAAACAGCCAAGCCGAAGTCCGTCAACTCCGCAACGTCATGCTGGCGGCGCATGGTTACGTCACACATCAGTATGCTGGCAGTGCTTAGTTACGTCACACAGTTCCGGACGAATAGCCTGGACTACGGCTGCTGGCTATCCGGACGAATAGCCACTGCCTTGGTAAAAAATATTAAAAAATAAAACAAATTGTGAGCACAGGACTCAGGCCCAAATGGGATCTCGGTTCAATTTTTGAAATAAATCCTGCGTGATGAGAGCTTTTCTGCATAGAATAATTAAGTACCTACAGGCCAGACTGGAATCAGTGGTTGTTTTCGTCAATAAGTTGCGCGTGACAGAAGGGTTTCTTCCATAGAATAATTAAAGAGTTAAATGAAAAGTTGCGCGTGACGTTTGCCACCAATTCCACTCTGGCCTACCGGTATATGAACAGAAAGTTCTGCGTGACGTTGCCACCAATTCCACTCTCGGAATCAGGGAGTGGTATGATCGCTAATCATCATTAGCATTGGTTTATTAGCAATTTCATCAGTTCAATACACCACAAAATATGCGATACAATGAAAAGAAAGGAAGATGTCGAAGCGACTAGGAGTTGTCTACACTACAAAAAATATTTTCATGTAATTTGTCTCTTGGTTTCAAGCGGCAACGGTCTTATTTTCAAGCAATTTCAGTCTTAATTTTGAGACAAAGAGTTCTTAAAATGACTTTTCATTAAAAAAAGTCTTATTTTCAAGCATTTTCTGTCTTAATTTTGAGACTAAAAATTCTTGTTACAACCGATTAGTCTTTAAGATCAATTGTTCTTCAAGACATTTTTTCATAAAAAGTCACTTTAAGACAATAAGACTAAAATTGTCTTATTATTTTTTGTAGTGTATGGAATCTGACACCCACCTTGGCCTAGGCCCTAGGCCAGGGGTTCTCAGCCCTTTCTTGGCCGTGGCCCATTTTCCGGTTTGAAAATGTGTTGTGGCCCTATCTTAGAATCATAATCCCGTTCAATGTGTGTTAATCGATGGCGCCGATGTGCCTATTTTTTTAAAATATGCGCATTTTACTCTTAATATACCGAAGATATTTAAATGTAGATCTCTCGGGACATGAAATCGCGCGATGCGTGACGAAAATTTTCAAGTTTAATGAATATCCTCCAACAAACGACCAACGAAATAATCTTGGGCCCCCTCGATAACCCCCAATTTGGGGTTTGGGTGCGACAGTTATGGCTCTGGTAGATCACAGGCTAAATCCCCTGTGTATATTATGATCGTCCGCTGCTCCATTCGCGTCGCGAAACACAATGTATGATTGGGGTTTTAGTTCCACTATTGTAGGGAATAATATAATCATTCTGGGCCAGCTTCAAACTATTCATTAATGAATGGGGTGTACTACAGAGAAGTGGAGAAGTAGTTTTTTCTTTATTATGCATGCTGTATGTCTTGTACCAAACCAACTGAAGTTGCGATGTCAGAATATCCATGATACAATTAATTCATGCGACTCTTAAATTATGTACAATGATTTCCAGGCCGGACATTTTAAACTGACGTCAAGGTTTAATGCGCTCCGCCAAATCCTCAATCCATTACGATTCGTTGCGTTGGTGCAGTATACCTTCTTCAGAAGTTGCTAATAATTTTCAATTATTGCTATTTTTATCTTACAATAATACGACCTGCCGAAGTACAGTGAATCTATACATCAATTGCACTTCATTCCGAGTTTATTGCACACCCCTTTCAACGGCATATGAGATATGACCCTGCTGGTGTGCTTGGTTACTTCAACATTACCGTCCAGTTATTATATACTCCAAATTATTTTAGTTGGGGTTAGTGTAGGTGTTCAAAACCAGTGGAAAAAGACGCCGCTTGTCCATTCTGCTTTCTTTTCTAGTTGTACATTCTGACTCATCCATATGTGCCACTGCGTCTTATCAGAGTCGGATGAAAAGGTTTATGAATATATTTTTTAGCATTTAACATAGCAAATATCGCTAAACTTACATTAATTCAAAAATTTTCTAAATAGCTTTGTGGCCCACCTCAAATGCTACTGTGGCCCACCAGTGGGCCATGACCCACCCTTTGAGAACCCCTGCCCTAGGCGATGTAAAGAGGAGGCATGCACACTGAATGAAAGTAAAGAAGATAGTATAGAAAAAGGAAGCGACAAGAAATAGGGCGGCATGCCATGGGAAGCGAGATCGATAGGTCAGTTGTGGTCCGGTAATCTTGAGGATGGACTGTATTTATTTAGTAGTAATTGCTTGTATTTCGACTTGAATGTGGACATGCTCGTCGACTGCCGGATGGCCGGCGGCCAGAGTGGAATTGGTGGTAAACGTCACGCGCAACTTTTCATTTAATTCTTCAATTATTTTATGGAAGAAACCCTTCTGTCACGCGCAACTTATTGACAAAAACAACCACTGATTCCAGTCTGGGCCGGCGGGATACTGTTCCACACATTAGGTCCAGCATATTTGATAGAGCGATGATCTTTTCGGTCGATGATATGATATTTGGACGACGTGGACGCGCGTGTGTTGTACTTGTGCGCTTTTGATTCAGAGGTAAAGAAGTCATTGAAATAATCGGGGCAATTGGAGGGTACCCCTAAAAGGAGGGACCGCGAAAACTGCGGAACTGGCCCGTAAAACGCGGAAACTGCGGTAAAAGCGGGAGACCTCGATTCCTAAAGTGCTGAAAACAGAGGAAAACGCGGAACGCGGAACAGTCGGTCATTGACCTCTATAGAGCACAAAGTAGGCACTAAAACGAGGAAACAGCGGAAAAGGCGGAACGCGGGACAGTCGGCACACCAAAAGTCGATTAATATGAGAAAGGGTGGTTGAATCACGAAAATAACCGAACCGTCAGATTCACATCACCACTATTGTACGGCCGTTTCGACATATGATCATGTTAGAATTGGTATCGCAAGGCAGTATCTGTTCTGGTGAACTTCTGGCTGTTGCAAGATTATTCTGCAGTAGATGAATGGTAATACCAATATATGAACAAAGACTTTCAGAATTGATAACATATTGTAACGGGGCAAAAGCAACAGAGTGTTACGATTGCCCCTGACACGCTCGACCATGATTAGTGTCTCAGCATGGTACCTTCCCGGCGATGCAAGTCCTATTCTTTCCATCACCACGGTAGACTATAGTAACATTGTTCCAGCTACACATATTACGTTGTAACTACTTGAGGTACTATTCGTCTAGACAAATTATTCCAGACCAGAAAAACTTTACTCAAGGGTCAAAAATTTCGTTTTTTGCAAATTATTCCGGGGTTTCGCATCGTAGCTCAACGTAGTTAGTAAGGTATAATAGGAGAGATAACTACTGCATGTGCACTTAAAATATCAAGCTGATTACTCCATCCTACTAGCGGTGAGGTCGATTGTTACATTTGCCCCTAGTTACATTTGTCCCCGGTCTTCCCTATTGCATTTCAACTGCGGGCCACTCTGTGCATGTCGCTGGCAGCATAAAAAATCAACACTATACGAGCATGCATCTTGACAATTTCAAAATTTTACTTGCCTTGTTACAAAAGTTTGCTCGAAAAATCCAGCTTTCCGTCTGTGAATATTTAGTGACTCTATACTGTGAGCTTGACCCGCAATGACACAACATCCAGAGCGAAATACACTACATGTATGCAACGAATGATGCCTAATTCAATGGAATTGATATCGTTGTCTGATGTAAATAATATAGCAGCGGTACGGGGGTCAATTTTGACTTCATATGTTTATTGTATCCAGGGATATCTAGATATCCGTGATTGTATCATAAAAATAAAATCCGTGTGTTGGGGTGTTGGCTACTGCTGTATATCTTGTTGATGGGGTAATATCGGTAGCAAGTACAGCGTCTATTAGGGTCAGTGACCGAAGGCTTAACCCTCAGATACTTCATAAGTTCGATTTATAACTATCACGACGGTTTACGGTCGTTTGTGAGGTTAAATCTGCCTTATACTCGGAAATTAGGGTGTCTCGCAGCTCCCGCGTTTTCAAGGTATGTTCCGCGAGGTCAGGTATATAATTGTTAGTGAACGACTGTCTGGCTCTCAGATACCTGGTAATTTCAATTTTCAACTATTACGACAGTTCACTGCTATTTATGAGGCCTAAATCGCCTCACTTTAAAATTGGTGTCCCGCAGTTTCCTCGTTTTAGACTTTAGAGTTCCTTCAATGAGATCTACAAATGTCGATGACCGACTGTCCCGCCTTTTCCGCTGTTTCCTCGTTTTAGTGCCTACTTTGTGCTCTATAGAGGTCAATGACCGACTGTTCCGCGTTCTCCTCTGTTTTCAGCGCTTTAGGAATCGAGGTTTCCCGCTTTTTCCGCAGTTTCTGCGTTTTAGTGCCTACTTTGTGCTCTATAGAGGTCAATGACCGACTGTTCCGCGTTCTCCTTTGTTTTCAGCGCTTTAGGAATCGAGGTTTCCCGCTTTTTCCGCAGTTTCCGCGTTTTAGGGGCCATTTCCGCGAGTTCCGCGTTCCCTCCTTTTAGGGTTACCCGGCAATTGGATCAGAAGAAGCCCTGAACTGGTTACGTGCTCTAAAAAGTGTTGCCCAGTCCACAATACAGCTATATCATAACCACAGTATACTATATAGATGATTACCAGTGAACTCGGCACTTGGTGAATTCGGCCGGACGAACTCGGCACTTGGTGAATTCGGCCATCGGGAAATTTTGTAATAAAAATGCATTGAATATATATCTCAGATAAAGGAGAATCACGTGCCGTGCTAGATCGCGTAGCGGTACCGGTCACCATGATTGGTTACTGGAATGTTTGCCGGTTAACTCGGCACTAATCTTGGGATATCCTAACCCCAACTTTGACCCTAACCCACCTCCAATCCCCCTTTCCCCTAATATCCACATTTCCCCCCTTACCTAACATCCCCCAACCCTAACCCACCTCCAATCCCCCAACCTAGTATCCCCCTTCCCTAATCTTGGGATACCCTAACCCACCTCCAATCCCCCAACCTAATATCCCCCCTTCCCTGACATCCCCAACCCTAATCTTGGGATACCCTAACCCACCTCCAATCTCCCTTTCCCCGAACCCTAATATCCCCCTTTCCTCAACCCTAATATCCCTCTTTCCCCCAACCCTAACATCCCCCTTCCAAACCCTAATAACCCCCTTACCCAACCCTAATACCCCTCTTTCCCCCAACCCTAACATCCCCCCTTCCAAACCCTAATATCCCCCTTTCCCCAACCCTAATATCCGTCTCTCCAAAGGCACAAAAAAAATTTATTTTGACGTTTATAAATTTTTGTTCCTGTTCGTGGGAAACGTTTATTGGTGATCCTTTAAAATTTCGTTATTGCATAAAACAAAGATATCCATCTTCTCAAAAGTCGTCCGTTCGTCCCACGCCAAGTCTAATCAACACTGAGCCGACCACGCGTAGTCGATGTGGATGTGCGAACGTCGCGTTATCTCCCGCGCTTGCGCAATCCGTGATCACGTGATCTAATCACGCCGTGACTGCGTGATCTACGCATGCCCTGACCTCCTTACAACCAGGGCTTTGGAGCAGCCGTAAATTTAAACTGCTCCAGCTCCGGAGCTCTCTTCTATCATACATTAGCTCCGGCTCCAGCTCCGGAGCCGCATTATAACCACTTCTCCGGCTCCAGCTCCGGCTCTAAAATTATCGAATGGTCCTGTCTATATCAGGGGTGGCCCGCAAATGTGGCCCGCGAGAGGGTTTTGCATGGCTCGCGAGGTAATGTCCTATTGTATTATCGAAAATGAATAATTGCTCAGATTGTGAACTTGCAATGCCAACCAAAAATTATAATTCTGACTGCGACACTTGGGATGTTGATGACTAAAATATCAGTTCCGACGCATTGGCAGATCCAGGGTCCATACAGTCACATTTTCAGTAAATCGTCGTACATTACAATAAACTAAAATAGTAGCGAGATTTTTCTTCACGCTTCGCGTGCTTAATTGTCACACGATTTCTTGCTTGGTAGCCTACCCCCTACTAAAAATGAAAAAAAAAAACGCCTAATTTACCCCATTGAGTCTAACTGTAGGCCTATTCGCAATTACGGAAGAAAGTCTTTTCGCGTTTGCGCTCGCATAAAAATCGTTGACGGTGAAATGTAGGCACAAAATGATTGTCGCATATTATCGAAGACCTTCGATATCGATGTGTCCAGACGCCGAATAGTCGTGTCCTTGCAAACTGAGCCTAGCGGGTGGTATACAATACACCCGCAATACTAACCTAGTTTATTTATAAACTTAGAAAATTTCACCCGCTTGGCGTGGCTAGTGGACCGCGCACTCGTTCGCCAATTGCATGTGCCCCTTTAGCCAAAAAGGTTGGCCATTCCTGGTCTATATAGATTACTAATCTACCCGTCGGTTAGTTATCTATAGTAATCTAGAGTCCGTCAGCCGTCAGTAACATCCGATGGAGCAACAAAGACATATAGGTGCCGCCATGCCGGCTTGTGACTTCATACTGAAGGGGCTACTAGTCAATTGTCGACAACATCATAGTTGCACTAGAACGCAATTTACTCCATGCCATTGCTGTGCACAGCATTAAAATTCAGGCCTGGTGTTCAATTATGATAAATCAGCAGATGTGGTTGTTGCATATATAATAGCATCTTATGAAATAGGTCGGAGCCGGAGCTACTCCTCAAATAACGGGCTCCAGCTCCTGCTCCGGCTAAATTTTATGTAGAGCTCCGGCTCCAGCTCAAGTGAAAATGCACGGCCCCGGCTCCAAAGCCCTGCTTACAACATTGTCAATCACTTGATAATACTATTATTAGTTTAATAATTCATATTAATAGCTGTTAATACACTTTATTACAAAATTTCCCGATGTCCGAGTTCACCAATGGCCGAATGCACCAATGGCCGAATTCACCAAGTGCCGAGTTCGTCCGGCCGAATTCACCAAGTGCCGAGTTCACCGGCAACCATATATAGATGCGATGTAAATCAAATTTAACTTACCTTTGGCTGTTCGTTGGGTTTCCCCGGCCACCGACAAAGGCGGCAATAACAACTGCATGGTGGTGAAATCAACCCAATCGGATGTTGTGTCTTATTTGTTGCCACTCACCAGTCATCCCGTCTTCTCACATCCCTTATCATCTCGTGCCTCCTCCAAGAAGGATCCATAATATCGGCTACGTCCTGCAAGCGCTGTGCTGCGATTGACGCAGGTTCTGCGAGTGCGGTGCTGTTCGAGTATGTCGATCTTACTCGGAGTTTCGCGCCAACGTGAGATTACTAGATAGCGAAAGGTAGCTGTCATGAGTCAGTATTAAGATTTATGCCGTTCCACAAGTTATAGACATTATACATTCAGAAGACATAAACGTAGGAGTTCGGAGCCGGGCCGAGCGTGGGACGACAGCTCAATCGCATCAAAGAGTGTTGTCATTGAATCGCAACAGCGGGGTGATCGGGGGAATCATTGTGAATGTGTATTGAAAACAAGGACTTCATAATGCGTTTGGAGAAAATTATATACCACTTGCCAGTTTTTAGAACAATGGACAAGATAATATCATAGCCCTTATAAAGGCTATGATAATATCATGCATTCATGGTATGCATTTGCACAGATAATTGTATGTGTATCATGGTTTGGTGTATATGCTGTAAAAAAGACAAGGACAAAAATATAATATATATATAATAATATAGGGTTACCATATTTTGGAAATCTAAAAAGAGGACACTTTTTCAAAAATTTGAGACTTGCAAAACCCAATGATATATGATATATATCATTGGCAAAACCGGAGAAGAATTCTCAAAAACCTCTTTTTGATCGGTTGACTAAAAAAAAGGTCTTCTTTTCTCTCAGAGCTAAATACACCGTTTTTTCCTCCGAAATACCCGCCGGAGCGTCACTTCTGTGCTAATTTACGGCATATCACTCGCAATTTGCTCTAAATCTGACCTAAATTTTCAAAAAGAGGACAAAATCTCAAAAAAGAGGACAAAAGGGCGTCCTCCGAGGACACTTTCAAAAAGGTCAAAAAAGAGGACGTATGGTAACCCTATAATGTCCACCGTCCCTAATAGAAGGCACTTGAATAGGCAGATGCAACGACCCTTGTAGTGACTACACTAAGTTACACGGAATATCCGAACAATGGCAAGGAATTGAGCCTAAATTTTGAATATACAAAATCATAATGTCTGGGCGTAGTTTTCTACAGCTTTTCTAATGTACAAGGTGGGTGTCAGATTCCATAGACTGCTCCTTGTCGCTTCGACACCTTCCTGTCTTTTCATTGTATCGCATTTTTTGTGGTGTATTGAACTGATAAAATTGCTAATAAACCAATGATGAAGTTAGCCTAACGAAAACACAACACCAATTCTTAGCCTCCACATACCACGCAATTGTAGCCTAGCAAAATACGAGACAAACACAATATCGAAACAATAGCAAAGGCATTAGGCCTAAAATCTTTTTGTTTACGTAAGGGGCGTCGCACTAGTAAGGTTTTTATTACTGACTTTCAAATATACAAGTCAACCCAAATGAAGATACACAGCACAACATCTAACACTAACCAGAGGTGGTCAGTAACGAAGTACTTCTACTTTTTTGAAGTATTCAAGTAGTTTTCCTCTACTTCTGGTACTTAGTCAAGTAGATCTGATTTTATCTACTTTTACTTCTACTTCGTTATATTTAGAGATCTACTTACTTACTTTTCGCTATTTTCAGTTTGTCAAGTAGAAGTAGTTTAATCACTCAATACGAAAGATAGCCTGAGGAATTTCGGGGCTGTGTTCACGGAGTACCAACATTTAATGTTCATAAAAGTCAAGTAAAACCCAGAAATATCGTTGCGCTTCGCGCACAGTAGTTATGGAGTGACAAATATGTTTTCACGAAAGTCAGAGGATATAATTTAGCTACCGGATTGCTTGGTTCCGCTCACACCACATTGTCGCCCATATCAAATATTTCATCACAGTAAATATATGGCCCACCGTAACGTTTGAAACTACCGTTTCGCAATCAACCAATTACCTATCATATCGTATAGCAGCCCATGGCGTGTCCTCTGCTAATCTGGAAAATCCGGCTTTTTTTCAACGTTACACCTGTTTAGCAGATTGCCTTTAAAGGTTTATGGAAAAAAGACATAAAATATATTTCCCACTTTTTAAAAGTGGCATTTGTATTTCACTTTCAATTCCGAGTATCATACTTTGAGTTCTAATTACTTTCAGTAATTTTGTCTGCAGAACATACATGTTGAAGCAAAAAAGTAAGTGTAGTAATACCGCTATTTTCCGTAAATAATGCTACAATAAATATAAATTTTACGATCCACAATATTTGTTATTAACGTATACTAATCAAGCAAAGTGTATCCGATATCCGATACAAAGAGAGAGAGAGAGAGTCTTTATTTTCATCCAACCAAAATACATAACACACGGCAGTGATGGTGGTACAGAAAATATGCTTGCACAGTATTCGGTATTAGATAGGAATGATCGATAAGACCGTGAAGGTCATCTAGTCTGATCACACCAGCATCAAAAAGGTACACTTGACTCTAAGCAGTCTGGCTGTAAAAAAGGTTACAGTAGTTAAAAAAATAAAAAAGAAGAAAAATTAAACGATGGTAGCAAATGATCAATGAAGCAATGTCTGGGCGAGGTAGGGCAACAGTGTTAGTGTAGCGACAAGAGGTGATCAAGTAGGGCTTTTTTGAATCTATTATAAGGCAATTCACGGATGTGTGGTGGTAATGCATTCCAGATGATAGGTCCCGAGTAGTCGATAGATCTCTTAGTTAGGTTGCTATTGGGTGGGGGTAAGTAGATATTTCCTTTAGACGAGGATCTCGTGTAGTGGGAGTGGACATTTTTGGCAGGTATGAAAAAGTCATCAAACACAGGAGGCAAACTATTGGAAAAATATTTGTGAATGACTTTTGATACTTCGAAGCGATATAGTTTGTCAACTTGCAAAATTCGGTGCTTACGGTAGTAAGGCGATAGTTTGGTACGTAAAGGTACAGATGAGATCAGCCGTATCGCACGGTTTTGCAGGGTTCGAATTCTGCTCAAAAATGTTGTGCATGCACTTCCCCATACTACGATTCCATATTGCAGGTGAGAGTGGAAAAGAGAGAAATAGATGGTTCGTAGTACTGATCTGGAAACCAAAGATTGCAGACGGGTCATTATTCCCACACACCGAGCTAGTTTTGATATTGTGCACTCAATATGCTGCTTCCAGGACATTTTGGCATCAATGGTGACGCCAAGATATTTTGCTGAGTCACATATGGAGATTTGTTTATGATTGATGTCCTGTCCACAGTGAAACTATAGATAACTAACCTACGGATAGATGGGCAACACGTGATTCACGGTCGAGAGACCGGATGCTCGTCAGATTTGTTGTCGCTTCATAGCATGAAGCGGGCAAAGCGGCAGGTTGTCGGCCAGATTGACTGTTAAAAATGCAGGTATGTGTGGTGCGAATAGGATATAGGGCAATCAGAACAGGTTCTTTAGTGATACAGTACATAGCCACCGGCGCGGCTATCAAAGCATAAATATCAGGAGTATATTTAAGGACTAAGGCCAGTAATCAGAGATGCCTCAAACTCAAGTCTTGCGCAACGGAGTAAAGGCTTCCTTGAACTCCATTGGAGTAGAGGCTTCATATTCAAAGACATTTTCGACATGTCTGGCACTATTCGCTACATGTGCGTTCGCTCGATATGAAATGTTAAGATACCCTCCAGGGTTGGAATCCCGGTATGTTTAGCGTAATATATTTGGTGTGCAGTATCACACCGCGTGTACAATTAGTAGGATCTTTGGTGTGCACGAGGCACCGATTCCATATCGGCAGACAGGCATACGGTACGTGTTTCATTCCTTTCAGATAAAATGGATATGGACATAGATATGTTAGAATATTACATGCAAATGGATGGAAACAGGCTGCAGCAAGTACAGAAGTACCTTACAGATTTTGATAATCCATTGGAATACCTGACTGAGGAACTGTGTTCTGATCGCTATAGGCTTAACGAAAGCCTGTGTTAGTGGATTTATGGAGGTCCTGCAGTGTGACCTTACCAACCCATCCAACAAAGGTCTACCCTTGCCCCCGTTGTAGAAGTTCCTTGTTGTTTTGCACTCTTACGCCACAGGAAGCTTTCAAGTTGTTGCTGGGGAGCTGGAACATGAACCTGGACAGTATTGTCATAGCTCATAAAAGCTCAACATACATCGAATTCCCACAAGGTGAAGTTGCAGCCAATGGGGCCTCACGATTTTATGACAAATAGCTGCTGAACGTCGATATAACAAGGTTCAAATATCCTCCAGAATAACTATAGAATGGATTTTTTGGAGTGTGGAAGAGCGTGTTCTCCTGCTTATCACTAGGTCTACGGATAAATGTCGACACAGCAATGGCTTTGATTGTTGCAACAGCAGTGTTATACAACTATGCCAGAAAACACAGGTAATATATTTCTTGATTTTTTTAATATCAAGCGCTTAACTCCCTTCAAATTTAGGTGCATTATCAACAATGAAACTGATGTCATCCCGCAAGTTGTAGAGGCACCAAGAGATGTACGAGGATCCCTGAGAGGCCTACCTAGCTCAGAGACGCCGGATCGTAGAAACCCACTTTAGTAATACAATTTAATTTGTTATCATAAATAAAGAAACTGCGGTGAAACTTGTATAAAACCGAACGAAATGGAACAGGGTAGAAAGAAATGAAGTGGAACAGTACCTATCAATAATGCACAGTTACATGGCTATGGCCATAGCAAAAAAAAAGCATTAATATCGCGGTGCGGTGTTGCAAGTCGAAGCTTATGCAGTTGAATGAGCATAGCAAAAGAAACGTATTCATGTCTTGGTGCTGCAATTAGAGGCATAGTAACTATCAATAATGGGAATGCCACAAAAAGAGTTTACATCACGGTGCTGCAAGCAGAAGCTATGAATCTTAAAATAAAAGCTTTTATAAAGTAGGTAGACTAGTTTAAACTACTAGATCTGGTGAAGGCGAGCCTTCAAGCTTTTGCCTTGCATCTGCTATCAACAGGTGCTTGGTCACAAGTACCAACTGCAGATCAGCAAGGGACTGCTGCTCCTCCACTAAGAGCCTTTGCTGTTGCAAGCAGTCAATTTCTAATTCAAACTTTTTCACTTTCAACTAATGCTCCAAGAACATGGTATCCGATATGAAGTTATTAACTTCAGCTCTTTTTGGTTTCTTTCTTGGCAACCCTGTCTTTTCCGTTTCTTTTACCACCGGAGTTGCAGTCGTGAAAGTCACATCTGAAATAGGGACATATGATATAGAAACCCTCCTTGCATAGCAAATGTGTATAAATTCTAATGCAGTCGTGAAAGTCACATCTGAAATAGGGACATATGATTTAGAAAGCCCTCATTGCATAGCAAATGTGTATAAATTCTAATAACTGCTATACGGTATGCTTATGAAGCTATGCATCTGTATATATTTACTTACACAGATTTTAGTTAACGCTCATTAATAATAAACAATATCGATGACTACACCACATCGAGGATATGTCCTAGACCCTGATCACCATTGACTGGCTATGGTCCTCACGACTATCAATCACTGTGCTTTGCTAATTCCGCTCAGTGTTAGCTTTCGGGTTTGCGAACATATGGTTTTACAGTTATTTAGATGGAGCGATTTTGGAGGTTTTACAGCTAAGCGGTAACCCAACACGCAGCAAAACCTACATAACCAGAGTCAGCGATGCTCACATATCAACAGCGAATACCGTTGACTAAACTAATTTGTGGGGATCACTGCATGATATGGTGCTTTTATCCATGAAGTGTCCATTATTATGGCATACCGTACCCAAAGATGCTGATGAAGATGTGGCTTGAATTGTTCTGGTATCATGCTATGGATCATCTGTGACATGGTACTGCCTTGGTTGGAGCGCCTCCAGTTGCCGCCATGTGGGCCCGTTCCTCTGTAATATCTTCTTTCGATCTGATGAAATGCATACGCATTAGAACTGGCCTGGCACATTCCTAGAATTCCATCAAAAAGCATACCTCGTCTTCATGTTAGTCCAGCATTTTTTAAGCTGCTTGGATGATACCTTTCGAGCATGCAGGAAAGAATTGTATTGAATGGCAAGATCTTCCCATGCACCATTTTTCCTTTGGATAGAACTTCATCATTTCTTTTATCTAAGTACATCCAGCTTTGCACTTACAAGAGTCATAAGACGGCTCTAGTCAGCCAAACTAAACCTTAATTTTGACATACTGTAACTGAAAAAAATATTCCTGATGATATCCAACAAGTATGTCCCATGATAATGTTCAGGTAAAGCAGACACATAGAGTAACTTTGTCTCTTTATTTATCAATACATACCAAAACCTATCTATGATTATACAAACCAAACTATTTCAAGGAAACCTCATGCAGCTGGATTCAATATTGAAACCAATTGATAACCTGAATAATAAGAGTGAATATCATGACTTCTTTGGCTCCTTAAATATACTCCTGATATTAATGCTTTGATAGCCGCGCCAGTGGCTATGTACTGCATCACTAAATAACCTGTTCTAATTGCCCTATATCCTATCCGCACCAAACATACCTGCGTTTTTGACAGTCAATCTGGCCGACAACCTGCCGCTTTGCCCGCTTCATGCTATGAAGCGACAACAAATCTGACGAGCATCCGGTCTCTCGACCGTGAATCACGTGTTGCCCATCTATCCGTAGGTTAGTTATCTATAGTGAAACTATAGAAATTAAACATGGAATGGCAACGACCGATTTTGCGGCTTCGTTCCGCTTCGCCGAGGCTGGAGTGGAGATTGGTTTTGCGTAAGCGACTGTAGGATTTCTGGCAATCCAAAAGCTATCTTCCCGATCACAGAAATTATTGAATATGGTCTCGATCGAAAGCCACTGCTGCACCGATTCCGAAAATATAAAGTAAAATATTGATCAGGCACTGATCCACCTAGAATCCGTCCTCCAAGTCGAAATATCGGCATTGTTCGAACAATCGGTGAGTCGCAACGGGTCATTGTTATGGTCATTGTGTTGCGGTTACCCGATTGTTCTGAACAATGCCGATATTTCAGACTTGGAGGACGGATTCTAGGTGGATCAGTGCCTGATCATTATTTAAATTTATATTTTCGGAATCAGTGCAACAGTAGCTTTCGATCAAGACCAGATTCTTAGGCTAAGGTGGGTGTCTGATCTTAATGGCTACTCCAAGTTGTTTCGACACCCTCCTATCTTTTCATTGTATCGCAGTCTTGTGATGTTTTGAAACGATGAAAATATTAATAAACCTGACTGACTGACTGACAATAATTTCTGCGCTCGGGAAGATAGCTTTTGGTTTGCCAGAAATCCTACAGTCGCTTAAGCAAAACAATTCTCATCTCCAGCCTCTGCGAAGCGGAACGAAGCTGCAAAATCGGTCGTTGCCGTTCCATGTTTAATTTCTATAGTGAAACCATGATTGGCATCTCGGTCTTATCTGCATTCAAACTTAGTTTGTTTGCTTGCAGCCATCTCGACACTTTTGGGAGTTCCCTATTCACAGATGCATGCAAATCATCGACAGTGTTGGAGGTAATGAAGAGGTGAGTATCATCAGCAAATAGCGTTGTGCGGAATAAAGATGCATTAACAATGTCGTTAATATAAATGAGGAAAAAAGTCGGTCCAAGGACTGAGCCTTGTGGCACTCCACAAGTTATATCTCTGGTAGTCGTTCTTAATGTCCCCAGTTTAACAAATTGTTTGCGGTTTGCCAGGTAGCTTTCAAGTAGAGTTGCTGCAATACCCCTGATTCCATAGTGCTCTAGCTTGTATCTTAAGATTCTGAGGTTAACTGTGTCGAAAGCTTTGTGGAGGTCGATAAAAATGCTGCAGCCACTTTCTTTTTGCTTGATGGTTTTGTAATAGTCCGTTACAATTGATAGTATTGCATGGTTGGTGTTGTGGTTTGATCTGAATCCATGCTGAGTCGGGGACAGTACTGCATTCAGTTCAAAAAAATTCTTGAGTCTGCAGTCAATCAGTTTCTCAAAAACCGTGGCAAGATTTGGCAAAACAGATATTGGTCGGTAGTTCGAAATTAGCTTTTTACAGCCTTTCTTAAACACTGGCATTACTCTGGCAGTTTTCAGTGCATCTGGGAAAATGCCTAGACGTATCGACTCATTAAAGAAAATGCATATAACATTACCAATAATATTAAAGACTAGCTTCAGAAAGTGTGTTGGGATGAGATCGGGTCCTACTGCTTTGTTACTTTTCATTTCAGATAATATGATCGCAACTTCTCCTTCACTTGTCGGCTCAAGAAAAATGGATTTCTGAGGGCCAGGACTCAAGTACGAGAGAAAGTCATCGGATGAGTTTGGTATTGAAGCTGCAAGATCCGGACCAATGTTGCAAAAATACTGATTGAACTTTTCTGCTACTGCAAGCTGGTCTTTGATCATGTTGCCATTCTCGAGTAGCTCGATGTCATCAGCACTCTTGGGAGCATTGCCTTTAGTTAGGTTGATAATTTCTCCGTATTGCTCTTCGGCTAAACTTGAAGCTATATAATATGGGGTAGGGCACCAGGATATTCTCTAAAACGGGGTCTTCCACTACAAAAAGGGTTAGTATCGCATTTTCATGTTATTACTATAATTTGCATCCCATGCGATGCGAAAGAATGCTTATTTTGTCGTAAACTGATACCTCCTGGGATGCATCAATACGAATCAAGCTCTCTGCACCTTCCGCATAGCTCAATTTGCAGCTTTTGACAGGCCATGCGAACAAATTAAGACTGCTGTTTTCAAAACTACTTACTTACTTAGATTTAAAGTCAGTCAATTCTATTTCTACTTCAAGTAGTTTTAGGTTGCTTATGTAAGAAGTACTTCTACTTCTACTACTTGAGTAGCTTTCTTGACTACTTTGACTACCTCTAACACTAACACACAAGACTAATCACACAAAATGAACACAATTTCTAGCCAAATGCTAGAAATAACACAAATTTCCATCATTGGCTCAAAAAAAAAATCATTATTGGCACAACGGCCCACCAAGAAGGATATCGTACTTCAAACACAAGTCCTGGCCACCAATATGTACAAGTGTGGCCGTTGAAAAAAAACGGTAACTCATATACTTCGATCAGGGAGAGAGAGAGAGATATTTATTGATTTGTCCAACCGTAAAGAAAACATCATTGGCACATGAAACAACAATAAATGAACTTAACGGTATAGGACAGGGTGTGACTTGTGATCAGATAGTACGATTGAGTAAAATCGATGTTTATTACTTCAATCTCGCGGTGCACATCTTCTACTCAATAGCTGAGGGACATATCTGCGTGCTGTAGCATTTCCACGGCAGGTTTCAGATGGGGTCTGGCTCTTCTTTTCACGTGTGGGAAACTGCGTAATATTTGTTTGAATTCCCGGCTGGTCTGGCTTGAACAGACTTCAGGGGATTGGCTCTCGCAGTACCATAGATGCATGCTTTCAGAGGTGGTCAGTAACGAAATACTTCTACTTTTTCAAAGTACTCAAGTAGTTTTCCTCTACTTCTGGTACTTGTTCAAGTAGATCAGATTTTCGCTACTTCTACTTCTACTTCGTAATATTTTGTGATCTACTTACTTACTTTTCGCTATTTTCAGTTTGTCAAGTAGAAGTAGTTCAATCTTCCAATCAGGAAGATAGCCTGTGAAACTTTCAGAGCTGTTTTCACGAAGTATCAACATTTAATTTTCATAAAAGTGGAGTAAAGCCAAGAATTTTCGTCGCGCTTCGCACGCAGTGGGTACGTAGTCTCCAGTATGATTGCACAAAAGTATCAGTGAATATAATTCAGGTCGCGGGTTGGCGTGGTTCCGTTTACACCACATTGTCGCCCTTCGCCTATATGAAATAATTCATCACAGTATATATGGCTCATCATAACGTTTGAAACTGATGTTTCGCAATTTAGCATTTACTTGTCATATCGTAATTTAGCATGTCCATTGTCCATGGCGTGTCCTAATCAGGAAAAGTGGACCCTGACCTTTCTTTTAGTTTTAGAGCTGTTTTAGCATACCACCTTTGAAACCTTCTGGACTAAAGACATGAAATAAATGTTCCACTTTTAGCAGTAATATTTATATTTCACTTTTAATTTCCAGTATCATATACTTTGAGTTATAGTCAGGGTTGTAACCAAGTCACATGGTTCCGAGTCACGAGTCAATCTTACTTTTGTGGTATTGACTCGAGTCAAGTCGAGTCATTTTCAATTCATCACCGAGTCGAGTCCGAGTCCAAGTCACCGTTTAAAGGGTCAAGTCCGAGTCATAGTGTTATGACTCGAGTCCGAGTTCAAGTCACTGCATTGAAGTCATGTTCAACTCATGTTTTCAGCAATCCTGAATTAGCTTATAGCTTATAGAGAATCAACGAATTCACGTCTACATACCATCTGATATAGAACCAACGAAGTCGCGTCTAGATACCAGCTGATAGAGAATCAACAGATGCATGTTTATGTAGAGGAACAGTTTTTCTTTCACATTATCAGGTGGTTGACTAAAAAAAGGTCAGCTTTCCTGCTCAGCTCCCGAAATAGCCGCCGGAGCGTTACTATACTATACTGTGCATGCATATTTTCTGTACCACCACCACTGCCGTGTGTTATGTATTTTGGTTTGATGAAAATAAAGACTCTCTCTCTCTCTCTCTCTCTTACTAAACTAGGAGAGAAAATTTGGGATTAATTACAAATAGAGATTTTCGTATTTTTCCGGCTACCTCATTATATTGTTATATAGTGTAAACATATGATTCATAGCAAAATTGGCTCCATTCCAACTAGAAAAAGCGAATTTATTAGAGTAGAATATATTTTGGATATGAAAAAATAGTCGGCTTACTACTAGTATGGAATTATGTTATATGAAAGAATTTCTCACTAAAAACACTCCGTTTATTTTCAAAAATAAAATTTTCTCCTCTCATATCATTGATTCAACCTTTTAAAATTAAGCCAGATTCAGTGTTCTTTTTATGCAACATAACAATTTTATCCAGTAGCCACCCAGTAAAATAAAAAAGAAACTATTTTTGAACAGCCCTATTGTACAAACATCACACAACATTAGCCATTCATTATTACTCACGTGCACAATGCACATACCTAACAAAACGTCAAATGGACGGAGGGTATTGTGTGATTTCACAGACAGCAGATCAAATCATTGATCGAGTTACACTTCAAAAATACTAAAGTGAAAAGGTGATCCTCATATATGTTATAAGCGGCATGGCCTTGGAATAAATCCACAGCTACTGAATTCACGTTCCACTGGTGCACTAGATTTCACAAGCATTTTTGAACCACATTGAAGAACATTGGATGCTCATTCTTTCTAGTCGCCCAAAATGCAAAGAATCATCACCTTCAAATCTACACATGAGCTTTTATCAGTCTCATCCAAGTACTTGACCATCTGAGTCATTTCATTGGCTCTAATTGAACTTTGCTTCGATTGTTTGTATAATTGAAAAGTCTTGAGTACTTTGATTGCGGAGGATCTATTACCTCTTCATCACAGGATGATTTTGTACAATGCATTGCTACTATATGTACCATTGTCTGCTGTTTTTACGGTGGCATATCTGATATCAGACGAGTGCAACGAAAGCAGTGGCGACAAATAGCGATGTCGGCAGATTTCGTCAGATGCGTTGATCTACCCATTACGATTCGCAAATTTCTTCATCTTCAAGTCATAGAAAATAAGCCGAGTCAATGACATGGGCCGATTCATGCGTAATGACTCGAGTAGCCTACGAGTCGAGTCAATCCAAATATTGACTCGAGTCGAGTCGAGTCATTTTCCCATTTCAAGAAAATGACTCGAGTCAAGTCGAGTCACAAAAAAATCGTGACTCGAGTCTGTCTCGAGTCAAGTCATGACTCGAGTCATTACAACCCTGATTATAGTTAATATCAGTTCTTTTGTCTGGACAACATACATATGTTGCAGTATGAAAGCAAGTGTCGTAATGCCTTCAATTTCCGGAAATAAAGCTATAGCAACCACGCAAGGGCTATTGTTAAGGTCATTGTGATGCGTCGCTGCGATTGTTTAGAACAATGCTAATTTTCAGACTTTGAGATGTATTTCAAGGGGGTTCCATTGCCCAGATTCAATTTTAATGTATATTTTCGGAATCAGTGCGACAGTAGCTTTCAAATAAGATCAACTTTATTGAATTTAAGCACGCGGGTCGTCAGCTATTGGATTAGCAATAGACACTTACGTGACCTTTGACACGAACCAATCAGGTTGCAGCAGGATGTAAACAAAGAACAAGCCCGGGCAAGCTTACTATGAGTTCTTATGGAAAAAGGTTGAAAAATGAAGGTTTTAAGCAAGATTACGTTGAATTGGGGATGACTGGCCCTAAGGAATAGTAATAGCGTAGAGCTAGTATCTAGTTGCAGCTTTTAATCTAGGATGAACATGAATGGTGGCAAGTACGCACCAGCGTGCTGTGTCCAAATACACGGGTTTTTGACAACTTTTCGGATTAAGCGACGATTGTTGTATACTATACTATAGGATTGTGGTATGCATATTTTGACGATTTCATAGGCTCCAGGTCTCGAGCAAAATTTTCAAGCATATCTCATGTTCAGAAATATATATACTATGAAATATAGCTGCTGCCACACATCACAATTTTTGTGTATTTATTATGAAACTTGAAAGCTATGGAGATTCTATCGAATTTATGGATTTGAGTGGAACAGCATCTTCTTCTAACACCGCGGAGAAAGCTTCGAAGTATTTCATGGAGCGCTACGCACACGATTTAGGGATAAAGATTGAGGAGACAATCCACTCTTTTTGGAACAGCCAATGTTATCGCAACTTGCGGAAAAGTGAGATAACACACTCAATGGAAATACACGTTCTCGGAAAATCCATTATTGATTCGTCTTGCACTTGTAAGACAGGGTAAGTAAGGATAAAGACATTTTTTCAGAGACTCCTGCAATAGATATTTTACCATGATTTATTTTCATATATAGGTTCTGATATATGCTCTCATGCATATGCATTGATTAAGACAATCCAGCACCTGAAGCTAAAAGGACTACATTGTGATTTGCATCAGCATCAGTGAGCTCCATTGTGATTGACAAGCAATCTCTCCACCGTACTCGCAACCGATCAACTCCTGCCTCAAGGTAGATTTTGGTGTATCTGGTGTCTTCAGTTTTATAACATTCCACCAAACACAAATAATCCTAGAACATTTTCTTCTGGAGAATTGTTCATTCAACAAATTGGGCATCTGAATAAGCTTCAATGCACACCACTGGAATATCTAGACATGCACTGTTGGTACAGACTGACCTTGGCACCGCGCAAATACGATCCGTAGCATGCTATTAGGCATTACGATATTCACAATGGAACTGAATTTGCACAATTGCCGAATATGTTGCGTCATTCATTTTTAATTTTCAATCTTGAATTAGAGTATGCAATTAGTCCGTATTTGGTTAGTTGAGATTGACACAATGCTGCATAGTATGACACCGAACAAAATTTTATACTCCTTGATTCTTCCGATCAGCTGTTCAATATGAATACGTTCTCTCGCCATCTTTCTTGTTCTGGAACAGTCTTGCTCAGTCATTTGACGTTGTGTAAATCATGTGCAGGAATATTTAAATCTAGATTCAATTTCTTGATTTCAGACTCAATGGTGAATCCCTTTTCTGCCATGATAGCATTGCCTGGCTCACCATAGCTGAACTCCATCATTTTCTTGCATTTCTTGTCTAATCCAAATATTTAACTAATATTTCGATCTGAAATGGTCCCTGTGAATAGTTCCTGCATAAAAGTAAGTGTACCACAATCCATCAATCCTTTCAAAGTTGTATGTGATTTATTGACAGTCAATAATCATTCTAGATTTGAGAAATCATGAATGAATGCAAATGGTGCATTTTTACGAACCACATATCTACATGGCCAAATCGCGATTTAATGAAGCAGTTACATGTGGCTGAACCAATTGTTTAATAGTATGCTTACAGCAATACCATAAATTTGACGTCAGTAGGATAAGTCGGACAATTCAGAAAGAATTTAATGTAGTCTAGCATAAAATTTCAGCTTCTCCGCAACTTTTGACATTATGATGCTCCTCTGAGAACTGAACTTCACTGGCAATAATTGTCCGTCAATTTGTAATTTCCTGGACGAGTTTCCTGTTTTGTGCTTCTATACTTCTTCCAGAAATTTGATTTTCTTGCGTTTTATCCATCGACTTCCTCTTTCTGCAGCTTCATAAAAGAAATCCATCAAGCCTGCACAAAATATATAATATGTTTATTTTACAGAGCAATACTGCTGTGCAGGCACCTATCAAGGCGTACTCGTCCGACTCATGCAACGTATCTGTGGTGTATCAGTCCCTTTTGACCACTAGTGGGTGTTTATTCTGATTGCTCCTGATTACCTTCACGTCGGGACTATTCATTTCATTCGTACTAGTTGGGTGTGGCGTCGCTTCTGTTAGTTGTACCTACGTTAACTCTGTATTATTGCTATGTTGTATTCAGATACACTAGCTTACTTTTATGTTAATAAAAGCCTAGGAACCGATCGTATTGAGTTCTATCGAAGGGTACAACAATTTTATTAACATAAATGGTCATCTCAACATGGCGTTCTCTCAAGAAAAGTACATACGTGTGCCTGTTTTGGAAGTGATGCCAAGCTCGGCTGACTCGCAGAAGATATTCAATCATTGGGAGAAGATGTTGGGGAAATTCTTAGTTGCCGTGCAGGCCTCCGCTTCAAACTCAGCGGCTCCCAATCGATCCTCTTCTGACCCTCCAGCTGAAGTGACTATTGATAAATTGGCTATTCTATACGGATATATATCGCCGGATGTGTTCGCTCTTGTAGAGCACTTCGCTACGTATGAATCCGCTCTTGAGACGCTATGCAAGCTCTACAAGAAAAAGAATAACTTGATCTACTCCAGACACCTCTTAGCAACCTCTCGTCAGGATCAAGGAGAAAGCGTCACTGATTTTTCGCTAAAATTGCTAACTCTCGCTAAAGATTGCATGTTCGCTGCTGTAAATTCCGACGAGCATCAAAAAGAAGCAGTTCGTGACGCCTTGATTGCTGGCTTACGTTCGCCTACTATTCGTCTTAGATTATTGGAGCACGATGATATGACATTAGACAAAGCGGTTCAGATAGCCGAATCTCTCGAGCGAGCTCAGCAATTTTCGTCTTCCTACGAGCCCATATCGATGCCCGTCCCTGCCGCCGTGAGTGCTGTGGGATCTGAACAGACGACTAATAGCGATCAAGTCAAAATAACGCCGGGAGGAATCGGCGAAGTTGCACTCGTCACGAAAGCGTACAAGAATTGCCAATATTGCGGCAGTCAACATTACCCTCTGCGCAAGGTCTGTCCCGCGAAAAACGCCGATTGCTATAAATGTGGATATAAAGGCCATTTCGGTAAGGTATGCAAAAGTGGCACTCAAAATAGGAAGATCGCTGCGCCAGCGTATGATTCTGATGAAGCCTCTCATTTAGCTTCTCTAGCCGCCGGTGGAACGGGTGCCGTAACGTTTAATTCCGCTGAAGTGGCGGACCTCGCTTCCCTGTTGATTGGAGTACCGAAATCACTCAGATACTCGGCTATCATTATCAATATAGCAGGATTGACTATAGAGGCGCTGGTCGACTCGGGGGCCTACGAATGCTTCATGAGACGGTCGTTTGCTAATTCGCTTGCACTCCCTCTGCACGGACCGGAATCCACTATTACTCTGGCATCGAAGGACTCCACCTCTAAAGTATTGGGACACGTTACTTCGTCATTCACAATACAGGATCATAAATACAGCGAAACACGTTTCGGAGTCGTAAACAACTTGTGCGCGGATGTGATCTTAGGATTGGAGTTCCTGAGAACTCACAAGAACGTCATTTTCAAGTTCAACGGGCCTCGAAGCGACTTGATCATCGGTGACTCTCACTGTTCCGTCGCTGCCGCTAAGATTACAGAGACGCCAAAGATATTCCAATTCGTTGATAGAAATGTCGATCCCATCGCTGTGAAATCAAGAAATTATTGCACCGACGACGCCCAATTCATCAAAGAAGAGGTGTCAAGATTACTGCAAGAAGATGTGATAGAAAAGTCCGTCTCTCCGTGGCGTGCTCAGGTTTTGGTGACGAAAGATGAACGCCATAAAAAGCGGTTAGTTATCGACTATTCTCGAACTATTAATAGATATACGCCCCTATGGATGCGTATCCGCTCCCTAGAATCGAGCATATTGTTAATGAAGTCGCTAAAGGAACGGTATATAGCACCATCGATCTGAAATCCGCGTATCATCAGGTACCTCTTTGCCCTTCCGACCGTCCTCTAACAGCTTTCGAAGCTGACGGTAATTTATACCAATTTCGTCGACTGCCTTTTGGGATAACAAACGGCGTCGCAGCTTTCCAGCGATTCATAGACAATTTTATCCAAAATCATAACCTGCAAGGTACTGTTGCTTACCTGGACAATGTTACTATTTATGGCAAAAATAGAAAAGAACACGATAAGAGGTTGGAACGTTTTATGACCTCTGCCAAGGCTGACGGGCTGACTCTGAATGAAAAGAAATGTGCGTTCTCTGTTGAAAAGTTATCGCTCCTGGGGTACCTTATTTCCCATAACAAAATTCAGCCTGATCCTTGCCATTTGAAACCTTTGATGGATATGCCCATCCCTAACAATGCAAAAAGTTTAAAGCGCTGCTTGGGTATGTTTGCCTATTATTCGAAATGGATACCTTCGTTTTCAGAGAAAGTGAAACCATTGACTCGAAACAATGAATTTCCGTTAAAAACCGATGAACTCCAGGCTATCAAATCGTTGAAAAATAGCCTTATAGGTGCTTGCCTAAGTTGTATATATGACGACGAACCTTTCGAGGTTGCCTGTGATGCTTCGGACGTGGCTATCGCGGCCATACTAAGTCAAAGAGGCAGACCTGTATCGTTTATGTCGCATACTCTTTCCAAATGCGAGTCAAAATACAATATTGTTGAAAAAGAGGCCCTCGCTATTATTGAGGCCATACGAAAATGGGGATACTTGCTTCACCGCAATAAGTTCCGCCTCGTTACCGATCAAAAAGCGTTGTCGTTCATATTCAGCAAAACTCACGCTAGTAAAATCAAAAATGCCAAGTTGTCGGTGTGGAAACTCGAATTGAGCGCCTTCAAGTATGAAATAATTCATCGCCCGGGTACTGAGAATGTTGTTCCGGATACATTTTCTCGTGTCTGTTGCTCGTTGCCAAATTCTGGCTTGTCTCTTCGTCAGGTGCACGAAGCTCTTGCTCATCCCGGAGTACGGCGGTTGAACCATTTTATGAGAGCGAAAAACTTGCCTTTCTCTGTAGATGAAGTCAGAAAGATCTGCGCTAACTGCAGAATATGCTCAGAAATCAAACCGCGATTCTATAAATCCAATGTCCATCACCGTCTCGTCAAATCGACAAGACCGTGGGAGAGAATAAGTATTGATTTCAAAGGCCCTGTTGAAGGACCTCGAAAGTATCTGCTCGTAATTATTGACGAATATAGCAGATTTCCATTTGCGTATCCATGCCGAGACATGACTTCTGCTACCGTTGTTAATTGTCTCACTGATTTGTTTTCTTTGTTCGGTCTGCCCGAATATGTTCACAGCGATCGTTCAAACTCGTTCTTATCGAAGGAAGTAACAACGTTTCTTACCCGTAAAGGCATAGCAACGAGCAAAACTACTCCGTATCATCCCACTGGAAACTCCCAATGTGAGCGTTTGAATCAAACACTTTGGAGATCAGTAAAAATGCTCTTAGCCTCACGAAAATTGCCTGAAAGTTCATGGGAAGCTGTGTTGCCCGATGCCCTTCACTCTATCCGTTCGCTTCTGTGTACTTCTACTAATTCGTGTCCGCACGACAGATTTTTCAATTTCAGTAGGAGAAGTATGATGGGGGAATCAGTTCCAGATTGGATACTCCAAGGAGGCTCCGTGCTGCTGAGGAACTTCGCAAGGAGATGCAAAAGTGATCCGCTCGGAATCGAAGTCGATTTGCTCGAAGCTAACTCCAAATATGCCTTGATCCGGCATCCATCTGGAGTGGAATCGACCGTCTCAGTCAAGGACCTCGCACCTTATCCGCCTACTACTGAGCCCTATCCTGTCGATGATGGGGCTGCCGAACCGGACCGTGCAGTGGCCGACGATTCGTCTCTGGTTGAACCTACGGTTGAAGTTAGCAACAAAGAAGATTCGTCAGAAACTCTGCAAGAAGTTGTCGCTGATCCTCCGCCCTTGAGAAGATCAACTAGAATTAAACGCGCGCCTGAACGATATGGACAATCCTCTAAATAATTACTTTGCTTTTGTTAGTGGGGGAGATTGTGGTGTATCAGTCCCTTTTGACCACTAGTGGGTGTTTATACTGATTGCTCCTGATTACCTTCACGTCGGGACTATTCATTTCATTCGTACTAGTTGGGTGTGGCGTCGCTTCTGTTAGTTGTACCTACGTTAACTCTGTATTATTGCTATGTTGTATTCAGATACACTAGCTTACTTTTATGTTAATAAAAGCCTAGGAACCGATCGTATTGAGTTCTATCGAAGGGTACACCGCTACCAATTTCAACCATTCATCTCATTATTGAATATATATTGCTCTCAACAATTTCAATACATTACACACCATCAAGCAACAAGACTGGAGTGGAATAAAACTAGACACACACCAAGTCGATTGTGGCATCAAGTGTGACTGCATTTCAGATTGGACTCATTTTGAAACACAGAATTGTTTCATCTAGATTATGTCACGATTCAATTTTTGGTACAATAATAGATATGTCATTTTATTAATAAAATGAGAATTCAGATGACTACAAGGAAGTCCACATGCCTTTATCCAGATTTTACATTCTTCCATGCATGTTATTGGCTCTGGAAAAGGTAAAAGCGCACACTAGGAACGGTCTGGGTAGCCATCTCCATATTACACAGGCTATTAGCAGTGTTTATCCGGCATTTATCCTGATTCAACACACGAGCTAGATTTCAGCTGGGAACGGATCATGTTGCCTAACATATATCATATTAATATGATCATTGAATATGCATACAGGTGTCCAGTGTAACAGTAATTTGCTAGATAATGATACAGACTGTAGACTGTACTATACACGAATGTCGATTCCATAAATAGAACGCATATAACGCCAAGCCCACATAATGGATACCACACATATCCTGACTCAAGATTCCTCTAATACATGCTATTCGGTACGACAATCCTATAGTATACGACTAAGGATAATACAGCAGTAGTTGCTTCATCCGAAAAGTTGTCAGAAATTCATTCATTTGGACATACCATGCTGATGCGTGCTTGCCACCATTCATGCTTATTGCAGGTTATAACACTGCAAATACATACTAGCTCTACGTTATTACCATTCACCAAAGCCAGCTATTCCCAATTCAATGTAATTTTGCTAAAAACCTATAATTTTCAACCCTTTTCCATAAGAGCTCATAGTAAGCTTGCCCGGGCTTGTTCTTTGTTTACATCCTGCTGCAACCTGATTGGTTCGTGTCAAAGGTCACGTAAGTGTCTATTATGTTGCGTTCAGATAGCCCAGCAGTAATTTTCTCCGCGCAAGCAGGCGTGACGACTGGTGTTGCGTATCTATCCGTAGTTTAATTATCTATAGTCTTATCGCATTGTACATTGTGAACATTGTGAACCCAACGATGTTAGTGGTAACGATAAGCGCCCTCCACTCTGACGGACCCGGTTCGATTCCCGTCGGAGGTTTATCTAGGCCCCTCTTCCACCGCCGTTGCCGTTCTTATGGCGACAAAAAAGCCCAGAAAAAGACCCGACGAAAGAAAGCACTCAAAAGGAATGGAAAGAACTAGTAGAAATTATCACCGAAGTGCGGCCTGTTCTACAGCCTTGGGCGCTTCATGCCAGCATGGGTTCTTCTGATACTCTTTAAATCCTTAATCCAATCGAAGTTACATCATAGCCTTTATAAGATAGTCGTTACACTCCATTGTTAACTATGTTGGGACAGCAGCACCTAGTGGTGGTAAGGTACATCGAAGCAGTTTCATACAACTCGGTATTATTTGCCCACGGCCGGAGGTAGATCTTTACTATTTACGATGGATATATCAGATGAAGAGCTTATGGAATTGTTTTGTAATGTAAGTATTGATTATAATAATGCGTTATTTAGCAATAATGTGAAGGCATTGATCGCCAAAATATTATAAATTTGTTGTTTTTACAACGAGTAATGATACCGTACGTCAGTACTCATCATATACCATCTCCAACTGTTGTGTACCCTTATGTTGTTGCTATTGCTGGTCATTCTATTTGGGGTTGTCTGATATTATTTGTTACCACTTGATTTTTATACATTTCTCATTGCGGTTATTAAACGTAGAAGAATGTAACTACCTGCATTCACCGAACATTTTCGATTTTAGGACGAAGAGGAAGAAGGCATTTGTATATCAAGCATTATTTACATATTACCAGAGACTGATTCTTAATGTTTGCGATGGATATATCAGATGAAGAGCTAATTGAATTGTTCGATAACGCGAGGACTGCGTGTATGCGTTATCTAGCCACAGTATTATCATGGCGCCGTTCACCGAAACAACTTTTCGTGTTTACAATGAGTACCGGTATTCATGCCATTTCCCATTTACAGTTCCGATAAAGATGCAATCACTCTACCAAATAATATAGCCTCTGTTGTTGTTAATATGCTCGGTCATTCATTTTAGGGCCATCGGATGTTACTCATCTCGTCGTAAATCGTCGAAGAATATATTCACATTCAGGACAAAGGAGACCTTCGTCTGGGGACCGACGAATTGGTGAACTTTCGGATTCTGCAGAAGACGTTGCTTATCTACTCTGCGACATTGCCGAAGTTTTGATTGCCTGCAACACGTCCAGTCGTATGCCGATAAACAACGTCACAATTAACACCCTATCTCCATGATGAAATTTTAGAATATGTGTGACACGTTCTTGAATGCTGCGTGAGATGCAAAGCAATAGCAATCGGTGGTGCTTGAGTATTCAAGAAAATGTCAAAATCGTTATTATTCATATAGCCTTGTTGAATAGACGGAGGTTAATCGTCTGCCGAAGAAATGCTGTCCTGTTTTTATCCAGAACTAACTTTCTTAAAAAACAATGTGGAATTCTATTTCCGAAATCAGTTGCCTGCCAGATTCATTGATTTGTCCACTATCCTGTGCGAAAAATATTATGATGTAAAAGGGCACCAAAAAGCTGTAATCAGGAAATATAATTCAGTAGGAGCTTATATTCACTGAAGTACTGGTACAAAGATGACTTTGTCATCATCGGGTCATTGCAACATACCTAACTTAAGTCTTCTCTTGGACTATATTTTCAAGCTCGAAATGGTGCCAGGTGTATGCTACATAGTGTTGTTTATACACGGATGTTGTACCTCGGAAATATCTGCTGCTACTATTGCTGCTGTACTGATACGAGACATATGGTTATAAATGAAACGGAACCAAAGCGAAAATCTCTTTAAGGAACAGAATACAAATTGTGGAGGTTGAAGGGAATTCTCGGTTATTTTCAGTACAGCATTATTTTCGATATTAGACACGAATTCGATAAAAGACGATACCGTTTTGTTCTTATACCTGACTATTTCGCATCCCCGACGTAGTCTTGACGTGATACTTTTTATGTAGAGAGGTACCTGGGTGATACAGCTGATATTTGAGAGATAACAGATTATTTCGCGCATCCAGACGCAGTGAAACTTATTGCAGAGTGATACCTGGGCGATACTTGAAGTGATACAGCTGATACCTGAGTGATACAGCTGATACTTGAGTGATACAGCTGTATATCCACAGGGCCGTTACAAGGACAACCGTCGCCCAAAATAAAGATTAACACAACCACCGCTAGGTGCTGCTGTCCCGCCAATACTTACCACCGCGTACAATGGAGTGTAACGACTATCTTATAAAGACTATGGTTACATTATGGCATCCTCTGTTGGGGGGCTGCCAGTAAAACTGCACTCAAGCCACTGCAGAAACTACAGCATAAAGTACTCCGAATCATAGCTAGGGCCCCAAAGGGTCCTGGCTGCCCATCCAATAAGTCGCTGCTGAAGAGATTCGGCGTCCTAAACATAGAAGATATGCGGAAACTAGAAATCGCCAAGTTTATGTACCAGTTTCACTGCGGTCGTTGCCCCGAATATTTCAATGACTTCTTTACCTCTGAATCAAAAGCGCACAAGTACAACACACGCGCGTCCACGTCGTCCAAATATCATATGATCGACCGAAAAGATCATCGCTCCATCAAATATGCCGGACCTGATGTGTGGAACAGTATCCCGCCGGCCATCCGACAGTCGACGAGCATGTCCACATTTAAGTCGAAATACAAGCAATTACTACTAAATAAATACAGTCCATCCTCAAGATTACCGGACCACGACTGATCTATCGATCTCGCTTCCCATGACATGCCGCCCGATTTCTTGTCGCATTCTTTTTCTATACTATCTTCTTTACTTTCATTCAGTGTGCATGCCTCCTCTTTACATCGCCTAGCCCTAGGCCAAGGTGGGTGTCAGATTCCATAGACTACTCCTTGTCGCTTCGACATCTTCCTGTCTTTTCATTGTATCGCATTTTTGTGGTGTATTGAACTGATAAAATTGCTAATAAACCAATGATGATGATGATGAGAAAGGGCCGCGGCTTTAAAAAGATCAACATCGAAAAAGAACTGTGACATCGGGCACTCTTGGCCGAGGTGGATGTTTGAGTAAAGGATCGCTACTGATGCGTGTCGTTCGACATCCTCCTATCTGTTCATGACATCGCATTGTGTCTTATCGCATTGTACATTGTGTGTGACTTGTTCAGATGAAAATATAACCCAACGATATATCTATGCTTTGATACAGTCTAGTGAATGAGATATGCTTGGTTGCATCCAAAGTGACGTCAAGGAATGATATCGCTCCTCCCAACTGCAGGAATAGAACTTGTTTTCGTGGAGCTGCACCTAAAATTTCCGCCGTACTTGAAAGTTGAAACCCGCCCGTTTTCGTTTCAAATTTTGGCGATGGCTGATATACCTTCATCTGAAACGTGGGTGAATTTCTTCCAAGATGCGGGGATACCCGAAGAGCTCAGCGCTCAATACGCGGTGTTGTTTTCCGATCACAGAATTCAAAAAGATATGCTGTCCGAATTGGATCGCGACATACTGTCAGACATCGGCATCAGAGCTGTCGGTGATAAGATGGCTATACTGAAACACGCGCGGTTCGTTTCCGAACAGTCTAAGCGAGACGCTTCTTCAAAACAGCTTGTCGACGGGCTGAAATTATCAGCCAGGAAGAAACAAATTCCTGCACAAACTAAGGCACAAACTAAGCTCATGAATCCACAGGTGAAAAAAATTGTCCGTGCTCCACCAGTGAGCTCAGAGAGTAATATTCTTTTGCCCAGTAGTGTTGTTACTGAAACACTTGATCCAGTAAAAAGGAGTGTTTTTCAAAGGTTGGGCGAAGGTAAAGCAAATCCTACTGTTGCGACACCTGCGTCTCAACGTGTGACGGAAATACCATATTGTGAGAAAGTTGAGGAAAGTAGCGTTTTGCAGAGGCTTGGTGATCGAAGTACCTCAGCAATTGTGACACCAAACACAAAAAAGAAGGTTGTTACTCTCAAGAAAAAAGCTGTACTCTCGGGTAGAAAACCGGCAGTTGATCAACAGTTGAAACCGGCCGTAAATACGAAACCAAGCGTATTGGATCGTTTGGGCCGGGCTGTGGTTGACAAACCAAATCAGAATCCATCGGAGGAACTTGTATCAAAATTAAAAGGGGATTCAGGAACAACAATAAAGAAAAGAAATCTCATGAAAATTCCACAGAAGCGTCGGTCAGATAGCAACGAGGAAAGTCCGATACTGCCACCTAAAAAACCGATCTCTAGCAATGCCGTTTCAAGCACGTCGGCTGGATTGTTTCGGGGCCGTACTAAATGTTCCAGTGTCTTCGACAGACTGGGGGCAAAGTCGTGAAAGAAGAAATGAACAAAACAATGTGTATTAGGGCTGATAACTTATTTTTTCAATTTTTTCTGGCTGATTGTAGAAAATTGTTGAGTGGCCACATCACATTTGGTTCAATTCCAAACCATAGAAGCAAAGTTATTGGAGTAAAAAATTTCCGATTTTAAAAAGTATATTACGAAGGGAAGTTAAATCATTATTAATGATAAGAATTTTGTTGGTATCAGCCATTAAAATTTGACAAAAACCGTTCTATTTTAACAACCCTGGTGCGTATGTCTGATTGAGAGCTCTCCGATATGCTGTATCTGTTTTATTATCCTCCGGGACTTATCTTCAGTAGGGCTGAGCAAAATCGAGTACCTTGTGATTCGATTCTGAATCGAGTATTCCTGATTATGACATTGTAACAGTTGATAAGATTGTAAGTTCAAATACTTGAGCCTTTTGATACAAGCACAAGGAATGTAATGTCAGTTCTATATTTCAATAAAAACAAGGTATTATTTCGACCATGCTTATTTCGTTACATTTTTAGTCACTGCTGTGGGTTGATCACAACTAATATAATCGATTCACATTTAAGTACATGAATGAATCATTGTGCCCAGCGCTAGTCTTCAGATCACTATGTACTGCCAGATTGATCATAATTCATATAGTAGGCTAAGAGGTTTTATGATAATCATATCTGGCAGGTGACATGGACGGCCTTCAACTAAGATGCCTTGAAATACTGTTTTGTCTACGTGTGGGTAAAGAGACCGAATGGTGAACTTGGGTTATCTAGTGAATTGAAAAAAAAAGTACGACCACTGACTTGCTGTATGATGGTATTGTTATTTTGTGATTTTATCATTCTATTTCAGTCTTGTTGAAATGATCCTCACCGACCGATATTTTTGTTTTTCAGCAATGCTCGTTAAGTCGATATGCCGTTAGTTAAAAGGTCTGTATTACCCGCCTCTTTGTGTCGGGAAAAACTTCCCAGTGGCCTAAAGAATGAATTGGAATGCGTAACGAACAATACACTATCAGGTAATTCCGATATATCCATGACGTATGCTATAAGTTGCTGTGCATATTCTGCTAGTTCCCGATATCTGCTATAGGCCTACTGAATCGTATACAGCGGTTGTTCTCAACTTCCGGTCCGTGGGCCATCTACTTCTACAACAGTAAGATTATAAAGTGGTATACATGTTGTAAGAAAGTTTACCGATAGTACAATCTCTATGATACGGTACCAATGAAATGCAGTTTGCAAACATTTTTAAAGTTTGTTAACAATCTTGACAATTTTTTGACCTATCGGTAACGCTACAATTTTAACAAAATTATGACTTTTTTTGCAATGTCAAAAACTAATCGCCCTAGTCATCAGCTTTAGTTTGTGAGTTTAGAAATGTGAGTTAGCCTATTCTAGTTCTAGTTGCGCATTTTGAAAATTCAGTAGGTTGTACACACGTCTGGCTGAATTACGAGATTTTTACTTGATTTCCAATATGACCTTTCTATGAAATTCCAATTGAAATCTTTCTCGCTCAAGATATGCAATATTCGGGTATTCGCAGCTGGGCTAATCGAACCCTTTCATATTCATATATTCATGAACTCGTACTCTGTTTTTTTACAAAGCGAACCGTATGGATTACACATTATAAATTATTCACTTTTTACTTCAAGGTGTTATCAACCAGTTGGCGTCCCTGTCTCAACATGCGGAAGACATCTTTGGAGAGCTTTTCTCTGAAGCGAATTCCTTTTACGGTAGAGCGAGTTCTCTCAAGGATCGTATCGAGACATTGTCGGTGAAGGTGACTCAGCTTGACTCGAATATTGAAGAAGGTGGGTATGACGCAGAACAAATGTCCGCATCATGTGATTCTTCCGCAATCGCACACTACAAGGTTCCTCATACTTGGCTGCTAGTACCTGCATGAGTGATTTGATTCTGATTGAGTAGCAGTATGAAGAATGCGGGTACTTACCTTTTATGCGGCCTCAAAGAATATAATGCCGGCTCTACATCACATAATTCACTCTATTTTTGACAGTACCGTACCTATTTCTTCGCACTTTGTGGCAATGTTGTGGGTTGATCACGACTTGACATATATATGTCATTTGCGCTAACGTGCTTAGCTTTGTACTACATGTATCATATGCTGAGATACGACCAATCAAGGTTTCAAGGCTTTCACCGTGGAAAATACTATTAAAATTATAGTACTAGCTGATAAATGAACTCTTAGTTGCAAGGAGCATGTCATTTCAGTACTCTGAAAAATCGTCTCTCACCGCTCGAATCAACAACATTAATACTCAATTCAGATGGCTGACACCAGACTCTTTCAAATTTTGAATCACATGCAAATGCGAATATGTATGTAAATGTCGTTTCATTTTAGAATAGAGTTTCACAGCCCGTGGACCAAGGTCCGCAAGGAGCCATGAAACTTTATCAGGGAGTGTATGAATAAGTGCTTAAAATGATCATCTCCACTGTAACAAAAATAGATATTTATATTTATCAAAAATAGCCTACTAGTACAGAATTAAGCTATTTCTCAATCTTGAGTTTACTTCTGACTAAGCAAATCCTACCCTAAACTCGATGAAACTGTTATGTCATTGCTGTTGCCTTTCCCATTATCATACTGTTGGAATGTGGCCGACAAGAATATTGCTTCTAAAGATAATGCAGCACAATGTCTAGGATATGCAATATAACATTTATCTGGCTATTGTGTGCTGCATTTATAGCATATTATCAGACTTCCGTAGAAACCAGTTTCATGATTGAAATAATTTTGTTCATTTTTTCAAAAGTTCGCCTGATCGATATCAACTCGAGAAAAGCTTTCAAGTCATCTGTGTCCACAGACCAACAGGTGGTGTCCCGGCAATCGTTACCTACATCTGTCCTGGACACGTACAATGATGCCGACGCCCCGCCACCCTTACAGGACTTGAATCAGTTTCGGTAAGCACTCATTCATGGTTCTAAGTATCTATTTTCATCCGACTCGTTCGGAGTTGCTCAGGTCAGTCGGTGTTGATACTCGAGCACAGGTAGAATCGTAAATTCCTACTCAAGTATAAGTAGTCAGACTTGTACTAACTACTAGATTTTTAAAATACGCTGCTACAACTAGAACTACTCACTATATTGAACTCAAAACAACAAGTAGAATTACTCACTTCAAAACTTGCATCTACAATTACTCACTTTTCAAAACTAGCAACTAGAACTACTCACTTTATAAAACTCGCAACTACAAGTAGAACTAGGCTACTCGCTTTATAGAACTCACAACTACTGTAAAATTACTCGCTTTTCAAAACTCGCTACTCAAACTACTCACTTTTTGAAACTCGCAGAACTAGAACTAACACCCTTTAACCGTTTGGCACCGACTGCCATTTTCGAAAAATTTTACTTTATTTTTCAAAATCGAAAAATTGTACCGTCCTGGGATTCGAAGACAGTAACCAAGGTATAGTTCGATTCAAAGTTTCAACGCTCAGCGAATTGCACCACTCAAATCGACAGCTTTCAGCTTTCCACATGAGCATCAGTACAACAATATTACTTAAGAATCAGACAATTAGAACTACAAAAATCAAGATTAACTGAACTAGAACTAATCAAAAAACAGTAGTTGTTCAACGTCAACCTACTTGATTGGTACTTCGTACAAGCCTGCAAGTAGTAGCATAGCACTCGAATATCACTGTGCCCCAACTGCTAGTAGGAAGCCAAATCTGCTTTTTGGAGCTACTTGAATACTTACAAATCCTCATTTTCAGTTTGAATTGGGATTGACATGTCCTTGAAAAGAAGCAGGCCTAGGGGTTGTAACCTAAGGGTTGTAACCTAGTTGCAGGTTTTCAAGTCAATGTTACTTCTATTGTTTTGACTCGGGTCAAGTCGAGTCTACTGCAATTCACCACCGAGTCAGTTTGGAGTCCCAAGTCATGTTCAACTGAATTTTTACGACCCGGCTTCGATGATATCAAATGCCTCACAAACATTCTCGTTTCCGGTATTCTTTACAATTTCTGGCCCAAAATTTGATGTACGAGGACTGCTAGACGAAATATCAATCATGTGGAACTTTCCTATTCTTCGAAGTTGCGAATGGATGCCGGTCTTGGCCGTCTGAGTCTCGAGTTATAGGACTTGGACAAATATGCGTAATGACTCGTGTGCAATACACAAATTGACTCAAATCGAGTTATTTTCAGTCTTTAAGAAATTGTCTCGTGTCAAGTTGAGTCAACGAGTAATCGCAACTCGAGTCATTAAAACTTTGCGTACTTTTGCCCGAAGAGCTGTTTTGTAGAAGTGGGAGTAGTTGAAAAACATAAGTACTAGGGTTGTTCAAAAATGGCTTCATTTTCTGGATTCCAGGGATTTACTGAGTACATTGTTAGGTTGCCTAAAAGAACGCTGCTCATCTAATTTGGCTCGATTCCAACTGGTAGATGCGAACGCACAGCAGTTTAAAATTTTCATTCTTTTTTCTTCAAATTTTACCGTCAACCCCATGAAATTGTCATAGTTTCTAAAAGAACGATGCTTAACCATTTTTGCTCACTTCCAGCCAGTAGAAGCGAAGTCATTGCAGTTGAAAATTTTTGATTCGCAAAAATATCCTGGAGGGTAGATAATCCCAGAATTATGAATGAAAAACCCCAATAACTTTGTTTCTAAGGGCTGGAATTGCATTTCATTGGGTTGACAGTAAAATTTACCAGGCGGTTGACATATTTTGAATACAAATTTTCAACCTACCAGTTTGAATCGAGTCAAATTTGGTGTGCAGCGGTTTTAGACAACCTAACAATGTAATCAGTGAATCCTCAGAATCTAGAAAAAATATTTGATCAACCCTATTGAGTGCTGACGAGTGACGACGCCTCATTCCAGTGACGATGGCAAGGACGGTCTGAAAATCTACACGGATCCGGATTACTTCTTCAACTTGTGGAGGGAGGCCATTCAGAAGGAGACGAGAGAAGCCAAGGAGAAAAGGAGAGAGCAGCGACGACGCGATAGAAAAGGGACGCACAATTTACGGAGAGAGGAGAAGGTACGTTCTTGTATGCCCCGCCTCTGGAAGAATTGGGCTCTGATCCAATTCGGTTTCCGTCTTCCATCTTGGAAAGAATAAGAATTCTCAGGTCTTGCGCGCTTCCTGACCCGCAACAACATTAACGTAACCCATCTCCCTTCCTCACCAACTTGTCAGGATGGGTTTGGGGTTTGGGGATGGCAAGAAAATGTCACCAGTTCTGTGTTACAAAGAAAATCTGGTATTTTTTACCATGCATGTTACATTTCACTTTGGACAATGCTGTGGGTTGACCATGGCTTGACAAGTGATTTCCGCGTTCGTGCGTACTAGGGCTGTTGAAAAGTCACTTTTTGTTGGATTCGAGCCAAATTTGGTCTGAAGCGTTTTTGAGAAAATGTAATCAGTGAATCCGCAAAACGAGCCTGTGTGCACTATGCAGAGGATTGCAGAGAGGCATGTTTTGGTGTGCTTGCGACCCCATCAACTAAATCGACTCGCTTTACAAAATGCTCGACAACAACGAGGATGTGGGATGAGAGCCATTGTATGCAGCAGATGTGCCTTTTGTTGTTTTAGGTGAGGCAAGCGGTGAACACGCGCAAGCAACAGGCGGAACGGATGCGTCATGGCGCAGAGTTTGTGGATTCCTCTCAAGCTTCGGTCAAGAGAGCTTCCACGAAAAAGCAGCCGCAGGCTCGCAAAGAATCTGTCGATCAACAACACCAAACTCCCATCCACGAGTAAGCCACTATCCGCGATCTTTCTGATTTTCAGAGATGTGCAATTTTATGAACTAGCTAATGAAATTTTCCGAAAATAGATATTTTTGAACAACCTAATTTGGAAGGATTTTGATTTTGAAATGGGTATTTCTAACACAGGAGTTCTCAACCTGTGGGTAGAGGTGAAAAGTACTTTTACTCTTCAAAGTAAATTTTGCCGACTTCCTCAAATGGTTCTGATTTTTGACTACTTGTATGTAACTTTTTTCAGTTCTCTATGCAAAACTAGGTCTTGAAATGAACCCGAATATTTTTGGCTGACACTCGTCAGCGGTTATCGTCAGCAACTAGTAGAGAATCCAAAAGAACATCGTATATCAACAATCTTGCAGGTGACATCATATTTTGTGTTACGATGTTCTTTTGAATTCCCTACTAGTTGCTGAGGATTGCACCTGACGAGTGTCAGCTGATAATATTCTTTTCAATTGTACATTAAAGTTGTGTACCTCCAAGAAGCTTTTCAAAACTTGGTTTAGAGAGCTGCTTGCTACTAGTAGTTGAGTAGACGTTTATGGTGTTACTTGTACTTGATACTTTGACCGGCTCTGTCTGTGGGCGATGAAAGAACGTGTAGCACACATGACTGTTCAACTCAAACATAACATCGATTTTTCAAAATTTCCAAAAGGAGGGGCCACAGTATGAAACAGGTTGAATCCCCTGTTCTTAGAGTTTGCTGCGGTTCACTTCTGCGATTATTTTAGGACATGAGGATGGATTTGAATTTTGCTTGAAATTTCTATATAGTTTTATTTCAAGTTGTTAGTTCTAGTTCTAGTTGCAGATTTTGAAAATGAAGTATTTTCAATTCTAGTTTCGATGGTGTATTTCGAAAAGTAATCAGTTTGTACAATTGTTCTTGTCTCTTTTCCAGAATGCCACCGCCCATGGACGATCAACTGGACTTGCCGCCGCCCGATGCCCCGCCACCCCCTGAACCATACCAACCCTCATTTGTGGAGCCGCCCCCACCCTTGCCCCACGAGCATTTGCCCCCGCCTCCAGCCCCTGTGTCCGATGGACCTCCACCACCACCCGCCCCCGCACCCCCTCCACCCCCACCTCCCATTGCCGCACCAACAGCTAGCTCGGGTGAGTCTTGCGCGTCGCAATTTGTAGTGCTTCTATTACCGCTGATTTTGATAAAACTCCACTCCAAGGCACGCAATTGTTGGATAATTCTGTTCATGTGAATGTATATCGAAAAATCGTACATGTCCAACTTGATATCAAATTTCAGGAGGTGATTTTCATATGCACGAGAATGACGAATGCCTGCACACCCCCCCTTTTCAAGATCCTAACAATTGATGTCAAATATAGCCTCTAATATTTGCTAATGTATTAGTTTAACATATTCATTTTTACGTATCAGAAGGCGAATATGCCGTCTTAATGTTATTTAAGGGGACTAAAACCCCTACAAAATATTGGAAATATGCGCCGAATTAGTCGAAAGGATGAAATAGGACCTTATATTTCGCTAATTCCATACGAATTCTGCGCTTGTCCAGCTACATTTCGGCTGTAGCAGTTGCTGACGTTCTCAACTTTCTTCACTCGATTTCTCTCTCGCCTTGCTAAAACGAGAGACGCATTTTAGGAAAATCTAATCTAATTGGCCGACGCGACACATAATTGCAAAGACGAAGTTAGCAGTACCGGTACCGCTACGAATTACCCGTAGGCTACCGAAATCTTCTTCGCGATCTGCTCACATACGCTGCTGCCACAATTCGAGGGTTTTATGTTCTGGTGCATGGATACAATACAAACTACCGTTTGATTACAAACTAGGTGAACTTATTCACATTCCCCTGGTAAGCAAATCATCAACAGGACACTCGAAGTTCATGTCTGAATCACGATGACGAAACAGTAGTACCGGTAGACTAATGGACAAGTTACTATTCTGCGCTCAAAATTATCGGGCCACAATATCTCATATACTAGGATATGCCACCTAATTATCATCTTTTTTTCATCTTATTTTATCTTCTGTTTGCGTTACGAAATTGACTATTATAACATCATTATTACGATCACTCGTCTCCACAGTCCACACCATGGCTAATATTTACGATATATTATAGTTTAATAATAAAAAGAGATTTGCGGTGAGTGAGAGATGTACGAATACGATACAGACATTGCCTGAAAATCGTGTTTCTTTTACGGTATGATTGAAAGAAATTCGTGAATGCTCACATTTAGTCATGAGCCGGCAAACGTCGCCCGTCTTCAAGCGCCTAGTTCCGGCCAGAGATGCGCGATTTTGTTGGGTTTTGACGATATTATGCGCACAGTCGGTAGTATCGCAGCGGACGAAGAAGTGCGGAATAAGGCGGTAGCATAAACGTGGGCAATCGCGATCGCCACAGAGAGAGGTGGTGTGAACTGTGCACGTCGTACACGAATGTGTGCTTTTCGATGGCTTAGCCGTACGGCTGAGCGTGTAGTACGCGCGAAGATAATTAGACCTTAATTGCAAGCACGCAAGTCAGTCAATTAATACAGAGTACACACTGGGATAATAACTTGATCGACAGAGAAACTTGTCAGCTGATATAATTAGGTTAACTTTACTACTAGGCCTACTCAATTCTCCCGTTCAGCGACAACATAGGCCTGTATTTGAACGACAGCAAGCCACCTAACAATCGGGAACGTGGATTGCTAGGCTTGTATTTTGAAATGTGAATGTCAATCGTAGGCCATTTCTCGCCAATAATCGCGAAGACAATGCGGATTTGAGAATAGCATTGTCGTACTGGTGCCGCCGTGTCTGCGTCTCGCTGATCAATAAACACGCTGTACAATTCTTAATTAGGATTTCAAGGTTAGCAGGTCGAGGGAAGAAAGTTGAGAACTTCGGCTTGGCCGTTCGGCCATGCTCGCGCTGAGTCTTCAATCAGCAAATTGTTATTTGCTACTTACAATACACTTTTCGTATCAAATTAATCATGGCTGCACTCCCGACGGAACTTGGACGCATTGAGAAACCAGGAATTTAATTATGATTGCAACGGAAGTTAGCAGTACCGGTACTGCTACGAATTACCCGTAGGCTACCGAAATCTTCTTCGCGATCTGCTCACATACGCTGCTGCCACAATTCGAGGGTTTTATGTTCTGGTGCATGGATATAGTACAAACTACCGTTTGATTACAAACTAGGTGAACTTATTCACATTCCCCTGGTAATCAAATCATCAGCAGGACACTCGAAATTCATGTCTGAATCACGACGAAGAAAAGTGTATTGTAAGTAGTAAATAACAATTTGCTGATTGAAGACTCAGCGCAAGCATGGCCGAATAGCCAAGCCAAAGTGTTCACTCGATGGCCGACGAGTCTTCAAAGACGTTGCAAAACAAATTTGAGTCAATTCCCACCAGTAGAAGCGGAGTCATGTGAGTTTTTCGTTGATAAATCGCAGATAATCCACTGATCAAGGATCATCCGAGGATTATCACCGAAAAACTCACATAACTCCGCTTCTAATGGTCGGAATTGACTCAAATTTGTTCTGCAACGTCTATGAAGACAGCTCAACAATTTCATGGGGTTGGCAGAAAAATTTGAAATTTTTTTTAAACATTTTCCATAATAATTAATAAATTAAAAATTTTAATTGGATCTGCGGAGTCCTACTATACTCGTTAGAATTTAACCAAATTTGGTGTGCAGCGTTTTTTAGGGTAACCTGACAATTTAATCAGTGAATGGCTGTAATCTGGGAAAAAAAGTTATTTTTGAACAGTCCTACTGTGCACGTGGCAATAGTCGCTAGCCCGATTATCGCATCTCGAACACAGACTTTGACAACTAGATAATTCTAGTTGTCTAATTTCACTAAATTAGCGAAGTGGCAGTAATCTAATTCTGATCTAATTTGGAAAAGCTGAAAATATTCTAGTTTTAGTGAAATTTAGTGAAATTAGACAACTAGATAATTCTAGTTGTCTAATTTCACTAAATTAAGAGTGAAATGCCAGTAATCTAATTCTAGTCTAATTTGGAGAAGCTGAAAATTTTCTAGTTGTCCAAGTATATGCTTAGACAACTACATAATTCTAGTTGTCTAATTTCACTAAATTAAAGCGAAATGCCGGTAATCTAATTCTAATCTAATTTTGAAAAGCTGAAAATTTTCTAGTTGTCCAAGTCTGCTCGAACAAGCCTGATTCCGCAGGATTGAACAATCACATCTGCAATAGGTCCAGTTCACATTATATCATCGTTTCTCTAACAAGGCTTTGCCAGCAACATTACTCGGGAAATGCAGCAATACAGCTTAAACACTGATATAATGAGATAGCAATTGTCGCGACGAAAGCTACTCAATACGGTATCAGACTCAAAACCCATTCGTGGCAATACTGATCAGAATACACGCTTTCTCATTTGCCCTCATCTATATTTCTTGTTGTCTGCGTGATACATTTGTACTCTGAAATTGTCCTACAATGTCATTTTCAAATTGTTATTTTCGTTATTAACGTGCAGTATGCCATGCCCTTGTCAGATATTGATGCATCACGAGATTCTGGGTGGCACAAACTCGTAATTTATTCGATTCGTTTGAACAGGGAACCTTCTATATGCTATTCCGATAAACTTGATTGCTGGACGTACTTGTTTCGAGAAGAATAATATCGAATTTTAAACTATTGGTCATTTTGGGACCGTCGATTTCTATTGATATAATCGCGGCATGCACCCGGAACTGGAATTAATGGTAGCCCATGGGTGGCCAACCTGTGGTCGTGGAAAGGAAATTTGCGCGGCCGTCAACACGTAATTCAATTAGTATGTACTGGCGGTCGTCAATTTTGGTGCGTATAATAAGCCGATATGAAAACATATATTAGTTCGGAATTCAACGGTAATGGGCAAGGACAGTTTAATATGGATATTTGGCGTCCACTATGCCCAGGAATGCGGCCGTAGGCTGCTCAAGTAATCAAATGCGGCTGTGACTAGCAAAAAGGTTGACCATCTCTGTTTTAGCCCATAGTTGATACATTAAACAGGAATAGGACGTTATATATTGTTCCTAGATCTATCTTCGACATATACACCGATGTACTCCAAAAATGCCTAGTGAACGTAAATGAAATCACCAATGCCGCCAAACTCGTTGTTTTAATCTGCAAACAATTGCCGCGATGCGAGCTACTCAACGCGAAGCCAGAAACCACGAGAGAATTGCAGATTGGCTGCGCGATTTCGCGTTTGTAATCATCATTATTGTCTGCTTGAAACCTCATATTCGAGTGTTGTCGTGTCTCACGTGCTACCTGCCAGTGCGTAGTGTATTTCTTTACTTACACGACGTATTGCGCGTTAATAACATTGACGCAACTCCCAAGTTCTCATTGACGTAAATTCTGCTTTTTGTTGGATGCATTCCGTCTGACGTATGCATCGTATACATCGTCGGACGAATGATCGAACCGTTTTGAGATTCCATTTAATAACTCGACTTCATGGTTTGATATTAATCAGTGCAGGGCCGGTATTAAAACGTCACACGAATGGTTTAACGCTGTGCGTATAAGCGGCATGTGGTAAAGTGCGTTTTAGTGCGACTATGACGTCATCAATATGGAACAATAATGACGTCACAAGACTTCGCCACCTCGTAAAAAAATAAAAGTCGGCGCCTATGGCTGAAGTTATTGCTGTTCAAAATGTAAGATTTCAAATTTTAGTATTTATGGTGGGTAGATCTATCATAAGGAATGAAAGAACTTACCACCGTAAATGCGATTTTCTCCAAATCCAAAATTTTGTACTTCAACAACCTCCCTTCTATTGGTTGGAATAGAGCCAAAGTTGTTATGCATTTTTCCTGACAACCTAACAATTTTATGGTGTAGCCACTAACCAGTGAAATTTGAAAATATTTTTATTTTAATGAACGAATCCAAAATATTCTACTACCATTGGTGTGCGGCGTTTTTTTTTAGGTAATATAACAATTTTATCAAGTAGCCAGCGTACTACAAAGGCTGCATCTGGACACCTGTAAGTGGATGTGGCCTGTAACAAAGTAGCCTGCTTGTACACTTTCAGATTGATCAAGTAGATTTTGCCTACATGCACTACTTTCACACTGCACAATTATGATTTTCCACTACTTCCAAGTAACAGTTTTCATGTGTTATTCAAAATCAGGCCTGTATTACTCACTTGTAAATCGCTATTTCTACTTGTAATGGAGAATTGACAATGCCTAACTGTGCCCATTTCTGCCTGTAAGATGTAAGAAATGGATCATTATTCCCAGTTAATAAGTCGCGACTTGACGGAAATTGCTGATATGATCCTGCTTGTAACGGCCGACACGGACATTTCTTTCAAAGTGTGATATTGACTGGATAAGGTCGGCAAAGCGATAATTAGCCAGGCTTTGGTTGTGACTAATTAGAAATAGACAGCCTTGTTATATGTGCTTGAGTGGCTGCAAATGTAGGGAGTGAATTATCTTTTTCTTGACCAGACGGTGGCATTTCGGGCTTGGGGGCGCAACTGCAGAATGTTTCCTTGAAGAAGGCCGAGCCCAAATCGGAACCGGTCGTGGACGAACGTAGCAACCTTCTTCAGGCCATTCGTATCGGGATCAATCTCAAAAAGGTGAGTCGAGCACGCACTTGGACTATTAGATCATTCGAGCTGTCTCGTTCGATCATGAATCCTGTTCGTCACATGTTTCTATGCTCTCAGTTTGGTTCTAATGTAATAACTGCTTCTCCTGAAAAAGCTACAGGAGAACTGTGTAGTGCGAGACGAGCCAAGCCAAGCTTGCTGTACAGACATTTGATATGAACTAACTCTGTTTTTGTCGTATTTCATTCGAATTCGCAATTTATTTCAATTTACAAGCTTTTGCAAGTTTAGCAATTCTAATTGAAAGCCAAGTTGAAGAAACTTTGTAGCTACCTTTTAATTTTACTTTAATTTAGAGAAAAAAACCTGTTGCAATAGATTTAATTCTACTCTAATCTAGGTAAACACTGTGTAACCATAAATGTAATTCTACTGTAATTTAAAAAAATATGTGTAGTTCCTAGTTATCATTCTGATTCTATTCTAATTTGAAAACAACTAGCCATAAATGTACTTCTACTGTAATTTAGAAAAAACCTGTGTAGCTATAAACCTAATTGTAGTATAATTTGGCAATAAAACTCTGTAGCCATAAATCTCATTGTACATCAATTTGAAAAAAAACTGCATTCTAATTTTACTTTAATTTGTGTGGTTATAAATATCATTCCACCGTACTTTTGACAAGGCTGGAAATTTTCTAGCTGTCTAACTCTGTATGAGCAAGCTGGTTGCATTTTCATTCTCATTATCCAACTCTTCCAATATCAGGTGGAGCAAAAGGAGAGAAGTCAGGCCCCTACCTCTGCCAGTCAGGACGTGGCTTCCATTCTGGCAAGGAGAATCGCCGTTGAATTCTCCGATTCCGATGTTTCCGACTCTACATTTGCTTCAGATGATGATTGGGACTGAGCCGACTTGGAGTCCGAAGAACTTGAACACTAATCCAGAACTTGCTTATTCCCTGCTTGACTTACAAATAGTCCTGGGAAAAATCGAGTAGCTATGTGATTTGAGTCTGAACCGTGTATTAGGATTCGAATCATGTATCACTCGTTATCAAGTGACAGCAGTATGAATAATGTGCAAAGTTGAAATAGGTTGCTTTCATGTGACCACAAAGAATATAATGTCAGTTCTATAGCACACAATAAAGATGTTTTGGTATTTTTGACAGAACTATTTCACTGCATTTTGTGACAATGCTGTGATGATCACGTCTTGAAAGAAATGGGATCTACAATAAGTAACATGCGTAGCTTTGTACTGGATGTTTCATACGCTGCGATAGGACCAATCTAGGTTTCAAGCCTTCCACGGTGGAAAATAGTATCGACACTTGACGATAAATCAACTCAATACTGTTGATATCGCAATAAGTGAATTATGTCGATGTATTTTGAATCCTATGCATTTCGAGAAATTCTCGGACCAAGATCCATCACGACACCAGGCTTTCAAGATTTTAATATGCAGTCTGTATATACACCAGTTTTACATAGGGGGAAAATTAGAAGAAATACAGACGATGCTATACGCGATAGATTTTTCTGTTATCGCAATAAGTGAATTATCTCGGTGTATTTTGAAGCCTGCTCATCTCGAGCAATCCTCAGTTGAAGAACCATCACCACACTTGCAATACTGATTTTGAGAAGATTAAAATGCGCACTTGCGCAGTCTGTATATACACTAGTTTTACGTGAGTTGAAAATTGGAAAAAATATAGGCGATGCCGAACGCGATCGATCTTTCTGATATCGTAATAAGTGAATTATCTCAATGTCTTTTCAATCCTATGCATCTCGAGAAATCCTCGGACCAAAAACCATCACGACACTAGACTTGCAAGACTGAATTTTAGTAGATAAATGTGCAGTCTGCATGTACAAGTTTTACAGGAGTGGAGAATTAGGAAAAATATGGGAGATGCTAAACGCGATGGATCTCGGCGGGATAGCGGGGGAGATAGCGTATAGTTGTAACGATAAGCGCCCACCAATATGAAGGACCCGCTTCGATACCCGTCGGAGGTTTATCTGGGCTCCTCTTCCCCCGCCGTTGCCGTTCTTACGGCGACAAAAAAGACCCGACGAAATAAAGCTATTCATTGACCCCTGAAAAAGTAGCATATTCAATATCAATTATCTGATACCCTAATTCAACGTGTTTAAGCGGGCGGACGGTATTGAAAATGGCACTGGAGCTTCAGCCGGTCTTATCTAGGCTTACCATACGTCCTCTTTTGAGAGGATTTGTCCTCTTTTTTGACTTTTTTGAAAGTGTCCTCGGAGGACGCCCTTTTGTCCTCTTTTTTGAGATTTTGTCCTCTTTTTTGAAAATTTAGGTCAAATTTAGAGCAAATTGCGAGTGATATGCCGCGAATTAGCACAGGAGTGAAAAAACGGTATTTTGAGCTCTGAGCGGAAGTGATGACCTGTTATTTTTAGTCAACCGATCACAAAGTGGCACACGATTTTTGAGAATTCTACTCCGGTGTTGCATCTTGCAAATTTCTGAAGAAGTGTACTCTTTTTACATTTTCAAAATATGGTAAGCCTAGTCTTATCAAACTCGCAAAGATTGAAAATTTCCTGGACGCGACGCTTAGCTCTTTAGACGCCGAGCTAAATTTGACGATTGTCTTCAGAACGCCGCGATTTTCACCAAATAACCCCAATTTCAACCGATCGTAACTTCGTCGCTACCTTAGCTACCGAGACGTACCTACGTCCGTATTGTAGCCGCAAACGATATCTATCTAATGATGCGTAACGTGCCTTGATTAATGCTGTCGTGTTGCTAGGACAGGCTTCGGTACGAACTGAAATTTGACTGATTTCAGGCGCGCTGCTGCCAAGGTATGGATTTTGTTGGTGTTTCTATGGTACTTATAGATTAGCTGTGACGTTGTAAATTTCACAGAATATTATTATTATATTATATATTAATAATATATTATCCTTAAATCGTTAATTCATTTTCAATGGCAATGCGGAGGTTCAGAACCGTCGTGAAATACTGCTGCCGACATGATCTTCGGCCGTCGATGCTTCAAGGTTATCATTGTGACGTCAAATCCGCAATAATGGCTCGAAATTTTGACTTCTGCTAGTACCGGTACTCAAGTTCGTTTTTCAGGCGCAGTAACATACCGACGGAGTCCATTTGTGTACGATTACAAGCAATGACCTGCACAAAAAAATCACTATTTGTCACCGTTGAGACCTCGCCATCTCCCGATGCAATTTTACGTTTGAAAAACTTTAATAAATACGTATATATTGGTGTGAAGTCTGTGTTGTCGCAGTACATGTACTGACTTGGTGGCTTCAGTAGATCCGTATATGAACTTAGCGCGCGATGTGTCGCTAAAGATTGGTGATAATGATGTAAAATGTCTTTAGGTGTTGGCATCTGTTGAAAATCATTACCGTCGTGGAAATATATAACAAATAAAGTTACTATTCTGTACAGGTAATGACATTAGGTATCCCGAGAGTCGTATAAAACACGTAGCAACCGACAAATTCTAGCAATCATTGGTTATAGTGGCGCAAAAGTATAATTGAAAGTTAGACCAGATTTGACCCCCGTAAAAAACTAGCTTGATCAGAATCAATTATCCTACACCCTAATTCATCGTCTTCAAGCCATCCGACCTTCTTCAAAATGACATTAGGTATCCCGAGAGTCGTATAAAACACGTGTCAACCGACAAATTCTAGCAATCATTGGTTATAGTGGCGCAAAAGTATAATTGAAAGTTAGACCAGATTTGACCCCCGTAAAAAACTAGCTTGATCAGAATCAATTATCCTACACCCTAATTCATCGTCTTCAAGCCATCCGACCTTCTTCAAAATGACATTAGGTATCCAGAGAGTCGTATAAAACACTTAGCAACCGACCAATTCTAGCAATCATTGGTTATGGTGGCGCAAAAGTATAATTGAAAGTTAGACCAGATTTGACCCCCGTAAAAAACTAGCTTGATCAGAATCAATTATCCTACACCCTAATTCATCGTCTTCAAGCCATCCGACCTTCTTCAAAATGACATTAGGTATCCCAAAAGTCGTATAAAACACGTAGCAACCGACAAATTCTAGCAATCATTGGTTATAGTGGCGCAAAAGTATGATTGAAAGTTAGACCAGATTTGACCCCCGTAAAAAACTAGCTTGATCAGAATCAATTATGCTACACCCTAATTCATCGTCTTCAAGCCATCCGACCTTCTTCAGAATGACATTAGGTATCCCGAGAGTCGTATAAAACACGTAGCAACCGACAAATTCTAGCAATCATTGGTTATAGAGTCGAAAATCCAATTTCAGGCAATAATATTATTCCCTACAAAAAGAAGCTTAATCAGTATCAATTATTTGATAATGCGAATCACCATCTTTAAGTGGGCGGACCGTCTTGAGAATGGCACCAGGGATTCTGCGAATAGTCAGAAATTTGCAACACAAGAAGAATTCTTGCAATCATTGGTTATAGAGGCACAAAAGTATAATTGAAAGCTAGACCAGAATTGACCCACCTGAAAAACTAGCTTGATCAGAATCAATTATCCTACACCCTAATTTATTGTCTTTAAGCCATCCGACCTTCTTGAAAATGACATTAGGTATCCCGCGAGTCGTATAAAACACGCAGCAAAAGAAGAAGTCTTACAATCATTGGTTAGAGAGACGCAAAAGTTCAATTGAAAGCTAGACCAGCGTCGACCCACCGTAAAAGTAGCATATATTCAGAATTAATTATCCAACACCCTAATTCATCGTCTCTAAGCCATCCGACCTTCTTGAAAATGACATTAGGTATCCCGCGAGTCGTATAAAACACGCAGCAAAAGAAGAAGTCTTGCAATCATTGGTTAGAGAGACGCAAAAGTTCAATTGAAAGCTAGACCAGCGTCGACCCATCGTAAAAGTAGCATATATTCAGAATTAATTATCCAACACCCTAATTCATCGTCTCTAAGCCATCCGACCTTCTTGAAAATGACATTAGGTATCCCGCGAGTCGTATAAAACACGCAGCAAAAGAAGAATTCTTGCAATCATTGGTTATAGAGGCACAAAAGTATAATTGAAAGCTAGACCAGAATTGACCCACCTGAAAAACTAGCTTGATCAGAATCAATTATCCTAGACCCTAATTTATTGTCTTTAAGCCATCCGACGTTCTTGAAAATGACATTAGGTATTCCGCGAGTCGTATAAAACACGCAGCAAAAGAAGAAGTCTTGCAATCATTGGTTAGAGAGACGCAAAAGTTCAATTGAAAGCTAGACCAGCGTCGACCCACCGTAAAAGTAGCATATATTCAGAATTAATTATCCAACACCCTAATTCATCGTCTCTAAGCCATCCGACCTTCTTGAAAATGACATTAGGTATCCCGCGAGTCGTATAAAACACGCAGCAAAAGAAGAATTCTTGCAATCATTGGTTATAGAGGCACAAAAGTATAATTGAAAGCTAGACCAGAATTGACCCACCTGAAAAACTAGCTTGATCAGAATCAATTATCCTAGACCCTAATTTATTGTCTTTAAGCCATCCGACCTTCTTGAAAATGACATTAGGTATCCCGCGAGTCGTATAAAACACGCAGCAAAAGAAGAATTCTTGCAATCATTGGTTAGAGAGACGCAAAAGTCCAATTGAAAGCTAGACCAGCGTCGACCCACCGTAAAAGTAGCATATATTCAGAATCAATTATCCAACACCCTAATTCATCGTCTTCAAGCCATCCGACCTTCTTCAAAATGACATTAGGTATCCAGAAAGTCGTATAAAACACGTAGCAACCGACAAATTCTAGCAATCATTGGTTATAGTGGCGCAGAAGTATAATTGAAAGTTAGACCATATTTGACCCCCGTAAAAAACTAGCTTGATCAGAATCAATTATCCTACACCCTAATTCATCGTCTTCAAGCCATCCGACCTTCTTCAAAATGACATTAGGTATCCCAAAAGTCGTGTAAAACACATAGCAACCGACAAATTCTAGCAATCATTGGTTATAGTGGCGCAAAAGTATGATTGAAAGTTAGACCAGATTTGACCCCCGTAAAAAACTAGCTTGATCAGAATCAATTATGCTAGGGGAGACCGGGGACAATTGTAACACTTTTCGTATTTTCCAACATTACGTGTTCTTCTCGTGGAAATTTCACTTCCAAAGTTTTATATAAAGAAGCCAACAACTCGATAGTTGATATGAAAACTAAATTGGAACTCAATCAACAATCAATCATGGAAATTTTAGGTCGCAAAAATCGCTGCTCAGATGTTACAATCGCCCCGTACCCAGGGGCAATTGTACCACCCTTGCGGGGCAATTGTAACAGTGTTATTTATAACTAAACACAAACTGAATGAACAACGAAAACGGAAGCACAAATTGTAATATTGCATGAAACTAAAGGAAGAGACGTTTGAACGCTTCCAGGCTACGCCCCATCGCATTCATGGCATCTGAATGCAATATCACCCTTCGTGTCTTGTTCAAGCTTAAAGTGTACAAGAGACACATTCATTCCATCATCTCCCTACACCTATTCGGCCTCTTCTACTAAGGTTCTTTCGTTCAGCAGGCATAATGGGTTGGTCATTCGGTCACCTGCGAAGGTGCGTAACCGACCTGGCTAACATATCTTGGTTGAATGGGCCGATGATAGTATAGTAAAACGAGGACGCAACATTGTGTGGCGTCAAAGCTATAATGACATTTATCTGTGCTGTAGAAAATTAACATAAATTGTTCACATCATATATCAAAATGTAAGTGGGCCATGATCAAATTCAGAGGACGAGAATTAAGACATGACTATTGAAGTTCGACACACCAAAAGTCGATCAACATGAGAAAGGGTGGTTGAATCACGAAAATAACCGAACCGTCAGATTCACATCACCACTATTGTATGGCCGTTTCGACAGATGATCATGTTAGAATTGGTATCGCAAGGCAGTATCTGTTCTGGTGAACTTCTGGCTGTTGCAAGATTATTCTGCAGTAGATGAATGGTAATACCAACATATTAACAAAGACAATCAGAATTTATAACATATTGTAACGGGGCAAAAGTAACAGAGTGTTACGATTGCCCCTGACACGCTCGACCATGATTAGTGTCTCAGTATGGTACCTTCCCGGCGATGCAAGTCCTATTCTTTCCATCACCACGGTAGACTATAGTAACATTGTTCCAGCTACACATATTACGTTGTAACTACTTGAGGTACTATTCGTCCAGACAAATTATTCCAGACCAGAAAAACTTTACTCAAGGGTCAAAAATTTCGTTTTTTGCAAATTATTCCGGGGTTTCGCATCGTAGCTCAACGTAACTCCAGGTATAATAGGAGAGATAACTACTGCATGCGCACTTAAAATATCACGCTGATTTCTCCATCCTACTAGCGGTGAGGTCGATTGTTACATTTGCCCCTAGTTACATTTGTCCCCGGTCTCCCCTACACCCTAATTCATCGTCTTCAAGCCATCCGACCTTCTTCAGAATGACAATAGGTATCCCAAGAGTCGTATAAAACACGTAGCAACCGACAAATTCTAGCAATCATTGGTTATAGTGGCGCAAAAGTATAATTGAAAGTTAGACCAGATTTGACCCCCGTAAAAAACTAGCTTGATCAGAATCAATTATGCTACACCCTAATTCATCGTCTTCAAGCCATCCGACCTTCTTCAGAATGACATTAGGTATCCCGAGAGTCGTATAAAACACGTAGCAACCGACAAATTCTAGCAATCATGGGTTATAGTGGCGCAAAAGTATAATTGAAAGTTAGACCAGATTTGACCCCCGTAAAAAACTAGCTTGATCAGAATCAATTATCCTACACCCTAATTCATCGTCTTCAAGCCATCCGACCTTCTTCAAAATGACATTAGGTATCCCGAGAGTCGTATAAAACACGTGTCAACCGACAAATTCTAGCAATCATTGGTTATAGTGGCGCAAAAGTATAATTGAAAGTTAGACCAGATTTGACCCCCGTAAAAAACTAGCTTGATCAGAATCAATTATCCTACACCCTAATTCATCGTCTTCAAGCCATCCGACCTTCTTCAAAATGACATTAGGTATCCAGAGAGTCGTATAAAACACTTAGCAACCGACAAATTCTAGCAATCATTGGTTATGGTGGCGCAAAAGTATAATTGAAAGTTAGACCAGATTTGACCCCCGTAAAAAACTAGCTTGATCAGAATCAATCATCCTACACCCTAATTCATCGTCTTCAAGCCATCCGACCTTCTTCAAAATGACATTAGGTATCCCAAAAGTCGTATAAAACACGTAGCAACCGACAAATTCTAGCAATCATTGGTTATAGTGGCGCAAAAGTATGATTGAAAGTTAGACCAGATTTGACCCCCGTAAAAAACTAGCTTGATCAGAATCAATTATGCTACACCCTAATTCATCGTCTTCAAGCCACCCGACCTTCTTCAGAATAACATTAGGTATCCCGAGAGTCGTATAAAACACGTAGCAACCGACAAATTCTAGCAATCATTGGTTATAGTGGCGCAAAAGTATATTTGAAAGTTAGACCAGATTTGACCTCCGTAAAAAACTAGCTTGATCAGAATCAATTATGCTACACCCTAATTCATCGTCTTCAAGCCATCCGACCTTCTTCAGGATGACATTAGGTATCCAGAGAGTCGTATAAAACACTTAGCAACCGACAAATTCTAGCAATCATTGGTTATGGTGGCGCAAAAGTATAATTGAAAGTTAGACCAGATTTGACCCCCGTAAAAAACTAGCTTGATCAGAATCAATTATCCTACACCCTAATTCATCGTCTTCAAGCCATCCGACCTTCTTTAAAATGACATTAGGTATCCCGAGAGTCGTATAAAACACGTAGCAACCGACAAATTCTAGCAATCATTGGTTATAGTGGCGCAAAAGTATAATTGAAAGTTAGACCAGATTTGACCCCCGTAAAAAACGAGCTTGATCAAAATCAATTATGCTACACCCTAATTCATCGTCTTCAAGCCATCCGACCTTCTTCAGAATGACATTAGGTATCCCGAGAGTCGTATAAAACACGTAGCAACCGACAAATTCTAGCAATCATTGGTTATAGTGGCGCAAAAGTATAATTGAAAGTTAGACCAGATTTGACCCCCGTAAAAAACTAGCTTGATCAGAATCAATTATCCTACACCCTAATTCATCGTCTTCAAGCCATCCGACCTTCTTTAAAATGACATTAGGTATCCCGAGAGTCGTATAAAACACGTAGCAACCGACAAATTCTAGCAATCATTGGTTATAGTGGCGCAAAAGTATGATTGAAAGTTAGACCAGATTTGACCCCCGTAAAAAACTAGCATAATCAGTATCAATTATTTGATAATGCAAATCAACATCTTTAAGTGGGCGGACCGTCTTGAGAATGGCACCAGGGATTCTGCGAATAGTCAGAAATTTGCAACACAAGAAGAATTCTTGCAATCATTGGTTATAGAGGCGAAAAACTCTAATTGAAAGCTATAGGCCACTAACCCACTGAAAAAGTGGCTTATTCAGAATCACTTATCAGATGATGCAAAGACGGATCTTTAAGCGGGCCGACCGTCTTGAAAATTGCACCAGGGATTGTGGGAATACTCAGAAATTTGCAACACAAGACGAATTCTTGCAATCATTGGTTATAGAGTCGCAAAATCCAATTTCAGGCAATAATATTATTCCCTACAAAAAGAAGCTTAATCAGTATCAATTATTTGATAATGCGGAGACACATCTTCAAGCGGGCGGACGGTCTTGGGAATGGGACCAGGCATTGTCCGAATAGTCAGAAATTTGCAACACAAGAAGAATTCTTGCAATCATTGGTTATAGAGTCGCAAAATCCAATTTCAGGCAATAATATTACTCCCTACAAAAAGAAGCTTAATCAGTATCAATTATTTGATAATGCGAATCACCATCTTTAAGTGGGCGGACCGTCTTGAGAATGGCACCAGGGATTCTGTGAATTGTCAGAAATTTGCAACACAAGAAGAAGTCTTGCAATCATTGGTTAGAGAGACGCAAAAGTCCAATTGAAAGCTAGACCAGCGTCGACCCACCGTAAAAGTAGCATATATTCAGAATCAATTATCCAACACCCTAATTCATCGTCTTTAAGCCATCCGACCGTCTCTAAAATGGCATTAGGTATCGCGCGAGTAGTATGGAACACGCAGCAAAAGAAGAAGTCTTGCAATCATTGGTTAGAGAGACGCAAAAGTCCAATTGAAAGCTAGACCAGCGTCGACCCACCGTAAAAGTAGCATATATTCAGAATCAATTATCCTACACCCTAATTCATCGTCTTCAAGCCATCCGACCTTCTTCAAAATGACATTAGGTATCTCAAAAGTCGTATAAAACACGTAGCAACCGACAAATTCTAGCAATCATTGGTTATAGTGGCGCAAAAGTATGATTGAAAGTTAGACCAGATTTGACCCCCGTAAAGAACTAGCTTGATCAGAATCAATTATGCTACACCCTAATTCATCGTCTTCAAGCCACCCGACCTTCTTCAGAATGACATTAGGTATCCCGAGAGTCGTATAAAACACGTAGCAACCGACAAATTCTAGCAATCATTGGTTATAGTGGCGCAAAAGTATATTTGAAAGTTAGACCAGATTTGACCTCCGTAAAAAACTAGCTTGATCAGAATCAATTATGCTACACCCTAATTCATCGTCTTCAAGCCATCCGACCTTCTTCAGGATGACATTAGGTATCCAGAGAGTCGTATAAAACACTTAGCGACCGACAAATTCTAGCAATCATTGGTTATGGTGGCGCAAAAGTATAATTGAAAGTTAGACCAGATTTGACCCCCGTAAAAAACTAGCTTGATCAGAATCAATTATCCTACACCCTAATTCATCGTCTTCAAGCCATCCGACCTTCTTTAAAATGACATTAGGTATCCCGAGAGTCGTATAAAACACGTAGCAACCGACAAATTCTAGCAATCATTGGTTATAGTGGCGCAAAAGTATGATTGAAAGTTAGACCAGATTTGACCCCCGTAAAAAACGAGCTTGATCAAAATCAATTATGCTACACCCTAATTCATCGTCTTCAAGCCATCCGACCTTCTTCAGAATGACATTAGGTATCCCGAGAGTCGTATAAAACACGTAGCAACCGACAAATTCTAGCAATCATTGGTTATAGTGGCGCAAAAGTATAATTGAAAGTTAGACCAGATTTGACCCCCGTAAAAAACTAGCTTGATCAGAATCAATTATCCTACACCCTAATTCATCGTCTTCAAGCCATCCGACCTTCTTTAAAATGACATTAGGTATCCCGAGAGTCGTATAAAACACGTAGCAACCGACAAATTCTAGCAATCATTGGTTATAGTGGCGCAAAAGTATGATTGAAAGTTAGACCAGATTTGACCCCCGTAAAAAACTAGCATAATCAGTATCAATTATTTGATAATGCAAATCAACATCTTTAAGTGGGCGGACCGTCTTGAGAATGGCACCAGGGATTCTGCGAATAGTCAGAAATTTGCAACACAAGAAGAATTCTTGCAATCATTGGTTATAGAGGCGAAAAACTCTAATTGAAAGCTATAGGCCACTAACCCACTGAAAAAGTGGCTTATTCAGAATCACTTATCAGATGATGCAAAGACGGATCTTTAAGCGGGCCGACCGTCTTGAAAATTGCACCAGGGATTGTGGGAATACTCAGAAATTTGCAACACAAGAAGAATTCTTGCAATCATTGGTTATAGAGTCGCAAAATCCAATTTCAGGCAATAATATTATTCCCTACAAAAAGAAGCTTAATCAGTATCAATTATTTAATAATGCGGAGACACATCTTCAAGCGGGCGGACGGTCTTGGGAATGGGACCAGGCATTGTCCGAATAGTCAGAAATTTGCAACACAAGAAGAATTCTTGCAATCATTGGTTATAGAGTCGCAAAATCCAATTTCAGGCAATAATATTATTCCCTACAAAAAGAAGCTTAATCAGTATCAATTATTTGATAATGCGAATCACCATCTTTAAGTGGGCGGACCGTCTTGAGAATGGCACCAGGGATTCTGTGAATTGTCAGAAATTTGAAACACAAGAAGAAGTCTTGCAATCATTGGTTAGAGAGACGCAAAAGTCCAATTGAAAGCTAGACCAGCGTCGACCCACCGTAAAAGTAGCATATATTCAGAATCAATTATCCAACACCCTAATTCATCGTCTTTTAGCCATCCGACCGTCTCTAAAATGGCATTAGGTATCGCGCGAGTAGTATGGAACACGCAGCAAAAGAAGAAGTCTTGCAATCATTGGTTAGAGAGACGCAAAAGTCCAATTGAAAGCTAGACCAGCGTCGACCCACCGTAAAAGTAGCATATATTCAGAATCAATTATCCTACACCCTAATTCATCGTCTTCAAGCCATCCGACCTTCTTTAAAATGACATTAGGTATCCCAAGAGTCGTATAAAACACGTAGCAACCGACAAATTCTAGCAATCATTGGTTATAGAGTCGAAAATCCAATTTCAGGCAATAATATTATTCCCTACAAAAAGAAGCTTAATCAGTATCAATTATTTGATAATGCGAATCACCATCTTCAAGTGGGCGGACCGTCTTGAGAATGGCACCAGGGATTCTGCGAATAGTCAGAAATTTGCAACACAAGAAGAATTCTTGCAATCATTGGTTATAGAGGCACAAAAGTATAATTGAAAGCTAGACCAGAATTGACCCCCCTGAGAAACTAGCTTGATGAGAATCAATTATCCTACACCCTAATTTATTGTCTTTAAGCCATCCGACCTTCTTGAAAATGACATTAGGTATCCCGCGAGTCGTATAAAACACGCAGCAAAAGAAGAAGTCTTGCAATCATTGGTTAGAGGGACGCAAAAGTTCAATTGAAAGCTAGACCTGCGTCGACCACCCGAAAAAGTAGCATATATTCAGAATCAATTATCCAACACCCTAATTCATCGTCTCTAAGCCATCCGACCTTCTTGAAAATGACATTAGGTATCCCGCGAGTCGTATAAAACACGCAGCAAAGTAAGAAGTCTTGCAATCATTGGTTAGAGAGACGCAAAAGTTCAATTGAAAGCTAGACCTGCGTCGACCACCCGAAAAAGTAGCATATATTCAGAATCAATTATCCAACACCCTAATTCATCGTCTCTAAGCCATCCGACCTTCTTGAAAATGACATTAGGTATCCTGCGAGTCGTATGAAATACGTAGCAACATAAAAATTCTAGCAACCATTGGTTATAGAGTCGCAAAATCCAATTTCAGGCAATAATATTATTCCCTACAAAAAGAAGCTTAATCAGTATCAATTATTTGATAATGCGAATCACCATCTTTAAGTGGGCGGACCGTCTTGAGAATGGCACCAGGGATTCTGCGAATAGTCAGAAATTTGCAACACAAGAAGAATTCTTGCAATCATTGGTTATAGAGGCACAAAAGTATAATTGAAAGCTAGACCAGAATTGACCCCCCTGAGAAACTAGCTTGATGAGAATCAATTATCCTACACCCTAATTTATTGTCTTTAAGCCATCCGACCTTCTTGAAAATGACATTAGGTATCCCGCGAGTCGTATAAAACACGCAGCAAAAGAAGAAGTCTTGCAATCATTGGTTAGAGGGACGCAAAAGTTCAATTGAAAGCTAGACCTGCGTCGACCACCCGAAAAAGTAGCATATATTCAGAATCAATTATCCAACACCCTAATTCATCGTCTCTAAGCCATCCGACCTTCTTGAAAATGACATTAGGTATCCCGCGAGTCGTATAAAACACGCAGCAAAAGAAGAAGTCTTGCAATCATTGGTTAGAGAGACGCAAAAGTTCAATTGAAAGCTAGACCTGCGTCGACCACCCGAAAAAGTAGCATATATTCAGAATCAATTATCCAACACCCTAATTCATCGTCTCTAAGCCATCCGACCTTCTTGAAAATGACATTAGGTATCCTGCGAGTCGTATGAAATACGTAGCAACATAAAAATTCTAGCAATCATTGGTTATAGAGTCGCAAAATCCAATTTCACGCAATAATATTATTCCCTACAAAAAGAAGCTTAATCAGTATCAATTATTTGATAATGCGAATCACCATCTTTAAGTGGGCGGACCGTCTTGAGAATGGCACCAGGGATTCTGCGAATAGTCAGAAATTTGCAACACAAGAAGAATTCTTGCAATCATTGGTTATAGAGGCACAAAAGTATAATTGAAAGCTAGACCAGAATTGACCCACCTGAAAAACTAGCTTGATCAGGATCAATTATCCTAGACCCTAATTTATTGTCTTTAAGCCATCCGTCCTTCTTGAAAATGACATTAGGTATCCCGCGAGTCGTATAAAACACGCAGCAAAAGAAGAAGTCTTGCAATCATTGGTTAGAGAGACGCAAAAGTTCAATTCAAAGCTATAGACCTGCGTCGACCACCCGAAAAAGTAGCATATATTCAGAATCAATTATCCAACACCCTAATTCATCGTCTCTAAGCCATCCGACCTTCTTGAAAATGACATTAGGTATCCCGCGAGTCGTATAAAACACGCAGCAAAAGAAGAAGTCTTGCAATCATTGGTGAGAGAGACGCAAAAGTTCAATTGAAAGCTAGACCTGCGTCGACCACCCGAAAAAGTAGCATATATTCAGAATCAATTATCCAAGACCCTAATTTATCGTCTCTAAGCCATCCGACCTTCTTGAAAATGACATTAGGTATCCTGCGAGTCGTATGAAATACGTAGCAACATAAAAATTCTAGCAATCATTGGTTATAGAGTCGGTAAATCCAATTTCAGGCAATAATATTATTCCCTACAAAAAGAAGCTTAATCAGTATCAATTATTTGATAATGCGAATCACTATCTTCAAGTGGGCGGACCGTCTTGAGAATGGCACCAGGGATTCTGCGAATAGTCAGAAATTTGCAACACAAGAAGAATTCTTGCAATCATTGGTTATAGAGGCACAAAAGTATAATTGAAAGCTAGACCAGAATTGACCCACCTGAAAAACTAGCTTGATCAGAATCAATTATCTTACACCCTAATTTATTGTCTTTAAGCCATCCGACCTTCTTGAAAATGACATTAGGTATCCCGCGAGTCGTATAAAACACGCAGCAAAAGAAGAAGTCTTACAATCATTGGTTAGAGAGACGCAAAATTTCAATTGAAAGCTAGACCAGCGTCGACCCACCGTAAAAGTAGCATATATTCAGAATTAATTATCCAACACCCTAATTCATCGTCTCTAAGCCATCCGACCATCTTGAAAATGACATTAGGTATCCCGCGAGTCGTATAAAACACGCAGCAAAAGAAGAATTCTTGCAATCATTGGTTATAGAGGCACAAAAGTATAATTGAAAGCTAGACCAGAATTGACCCACCTGAAAAACTAGCTTGATCAGAATCAATTATCCTACACCCTAATTTATTGTCTTTAAGCCATCCGACCTTCTTGAAAATGACATTAGGTATCCCGTGTGTCGTATAAAACACGCAGCAAAAGAAGAAGTCTTGCAATCATTGGTTAGAGAGACGCAAAAGTTCAATTGAAAGCTAGACCTGCGTCGACCACCCGAAAAAGTAGCATATATTCAGAATCAATTATCCAACACCCTAATTCATCGTCTCTAAGCCATCCGACCTACTTGAAAATGACATTAGGTATCCCGCGAGTCGTATAAAACACGCAGCAAAAGAAGTAGTCTTGCAATCATTGGTTAGAGAGACGCAAAAGTTCAATTGAAAGCTAGACCTGCGTCGACCACCCGAAAAAGTAGCATATATTCAGAATCAATTATCCAACACCCTAATTCATCGTATCCAAGCCATCCGACCTTCTTGAAAATGACATTAGGTATCCTGCGAGTCGTATGAAATACGTAGCAACATAAAAATTCTAGCAATCATTGGTTATAGAGTCGCAAAATCCAATTTCAGGCAATAATAATATTCCCTACAAAAAGAAGCTTAATCAGTATCAATTATTTGATAATGCAAATCAACATCTTTAAGTGGGCGGACCGTCTTGAGAATGGCACCAGGGATTCTGCGAATAGTCAGAAATTTGCAACACAAGAAGAATTCTTGCAATCATTGGTTATAGAGGCGAAAAACTCTAATTGAAAGCTATAGGCCACTAACCCACTGAAAAAGTGGCTTATTCAGAATCACTTATCAGATGATGCAAAGACGGATCTTTAAGCGGGCCGACCGTCTTGAAAATTGCACCAGGGATTGTGGGAATACTCAGAAATTTGCAACACAAGAAGAATTCTTGCAATCATTGGTTATAGAGTCGCAAAATCCAATTTCAGGCAATAATATTATTCCCTACAAAAAAAGCTTAATCAGTATCAATTATTTGATAATGCGGAGACACATCTTCAAGCGGGCGGACGGTCTTGGAAAAGGGACCAGGGATTCTGCGAATAGTCAGAAATTTGCAACACAAGAAGAATTCTTGCAATCATTGGTTATAGAGGCGAAAAACTCTAATTGAAAGCTATAGGCCACTAACCCACTGAAAAAGTGGCTTATTCAGAATCACTTATCAGATGATGCAAAGACGGATCTTTAAGCGGGCCGACCGTCTTGAAAATTGCACCAGGGATTGTGGGAATACTCAGAAATTTGCAACACAAGAAGAATTCTTGCAATCATTGGTTATAGAGTCGCAAAATCCAATTTCAGGCAATAATATTATTCCCTACAAAAAGAAGCTTAATCAGTATCAATTATTTGATAATGCGGAGACACATCTTCAAGCGGGCGGACGGTCTTGGGAATGGGACCAGGCATTGTCCGAATAGTCAGAAATTTGCAACACAAGAAGAATTCTTGCAATCATTGGTTATAGAGTCGCAAAATCCAATTTCAGGCAATAATATTATTCCCTACAAAAAGAAGCTTAATCAGTATCAATTATTTGATAATGCGAATCACCATCTTTAAGTGGGCGGACCGTCTTGAGAATGGCACCAGGGATTCTGTGAATTGTCAGAAATTTGAAACACAAGAAGAAGTCTTGCAATCATTGGTTAGAGAGACGCAAAAGTCCAATTGAAAGCTAGACCAGCGTCGACCCACCGTAAAAGTAGCATTTATTCAGAATCAATTATCCAACACCCTAATTCATCGTCTTTTAGCCATCCGACCGTCTCTAAAATGGCATTAGGTATCGCGCGAGTAGTATGGAACACGCAGCAAAAGAAGAAGTCTTGCAATCATTGGTTAGAGAGACGCAAAAGTCCAATTGAAAGCTAGACCAGCGTCGACCCACCGTAAAAGTAGCATATATTCAGAATCAATTATCCTACACCCTAATTCATCGTCTTCAAGCCATCCGACCTTCTTTAAAATGACATTAGGTATCCCAAGAGTCGTATAAAACACGTAGCAACCGACAAATTCTAGCAATCATTGGTTATAGAGTCGAAAATCCAATTTCAGGCAATAATATTATTCCCTACAAAAAGAAGCTTAATCAGTATCAATTATTTGATAATGCGAATCACCATCTTCAAGTGGGCGGACCGTCTTGAGAATGGCACCAGGGATTCTGCGAATAGTCAGAAATTTGCAACACAAGAAGAATTCTTGCAATCATTGGTTATAGAGGCACAAAAGTATAATTGAAAGCTAGACCAGAATTGACCCCCCTGAGAAACTAGCTTGATGAGAATCAATTATCCTACACCCTAATTTATTGTCTTTAAGCCATCCGACCTTCTTGAAAATGACATTAGGTATCCCGCGAGTCGTATAAAACACGCAGCAAAAGAAGAAGTCTTGCAATCATTGGTTAGAGGGACGCAAAAGTTCAATTGAAAGCTAGACCTGCGTCGACCACCCGAAAAAGTAGCATATATTCAGAATCAATTATCCAACACCCTAATTCATCGTCTCTAAGCCATCCGACCTTCTTGAAAATGACATTAGGTATCCCGCGAGTCGTATAAAACACGCAGCAAAGTAAGAAGTCTTGCAATCATTGGTTAGAGAGACGCAAAAGTTCAATTGAAAGCTAGACCTGCGTCGACCACCCGAAAAAGTAGCATATATTCAGAATCAATTATCCAACACCCTAATTCATCGTCTCTAAGCCATCCGACCTTCTTGAAAATGACATTAGGTATCCTGCGAGTCGTATGAAATACGTAGCAACATAAAAATTCTAGCAACCATTGGTTAGAGAGTCGCAAAATCCAATTTCAGGCAATAATATTATTCCCTACAAAAAGAAGCTTAATCAGTATCAATTATTTGATAATGCGAATCACCATCTTTAAGTGGGCGGACCGTCTTGAGAATGGCACCAGGGATTCTGCGAATAGTCAGAAATTTGCAACACAAGAAGAATTCTTGCAATCATTGGTTATAGAGGCACAAAAGTATAATTGAAAGCTAGACCAGAATTGACCCCCCTGAGAAACTAGCTTGATGAGAATCAATTATCCTACACCCTAATTTATTGTCTTTAAGCCATCCGACCTTCTTGAAAATGACATTAGGTATCCCGCGAGTCGTATAAAACACGCAGCAAAAGAAGAAGTCTTGCAATCATTGGTTAGAGGGACGCAAAAGTCCAATTGAAAGCTAGACCTGCGTCGACCACCCGAAAAAGTAGCATATATTCAGAATCAATTATCCAACACCCTAATTCATCGTCTCTAAGCCATCCGACCTTCTTGAAAATGACATTAGGTATCCCGCGAGTCGTATAAAACACGCAGCAAAAGAAGAAGTCTTGCAATCATTGGTTAGAGAGACGCAAAAGTTCAATTGAAAGCTAGACCTGCGTCGACCACCCGAAAAAGTAGCATATATTCAGAATCAATTATCCAACACCCTAATTCATCGTCTCTAAGCCATCCGACCTTCTTGAAAATGACATTAGGTATCCTGCGAGTCGTATGAAATACGTAGCAACATAAAAATTCTAGCAATCATTGGTTATAGAGTCGCAAAATCCAATTTCACGCAATAATATTATTCCCTACAAAAAGAAGCTTAATCAGTATCAATTATTTGATAATGCGAATCACCATCTTTAAGTGGGCGGACCGTCTTGAGAATGGCACCAGGGATTCTGCGAATAGTCAGAAATTTGCAACACAAGAAGAATTCTTGCAATCATTGGTTATAGAGGCACAAAAGTATAATTGAAAGCTAGACCAGAATTGACCCACCTGAAAAACTAGCTTGATCAGGATCAATTATCCTAGACCCTAATTTATTGTCTTTAAGCCATCCGACCTTCTTGAAAATGACATTAGGTATCCCGCGAGTCGTATAAAACACGCAGCAAAAGAAGAAGTCTTACAATCATTGGTTAGAGAGACGCAAAAGTTCAATTGAAAGCTAGACCAGCGTCGACCCACCGTAAAAGTAGCATATATTCAGAATTAATTATCCAACACCCTAATTCATCGTCTCTAAGCCATCCGACCATCTTGAAAATGACATTAGGTATCCCGCGAGTCGTATAAAACACGCAGCAAAAGAAGAATTCTTGCAATCATTGGTTATAGAGGCACAAAAGTATAATTGAAAGCTAGACCAGAATTGACCCACCTGAAAAACTAGCTTGATCAGAATCAATTATCCTACACCCTAATTTATTGTCTTTAAGCCATCCGACCTTCTTGAAAATGACATTAGGTATCCCGTGTGTCGTATAAGACACGCAGCAAAAGAAGAAGTCTTGCAATCATTGGTTAGAGAGACGCAAAAGTTCAATTGAAAGCTAGACCTGCGTCGACCACCCGAAAAAGTAGCATATATTCAGAATCAATTATCCAACACCCTAATTCATCGTCTCTAAGCCATCCGACCTACTTGAAAATGACATTAGGTATCCCGCGAGTCGTATAAAACACGCAGCAAAAGAAGAAGTCTTGCAATCATTGGTTAGAGAGACGCAAAAGTTCAATTGAAAGCTAGACCTGCGTCGACCACCCGAAAAAGTAGCATATATTCAGAATCAATTATCCAACACCCTAATTCATCGTATCCAAGCCATCCGACCTTCTTGAAAATGACATTAGGTATCCTGCGAGTCGTATGAAATACGTAGCAACATAAAAATTCTAGCAATCATTGGTTATAGAGTCGCAAAATCCAATTTCAGGCAATAATATTATTCCCTACAAAAAGAAGCTTAATCAGTATCAATTATTTGATAATGCAAATCAACATCTTTAAGTGGGCGGACCGTCTTGAGAATGGCACCAGGGATTCTGCGAATAGTCAGAAATTTGCAACACAAGAAGAATTCTTGCAATCATTGGTTATAGAGGCGAAAAACTCTAATTGAAAGCTATAGGCCACTAACCCACTGAAAAAGTGGCTTATTCAGAATCACTTATCAGATGATGCAAAGACGGATCTTTAAGCGGGCCGACCGTCTTGAAAATTGCACAAGGGATTGTGGGAATACTCAGAAATTTGCAACACAAGAAGAATTCTTGCAATCATTGGTTATAGAGTCGCAAAATCCAATTTCAGGCAATAATATTATTCCCTACAAAAAAAAGCTTAATCAGTATCAATTATTTGATAATGCGGAGACACATCTTCAAGCGGGCGGACGGTCTTGGAAAAGGGACCAGGGATTCTGCGAATAGTCAGAAATTTGCAACACAAGAAGAATTCTTGCAATCATTGGTTATAGAGGCGAAAAACTCTAATTGAAAGCTATAGGCCACTAACCCACTGAAAAAGTGGCTTATTCAGAATCACTTATCAGATGATGCAAAGACGGATCTTTAAGCGGGCCGACCGTCTTGAAAATTGCACCAGGGATTGTGGGAATACTCAGAAATTTGCAACACAAGAAGAATTCTTGCAATCATTGGTTATAGAGTCGCAAAATCCAATTTCAGGCAATAATATTATTCCCTACAAAAAGAAGCTTAATCAGTATCAATTATTTGATAATGCGGAGACACATCTTCAAGCGGGCGGACGGTCTTGGGAATGGGACAAGGCATTGTCCGAATAGTCAGAAATTTGCAACACAAGAAGAAATCTTGCAATCATTGGTTATAGAGTCGCAAAATCCAATTTCAGGCAATAATATTATTCCCTACAAAAAGAAGCTTAATCAGTATCAATTATTTGATAATGCGAATCACCATCTTTAAGTGGGCGGACCGTCTTGAGAATGGCACCAGGGATTCTGTGAATTGTCAGAAATTTGAAACACAAGAAGAAGTCTTGCAATCATTGGTTAGAGAGACGCAAAAGTCCAATTGAAAGCTAGACCAGCGTCGACCCACCGTAAAAGTAGCATATATTCAGAATCAATTATCCAACACCCTAATTCATCGTCTTTTAGCCATCCGACCGTCTCTAAAATGGCATTAGGTATCGCGCGAGTAGTATGGAACACGCAGCAAAAGAAGAAGTCTTGCAATCATTGGTTAGAGAGACGCAAAAGTCCAATTGAAAGCTAGACCAGCGTCGACCCACCGTAAAAGTAGCATATATTCAGAATCAATTATCCTACACCCTAATTCATCGTCTTCAAGCCATCCGACCTTCTTTAAAATGACATTAGGTATCCCAAGAGTCGTATAAAACACGTAGCAACCGACAAATTCTAGCAATCATTGGTTATAGAGTCGAAAATCCAATTTCAGGCAATAATATTATTCCCTACAAAAAGAAGCTTAATCAGTATCAATTATTTGATAATGCGAATCACCATCTTCAAGTGGGCGGACCGTCTTGAGAATGGCACCAGGGATTCTGCGAATAGTCAGAAATTTGCAACACAAGAAGAATTCTTGCAATCATTGGTTATAGAGGCACAAAAGTATAATTGAAAGCTAGACCAGAATTGACCCCCCTGAGAAACTAGCTTGATGAGAATCAATTATCCTACACCCTAATTTATTGTCTTTAAGCCATCCGACCTTCTTGAAAATGACATTAGGTATCCCGCGAGTCGTATAAAACACGCAGCAAAAGAAGAAGTCTTGCAATCATTGGTTAGAGGGACGCAAAAGTTCAATTGAAAGCTAGACCTGCGTCGACCACCCGAAAAAGTAGCATATATTCAGAATCAATTATCCAACACCCTAATTCATCGTCTCTAAGCCATCCGACCTTCTTGAAAATGACATTAGGTATCCCGCGAGTCGTATAAAACACGCAGCAAAGTAAGAAGTCTTGCAATCATTGGTTAGAGAGACGCAAAAGTTCAATTGAAAGCTAGACCTGCGTCGACCACCCGAAAAAGTAGCATATATTCAGAATCAATTATCCAACACCCTAATTCATCGTCTCTAAGTCATCCGACCTTCTTGAAAATGACATTAGGTATCCTGCGAGTCGTATGAAATACGTAGCAACATAAAAATTCTAGCAACCATTGGTTATAGAGTCGCAAAATCCAATTTCAGGCAATAATATTATTCCCTACAAAAAGAAGCTTAATCAGTATCAATTATTTGATAATGCGAATCACCATCTTTAAGTGGGCGGACCGTCTTGAGAATGGCACCAGGGATTCTGCGAATAGTCAGAAATTTGCAACACAAGAAGAATTCTTGCAATCATTGGTTATAGAGGCACAAAAGTATAATTGAAAGCTAGACCAGAATTGACCCCCCTGAGAAACTAGCTTGATGAGAATCAATCATCCTACACCCTAATTTATTGTCTTTAAGCCATCCGACCTTCTTGAAAATGACATTAGGTATCCCGCGAGTCGTATAAAACACGCAGCAAAAGAAGAAGTCTTGCAATCATTGGTTAGAGGGACGCAAAAGTTCAATTGAAAGCTAGACCTGCGTCGACCACCCGAAAAAGTAGCATATATTCAGAATCAATTATCCAACACCCTAATTCATCGTCTCTAAGCCATCCGACCTTCTTGAAAATGACATTAGGTATCCCGCGAGTCGTATAAAACACGCAGCAAAAGAAGAAGTCTTGCAATCATTGGTTAGAGAGACGCAAAAGTTCAATTGAAAGCTAGACCTGCGTCGACCACCCGAAAAAGTAGCATATATTCAGAATCAATTATCCAACACCCTAATTCATCGTCTCTAAGCCATCCGACCTTCTTGAAAATGACATTAGGTATCCTGCGAGTCGTATGAAATACGTAGCAACATAAAAATTCTAGCAATCATTGGTTATAGAGTCGCAAAATCCAATTTCACGCAATAATATTATTCCCTACAAAAAGAAGCTTAATCAGTATCAATTATTGGATAATGCGAATCACCATCTTTAAGTGGGCGGACCGTCTTGAGAATGGCACCAGGGATTCTGCGAATAGTCAGAAATTTGCAACACAAGAAGAATTCTTGCAATCATTGGTTATAGAGGCACAAAAGTATAATTGAAAGCTAGACCAGAATTGACCCACCTGAAAAACTAGCTTGATCAGGATCAATTATCCTAGACCCTAATTTATTGTCTTTAAGCCATCCGTCCTTCTTGAAAATGACATTAGGTATCCCGCGAGTCGTATAAAACACGCAGCAAAAGAAGAAGTCTTGCAATCATTGGTTAGAGAGACGCAAAAGTTCAATTCAAAGCTATAGACCTGCGTCGACCACCCGAAAAAGTAGCATATATTCAGAATCAATTATCCAACACCCTAATTCATCGTCTCTAAGCCATCCGACCTTCTTGAAAATGACATTAGGTATCCCGCGAGTCGTATAAAACACGCAGCAAAAGAAGAAGTCTTGCAATCATTGGTGAGAGAGACGCAAAAGTTCAATTGAAAGCTAGACCTGCGTCGACCACCCGAAAAAGTAGCATATATTCAGAATCAATTATCCAAGACCCTAATTTATCGTCTCTAAGCCATCCGACCTTCTTGAAAATGACATTAGGTATCCTGCGAGTCGTATGAAATACGTAGCAACATAAAAATTCTAGCAATCATTGGTTATAGAGTCGGTAAATCCAATTTCAGGCAATAATATTATTCCCTACAAAAAGAAGCTTAATCAGTATCAATTATTTGATAATGCGAATCACTATCTTCAAGTGGGCGGACCGTCTTGAGAATGGCACCAGGGATTCTGCGAATAGTCAGAAATTTGCAACACAAGAAGAATTCTTGCAATCATTGGTTATAGAGGCACAAAAGTATAATTGAAAGCTAGACCAGAATTGACCCACCTGAAAAACTAGCTTGATCAGAATCAATTATCCTACACCCTAATTTATTGTCTTTAAGCCATCCGACCTTCTTGAAAATGACATTAGGTATCCCGCGAGTCGTATAAAACACGCAGCAAAAGAAGAAGTCTTACAATCATTGGTTAGAGAGACGCAAAAGTTCAATTGAAAGCTAGACCAGCGTCGACCCACCGTAAAAGAAGCATATATTCAGAATTAATTATCCAACACCCTAATTCATCGTCTCTAAGCCATCCGACCATCTTGAAAATGACATTAGGTATCCCGCGAGTCGTATAAAACACGCAGCAAAAGAAGAATTCTTGCAATCATTGGTTATAGAGGCACAAAAGTATAATTGAAAGCTAGACCAGAATTGACCCACCTGAAAAACTAGCTTGATCAGAATCAATTATCCTACACCCTAATTTATTGTCTTTAAGCCATCCGACCTTCTTGAAAATGACATTAGGTATCCCGTGTGTCGTATAAAACACGCAGCAAAAGAAGAAGTCTTGCAATCATTGGTTAGAGAGACGCAAAAGTTCAATTGAAAGCTAGACCTGCGTCGACCACCCGAAAAAGTAGCATATATTCAGAATCAATTATCCAACACCCTAATTCATCGTCTCTAAGCCATCCGACCTACTTGAAAATGACATTAGGTATCCCGCGAGTCGTATAAAACACGCAGCAAAAGAAGAAGTCTTGCAATCATTGGTTAGAGAGACGCAAAAGTTCAATTGAAAGCTAGACCTGCGTCGACCACCCGAAAAAGTAGCATATATTCAGAATCAATTATCCAACACCCTAATTCATCGTATCCAAGCCATCCGACCTTCTTGAAAATGACATTAGGTATCCTGCGAGTCGTATGAAATACGTAGCAACATAAAAATTCTAGCAATCATTGGTTATAGAGTCGCAAAATCCAATTTCAGGCAATAATATTATTCCCTACAAAAAGAAGCTTAATCAGTATCAATTATTTGATAATGCAAATCAACATCTTTAAGTGGGCGGACCGTCTTGAGAATGGCACCAGGGATTCTGCGAATAGTCAGAAATTTGCAACACAAGAAGAATTCTTGCAATCATTGGTTATAGAGGCGAAAAACTCTAATTGAAAGCTATAGGCCACTAACCCACTGAAAAAGTGGCTTATTCAGAATCACTTATCAGATGATGCAAAGACGGATCTTTAAGCGGGCCGACCGTCTTGAAAATTGCACCAGGGATTGTGGGAATACTCAGAAATTTGCAACACAAGAAGAATTCTTGCAATCATTGGTTATAGAGTCGCAAAATCCAATTTCAGGCAATAATATTATTCCCTACAAAAAAAAGCTTAATCAGTATCAATTATTTGATAATGCGGAGACACATCTTCAAGCGGGCGGACGGTCTTGGAAAAGGGACCAGGGATTCTGCGAATAGTCAGAAATTTGCAACACAAGAAGAATTCTTGCAATCATTGGTTATAGAGGCGAAAAACTCTAATTGAAAGCTATAGGCCACTAACCCACTGAAAAAGTGGCTTATTCAGAATCACTTATCAGATGATGCAAAGACGGATCTTTAAGCGGGCCGACCGTCTTGAAAATTGCACCAGGGATTGTGGGAATACTCAGAAATTTGCAACACAAGAAGAATTCTTGCAATCATTGGTTATAGAGTCGCAAAATCCAATTTCAGGCAATAATATTATTCCCTACAAAAAGAAGCTTAATCAGTATCAATTATTTGATAATGCGGAGACACATCTTCAAGCGGGCGGACGGTCTTGGGAATGGGACCAGGCATTGTCCGAATAGTCAGAAATTTGCAACACAAGAAGAATTCTTGCAATCATTGGTTATAGAGTCGCAAAATCCAATTTCAGGCAATAATATTATTCCCTACAAAAAGAAGCTTAATCAGTATCAATTATTTGATAATGCGAATCACCATCTTTAAGTGGGTGGACCGTCTTGAGAATGGCACCAGGGATTCTGTGAATTGTCAGAAATTTGAAACACAAGAAGAAGTCTTGCAATCATTGGTTAGAGAGACGCAAAAGTCCAATTGAAAGCTAGACCAGCGTCGACCCACCGTAAAAGTAGCATATATTCAGAATCAATTATCCAACACCCTAATTCATCGTCTTTTAGCCATCCGACCGTCTCTAAAATGGCATTAGGTATCGCGCGAGTAGTATGGAACACGCAGCAAAAGAAGAAGTCTTGCAATCATTGGTTAGAGAGACGCAAAAGTCCAATTGAAAGCTAGACCAGCGTCGACCCACCGTAAAAGTAGCATATATTCAGAATCAATTATCCTACACCCTAATTCATCGTCTTCAAGCCATCCGACCTTCTTTAAAATGACATTAGGTATCCCAAGAGTCGTATAAAACACGTAGCAACCGACAAATTCTAGCAATCATTGGTTATAGAGTCGAAAATCCAATTTCAGGCAATAATATTATTCCCTACAAAAAGAAGCTTAATCAGTATCAATTATTTGATAATGCGAATCACCATCTTCAAGTGGGCGGACCGTCTTGAGAATGGCACCAGGGATTCTGCGAATAGTCAGAAATTTGCAACACAAGAAGAATTCTTGCAATCATTGGTTATAGAGGCACAAAAGTATAATTGAAAGCTAGACCAGAATTGACCCCCCTGAGAAACTAGCTTGATGAGAATCAATTATCCTACACCCTAATTTATTGTCTTTAAGCCATCCGACCTTCTTGAAAATGACATTAGGTATCCCGCGAGTCGTATAAAACACGCAGCAAAAGAAGAAGTCTTGCAATCATTGGTTAGAGGGACGCAAAAGTTCAATTGAAAGCTAGACCTGCGTCGACCACCCGAAAAAGTAGCATATATTCAGAATCAATTATCCAACACCCTAATTCATCGTCTCTAAGCCATCCGACCTTCTTGAAAATGACATTAGGTATCCCGCGAGTCGTATAAAACACGCAGCAAAGTAAGAAGTCTTGCAATCATTGGTTAGAGAGACGCAAAAGTTCAATTGAAAGCTAGACCTGCGTCGACCACCCGAAAAAGTAGCATATATTCAGAATCAATTATCCAACACCCTAATTCATCGTCTCTAAGCCATCCGACCTTCTTGAAAATGACATTAGGTATCCTGCGAGTCGTATGAAATACGTAGCAACATAAAAATTCTAGCAATCATTGGTTATAGAGTCGCAAAATCCAATTTCACGCAATAATATTATTCCCTACAAAAAGAAGCTTAATCAGTATCAATTATTTGATAATGCGAATCACCATCTTTAAGTGGGCGGACCGTCTTGAGAATGGCACCAGGGATTCTGCGAATAGTCAGAAATTTGCAACACAAGAAGAATTCTTGCAATCATTGGTTATAGAGGCACAAAAGTATAATTGAAAGCTAGACCAGAATTGACCCACCTGAAAAACTAGCTTGATCAGGATCAATTATCCTAGACCCTAATTTATTGTCTTTAAGCCATCCGTCCTTCTTGAAAATGACATTAGGTATCCCGCGAGTCGTATAAAACACGCAGCAAAAGAAGAAGTCTTGCAATCATTGGTTAGAGAGACGCAAAAGTTAAATTCAAAGCTATTGACCTGCGTCGACCACCCGAAAAAGTAGCATATATTCAGAATCAATTATCCAACACCCTAATTCATCGTCTCTAAGCCATCCGACCTTCTTGAAAATGACATTAGGTATCCCGCGAGTCGTATAAAACACGCAGCAAAAGAAGAAGTCTTGCAATCATTGGTGAGAGAGACGCAAAAGTTCAATTGAAAGCTAGACCTGCGTCGACCACCCGAAAAAGTAGCATATATTCAGAATCAATTATCCAAGACCCTAATTTATCGTCTCTAAGCCATCCGACCTTCTTGAAAATGACATTAGGTATCCTGCGAGTCGTATGAAATACGTAGCAACATAAAAATTCTAGCAATCATTGGTTATAGAGTCGGTAAATCCAATTTCAGGCAATAATATTATTCCCTACAAAAAGAAGCTTAATCAGTATCAATTATTTGATAATGCGAATCACTATCTTCAAGTGGGCGGACCGTCTTGAGAATGGCACCAGGGATTCTGCGAATAGTCAGAAATTTGCAACACAAGAAGAATTCTTGCAATCATTGGTTATAGAGGCACAAAAGTATAATTGAAAGCTAGACCAGAATTCACCCACCTGAAAAACTAGCTTGATCAGAATCAATTATCCTACACCCTAATTTATTGTCTTTAAGCCATCCGACCTTCTTGAAAATGACATTAGGTATCCCGCGAGTCGTATAAAACACGCAGCAAAAGAAGAAGTCTTGCAATCATTGGTTAGAGAGACGCAAAAGTTAAATTCAAAGCTATTGACCTGCGTCGACCACCCGAAAAAGTAGCATATATTCAGAATCAATTATCCAACACCCTAATTCATCGTCTCTAAGCCATCCGACCTTCTTGAAAATGACATTAGGTATCCCGCGAGTCGTATAAAACACGCAGCAAAAGAAGAAGTCTTGCAATCATTGGTGAGAGAGACGCAAAAGTTCAATTGAAAGCTAGACCTGCGTCGACCACCCGAAAAAGTAGCATATATTCAGAATCAATTATCCAAGACCCTAATTTATCGTCTCTAAGCCATCCGACCTTCTTGAAAATGACATTAGGTATCCTGCGAGTCGTATGAAATACGTAGCAACATAAAAATTCTAGCAATCATTGGTTATAGAGTCGGTAAATCCAATTTCAGGCAATAATATTATTCCCTACAAAAAGAAGCTTAATCAGTATCAATTATTTGATAATGCGAATCACTATCTTCAAGTGGGCGGACCGTCTTGAGAATGGCACCAGGGATTCTGCGAATAGTCAGAAATTTGCAACACAAGAAGAATTCTTGCAATCATTGGTTATAGAGGCACAAAAGTATAATTGAAAGCTAGACCAGAATTCACCCACCTGAAAAACTAGCTTGATCAGAATCAATTATCCTACACCCTAATTTATTGTCTTTAAGCCATCCGACCTTCTTGAAAATGACATTAGGTATCCCGCGAGTCGTATAAAACACGCAGCAAAAGAAGAAGTCTTACAATCATTGGTTAGAGAGACGCAAAAGTTCAATTGAAAGCTAGACCAGCGTCGACCCACCGTAAAAGTAGCATATATTCAGAATTAATTATCCAACACCCTAATTCATCGTCTCTAAGCCATCCGACCATCTTGAAAATGACATTAGGTATCCCGCGAGTCGTATAAAACACGCAGCAAAAGAAGAATTCTTGCAATCATTGGTTATAGAGGCACAAAAGTATAATTGAAAGCTAGACCAGAATTGACCCACCTGAAAAACTAGCTTGATCAGAATCAATTATCCTACACCCTAATTTATTGTCTTTAAGCCATCCGACCTTCTTGAAAATGACATTAGGTATCCCGTGTGTCGTATAAAACACGCAGCAAAAGAAGAAGTCTTGCAATCATTGGTTAGAGAGACGCAAAAGTTCAATTGAAAGCTAGACCTGCGTCGACCACCCGAAAAAGTAGCATATATTCAGAATCAATTATCCAACACCCTAATTCATCGTCTCTAAGCCATCCGACCTACTTGAAAATGACATTAGGTATCCCGCGAGTCGTATAAAACACGCAGCAAAAGAAGAAGTCTTGCAATCATTGGTTAGAGAGACGCAAAAGTTCAATTGAAAGCTAGACCTGCGTCGACCACCCGAAAAAGTAGCATATATTCAGAATCAATTATCCAACACCCTAATTCATCGTATCCAAGCCATCCGACCTTCTTGAAAATGACATTAGGTATCCTGCGAGTCGTATGAAATACGTAGCAACATAAAAATTCTAGCAATCATTGGTTATAGAGTCGCAAAATCCAATTTCAGGCAATAATATTATTCCCTACAAAAAGAAGCTTAATCAGTTTCAATTATTTGATAATGCAAATCAACATCTTTAAGTGGGCGGACCGTCTTGAGAATGGCACCAGGGATTCTGCGAATAGTCAGAAATTTGCAACACAAGAAGAATTCTTGCAATCATTGGTTATAGAGGCGAAAAACTCTAATTGAAAGCTATAGGCCACTAACCCACTGAAAAAGTGGCTTATTCAGAATCACTTATCAGATGATGCAAAGACGGATCTTTAAGCGGGCCGACCGTCTTGAAAATTGCACCAGGGATTGTGGGAATACTCAGAAATTTGCAACACAAGAAGAATTCTTGCAATCATTGGTTATAGAGTCGCAAAATCCAATTTCAGGCAATAATATTATTCCCTACAAAAAAAAGCTTAATCAGTATCAATTATTTGATAATGCGGAGACACATCTTCAAGCGGGCGGACGGTCTTGGAAAAGGGACCAGGGATTCTGCGAATAGTCAGAAATTTGCAACACAAGAAGAATTCTTGCAATCATTGGTTATAGAGGCGAAAAACTCTAATTGAAAGCTATAGGCCACTAACTCACTGAAAAAGTGGCTTATTCAGAATCACTTATCAGATGATGCAAAGACGGATCTTTAAGCGGGCCGACCGTCTTGAAAATTGCACCAGGGATTGTGGGAATACTCAGAAATTTGCAACACAAGAAGAATTCTTGCAATCATTGGTTATAGAGTCGCAAAATCCAATTTCAGGCAATAATATTATTCCCTACAAAAAGAAGCTTAATCAGTATCAATTATTTGATAATGCGGAGACACATCTTCAAGCGGGCGGACGGTCTTGGGAATGGGACCAGGCATTGTCCGAATAGTCAGAAATTTGCAACACAAGAAGAATTCTTGCAATCATTGGTTATAGAGTCGCAAAATCCAATTTCAGGCAATAATATTATTCCCTACAAAAAGAAGCTTAATCAGTATCAATTATTTGATAATGCGAATCACCATCTTTAAGTGGGCGGACCGTCTTGAGAATGGCACCAGGGATTCTGTGAATTGTCAGAAATTTGAAACACAAGAAGAAGTCTTGCAATCATTGGTTAGAGAGACGCAAAAGTCCAATTGAAAGCTAGACCAGCGTCGACCCACCGTAAAAGTAGCATATATTCAGAATCAATTATCCAACACCCTAATTCATCGTCTTTTAGCCATCCGACCGTCTCTAAAATGGCATTAGGTATCGCGCGAGTAGTATGGAACACGCAGCAAAAGAAGAAGTCTTGCAATCATTGGTTAGAGAGACGCAAAAGTCCAATTGAAAGCTAGACCAGCGTCGACCCACCGTAAAAGTAGCATATATTCAGAATCAATTATCCTACACCCTAATTCATCGTCTTCAAGCCATCCGACCTTCTTTAAAATGACATTAGGTATCCCAAGAGTCGTATAAAACACGTAGCAACCGACAAATTCTAGCAATCATTGGTTATAGAGTCGAAAATCCAATTTCAGGCAATAATATTATTCCCTACAAAAAGAAGCTTAATCAGTATCAATTATTTGATAATGCGAATCACCATCTTCAAGTGGGCGGACCGTCTTGAGAATGGCACCAGGGATTCTGCGAATAGTCAGAAATTTGCAACACAAGAAGAATTCTTGCAATCATTGGTTATAGAGGCACAAAAGTATAATTGAAAGCTAGACCAGAATTGACCCCCCTGAGAAACTAGCTTGATGAGAATCAATTATCCTACACCCTAATTTATTGTCTTTAAGCCATCCGACCTTCTTGAAAATGACATTAGGTATCCCGCGAGTCGTATAAAACACGCAGCAAAAGAAGAAGTCTTGCAATCATTGGTTAGAGGGACGCAAAAGTTCAATTGAAAGCTAGACCTGCGTCGACCACCCGAAAAAGTAGCATATATTCAGAATCAATTATCCAACACCCTAATTCATCGTCTCTAAGCCATCCGACCTTCTTGAAAATGACATTAGGTATCCCGCGAGTCGTATAAAACACGCAGCAAAGTAAGAAGTCTTGCAATCATTGGTTAGAGAGACGCAAAAGTTCAATTGAAAGCTAGACCTGCGTCGACCACCCGAAAAAGTAGCATATATTCAGAATCAATTATCCAACACCCTAATTCATCGTCTCTAAGCCATCCGACCTTCTTGAAAATGACATTAGGTATCCTGCGAGTCGTATGAAATACGTAGCAACATAAAAATTCTAGCAACCATTGGTTATAGAGTCGCAAAATCCAATTTCAGGCAATAATATTATTCCCTACAAAAAGAAGCTTAATCAGTATCAATTATTTGATAATGCGAATCACCATCTTTAAGTGGGCGGACCGTCTTGAGAATGGCACCAGGGATTCTGCGAATAGTCAGAAATTTGCAACACAAGAAGAATTCTTGCAATCATTGGTTATAGAGGCACAAAAGTATAATTGAAAGCTAGACCAGAATTGACCCCCCTGAGAAACTAGCTTGATGAGAATCAATTATCCTACACCCTAATTTATTGTCTTTAAGCCATCCGACCTTCTTGAAAATGACATTAGGTATCCCGCGAGTCGTATAAAACACGCAGCAAAAGAAGAAGTCTTGCAATCATTGGTTAGAGGGACGCAAAAGTTCAATTGAAAGCTAGACCTGCGTCGACCACCCGAAAAAGTAGCATATATTCAGAATCAATTATCCAACACCATAATTCATCGTCTCTAAGCCATCCGACCTTCTTGAAAATGACATTAGGTATCCCGCGAGTCGTATAAAACACGCAGCAAAAGAAGAAGTCTTGCAATCATTGGTTAGAGAGACGCAAAAGTTCAATTGAAAGCTAGACCTGCGTCGACCACCCGAAAAAGTAGCATATATTCAGAATCAATTATCCAACACCCTAATTCATCGTCTCTAAGCCATCCTACCTTCTTGAAAATGACATTAGGTATCCTGCGAGTCGTATGAAATACGTAGCAACATAAAAATTCTAGCAATCATTGGTTATAGAGTCGCAAAATCCAATTTCACGCAATAATATTATTCCCTACAAAAAGAAGCTTAATCAGTATCAATTATTTGATAATGCGAATCACCATCTTTAAGTGGGCGGACCGTCTTGAGAATGGCACCAGGGATTCTGCGAATAGTCAGAAATTTGCAACACAAGAAGAATTCTTGCAATCATTGGTTATAGAGGCACAAAAGTATAATTGAAAGCTAGACCAGAATTGACCCACCTGAAAAACTAGCTTGATCAGGATCAATTATCCTAGACCCTAATTTATTGTCTTTAAGCCATCCGTCCTTCTTGAAAATGACATTAGGTATCCCGCGAGTCGTATAAAACACGCAGCAAAAGAAGAAGTCTTGCAATCATTGGTTAGAGAGACGCAAAAGTTCAATTCAAAGCTATAGACCTGCGTCGACCACCCGAAAAAGTAGCATATATTCAGAATCAATTATCCAACACCCTAATTCATCGTCTCTAAGCCATCCGACCTTCTTGAAAATGACATTAGGTATCCCGCGAGTCGTATAAAACACGCAGCAAAAGAAGAAGTCTTGCAATCATTGGTGAGAGAGACGCAAAAGTTCAATTGAAAGCTAGACCTGCGTCGACCACCCGAAAAAGTAGCATATATTCAGAATCAATTATCCAAGACCCTAATTTATCGTCTCTAAGCCATCCGACCTTCTTGAAAATGACATTAGGTATCCTGCGAGTCGTATGAAATACGTAGCAACATAAAAATTCTAGCAATCATTGGTTATAGAGTCGGTAAATCCAATTTCAGGCAATAATATTATTCCCTACAAAAAGAAGCTTAATCAGTATCAATTATTTGATAATGCGAATCACTATCTTCAAGTGGGCGGACCGTCTTGAGAATGGCACCAGGGATTCTGCGAATAGTCAGAAATTTGCAACACAAGAAGAATTCTTGCAATCATTGGTTATAGAGGCACAAAAGTATAATTGAAAGCTAGACCAGAATTGACCCACCTGAAAAACTAGCTTGATCAGAATCAATTATCCTACACCCTAATTTATTGTCTTTAAGCCATCCGACCTTCTTGAAAATGACATTAGGTATCCCGCGAGTCGTATAAAACACGCAGCAAAAGAAGAAGTCTTACAATCATTGGTTAGAGAGACGCAAAAGTTCAATTGAAAGCTAGACCAGCGTCGACCCACCGTAAAAGTAGCATATATTCAGAATTAATTATCCAACACCCTAATTCATCGTCTCTAAGCCATCCGACCATCTTGAAAATGACATTAGGTATCCCGCGAGTCGTATAAAACACGCAGCAAAAGAAGAATTCTTGCAATCATTGGTTATAGAGGCACAAAAGTATAATTGAAAGCTAGACCAGAATTGACCCACCTGAAAAACTAGCTTGATCAGAATCAATTATCCTACACCCTAATTTATTGTCTTTAAGCCATCCGACCTTCTTGAAAATGACATTAGGTATCCCGTGTGTCGTATAAAACACGCAGCAAAAGAAGAAGTCTTGCAATCATTGGTTAGAGAGACGCAAAAGTTCAATTGAAAGCTAGACCTGCGTCGACCACCCGAAAAAGTAGCATATATTCAGAATCAATTATCCAACACCCTAATTCATCGTCTCTAAGCCATCCGACCTACTTGAAAATGACATTAGGTATCCCGCGAGTCGTATAAAACACGCAGCAAAAGAAGAAGTCTTGCAATCATTGGTTAGAGAGACGCAAAAGTTCAATTGAAAGCTAGACCTGCGTCGACCACCCGAAAAAGTAGCATATATTCAGAATCAATTATCCAACACCCTAATTCATCGTATCCAAGCCATCCGACCTTCTTGAAAATGACATTAGGTATCCTGCGAGTCGTATGAAATACGTAGCAACATAAAAATTCTAGCAATCATTGGTTATAGAGTCGCAAAATCCAATTTCAGGCAATAATATTATTCCCTACAAAAAGAAGCTTAATCAGTATCAATTATTTGATAATGCAAATCAACATCTTTAAGTGGGCGGACCGTCTTGAGAATGGCACCAGGGATTCTGCGAATAGTCAGAAATTTGCAACACAAGAAGAATTCTTGCAATCATTGGTTATAGAGGCGAAAAACTCTAATTGAAAGCTATAGGCCACTAACCCACTGAAAAAGTGGCTTATTCAGAATCACTTATCAGATGATGCAAAGACGGATCTTTAAGCGGGCCGACCGTCTTGAAAATTGCACCAGGGATTGTGGGAATACTCAGAAATTTGCAACACAAGAAGAATTCTTGCAATCATTGGTTATAGAGTCGCAAAATCCAATTTCAGGCAATAATATTATTCCCTACAAAAAAAAGCTTAATCAGTATCAATTATTTGATAATGCGGAGACACATCTTCAAGCGGGCGGACGGTCTTGGAAAAGGGACCAGGGATTCTGCGAATAGTCAGAAATTTGCAACACAAGAAGAATTCTTGCAATCATTGGTTATAGAGGCGAAAAACTCTAATTGAAAGCTATAGGCCACTAACCCACTGAAAAAGTGGCTTATTCAGAATCACTTATCAGATGATGCAAAGACGGATCTTTAAGCGGGCCGACCGTCTTGAAAATTGCACCAGGGATTGTGGGAATACTCAGAAATTTGCAACACAAGAAGAATTCTTGCAATCATTGGTTATAGAGTCGCAAAATCCAATTTCAGGCAATAATATTATTCCCTACAAAAAGAAGCTTAATCAGTATCAATTATTTGATAATGCGGAGACACATCTTCAAGCGGGCGGACGGCCTTGGGAATGGGACCAGGCATTGTCCGAATAGTCAGAAATTTGCAACACAAGAAGAATTCTTGCAATCATTGGTTATAGAGTCGCAAAATCCAATTTCAGGCAATAATATTATTCCCTACAAAAAGAAGCTTAATCAGTATCAATTATTTGATAATGCGAATCACCATCTTTAAGTGGGCGGACCGTCTTGAGAATGGCACCAGGGATTCTGTGAATTGTCAGAAATTTGAAACACAAGAAGAAGTCTTGCAATCATTGGTTAGAGAGACGCAAAAGTCCAATTGAAAGCTAGACCAGCGTCGACCCACCGTAAAAGTAGCATATATTCAGAATCAATTATCCAACACCCTAATTCATCGTCTTTTAGCCATCCGACCGTCTCTAAAATGGCATTAGGTATCGCGCGAGTAGTATGGAACACGCAGCAAAAGAAGAAGTCTTGCAATCATTGGTTAGAGAGACGCAAAAGTCCAATTGAAAGCTAGACCAGCGTCGACCCACCGTAAAAGTAGCATATATTCAGAATCAATTATCCTACACCCTAATTCATCGTCTTCAAGCCATCCGACCTTCTTTAAAATGACATTAGGTATCCCAAGAGTCGTATAAAACACGTAGCAACCGACAAATTCTAGCAATCATTGGTTATAGAGTCGAAAATCCAATTTAAGGCAATAATATTATTCCCTACAAAAAGAAGCTTAATCAGTATCAATTATTTGATAATGCGAATCACCATCTTCAAGTGGGCGGACCGTCTTGAGAATGGCACCAGGGATTCTGCGAATAGTCAGAAATTTGCAACACAAGAAGAATTCTTGCAATCATTGGTTATAGAGGCACAAAAGTATAATTGAAAGCTAGACCAGAATTGACCCCCCTGAGAAACTAGCTTGATGAGAATCAATTATCCTACACCCTAATTTATTGTCTTTAAGCCATCCGACCTTCTTGAAAATGACATTAGGTATCCCGCGAGTCGTATAAAACACGCAGCAAAAGAAGAAGTCTTGCAATCATTGGTTAGAGGGACGCAAAAGTTCAATTGAAAGCTAGACCTGCGTCGACCACCCGAAAAAGTAGCATATATTCAGAATCAATTATCCAACACCCTAATTCATCGTCTCTAAGCCATCCGACCTTCTTGAAAATGACATTAGGTATCCCGCGAGTCGTATAAAACACGCAGCAAAGTAAGAAGTCTTGCAATCATTGGTTAGAGAGACGCAAAAGTTCAATTGAAAGCTAGACCTGCGTCGACCACCCGAAAAAGTAGCATATATTCAGAATCAATTATCCAACACCCTAATTCATCGTCTCTAAGCCATCCGACCTTCTTGAAAATGACATTAGGTATCCTGCGAGTCGTATGAAATACGTAGCAACATAAAAATTCTAGCAACCATTGGTTATAGAGTCGCAAAATCCAATTTCAGGCAATAATATTATTCCCTACAAAAAGAAGCTTAATCAGTATCAATTATTTGATAATGCGAATCACCATCTTTAAGTGGGCGGACCGTCTTGAGAATGGCACCAGGGATTCTGCGAATAGTCAGAAATTTGCAACACAAGAAGAATTCTTGCAATCATTGGTTATAGAGGCACAAAAGTATAATTGAAAGCTAGACCAGAATTGACCCCCCTGAGAAACTAGCTTGATGAGAATCAATTATCCTACACCCTAATTTATTGTCTTTAAGCCATCCGACCTTCTTGAAAATGACATTAGGTATCCCGCGAGTCGTATAAAACACGCAGCAAAAGAAGAAGTCTTGCAATCATTGGTTAGAGGGACGCAAAAGTTCAATTGAAAGCTAGACCTGCGTCGACCACCCGAAAAAGTAGCATATATTCAGAATCAATTATCCAACACCCTAATTCATCGTCTCTAAGCCATCCGACCTTCTTGAAAATGACATTAGGTATCCCGCGAGTCGTATAAAACACGCAGCAAAAGAAGAAGTCTTGCAATCATTGGTTAGAGAGACGCAAAAGTTCAATTGAAAGCTAGACCTGCGTCGACCACCCGAAAAAGTAGCATATATTCAGAATCAATTATCCAACACCCTAATTCATCGTCTCTAAGCCATCCGACCTTCTTGAAAATGACATTAGGTATCCTGCGAGTCGTATGAAATACGTAGCAACATAAAAATTCTAGCAATCATTGGTTATAGAGTCGCAAAATCCAATTTCACGCAATAATATTATTCCCTACAAAAAGAAGCTTAATCAGTATCAATTATTTGATAATGCGAATCACCATCTTTAAGTGGGCGGACCGTCTTGAGAATGGCACCAGGGATTCTGCGAATAGTCAGAAATTTGCAACACAAGAAGAATTCTTGCAATCATTGGTTATAGAGGCACAAAAGTATAATTGAAAGCTAGACCAGAATTGACCCACCTGAAAAACTAGCTTGATCAGGATCAATTATCCTAGACCCTAATTTATTGTCTTTAAGCCATCCGTCCTTCTTGAAAATGACATTAGGTATCCCGCGAGTCGTATAAAACACGCAGCAAAAGAAGAAGTCTTGCAATCATTGGTTAGAGAGACGCAAAAGTTCAATTCAAAGCTATAGACCTGCGTCGACCACCCGAAAAAGTAGCATATATTCAGAATCAATTATCCAACACCCTAATTCATCGTCTCTAAGCCATCCGACCTTCTTGAAAATGACATTAGGTATCCCGCGAGTCGTATAAAACACGCAGCAAAAGAAGAAGTCTTGCAATCATTGGTGAGAGAGACGCAAAAGTTCAATTGAAAGCTAGACCTGCGTCGACCACCCGAAAAAGTAGCATATATTCAGAATCAATTATCCAAGACCCTAATTTATCGTCTCTAAGCCATCCGACCTTCTTGAAAATGACATTAGGTATCCTGCGAGTCGTATGAAATACGTAGCAACATAAAAATTATAGCAATCATTGGTTATAGAGTCGGTAAATCCAATTTCAGGCAATAATATTATTCCCTACAAAAAGAAGCTTAATCAGTATCAATTATTTGATAATGCGAATCACTATCTTCAAGTGGGCGGACCGTCTTGAGAATGGCACCAGGGATTCTGCGAATAGTCAGAAATTTGCAACACAAGAAGAATTCTTGCAATCATTGGTTATAGAGGCACAAAAGTATAATTGAAAGCTAGACCAGAATTGACCCACCTGAAAAACTAGCTTGATCAGAATCAATTATCCTACACCCTAATTTATTGTCTTTAAGCCATCCGACCTTCTTGAAAATGACATTAGGTATCCCGCGAGTCGTATAAAACACGCAGCAAAAGAAGAAGTCTTACAATCATTGGTTAGAGAGACGCAAAAGTTCCATTGAAAGCTAGACCAGCGTCGACCCACCGTAAAAGTAGCATATATTCAGAATTAATTATCCAACACCCTAATTCATCGTCTCTAAGCCATCCGACCATCTTGAAAATGACATTAGGTATCCCGCGAGTCGTATAAAACACGCAGCAAAAGAAGAATTCTTGCAATCATTGGTTATAGAGGCACAAAAGTATAATTGAAAGCTAGACCAGAATTGACCCACCTGAAAAACTAGCTTGATCAGAATCAATTATCCTACACCCTAATTTATTGTCTTTAAGCCATCCGACCTTCTTGAAAATGACATTAGGTATCCCGTGTGTCGTATAAAACACGCAGCAAAAGAAGAAGTCTTGCAATCATTGGTTAGAGAGACGCAAAAGTTCAATTGAAAGCTAGACCTGCGTCGACCACCCGAAAAAGTAGCATATATTCAGAATCAATTATCCAACACCCTAATTCATCGTCTCTAAGCCATCCGACCTACTTGAAAATGACATTAGGTATCCCGCGAGTCGTATAAAACACGCAGCAAAAGAAGTAGTCTTGCAATCATTGGTTAGAGAGACGCAAAAGTTCAATTGAAAGCTAGACCTGCGTCGACCACCCGAAAAAGTAGCATATATTCAGAATCAATTATCCAACACCCTAATTCATCGTATCCAAGCCATCCGACCTTCTTGAAAATGACATTAGGTATCCTGCGAGTCGTATGAAATACGTAGCAACATAAAAATTCTAGCAATCATTGGTTATAGAGTCGCAAAATCCAATTTCAGGCAATAATATTATTCCCTACAAAAAGAAGCTTAATCAGTATCAATTATTTGATAATGCAAATCAACATCTTTAAGTGGGCGGACCGTCTTGAGAATGGCACCAGGGATTCTGCGAATAGTCAGAAATTTGCAACACAAGAAGAATTCTTGCAATCATTGGTTATAGAGGCGAAAAACTTTAATTGAAAGCTATAGGCCACTAACCCACTGAAAAAGTGGCTTATTCAGAATCACTTATCAGATGATGCAAAGACGGATCTTTAAGCGGGCCGACCGTCTTGAAAATTGCACCAGGGATTGTGGGAATACTCAGAAATTTGCAACACAAGAAGAATTCTTGCAATCATTGGTTATAGAGTCGCAAAATCCAATTTCAGGCAATAATATTATTCCCTACAAAAAAAAGCTTAATCAGTATCAATTATTTGATAATGCGGAGACACATCTTCAAGCGGGCGGACGGTCTTGGAAAAGGGACCAGGGATTCTGCGAATAGTCAGAAATTTGCAACACAAGAAGAATTCTTGCAATCATTGGTTATAGAGGCGAAAAACTCTAATTGAAAGCTATAGGCCACTAACCCACTGAAAAAGTGGCTTATTCAGAATCACTTATCAGATGATGCAAAGACGGATCTTTAAGCGGGCCGACCGTCTTGAAAATTGCACCAGGGATTCTGCGAATAGTCAGAAATTTGCAACACAAGAAGAATTCTTGCAATCATTGGTTATAGAGGCACAAAAGTATAATTGAAAGCTAGACCAGAATTGACCCACCTGAAAAACTAGCTTGATCAGAATCAATTATCCTACACCCTAATTTATTGTCTTTAAGCCATCCGACCTTCTTGAAAATGACATTAGGTATCCCGCGAGTCGTATAAAACACGCAGCAAAAGAAGAAGTCTTGCAATCATTGGTTAGAGGGACGCAAAAGTTCAATTGAAAGCTAGACCTGCGTCGACCACCCGAAAAAGTAGCATATATTCAGAATCAATTATCCAACACCCTAATTCATCGTCTCTAAGCCATCCGACCTTCTTGAAAATGACATTAGGTATCCCGCGAGTCGTATAAAACACGCAGCAAAAGAAGAAGTCTTGCAATCATTGGTTAGAGAGACGCAAAAGTTCAATTGAAAGCTAGACCTGCGTCGACCACCCGAAAAAGTAGCATATATTCAGAATCAATTATCCAACACCCTAATTCATCGTCTCTAAGCCATCCGACCTTCTTGAAAATGACATTAGGTATCCTGCGAGTCGTATGAAATACGTAGCAACATAAAAATTCTAGCAATCATTGGTTATAGAGTCGCAAAATCCAATTTCACGCAATAATATTATTCCCTACAAAAAGAAGCTTAATCAGTATCAATTATTTGATAATGCGAATCACCATCTTTAAGTGGGCGGACCGTCTTGAGAATGGCACCAGGGATTCTGCGAATAGTCAGAAATTTGCAACACAAGAAGAATTCTTGCAATCATTGGTTATAGAGGCACAAAAGTATAATTGAAAGCTAGACCAGAATTGACCCACCTGAAAAACTAGCTTGATCAGGATCAATTATCCTAGACCCTAATTTATTGTCTTTAAGCCATCCGTCCTTCTTGAAAATGACATTAGGTATCCCGCGAGTCGTATAAAACACGCAGCAAAAGAAGAAGTCTTGCAATCATTGGTTAGAGAGACGCAAAAGTTCAATTCAAAGCTATAGACCTGCGTCGACCACCCGAAAGAGTAGCATATATTCAGAATCAATTATCCAACACCCTAATTCATCGTCTCTAAGCCATCCGACCTTCTTGAAAATGACATTAGGTATCCCGCGAGTCGTATAAAACACGCAGCAAAAGAAGAAGTCTTGCAATCATTGGTGAGAGAGACGCAAAAGTTCAATTGAAAGCTAGACCTGCGTCGACCACCCGAAAAAGTAGCATATATTCAGAATCAATTATCCAAGACCCTAATTTATCGTCTCTAAGCCATCCGACCTTCTTGAAAATGACATTAGGTATCCTGCGAGTCGTATGAAATACGTAGCAACATAAAAATTCTAGCAATCATTGGTTATAGAGTCGGTAAATCCAATTTCAGGCAATAATATTATTCCCTACAAAAAGAAGGTTAATCAGTATCAATTATTTGATAATGCGAATCACTATCTTCAAGTGGGCGGACCGTCTTGAGAATGGCACCAGGGATTCTGCGAATAGTCAGAAATTTGCAACACAAGAAGAATTCTTGCAATCATTGGTTATAGAGGCACAAAAGTATAATTGAAAGCTAGACCAGAATTGACCCACCTGAAAAACTAGCTTGATCAGAATCAATTATCCTACACCCTAATTTATTGTCTTTAAGCCATCCGACCTTCTTGAAAATGACATTAGGTATCCCGCGAGTCGTATAAAACACGCAGCAAAAGAAGAAGTCTTACAATCATTGGTTAGAGAGACGCAAAAGTTCAATTGAAAGCTAGACCAGCGTCGACCCACCGTAAAAGTAGCATATATTCAGAATTAATTATCCAACACCCTAATTCATCGTCTCCAAGCCATCCGACCATCTTGAAAATGACATTAGGTATCCCGCGAGTCGTATAAAACACGCAGCAAAAGATGAATTCTTGCAATCATTGGTTATAGAGGCACAAAAGTATAATTGAAAGCTAGACCAGAATTGACCCACCTGAAAAACTAGCTTGATCAGAATCAATTATCCTACACCCTAATTTATTGTCTTTAAGCCATCCGACCTTCTTGAAAATGACATTAGGTATCCCGTGTGTCGTATAAAACACGCAGCAAAAGAAGAAGTCTTGCAATCATTGGTTAGAGAGACGCAAAAGTTCAATTGAAAGCTAGACCTGCGTCGACCACCCGAAAAAGTAGCATATATTCAGAATCAATTATCCAACACCCTAATTCATCGTCTCTAAGCCATCCGACCTACTTGAAAATGACATTAGGTATCCCGCGAGTCGTATAAAACACGCAGCAAAAGAAGTAGTCTTGCAATCATTGGTTAGAGAGACGCAAAAGTTCAATTGAAAGCTAGACCTGCGTCGACCACCCGAAAAAGTAGCATATATTCAGAATCAATTATCCAACACCCTAATTCATCGTATCCAAGCCATCCGACCTTCTTGAAAATGACATTAGGTATCCTGCGAGTCGTATGAAATACGTAGCAACATAAAAATTCTAGCAATCATTGGTTATAGAGTCGCAAAATCCAATTTCAGGCAATAATATTATTCCCTACAAAAAGAAGCTTAATCAGTATCAATTATTTGATAATGCAAATCAACATCTTTAAGTGGGCGGACCGTCTTGAGAATGGCACCAGGGATTCTGCGAATAGTCAGAAATTTGCAACACAAGAAGAATTCTTGCAATCATTGGTTATAGAGGCGAAAAACTCTAATTGAAAGCTATAGGCCACTAACCCACTGAAAAAGTGGCTTATTCAGAATCACTTATCAGATGATGCAAAGACGGATCTTTAAGCGGGCCGACCGTCTTGAAAATTGCACCAGGGATTGTGGGAATACTCAGAAATTTGCAACACAAGAAGAATTCTTGCAATCATTGGTTATAGAGTCGCAAAATCCAATTTCAGGCAATAATATTATTCCCTACAAAAAAAAGCTTAATCAGTATCAATTATTTGATAATGCGGAGACACATCTTCAAGCGGGCGGACGGTCTTGGAAAAGGGACCAGGGATTCTGCGAATAGTCAGAAATTTGCAACACAAGAAGAATTCTTGCAATCATTGGTTATAGAGGCGAAAAACTCTAATTGAAAGCTATAGGCCACTAACCCACTGAAAAAGTGGCTTATTCAGAATCACTTATCAGATGATGCAAAGACGGATCTTTAAGCGGGCCGACCGTCTTGAAAATTGCACCAGGGATTGTGGGAATACTCAGAAATTTGCAACACAAGAAGAATTCTTGCAATCATTGGTTATAGAGTCGCAAAATCCAATTTCAGGCAATAATATTATTCCCTACAAAAAGAAGCTTAATCAGTATCAATTATTTGATAATGCGGAGACACATCTTCAAGCGGGCGGACGGTCTTGGGAATGGGACCAGGCATTGTCCGAATAGTCAGAAATTTGCAACACAAGAAGAATTCTTGACAAGTCGCCACGAGTCATGACAAGTCGCCACGAGTCATGACAAGTCGCCACGAGTCATGACAAGTCGCCACGAGTCATGACAAGTCGCCACGAGTCATGACAAGTCGCCACGAGTCATGACAAGTCGCCACGAGTCATGACAAGTCGCCACGAGTCATGACAAGTCGCCACGAGTCATGACAAGTCGCCACGAGTCATGACAAGTCGCCACGAGTCATGACAAGTCGCCACGAGTCATGACAAGTCGCCACGAGTCATGACAAGTCGCCACGAGTCATGACAAGTCGCCACGAGTCATGACAAGTCGCCACGAGTCATGACAAGTCGCCACGAGTCATGACAAGTCGCCACGAGTCATGACAAGTCGCAACGAGTCATGACAAGTCGCAACGAGTCATGACAAGTCGCCACGAGTCATGACAAGTCGCAACGAGTCATGACAAGTCGCCACGAGTCATGACAAGTCGCCACGAGTCATGACAAGTCGCCACGAGTCATGACAAGTCGCCACGAGTCATGACAAGTCGCCACGAGCCGACTACACCGGCTACACCGACTACACCGACTACACCGACTACACCGACTACACCGACTACACCGGCTACACCGGCTACACCGGCTACACCGGCTACACCGGCTACACCGGCTACACCAACTACACCGGCTACACCGGCTACACCGGCTACACCGGCTACACCGGCTACACCGGCTACACCGGCTACACCGGCTACACCGGCTACACCGGCTACACCGGCTACACCGGTTACACAGACTACACCGGCTACACCGACTACACCGACTACACCGACTGCACAGACTGCACGGACTACACAGACTACAAAGGCTACACAGGCTACACAGGCTACACAGGCTACACAGGCTACACCGGCTACAACGGCTACACCGACTACACCGCCTACACCGACTACACCGCCTACACCGACTACACCGACTACACCGACTACACCGACTACACCGGCTACACCGGCTACACCGGCTACACCGGCTACACCCACTACACCGGCTACACCGGCTACACCGGCTACACCGGCTACACCGGCTACACCGGCTACACCGGCTACACCGGCTACACCGGCTACACCGGCTACACAGGCTACACAGGCTACACCGGCTACACCGGCTACACCGGCTACACCGGCTACACCGGCTACACCGGCTACACAGACTACACCGGCTACACCGACTACACCGACTACACCGACTACACCGACTGCACAGACTGCACGGACTACACAGACTACAAAGGCTACACAGGCTACACAGGCTACACAGGCTACACAGGCTACACCGGCTACAACGGCTACACCGGCTACACCGGCTACACCGGCTACACCGACTACACCGACTACACAGACTGCACAGACTACACAGGCTACACAGGCTACACGGGCTACACAGGCTACACAGGCTACACAGGCTACACCGGCTACACCGGCTACACCGGCTACACCGGCTACACCGGCTACACCAACTACACCGGCTACACAGGCTACACCGGCTACACCGGCTACACCGGCTACACCGGCTACACCGGCTACACCGGCTACACCGGCTACACCGGCTACACAGACTACACCGGCTACACCGACTACACCGACTACACCGACTACACCGACTACACAGACTGCACAGACTACACAGACTACAAAGGCTACACAGGCTACACAGGCTACACAGGCTACACAGGCTACACCGGCTACACAGGCTACACCGGCTACACCGGCTACACCGGCTACACCGGCTACACCGGCTACACCAACTACACCGGCTACACAGGCTACACCGGCTACACCGGCTACACCGGCTACACAGGCTACACAGGCTACACAGGCTACACAGGCTACACAGGCTACACCGGCTACACCGGCTACACCGGCTACACCGGCTACACCGGCTACACCGGCTACACCGGCTACACAGGCTACACAGGCTACACCGGCTACACCGGCTACACCGGCTACACCGGCTACACCGGCTACACCGGCTACACAGACTACACCGGCTACACCGACTACACCGACTACACCGACTACACCGACTGCACAGACTGCACGGACTACACAGACTACAAAGGCTACACAGGCTACACAGGCTACACAGGCTACACAGGCTACACCGGCTACAACGGCTACACCGGCTACACCGGCTACACCGGCTACACCGACTACACCGACTACACAGACTGCACAGACTACACAGGCTACACAGGCTACACAGGCTACACAGGCTACACAGGCTACACAGGCTACACCGGCTACACCGGCTACACCGGCTACACCGGCTACACCGGCTACACCAACTACACCGGCTACACAGGCTACACCGGCTACACCGGCTACACCGGCTACACCGGCTACACCGGCTACACCGGCTACACCGGCTACACCGGCTACACCGGCTACACCGGCTACACAGACTACACCGGCTACACCGACTACACCGACTACACCGACTACACCGACTACACAGACTGCACAGACTACACAGACTACAAAGGCTACACAGGCTACACAGGCTACACAGGCTACACAGGCTACACCGGCTACACAGGCTACACCGGCTACACCGGCTACACCGGCTACACCGGCTACACCGGCTACACCAACTACACCGGCTACACAGGCTACACCGGCTACACCGGCTACACAGGCTACACAGGCTACACAGGCTACACAGGCTACACAGGCTACACCGGCTACACCGGCTACACCGGCTACACCGGCTACACCGGCTACACCGGCTACACCGGCTACACCGGCTACACCGGCTACACCAACTACACCGACTACACAGGCTACACCGGCTACACCGGCTACACAGGCTACACAGGCTACACAGGCGACACCGGCTACACCGGCTACACCGGCTACACCGGCTACACCGGCTACACCAACTACACCGGCTACACAGGCTACACAGGCTACACAGGCTACACAGGCTACACCGGCTACAACGGCTACACCGGCTACACCGGCTACACCGGCTACACCGGCTACACCGACTACACCGACTACACCGACTACACAGACTGCACAGACTACACAGACTACAAAGGCTACACAGGCTACACAGGCTACACAGGCTACACAGGCTACACCGGCTACACAGGCTACACCGGCTACACCGGCTACACCGGCTACACCGGCTACACCGGCTACACCAACTACACCGGCTACACAGGCTACACCGGCTACACCGGCTACACAGGCTACACAGGCTACACAGGCTACACAGGCTACACAGGCTACACCGGCTACACCGGCTACACCGGCTACACCGGCTACACCGGCTACACCGGCTACACCGGCTACACCGGCTACACCGGCTACACCAACTACACCGACTACACAGGCTACACCGGCTACACCGGCTACACAGGCTACACAGGCTACACAGGCGACACCGGCTACACCGGCTACACCGGCTACACCGGCTACACCGGCTACACCAACTACACCGGCTACACAGGCTACACCGGCTACACCGGCTACACCGGCTACACCAGCTACACCGGCTACACCGGCTACACCGGCTACACAGGCTACACCGGCTACACCGGCTACACCGGCTACTCCGGCTACACAGGCTACACCGGCTACACAGGCTACACAGGCTACACCGGCTACACCGGCTACACCGGGTACACACCGGCTACACCGGGTACACACCGGCTACACAGGCTACACCGGCTACACCGGCTACACCGGCTACACAGGCTACACAGGCTACACCGACTACACCGACTACACCGACTACACCGGCTACACCGGCTACACCGGCTACACCGGCTACACCGGCTACACCGGCTACACCGGCTACACCGGCTACACAGGCTACACCGGCTACACCGGCTACACCGACTACACCGACTACACCGACTACACCGTCGGCTATGTCGGTTATGTCGGTTATGTCGGTTATGTCGGCTATGTCGGTTATGTCGGCTATGTCGGCTATGTCGGTTATGTCGGTTATGTCGGCTATGTCGGGTATGTCGGTTATGTCGGTTATGTAGGCTATGTCGGCTATGTCGGTTATGTCGGCTATGTCGGCTATGTCGGGTATGTCGGTTATGTCGGCTATGTCGGCTATGTCGGTTATGTCGGCTATGTCGGCTATGTCGGTTTTGTCGGTTATGTCGGCTATGTCGGTTATGTCGGTTATGTCGGTTATGTCGGCTATGTCGGTTATGTCGGTTATGTCGGTTATGTCGGCTATGTCGGTTATGTCGGCTATGTCGGCTATGTCGGTTATGTCGGTTATGTCGGTTATGTTGGTTATGTCGGCTATGTCGGTTATGTCGGTTATGTCGGTTATGTCGGTTATGTCGGTTATGTCGGTTATGTCGGTTATGTCGGCTATGTCGGGTATGTCGGTTATGTCGGTTATGTCGGTTATGTCGGCTATGTCGGTTATGTCGGTAATGTCGCAGCTATGTCGGGTATGTCGGTTATGTCGGTTATGTCGGTTATGTCGGTTATGTCGCAGCTATGTCGGTTATGTCGGTTATGTCGGTTATGTCGGTTATGTCGGTTATGTCGGCTATGTCGGTTATGTCGGTTATGTCGGTTATGTCCGCTATGTCGGTTATGTCGGCTTGATATCGTGAGTAAAAGTGTGATCTGTGATTGAACAATTGAACATAATTGTTCGCGATTGATGGCAGCCACTGTTCATTACATCGCATGGTGCCCTGTGTTTCACTATAGAACTACAGACTACACAGACTACACAGACTACACAGACTACACAGACTACACAGACTACACAGACTACACAGACTACACAGACTACACCGACTACACCGACTACACCGACTACACCGACTACACCGACTACACCGACTGCACAGACTACACCGGCTACACAGACTACACAGACTACACAGACTACATAGACTACACAGACTACACCGACTACACCGACTACATAGACTACACAGACTACAGCGACTACACCGACTACACCGACTACACCGGCTACACCGGCTACACCGGGTACACCGGCTACACCGGCTACACCGGCTACACCGGTTACACCGGCTACACCGGCTACACCGGCTACAACGGCTACACCGGCTACACCGGCTACACCGGCTACACCGGCTACACAGGCTACACCAGCTACACCGGCTACACCGACTACACCGACTACACCGACTACACCGTCGGCTATGTCGGTTATGTCGGTTATGTCGGTTATGTCGGCTATGTCGGTTATGTCGGCTATGTCGGCTATGTCGGTTATGTCGGTTATGTCGGCTATGTCGGTTATGTCGGCTATGTCGGGTATGTCGGGTATGTCGGTTATGTCGGCTATGTCGGCTATGTCGGTTATGTCGGCTATGTCGGCTATGTCGGTTATGTCGGTTATGTCGGCTATGTCGGTTATGTCGGTTATGTCGGTTATGTCGCAGCTATGTCGGTTATGTCGGTTATGTCGGTTATGTCGGCTATGTCGGTTATGTCGGTTATGTCGGTTATGTCGGCTATGTCGGTTATGTCGGCTATGTCGGCTATGTCGGTTATGTCGGCTATGTCGGTTATGTCGGTTATGTCGGTTATGTCGGTTATGTCGGTTATGTCGGTTATGTCGGTTATGTCGGTTATGTCGGCTATGTCGAGTATGTCGGTTATGTCGGTTATGTCGGCTATGTCGGTTATGTCGGTTATGTCGGCTATGTCGGCTATGTCGGTTATGTCGGTTATGTCGGCTATGTCGGTTATGTCGGTTATGTCGGTTATGTCGGTTATGTCGGTTATGTCGGTTATGTCGGCTATGTCGGTTATGTCGGTTATGTCGGTTATGTCGGCTATGTCGGTTATGTCGGCTTGATATCGTGAGTAAAAGTGTGATCTGTGATTGAACAATTGAACATAATTGTTCGCGATTGATGGCAGCCACTGTTCATTACATCGCATGGTGCCCTGTGTTTCACTATAGACACTACAGACTACACAGACTACACAGACTACACAGACTACACAGACTACACAGACTACACCGACTACACCGATTACACCGACTACACCGACTACACCGACTACACCGGCTACACCGGCTACACCGGGTACACCGGCTACACCGGCTACACCGGCTACACCGGCTACACCGGCTACACCGGTTACACCGGCTACACCGGCTACACCGGCTACACAGGCTACACAGGCTACACCGACTACACCGACTACACCGACTACACCGGCTACACCGGCTACACCGGCTACACCGGCTACACCGGCTACACAGGTGTCACCGGCTACACCGGCTACACAGGTGTCACCGGCTACACCGGGTACACCGGCTACACCGGCTACACCGGCTACACCGGTTACACCGGCTACACCGGCTACACCGGCTACACAGGCTACACAGGCTACACCGACTACACCGACTACACCGACTACACCGGCTACACCGGCTACACCGGCTACACCGGCTACACCGGCTATACCGGCTACACCGGCTACACAGACTACACCGGCTACACAGGCTACACAGGCTACACCGGCTACACCGGCTACACCGGCTACACCGGCTACACCGGCTACACCGGCTACACCGGCTACACAGACTACACCGACTACACCGACTACACCGACTACACCGACTACACCGACTACACAGGCTACACAGACTACACAGGCTACACAGGCTACACAGGCTACACAGGCTACACAGGCTACACAGGCTACACCGGCTACACCGGCTACACCGGCTACACCGACTACCCCGGCTACACCGGCTACACCGGCTACACAGGCTACACCGGCTACACCTGCTACACCGGCTACACCGGCTACACCGGCTACACCGGCTACACCGGCTACACCGGCTACACCGGCTACACCGGCTACACCGGCTACACAGGCTCCACAGGCTACACAGGCTACACCGGCTACACCGGCTACACCGACTACACCGGTGACACCGGCTACACCGGCTACACAGACTACACCGACTACACCGACTACACCGACTACACCGACTACACCGACTACACAGGCTACACAGACTACACAGGCTACACAGGCTACACAGGCTACACAGGCTACACAGGCTACACAGGCTACACCGGCTACACCGGCTACACCGGCTACACCGACTACCCCGGCTACACCGGCTACACCGGCTACACAGGCTACACCGGCTACACCTGCTACACCGGCTACACCGGCTACACCGGCTACACCGGCTACACCGGCTACACCGGCTACACCGGCTACACCGGCTACACCGGCTACACAGGCTACACAGGCTACACCGGCTACACCGGCTACACCGGCAACACCGGCTACACCGGCTACACCGGCTACACCGGCTACACCGGCTACACCGGCTACACCGGCTACACAGGCTACACCGGCTACACCGGCTACACCGGCTACACCGGCTACACCGGCTACACCGGCTACACCGGCTACACCGGCTACACCGGCTACACCGGCTACACCGGCTACACAGGCTACACCGGCTACACAGGCTACACCGACTACACCGACTACACCGACTACGTCGGCTACGTCGGTTACGTCGGTTATGTCGGCTATGTCAGCTATGTCGGCTATGTCGGCTATGTCGGCTATGTCGGTTATGTCGGTTTTGTCGGTTATGTCGCAGCTATGTCGGTTATGTCGGTTATGTCGCAGCTATGTCGGGTATGTCGGTTATGTCGGTTATGTCGGCTATGTCGGTTATGTCGGTTATGTCGGCTATGTCGGTTATGTCGGTTATGTCGCAGCTATGTCGGGTATGTCGGTTATGTCGGTTATGTCGGCTATGTCGGTTATGTCGGTTATGTTGGTTATGTCGGTTATGTCGGTTATGTCGGTTATGTCGGCTATGTCGGCTATGTCGGTTATGTCGGTTATGTCGGCTATGTCGGTTATGTCGGCTATGTCGGTTATGTCGGTTATGTTGGTTATGTCGGTTATGTCAGTTATGTCGGTTATATCGGCTATGTCGGCTATGTCGGTTATGTCGGTTATGTCGGCTATGTCGGTTATGTCGGTTATGTCGGCTATGTCGGTTATGTCGGTTATGTCGGCTATGTCGCCTATGTCGGCTATGTCGCCTATGTCGGCTATGTCGGTTATGTCGGCTATGTCGGCTATGTCGGTTATGTCGGTTATGTCGGTTATGTCGGTTATGTCGGTTATGTCGGTTATGTCGGTTATGTCGGCTATGTCGGGTATGTCGGTTATGTCGGTTATGTAGGCTATGTCGGCTATGTCGGTTATGTCGGCTATGTCGGCTATGTCGGTTATGTCGGTTATGTCGGCTATGTCGGTTATGTCGGTTATGTCGGCTATGTCGGTTATGTCGGTTATGTCGGTAATGTCGGTTATGTCGCAGCTATGTCGGTTATGTCGGTTATGTCGGTTATGTCGGTTATGTCGGTTATGTCGGCTATGTCGGTTATGTCGGTTATGTCGGTTATGTCGGCTATGTCGGCTATGTCGGTTATGTCGGTTATGTCGGCTATGTCGGTTATGTCGGTTATGTCGGTTATGTCGGTTATGTCGGTTATGTCGGTTATGTCGACTATGTCGGCTATGTCGACTATGTCGGCTATGTCGGCTATGTCGGCTATGTCGGCTATGTCGCAGCTCGAAGCTATATGTCGACTATGTCGACTATGTCGGCTATGTCGCAGCTCGAAGCTATATGTCGACTATGTCGGCTATGTCGCAGCTCGAAGCTATATGTCGACTATGTCGACTATGTCGGCTATGTCGCAGCTCGAAGCTATATGTCGACTATGTCAGCTATGTCGGCTATGTCGCAGCTATGTAGCGGCTATGTCGTCTATGTCGGCTATGTCGCAGCTATGTTGCGGCTTTGTGCATGTCGGCTATGTCGACTATTTCGACTATGGTGGCTATGTCGGCTGTGTCGGCTATGTCGGCTATGTCGGCTATGTCGGCTATGTCGCAGCTATGTAGCGGCTATGTCGACTATGTCGGCTATGTCGCAGCTATGTTGCGGCTTTGTGCATGTCGGGTATGTCGACTATGTCGACTATTTCGGCTATGTCGGCTATGTCGGCTATGTCGCAGCTATGTAGCGGCTATGTCGACTATGTCGGCTATGTCGCAGCTATGTTGCGGCTTTGTGCATGTCGGCTATGTCGACTATGTGTACTATTTCGGCTATGTCGACTATGTCGGCTATGTCGGTTATGTCGGCTATGTCGGCTATGTCGACTATGTCGACTATGTCGGCTATGTCGGCTATGTCGGCTATGTCGACTATGTCGGCTATGTCGGCTATGTCGACTATGTCGGCTATGTCGCAGCTCGAAGCTATATGTCGACTATGTCGACTATGTCGGCTATGTCGCAGCTCGAAGCTATATGTCGACTATGTCGGCTATGTCGCAGCTCGAAGCTATATGTCGACTATGTCGACTATGTCGGCTATGTCGCAGCTCGAAGCTATATGTCGACTATGTCGGCTATGTCGGCTATGTCGGCTATGTCGACTATGTCGGCTATGTCGGCTATGTCGGCTATGTCGACTATGTCGGCTATGTCGCAGCTCGAAGCTATATGTCGACTATGTCGACTATGTCGGCTATGTCGACTATGTCGGCTATATCGGCTATGTCGGCTATATGTCGGCTATGTCGCAGCTATGTAGCGGCTATGTCGACTATGTCGGCTATGTCGCAGCTATGTTGCGGCTTGGTGCATGTCGGGTATGTCGACTATGTCGACTATTTCGGCTATGTCGGCTATGTCGGCTATGTCGCAGCTATGTAGCGGCTATGTCGACTATGTCGGCTATGTCGCAGCTATGTTGCGGCTTTGTGCATGTCGGCTATGTCGACTATGTGTACTATTTCGGCTATGTCGACTATGTCGGCTATGTCGGTTATGTCGGCTATGTCGGCTATGTCGGCTATGTCGACTATGTCGGCTATGTCGGCTATGTCGGCTATGTCGACTATGTCGGCTATGTCGGCTATGTCGACTATGTCGGCTATGTCGACTATGTCGGCTATGTCGGCTATGTCGCAGCTCGAAGCTATATGTCGACTATGTCGACTATGTCGGCTATGTCGCAGCTCGAAGCTATATGTCGACTATGTCGGCTATGTCGCAGCTCGAAGCTATATGTCGACTATGTCGGCTATGTCGCAGCTCGAAGCTATATGTCGACTATGTCGGCTATGTCGGCTATGTCGGCTATGTCGACTATGTCGGCTATGTCGGCTATGTCGGCTATGTCGACTATGTCGGCTATGTCGCAGCTCGAAGCTATATGTCGACTATGTCGACTATGTCGGCTATGTCGACTATGTCGGCTATATCGGCTATGTCGGCTATATGTCGGCTATGTCGGCTATGTCGGCTATGTCGCAGCTCGAAGCTATATGTCGACTATGTCGACTATGTCGGCTATGTCGCAGCTCGAAGCTATATGTCGACTATGTCGGCTATGTCGCAGCTCGAAGCTATATGTCGACTATGTCGGTTATGTCGGTTATGTCGGCTATGTCGGTTATGTCGGCTATGTCGGGTATGTCGGGTATGTCGGTTATGTCGGCTATGTCGGCTATGTCGGTTATGTCGGCTATGTCGGCTATGTCGGTTATGTCGGTTATGTCGGCTATGTCGGTTATGTCGGTTATGTCGGTTATGTCGCAGCTATGTCGGTTATGTCGGTTATGTCGGTTATGTCGGCTATGTCGGTTATGTCGGTTATGTCGGTTATGTCGGCTATGTCGGTTATGTCGGCTATGTCGGCTATGTCGGTTATGTCGGCTATGTCGGTTATGTCGGTTATGTCGGTTATGTCGGTTATGTCGGTTATGTCGGTTATGTCGGTTATGTCGGTTATGTCGGCTATGTCGAGTATGTCGGTTATGTCGGTTATGTCGGCTATGTCGGTTATGTCGGTTATGTCGGCTATGTCGGCTATGTCGGTTATGTCGGTTATGTCGGCTATGTCGGTTATGTCGGTTATGTCGGTTATGTCGGTTATGTCGGTTATGTCGGTTATGTCGGCTATGTCGGTTATGTCGGTTATGTCGGTTATGTCGGCTATGTCGGTTATGTCGGCTTGATATCGTGAGTAAAAGTGTGATCTGTGATTGAACAATTGAACATAATTGTTCGCGATTGATGGCAGCCACTGTTCATTACATCGCATGGTGCCCTGTGTTTCACTATAGACACTACAGACTACACAGACTACACAGACTACACAGACTACACAGACTACACAGACTACACAGACTACACAGACTACACCGACTACACCGATTACACCGACTACACCGACTACACCGACTACACCGGCTACACCGGCTACACCGGGTACACCGGCTACACCGGCTACACCGGCTACACCGGTTACACCGGCTACACCGGCTACACCGGCTACACAGGCTACACAGGCTACACCGACTACACCGACTACACCGACTACACCGGCTACACCGGCTACACCGGCTACACCGGCTACACCGGCTATACCGGCTACACCGGCTACACAGGTGTCACCGGCTACACCGGGTACACCGGCTACACCGGCTACACCGGCTACACCGGTTACACCGGCTACACCGGCTACACCGGCTACACAGGCTACACAGGCTACACCGACTACACCGACTACACCGACTACACCGGCTACACCGGCTACACCGGCTACACCGGCTACACCGGCTATACCGGCTACACCGGCTACACAGACTACACCGGCTACACAGGCTACACAGGCTACACCGGCTACACCGGCTACACCGGCTACACCGGCTACACCGGCTACACCGGCTACACCGGCTACACAGACTACACCGACTACACCGACTACACCGACTACACCGACTACACCGACTACACAGGCTACACAGACTACACAGGCTACACAGGCTACACAGGCTACACAGGCTACACAGGCTACACAGGCTACACCGGCTACACCGGCTACACCGGCTACACCGACTACCCCGGCTACACCGGCTACACCGGCTACACAGGCTACACCGGCTACACCTGCTACACCGGCTACACCGGCTACACCGGCTACACCGGCTACACCGGCTACACCGGCTACACCGGCTACACCGGCTACACCGGCTACACAGGCTACACAGGCTACACAGGCTACACCGGCTACACCGGCTACACCGGCAACACCGGCTACACCGGCTACACCGGCTACACCGGCTACACCGGCTACACCGGCTACACCGGCTACACAGGCTACACCGGCTACACCGGCTACACCGGCTACACCGGCTACACCGGCTACACCGGCTACACCGGCTACACAGGCTACACCGGCTACACAGGCTACACCGACTACACCGACTACACCGACTACGTCGGCTACGTCGGTTACGTCGGTTATGTCGGCTATGTCAGCTATGTCGGCTATGTCGGCTATGTCGGCTATGTCGGTTATGTCGGTTTTGTCGGTTATGTCGCAGCTATGTCGGTTATGTCGGTTATGTCGCAGCTATGTCGGGTATGTCGGTTATGTCGGTTATGTCGGCTATGTCGGTTATGTCGGTTATGTCGGCTATGTCGGTTATGTCGGTTATGTCGCAGCTATGTCGGGTATGTCGGTTATGTCGGTTATGTCGGCTATGTCGGTTATGTCGGTTATGTTGGTTATGTCGGTTATGTCGGTTATGTCGGTTATGTCGGCTATGTCGGCTATGTCGGTTATGTCGGTTATGTCGGCTATGTCGGTTATGTCGGCTATGTCGGTTATGTCGGTTATGTTGGTTATGTCGGTTATGTCAGTTATGTCGGTTATATCGGCTATGTCGGCTATGTCGGTTATGTCGGTTATGTCGGCTATGTCGGTTATGTCGGTTATGTCGGCTATGTCGGTTATGTCGGTTATGTCGGCTATGTCGCCTATGTCGGCTATGTCGCCTATGTCGGCTATGTCGGTTATGTCGGCTATGTCGGCTATGTCGGTTATGTCGGTTATGTCGGTTATGTCGGTTATGTCGGTTATGTCGGTTATGTCGGTTATGTCGGCTATGTCGGGTATGTCGGTTATGTCGGTTATGTAGGCTATGTCGGCTATGTCGGTTATGTCGGCTATGTCGGCTATGTCGGTTATGTCGGTTATGTCGGCTATGTCGGTTATGTCGGTTATGTCGGCTATGTCGGTTATGTCGGTTATGTCGGTAATGTCGGTTATGTCGCAGCTATGTCGGTTATGTCGGTTATGTCGGTTATGTCGGTTATGTCGGTTATGTCGGCTATGTCGGTTATGTCGGTTATGTCGGTTATGTCGGCTATGTCGGCTATGTCGGTTATGTCGGTTATGTCGGCTATGTCGGTTATGTCGGTTATGTCGGTTATGTCGGTTATGTCGGTTATGTCGGTTATGTCGACTATGTCGGCTATGTCGACTATGTCGGCTATGTCGGCTATGTCGGCTATGTCGGCTATGTCGCAGCTCGAAGCTATATGTCGACTATGTCGACTATGTCGGCTATGTCGCAGCTCGAAGCTATATGTCGACTATGTCGGCTATGTCGCAGCTCGAAGCTATATGTCGACTATGTCGACTATGTCGGCTATGTCGCAGCTCGAAGCTATATGTCGACTATGTCAGCTATGTCGGCTATGTCGCAGCTATGTAGCGGCTATGTCGTCTATGTCGGCTATGTCGCAGCTATGTTGCGGCTTTGTGCATGTCGGCTATGTCGACTATTTCGACTATGGTGGCTATGTCGGCTGTGTCGGCTATGTCGGCTATGTTGGCTATGTCGGCTATGTCGCAGCTATGTAGCGGCTATGTCGACTATGTCGGCTATGTCGCAGCTATGTTGCGGCTTTGTGCATGTCGGGTATGTCGACTATGTCGACTATTTCGGCTATGTCGGCTATGTCGGCTATGTCGCAGCTATGTAGCGGCTATGTCGACTATGTCGGCTATGTCGCAGCTATGTTGCGGCTTTGTGCATGTCGGCTATGTCGACTATGTGTACTATTTCGGCTATGTCGACTATGTCGGCTATGTCGGTTATGTCGGCTATGTCGGCTATGTCGACTATGTCGGCTATGTCGGCTATGTCGGCTATGTCGACTATGTCGGCTATGTCGCAGCTCGAAGCTATATGTCGACTATGTCGACTATGTCGGCTATGTCGACTATGTCGGCTATATCGGCTATGTCGGCTATATGTCGGCTATGTCGGCTATGTCGGCTATGTCGCAGCTCGAAGCTATATGTCGACTATGTCGACTATGTCGGCTATGTCGCAGCTCGAAGCTATATGTCGACTATGTCGGCTATGTCGCAGCTCGAAGCTATATGTCGACTATGTCGGTTATGTCGGTTATGTCGGCTATGTCGGTTATGTCGGCTATGTCGGGTATGTCGGGTATGTCGGTTATGTCGGCTATGTCGGCTATGTCGGTTATGTCGGCTATGTCGGCTATGTCGGTTATGTCGGTTATGTCGGCTATGTCGGTTATGTCGGTTATGTCGGTTATGTCGCAGCTATGTCGGTTATGTCGGTTATGTCGGTTATGTCGGCTATGTCGGTTATGTCGGTTATGTCGGTTATGTCGGCTATGTCGGTTATGTCGGCTATGTCGGCTATGTCGGTTATGTCGGCTATGTCGGTTATGTCGGTTATGTCGGTTATGTCGGTTATGTCGGTTATGTCGGTTATGTCGGTTATGTCGGTTATGTCGGCTATGTCGAGTATGTCGGTTATGTCGGTTATGTCGGCTATGTCGGTTATGTCGGTTATGTCGGCTATGTCGGCTATGTCGGTTATGTCGGTTATGTCGGCTATGTCGGTTATGTCGGTTATGTCGGTTATGTCGGTTATGTCGGTTATGTCGGTTATGTCGGCTATGTCGGTTATGTCGGTTATGTCGGTTATGTCGGCTATGTCGGTTATGTCGGCTTGATATCGTGAGTAAAAGTGTGATCTGTGATTGAACAATTGAACATAATTGTTCGCGATTGATGGCAGCCACTGTTCATTACATCGCATGGTGCCCTGTGTTTCACTATAGACACTACAGACTACACAGACTACACAGACTACACAGACTACACAGACTACACAGACTACACAGACTACACAGACTACACCGACTACACCGATTACACCGACTACACCGACTACACCGACTACACCGGCTACACCGGCTACACCGGGTACACCGGCTACACCGGCTACACCGGCTACACCGGTTACACCGGCTACACCGGCTACACCGGCTACACAGGCTACACAGGCTACACCGACTACACCGACTACACCGACTACACCGGCTACACCGGCTACACCGGCTACACCGGCTACACCGGCTATACCGGCTACACCGGCTACACAGGTGTCACCGGCTACACCGGGTACACCGGCTACACCGGCTACACCGGCTACACCGGTTACACCGGCTACACCGGCTACACCGGCTACACAGGCTACACAGGCTACACCGACTACACCGACTACACCGACTACACCGGCTACACCGGCTACACCGGCTACACCGGCTACACCGGCTATACCGGCTACACCGGCTACACAGACTACACCGGCTACACAGGCTACACAGGCTACACCGGCTACACCGGCTACACCGGCTACACCGGCTACACCGGCTACACCGGCTACACCGGCTACACAGACTACACCGACTACACCGACTACACCGACTACACCGACTACACCGACTACACAGGCTACACAGACTACACAGGCTACACAGGCTACACAGGCTACACAGGCTACACAGGCTACACAGGCTACACCGGCTACACCGGCTACACCGGCTACACCGACTACCCCGGCTACACCGGCTACACCGGCTACACAGGCTACACCGGCTACACCTGCTACACCGGCTACACCGGCTACACCGGCTACACCGGCTACACCGGCTACACCGGCTACACCGGCTACACCGGCTACACCGGCTACACAGGCTACACAGGCTACACAGGCTACACCGGCTACACCGGCTACACCGGCAACACCGGCTACACCGGCTACACCGGCTACACCGGCTACACCGGCTACACCGGCTACACCGGCTACACAGGCTACACCGGCTACACCGGCTACACCGGCTACACCGGCTACACCGGCTACACCGGCTACACCGGCTACACCGGCTACACCGGCTACACCGGCTACACCGGCTACACCGGCTACACCGGCTACACCGGCTACACAGGCTACACAGGCTACACAGGCTACACCGACTACACCGACTACACCGACTACGTCGGCTACGTCGGTTACGTCGGTTATGTCGGCTATGTCAGCTATGTCGGCTATGTCGGCTATGTCGGCTATGTCGGTTATGTCGGTTTTGTCGGTTATGTCGCAGCTATGTCGGTTATGTCGGTTATGTCGCAGCTATGTCGGGTATGTCGGTTATGTCGGTTATGTCGGCTATGTCGGTTATGTCGGTTATGTCGGCTATGTCGGTTATGTCGGTTATGTCGCAGCTATGTCGGGTATGTCGGTTATGTCGGTTATGTCGGCTATGTCGGTTATGTCGGTTATGTTGGTTATGTCGGTTATGTCGGTTATGTCGGTTATGTCGGCTATGTCGGCTATGTCGGTTATGTCGGTTATGTCGGCTATGTCGGTTATGTCGGCTATGTCGGTTATGTCGGTTATGTTGGTTATGTCGGTTATGTCAGTTATGTCGGTTATATCGGCTATGTCGGCTATGTCGGTTATGTCGGTTATGTCGGCTATGTCGGTTATGTCGGTTATGTCGGCTATGTCGGTTATGTCGGTTATGTCGGCTATGTCGCCTATGTCGGCTATGTCGCCTATGTCGGCTATGTCGGTTATGTCGGCTATGTCGGCTATGTCGGTTATGTCGGTTATGTCGGTTATGTCGGTTATGTCGGTTATGTCGGTTATGTCGGTTATGTCGGCTATGTCGGGTATGTCGGTTATGTCGGTTATGTAGGCTATGTCGGCTATGTCGGTTATGTCGGCTATGTCGGCTATGTCGGTTATGTCGGTTATGTCGGCTATGTCGGTTATGTCGGTTATGTCGGCTATGTCGGTTATGTCGGTTATGTCGGTAATGTCGGTTATGTCGCAGCTATGTCGGTTATGTCGGTTATGTCGGTTATGTCGGTTATGTCGGTTATGTCGGCTATGTCGGTTATGTCGGTTATGTCGGTTATGTCGGCTATGTCGGCTATGTCGGTTATGTCGGTTATGTCGGCTATGTCGGTTATGTCGGTTATGTCGGTTATGTCGGTTATGTCGGTTATGTCGGTTATGTCGACTATGTCGGCTATGTCGACTATGTCGGCTATGTCGGCTATGTCGGCTATGTCGGCTATGTCGCAGCTCGAAGCTATATGTCGACTATGTCGACTATGTCGGCTATGTCGCAGCTCGAAGCTATATGTCGACTATGTCGGCTATGTCGCAGCTCGAAGCTATATGTCGACTATGTCGACTATGTCGGCTATGTCGCAGCTCGAAGCTATATGTCGACTATGTCAGCTATGTCGGCTATGTCGCAGCTATGTAGCGGCTATGTCGTCTATGTCGGCTATGTCGCAGCTATGTTGCGGCTTTGTGCATGTCGGCTATGTCGACTATTTCGACTATGGTGGCTATGTCGGCTGTGTCGGCTATGTCGGCTATGTCGGCTATGTCGGCTATGTCGCAGCTATGTAGCGGCTATGTCGACTATGTCGGCTATGTCGCAGCTATGTTGCGGCTTTGTGCATGTCGGGTATGTCGACTATGTCGACTATTTCGGCTATGTCGGCTATGTCGGCTATGTCGCAGCTATGTAGCGGCTATGTCGACTATGTCGGCTATGTCGCAGCTATGTTGCGGCTTTGTGCATGTCGGCTATGTCGACTATGTGTACTATTTCGGCTATGTCGACTATGTCGGCTATGTCGGTTATGTCGGCTATGTCGGCTATGTCGACTATGTCGACTATGTCGGCTATGTCGGCTATGTCGGCTATGTCGACTATGTCGGCTATGTCGGCTATGTCGACTATGTCGGCTATGTCGCAGCTCGAAGCTATATGTCGACTATGTCGACTATGTCGGCTATGTCGCAGCTCGAAGCTATATGTCGACTATGTCGGCTATGTCGCAGCTCGAAGCTATATGTCGACTATGTCGACTATGTCGGCTATGTCGCAGCTCGAAGCTATATGTCGACTATGTCGGCTATGTCGGCTATGTCGGCTATGTCGACTATGTCGGCTATGTCGGCTATGTCGGCTATGTCGACTATGTCGGCTATGTCGCAGCTCGAAGCTATATGTCGACTATGTCGACTATGTCGGCTATGTCGACTATGTCGGCTATATCGGCTATGTCGGCTATATGTCGGCTATGTCGCAGCTATGTAGCGGCTATGTCGACTATGTCGGCTATGTCGCAGCTATGTTGCGGCTTGGTGCATGTCGGGTATGTCGACTATGTCGACTATTTCGGCTATGTCGGCTATGTCGGCTATGTCGCAGCTATGTAGCGGCTATGTCGACTATGTCGGCTATGTCGCAGCTATGTTGCGGCTTTGTGCATGTCGGCTATGTCGACTATGTGTACTATTTCGGCTATGTCGACTATGTCGGCTATGTCGGTTATGTCGGCTATGTCGGCTATGTCGGCTATGTCGACTATGTCGGCTATGTCGGCTATGTCGGCTATGTCGACTATGTCGGCTATGTCGGCTATGTCGACTATGTCGGCTATGTCGACTATGTCGGCTATGTCGGCTATGTCGCAGCTCGAAGCTATATGTCGACTATGTCGACTATGTCGGCTATGTCGCAGCTCGAAGCTATATGTCGACTATGTCGGCTATGTCGCAGCTCGAAGCTATATGTCGACTATGTCGGCTATGTCGCAGCTCGAAGCTATATGTCGACTATGTCGGCTATGTCGGCTATGTCGGGTATGTCGACTATGTCGGCTATGTCGGCTATGTCGGCTATGTCGACTATGTCGGCTATGTCGCAGCTCGAAGCTATATGTCGACTATGTCGACTATGTCGGCTATGTCGACTATGTCGGCTATATCGGCTATGTCGGCTATATGTCGGCTATGTCGCAGCTATGTAGAGGCTATGTCGGCTATGTCGACTATGTCGGCTATGTCGGCTATGTCGACTATGTCGGCTATATCGGCTATGTCGACTATGTCGGCTATGTCGGCCAGTGATGAGCACCGGAGCGGAGTCGGAGTGGATTAGGAGCGGAGTTTTGCCAATTTTGTGATACCCGGAGTGGAGTCGGAGTTTACAACAGATATTTTTCCGGAGTTTTCCGAAGTATTGTTAAGTTTTGTCCCCGATATCTTTCGATAGCTTTGACCAGAAGACACTATTGATTACAAACACAGACAGTTGACACCTGGTAAAGTTGTAATATGACCGGTAATATGATTGCCAAGTGCACAAAAATCAGCCATCTGCACTGCAATTGGGGACTGGAGAGTAACCTAGTGATCTAGCAAGGCATTTCCGTTGAGCAGTGTCTGTAGTTCACAAACTTGAAGGCACCCAATATCATTCGCAGTGCATCATTTGCTCCCTGCCTTGAGATGCAGTCTTTGAATCCACTGCTGAATGTCACCATATTATGAGATAAGATCTCCAGAATCTTCCACGTTGCTGTCATTGCGGTCTTCTATAGTCATATCACATTCCTCCTTGCGTATAGTCACATCACATTCCTCCTGGCGTATTTGTTTCGTGACTAAGTTTCATGCTACCCCAGTAATTGTGCGAAACATTTACAATCAGCAACATACAGCGGGGCTTCCCTATGGTACAGCCTTTAGCTACCCTGATTCTTCCAGCAAGTTCATGATCATAACGGAATGTATCCCATTATCCTGATGACATTCAACATAGTAATAGGTCCATTTTGTGAAAATGTATTCCCAACGTTGGTATCAGTTGAAACAAGATAATTTATCCGATACCACTTTTGTGATAACTTTTTGCAACTTTCATCGTACTTGCAATTTGCAGTAAGAGATATCGATAATAAGTGTTGCATCAATATTACCTTTATATCTGTGAGAAATATACATAGCCGACATAGCCGACATAGCCGACATAGCCGACATAGCCGACATAGCCGACAAAGCCGACATAGCCGACATAGCCGACATAGCCGACGTAGCCGACATAACCGACATAACCGACATAGCCGACATAACCGACATAACCGACATAGCCGACAAAGCCGACATAGCCGACATAGCCGACATAACCGACTTAACCGACATAACCGACATAACCGACATAACCGACATAACCGACATAGCTGCGACATAACCGACATAACCGACATAGCCGACATAACCGACATACCCGACATAACCGACATAACCGACATAACAGACATAACCGACATAAACGACATAACTGACATAGCTGCGACATAACCGACATAACCGACATAGCTGCGACATAACCGACATAGCCGACATAGCCGACATAGCCGACATAGCCGACATAACCGACATAACCGACATAACCGACATAACCGACATAACCGACATAACCGACATAGCTGCGACATAACCGACATAACCGACATAGCCGACATAACCGACATAACCAACATAACCGACATAACCGACATAACCGACATAACCGACATAACCGACATAACCGACATAGCTGCGACATAACCGACATAACCGACATAACCGACATAGCCGACATAGCCGACATAGCCGACATAGCTGACATAGCCGACATAACCGACGTAACCGACGTAGCCGACGTAGTCGGTGTAGTCGGTGTAGTCGGTGTAGCCGGTGTAGCCGGTGTAGCCTGTGTAGCCGGTGTAGCCGGTGTAGTCGGTGTAGTCGGTGTAGCCGGTGTAGTCTGTGACAAGTCGCCACGAGTCTCATGACAAGTCGCCACGAGTCTCATGACAAGTCGCCACGAGTCTCATGACAAGTCGCCACGAGTCTCATGACAAGTCGCCACGAGTCTCATGACAAGTCGCCACGAGTCTCATGACAAGTCGCCACGAGTCTCATGACAAGTCGCCACGAGTCTCATGACAAGTCGCCACAAGTCATGACAAGACAAGTCAAGTCAAGTCAAGTCACTACAAGTCAAGTCACCACAAGTCAAGTCACCACAAGTCAAGTCACCACAAGTCAAGTAAAGTCACCACAAGTCACCACAAGTCCAGTCAAGTCAAGTCAAGTCAAGTCAAGTCAAGTCAAGTCAAGTCAAGTCAAGTCTCATGACAAGTCAAGTCAAGTCAAGTCAAGTCAAGTCAAGTCAAGTCAAGTCTCATGACAAGTCAAGTCAAGTCAAGTCAAGTCAAGTCAAGCCAAGTCAAGTCAAGTCAAGTCACGTCAAGTCAAGTCAAGTCTCATGACAAGTCGCCACGAGTCTCATGACAAGTCGTCACGAGTCTAATGACAAGTCGCCACGAGTCTCATGACAAGTCGCCACGAGTCTCATGAGAAGTCGCCACGAGTCTCATGACAAGTCGCCACGAGTCTCATGACAAGTCGCCACGAGTCTCATGACAAGTCGCCACGAGTCTCATGACAAGTCGCCACGAGTCTCATGACAAGTCGCCACGAGTCTCATGACAAGTCGCCACGAGTCTCATGACAAGTCGCCACGAGTCTCATGACAAGTCGCCACGAGTCTCATGACAAGTCGCCACGAGTCTCATGACAAGTCGCCACGAGTCTCATGACAAGTCGCCACGAGTCTCATGACAAGTCGCCACGAGTCTCATGACAAGTCGCCACGAGTCTCATGACAAGTCGCCACGAGTCTCATGACAAGTCGCCACGAGTCTCATGACAAGTCGCCACGAGTCTCATGACAAGTCGCCACGAGTCTCATGACAAGTCGCCACGAGTCTCATGACAAGTCGCCACGAGTCTCATGACAAGTCGCCACGAGTCTCATGACAAGTCGCCACGAGTCTCATGACAAGTCGCCATGAGTCTCATGACAAGTCGCCACGAGTCTCATGACAAGTCGCCACGAGTCTCATGACAAGTCGCCACGAGTCTCATGACAAGTCGCCACGAGTCTCATGACAAGTCGCCACGAGTCTCATGACAAGTCGCCACGAGTCTCATGACAAGTCGCCACGAGTCTCATGACAAGTCGCCACGAGTCTCATGACAAGTCGCCACGAGTCTCATGACAAGTCGCCACGAGTCTCATGACAAGTCGCCACGAGTCTCATGACAAGTCGCCACGAGTCTCATGACAAGTCGCCACGAGTCTCATGACAAGTCGCCACGAGTCTCATGACAAGTCGCCACGAGTCTCATGACAAGTCGCCACGAGTCTCATGACAAGTCGCCACGAGTCTCATGACAAGTCGCCACGAGTCTCATGACAAGTCGCCACGAGTCTCATGACAAGTCGCCACGAGTCTCATGACAAGTCGCCACGAGTCTCATGACAAGTCGCCACGAGTCTTATGAACAGTCGCCACGAGTCTCATGACAATTCGCCACGAGTCTCATGACAAGTCGCCACGAGTCTCATGACAAGTCGCCACGAGTCTCATGACAAGTCGCCACGAGTCTCATGACAAGTCGCCACGAGTCTCATGACAAGTCGCCACGAGTCTTATGAACAGTCGCCACGAGTCTCATGACAATTCGCCACGAGTCTCATGACAAGTCGCCACGAGTCTCATGACAAGTCGCCACGAGTCTCATGACAAGTCGCCACGAGTCTCATGACAAGTCGCCACGAGTCTCATGACAAGTCGCCACGAGTCTCATGACAAGTCGCCACGAGTCTCATGACAAGTCGCCACGAGTCTCATGACAAGTCGCCACGAGTCTCATGACAAGTCGCCACGAGTCTCATGACAAGTCGCCACGAGTCTCATGACAAGTCGCCACGAGTCTCATGACAAGTCGCCACGAGTCTCATGACAAGTCGCCACGAGTCTTATGAACAGTCGCCACGAGTCTCATGACAATTCGCCACGAGTCTCATGACAAGTCGCCACGAGTCTCATGACAAGTCGCCACGAGTCTCATGACAAGTCGCCACGAGTCTCATGACAAGTCGCCACAAGTCATGACAAGACAAGTCAAGTCAAGTCAAGTCACTACAAGTCAAGTCACCACAAGTCAAGTCACCACAAGTCAAGTCACCACAAGTCAAGTAAAGTCAGCACAAGTCACCACAAGTCCAGTCAAGTCAAGTCAAGTCAAGTCAAGTCAAGTCAAGTCAAGTCAAGTCAAGTCTCATGACAAGTCAAGTCAAGTCAAGTCAAGTCAAGTCAAGTCAAGTCAAGTCAAGTCAAGTCAAGTCAAGTCAAGTCAAGTCAAGTCAAGTCAAGTCAAGTCAAGTCTCATGACAAGTCGCCACGAGTCTCATGACAAGTCGCCACGAGTCTCATGACAAGTCGCCACGAGTCTCATGACAAGTCGCCACGAGTCTCATGACAAGTCGCCACGAGTCTCATGACAAGTAGCCACGAGTCTCATGACAAGTCGCCACGAGTCTCATGACAAGTCGCCACGAGTCTCATGACAAGTCGCCACGAGTCTCATGACAAGTCGCCACGAGTCTCATGACAAGTCGCCACGAGTCTCATGACAAGTCGCCACGAGTCTCATGACAAGTCGCCACGAGTCTCATGACAAGTCGCCACGAGTCTCATGACAAGTCGCCACGAGTCTCATGACAAGTCGCCACGAGTCTCATGACAAGTCGCCACGAGTCTCATGACAAGTCGCCACGAGTCTCATGACAAGTCGCCACGAGTCTCATGACAAGTCGCCACGAGTCTCATGACAAGTCGCCACGAGTCTCATGACAAGTCGCCACGAGTCTCATGACAAGTCGCCACGAGTCTCATGACAAGTCGCCACGAGTCTCACGACAAGTCGCCACGAGTCTCATGACAAGTCGCCACGAGTCTCATGACAAGTCGCCACGAGTCTCATGACAAGTCGCCACGAGTCTCATGTCAAGTCGCCACGATTCTCATGACAAGTCGCCACGAGTCTCATGACAAGTCGCCACGAGTCTCATGACAAGTCGCCACGAGTCTCATGACAAGTCGCCACGAGTCTCATGACAAGTCGCCACGAGTCTCATGACAAGTCGCCACAAGTCATGACAAGACAAGTCAAGTCAAGTCAAGTCACTACAAGTCAAGTCACCACAAGTCAAGTCACCACAAGTCAAGTCACCACAAGTCAAGTAAAGTCAGCACAAGTCACCACAAGTCCAGTCAAGTCAAGTCAAGTCGAGTCAAGTCAAGTCAAGTCAAGTCAAGTCTCATGACAAGTCAAGTCAAGTCAAGTCAAGTCAAGTCAAGTCAAGTCAAGTCAAGTCAAGTCAAGTCAAGTCAAGTCAAGTCAAGTCAAGTCAAGTCAAGTCTCATGACAAGTCGCCACGAGTCTCATGACAAGTCGCCACGAGTCTCATGACAAGTCGCCACGAGTCTCATGACAAGTCGCCACGAGTCTCATGACAAGTCGCCACGAGTCTCATGACAAGTCGCCACGAGTCTCATGACAAGTCGCCACGAGTCTCATGACAAGTCGCCACGAGTCTCATGACAAGTCGCCACGAGTCTCATGACAAGTCGCCACGAGTCTCATGACAAGTCGCCACGAGTCTCATGACAAGTCGCCACGAGTCTCATGACAAGTCGCCACGAGTCTCATGACAAGTCGCCACGAGTCTCATGACAAGTCGCCACAAGTCATGACAAGACAAGTCAAGTCAAGTCAAGTCACTACAAGTCAAGTCACCACAAGTCAAGTCACCACAAGTCAAGTCACCACAAGTCAAGTAAAGTCACCACAAGTCACCACAAGTCCAGTCAAGTCAAGTCAAGTCAAGTCAAGTCAAGTCAAGTCAAGTCAAGTCTCATGACAAGTCAAGTCATGTCAAGTCAAGTCAAGTCAAGTCAAGTCAAGTCAAGTCAAGTCTCATGACAAGTCAAGTCAAGTCAAGTCAAGTCAAGTCAAGTCAAGTCTCATGACAAGTCGCCACGAGTCTCATGACAAGTCGCCACGAGTCTCATGACAAGTCGCCACGAGTCTCATGACAAGTCGCCACGAGTCTCATGACAAGTCGCCACGAGTCTCATGACAAGTCGCCACGAGTCTCATGACAAGTCGCCACGAGTCTCATGACAAGTCGCCACGAGTCTCATGACAAGTCGCTACGAGTCTCATGACAAGTCGCCACGAGTCTCATGACAAGTCGCCACGAGTCTCATGACAAGTCGCCACGAGTCTCATGACAAGTCGCCACGAGTCTCATGACAAGTCGCCACGAGTCTCATGACAAGTCGCCACGAGTCTCATGACAAGTCGCCACGAGTCTCATGACAAGTCGCCACGAGTCTCATGACAAGTCGCCACGAGTCTCATGACAAGTCGCCACAAGTCATGACAAGACAAGTCAAGTCAAGTCAAGTCACTACAAGTCAAGTCACCACAAGTCAAGTCACCACAAGTCAAGTCACCACAAGTCAAGTAAAGTCAGCACAAGTCACCACAAGTCAAGTCAAGTCAAGTCAAGTCAAGTCAAGTCAAGTCAAGTCAAGTCTCATGACAAGTCAAGTCAAGTCAAGTCAAGTCAAGTCAAGTCAAGTCAAGTCAAGTCAAGTCAAGTCAAGTCTCATGACAAGTCGCCACGAGTCTCATGACAAGTCGCCACGAGTCTCATGACAAGTCGCCACGAGTCTCATGACAAGTCGCCACGAGTCTCATGACAAGTCGCCACGAGTCTCATGACAAGTCGCCACGAGTCTCATGACAAGTCGCCACGAGTCTCATGACAAGTCGCCACGGGTCTCATGACAAGTCGTCACGAGTCTCATGACAAGTCGCCACGAGTCTCATGACAAGTCGCCACGAGTCTCATGACAAGTCGCCACGAGTCTCATGACAAGTCGCCACGAGTCTCATGACAAGTCGCCACAAGTCATGACAAGACAAGTCAAGTCAAGTCAAGTCACTACAAGTCAAGTCACCACAAGTCAATTCACCACAAGTCAAGTCACCACAAGTCAAGTAAAGTCACCACAAGTCACCACAAGTCCAGTCAAGTCAAGTCAAGTCAAGTCATGTCAAGTCAAGTCAAGTCAAGTCAAGTCTCATGACAAGTCAATTCAAGTCAGGTCAAGTCAAGTCAAGTCAAGTCAAGTCTCATGACAAGTCAAGTCAAGTCAAGTCAAGTCAAGTCAAGTCAAGTCAAGTCAAGTCAAGTCAAGTCAAGTCTCATGACAAGTCGCCACGAGTCTCATGACAAGTCGCCACGAGTCTCATGACAAGTCGCCACGAGTCTCATGACAAGTCGCCACGAGTCTCATGACAAGTCGCCACGAGTCTCATGACAAGTCGCCACGAGTCTCATGACAAGTCGCCACGAGTCTCATGACAAGTCGCCACGAGTCTCATGACAAGTCGCCACGAGTCTCATGACAAGTCGCCACGAGTCTCATGACAAGTCGCCACGAGTCTCATGACAAGTCGCCACGAGTCTCATGACAAGTCGCCACGAGTCTCATGACAAGTCGCCACGAGTCTCATGACAAGTCGCCACGAGTCTCATGACAAGTCGCCACGAGTCTCATGACAAGTCGCCACGAGTCTCATGACAAGTCGCCACGAGTCTCATGACAAGTCGCCACGAGTGTCATGACAAGTCGCCACGAGTCTCATGACAAGTCGCCACGAGTCTCATGACAAGTCGCCACGAGTCTCATGACAAGTCGCCACGAGTCTCATGACAAGTCGCCACGAGTCTCATGACAAGTCGCCACGAGTCTCATGACAAGTCGCCACAAGTCATGACAAGACAAGTCAAGTCAAGTCAAGTCACTACAAGTCAAGTCACCACAAGTCAAGTCACCACAAGTCAAGTCACCACAAGTCAAGTAAAGTCACCACAAGTCACCACAAGTCCAGTCAAGTCAAGTCAAGTCAAGTCAAGTCAAGTCAAGTCTCATGACAAGTCAAGTCAAGTCAAGTCAAGTCAAGTCAAGTCAAGTCAAGTCAAGTCAAGTCAAGTCTCATGACAAGTCGCCACGAGTCTCATGACAAGTCGCTACGAGTCTCATGACAAGTCGCCACGAGTCTCATGACAAGTCGCCACGAGTCTCATGACAAGTCGCCACGAGTCTCATGACAAGTCGCCACGAGTCTCATGACAAGTCGCCACGAGTCTCATGACAAGTCGCCACGAGTCTCATGACAAGTCGCCACGAGTCTCATGACAAGTCGCCACGAGTCTCATGAAAAGTCGCCACGAGTCTCATGACAAGTCGCCACGAGTCTCATGACAAATCGCCACGAGTCTCATGACAAGTCGCCACGAGTCTCATGACAAGTCGCCACGAGTCTCATGACAAGTCGCCACGAGTCTCATGACAAGTCGCCACGAGTCTCATGACAAGTCGCCACGAGTCTCATGACAAGTCGCCACGAGTCTCATGACAAGTCGCCACGAGTCTCATGACAAGTCGCCACGAGTCTCATGACAAGTCGCCACGAGTCTCATGACAAGTCGCCACAAGTCATGACAAGACAAGTCAAGTCAAGTCAAGTCACTACAAGTCAAGTCACCACAAGTCAAGTCACCACAAGTCAAGTCACCACAAGTCAAGTAAAGTCACCACAAGTCACCACAAGTCCAGTCAAGTCAAGTCAAGTCAAGTCATGTCAAGTCAAGTCAAGTCAAGTCTCATGACAAGTCAAGTCAAGTCAAGTCAAGTCAAGTCAAGTCAAGTCAAGTGAAGTCAAGTCAAGTCAAGTCAAGTCAAGTCTCATGACAAGTCGCCACGAGTCTCATGACAAGTCGCCACGAGTCTCATTACAAGTCGCCACGAGTCTCATGACAAGTCGCCACGAGTCTCATGACAAGTCGCCACGAGTCTCATGACAAGTCGCCACGAGTCTCATGACAAGTCGCCACGAGTCTCATGACAAGTCGCCACGAGTCTCATGACAAGTCGCCACGAGTCTCATGACAAGTCGCCACGAGTCTCATGACAAGTCGCCACGAGTCTCATGACAAGTCGCCACGAGTCTCATGACAAGTCGCCACGAGTCTCATGACAAGTCGCCACGAGTCTCATGACAAGTCGCCACGAGTCTCATGACAAGTCGCCACGAGTCTCATGACAAGTCGCCACGAGTCTCATGACAAGTCGCCACAAGTCATGACAAGACAAGTCAAGTCAAGTCAAGTCACTACAAGTCAAGTCACCACAAGTCAAGTCATCACAAGTCAAGTCACCACAAGTCAAGTCACCACAAGTCAAGTAAAGTCACCACAAGTCACCACAAGTCCAGTCAAGTCAAGTCAAGTCAAGTCATGTCAAGTCAAGTCAAGTCAAGTCAAGTCTCATGACAAGTCAAGTCAAGTCAAGTCAAGTCAAGTCAAGTCAAGTCAAGTCTCATGACAAGTCAAGTCAAGTCAAGTCAAGTCAAGTCAAGTCAAGTCAAGTCAAGTCAAGTCAAGTCAAGTCAAGTCAAGTCAAGTCAAGTCAAGTCAAGTCTCATGACAAGTCGCCACGAGTCTCATGACAAGTCGCCACGAGTCTCATGACAAGTCGCCACGAGTCTCATGACAAGTCGCCACGAGTCTCATGACAAGTCGCCACGAGTCTCATGACAAGTCGCCACGAGTCTCATGACAAGTCGCCACGAGTCTCATGACAAGTCGCCACGAGTCTCATGACAAGTCGCCACGAGTCTCATGACAAGTCGCCACGAGTCTCATGACAAGTCGCCACGAGTCTCATGACAAGTCGCCACGAGTCTCATGACAAGTCGCCACGAGTCTCATGACAAGTCGCCACGAGTCTCATGACAAGTCGCCACGAGTCTCATGACAAGTCGCCACGAGTCTCATGACAAGTCGCCAAGAGTCTCATGACAAGTCGCCACGAGTGTCATGACAAGTCGCCACGAGTCTCATGACAAGTCGCCACGAGTCTCATGACAAGTCGCCACGAGTCTCATGACAAGTCGCCACGAGTCTCATGACAAGTCGCCACGAGTCTCATGACAAGTCGCCACAAGTCATGACAAGACAAGTCAAGTCAAGTCAAGTCACTACAAGTCAAGTCACCACAAGTCAAGTCACCACAAGTCAAGTCACCACAAGTCAAGTAAAGTCACCACAAGTCACCACAAGTCCAGTCAAGTCAAGTCAAGTCAAGTCAAGTCAAGTCAAGTCTCATGACAAGTCAAGTCAAGTCAAGTCAAGTCAAGTCAAGTCAAGTCAAGTCTCATGACAAGTCAAGTCAAGTCAAGTCAAGTCAAGTCAAGTCAAGTCAAGTCAAGTCAAGTCAAGTCTCATGACAAGTCGCCACGAGTCTCATGACAAGTCGCCACGAGTCTCATGACAAGTCGCCACGAGTCTCATGACAAGTCGCCACGAGTCTCATGACAAGTCGCCACGAGTCTCATGACAAGTCGCCATGAGTCTCATGACAAGTCGCCACGAGTCTCATGACAAGTCGCCACGAGTCTCATGACAAGTCGCCACGAGTCTCATGACAAGTCGCCACGAGTCTCATGACAAGTAACCACGAGTCTCATGACAAGTCGCCACGAGTCTCATGACAAGTCGCCACGAGTCTCCTGACAAGTCGCCACGAGTCTCATGACAAGTCGCCACGAGTCTCATGACAAGTCGCCACGAGTCTCATGACAAGTCGCCACGAGTCTCATGACAAGTCGCCACGAGTCTCATGACAAGTCGCCACGAGTCTCATGACAAGTCGCCACGAGTCTCATGACAAGTCGCCACGAGTCTCATGACAAGTCGCCACGAGTCTCATGACAAGTCGCCACGAGTCTCATGACAAGTCGCCACGAGTCTCATGACAAGTCGCCACGAGTCTCATGACAAGTCGCCACGAGTCTCATGACAAGTCGCCACGAGTCTCATGACAAGTCGCCACAAGTCATGACAAGACAAGTCAAGTCAAGTCAAGTCACTACAAGTCAAGTCACCACAAGTCAAGTCACCACAAGTCAAGTCACCACAAGTCAAGTAAAGTCACCACAAGTCACCACAAGTCCAGTCAAGTCAAGTCAAGTCAAGTCATGTCAAGTCAAGTCAAGTCAAGTCAAGTCTCATGACAAGTCAAGTCAAGTCAAGTCAAGTCAAGTCAAGTCAAGTCTCATGACAAGTCAAGTCAAGTCAAGTCAAGTCAAGTCAAGTCAAGTCAAGTCAAGTCAAGTCAAGTCAAGTCAAGTCAAGTCTCATGACAAGTCGCCACGAGTCTCATGACAAGTCGCCACGAGTCTCATGACAAGTCGCCACGAGTATCATGACAAGTCGCCACGAGTCTCATGACAAGTCGCCACGAGTCTCATGACAAGTCGCCACGAGTCTCATGACAAGTCGCCACGAGTCTCATGACAAGTCGCCACGAGTCTCATGACAAGTCGCCACGAGTCTCATGACAAGTCGCCACGAGTCTCATGACAAGTCGCCACGGGTCTCATGACAAGTCGCCACGAGTCTCATGACAAGTCGCCACGAGTCTCATGACAAGTCGCCACGAGTCTCATGACAAGTCGCCACGAGTCTCATGACAAGTCGCCACGAGTCTCATGACAAGTCGCCACAAGTCATGACAAGACAAGTCAAGTCAAGTCAAGTCACTACAAGTCAAGTCACCACAAGTCAAGTCACCACAAGTCAAGTCACCACAAGTCAAGTAAAGTCACCACAAGTCACCACAAGTCCAGTCAAGTCAAGTCAAGTCAAGTCAAGTCAAGTCAAGTCAAGTCAAGTCTCATGACAAGTCAAGTCAAGTCAAGTCAAGTCAAGTCAAGTCAAGTCAAGTCTCATGACAAGTCAAGTCAAGTCAAGTCAAGTCAAGTCAAGTCAAGTCAAGTCAAGTCAAGTCTCATGACAAGTCGCCACGAGTCTCATGACAAGTCGCCACGAGTCTCATGACAAGTCGCCACGAGTCTCATGACAAGTCGCCACGAGTCTCATGACAAGTCGCCACGAGTCTCATGACAAGTCGCCACGAGTCTCATGACAAGTCGCCACGAGTCTCATGACAAGTCGCCACGAGTCTCATGACAAGTCGCCACGAGTCTCATGACAAGTCGCCACGAGTCTCATGACAAGTAACCACGAGTCTCATGACAAGTCGCCACGAGTCTCATGACAAGTCGCCACGAGTCTCATGACAAGTCGCCACGAGTCTCATGACAAGTCGCCACGAGTCTCATGACAAGTCGCCACGAGTCTCATGACAAGTCGCCACGAGTCTCATGACAAGTCGCCACGAGTCTCATGACAAGTCGCCACGAGTCTCATGACAAGTCGCCACGAGTCTCATGACAAGTCGCCACGAGTCTCATGACAAGTCGCCACGAGTCTCATGACAAGTCGCCACGAGTCTCATGACGGGTGCCTTTATTTTGTACATGCAAGCTAATGAAAATCTAATGCAGCTAATTAAGCTAATGAAAAGCTAATTAAGCTAATGAAAAGCTAATTAAGCTAATGAAAAGCTAATGAAAAGCTAATGAAAAGCTAATTAAGCTAATGAAAAAGTAAGCAAATGAAAAGTAAGCTAATGAAAAGCTAATGAAGCTAATGGAAAGCTAATGAAAAAGTAAGCTAATGAAAAGTACGCTAATGAAAAGCTAACGAAGCTAAAAGCTAGTGACTCTAATAACTATGCTGTAGCACGGGGGCCTTTCGACCCGCCTGGCGGGAGCAGACCTTTTAACGTGGCCCATGCATTTCAAAGGGGAGTTTGGACTTTGAAAATTTTTGAGCTCGCCTATACTTTAACGTGGGCGATATAACTGCCGCAACTTTGCCGCGCGTCGCCTACCTTAAAACACGCGGCCCTATGGCGAACCGGCTATACTTGCTCGGATCGGTCCCAGATTTCGTGTGAGCCTAGTCATGAGGGGTGTTTGGCCGAGAAATTTTTTAAAAAATTTTCCGAAAATTTTTTCGGACTTCAATTTTTTTTTTCAATTTCGTTGCCATGTTAAAGGATAGGGAAGTTGGAGTTCGTCGTTTTTTCGATAAAAAAAAATTTAAATTTTTTTCTCGATCCCCACTTTTCTGGTATCGTTCGACGCAGTACACGTAGAACACGCCGGTACCCTCGGCGTGGTTTTAGGAGGTCGCAGAAATATTTCAGATTTTTATCCTCGTTCTGTGATCAGGAGCTCGAATCGACTAGTCGCTTAGCTTTACGACGCACAGGAGCCGAGATACGACGTTTCGTGTTATTGCTCGGCTCCAGTGATGCCCAGCCCCAAGCTCGACCCCTCGTTGAAAGCGCCGCAACGAGACGAAGCCGATAGTTTCGGAAAATTTAAAAAATAAATTCTTGGCTGATGCAGACTGAAAATGATGACACCGACGACGAGGCTAGCGTAAGCAACGATTCTGCACCTGTCGAAAACAGCATCGTTTTTCATGGCTTTGCACAACTTCATAATAAAGTGTTTGAAGTTGAGGATCAGTTGTTGTGTCCTGCCTTACAAGATCAAGCAAGAAGTGCTTATGACAACCTCAAAAGCACATTTAATTGCATTCAGCGAAAACTGAGACAGGTGACATTGGAAGTCAAGCAACAAAGAATGCAAAATATGCATTAAATGACTTTGCACGATATGTTCAAACAGTGTTTTCCTGACATTCAGTTATGGTGCTTGCTGTTGAAATAGTTGAACCCAGAAATTGTGAAGAATTTTTGCGTACTTATCTGGGATGCGAACTTAAACGGGTGCGTACTTAAGCGGTAGATTACTGTACTGCGTCCGCTGCGTCGAACGATACCAGAAAAGTGAGAATTGAGAAAAAAAATTAAAAAAATTTTTTCTTCGAAAAAACGACCAACTCCAACTTCCTTATCCTTTAACAATTAACATGGCAACGAAATTGCAAAAAAATTGAAGTCCGAAAAAATTTTCGAAAACTTTTAAAAAAAATTCTCGGCCAAACACCCCCCACGACTAGGCTCACACGAAATCTGGGACCGATCCGAGCAAGAATAGCCGGTTTGCCATAGGGCTGCGTGTTTTGGGGTAGGCGAGACGCGGCAAAGTTGCGGCAGTTATGTCGCCCACGTTAAAGTATAGGCGAGCTCGAAAATTTTCAAAGTCAAAACTCCCCTTTGAAATGCAAGGGCCACGTTAAAAGGTCTGCTCCCGCCAGGCAGGTCGAAAGGCCCCCGTGCTACAGCATAGTTATTAGAGTCATTAGCTTTTAGCTTCATTAGCTTTTCATTAGCGAACTTTTCATTAGCTTACTTTTTCATTAGCTTTCCATTAGCTTCATTAGCTTTTCATTAGCTTACTTTTCATTAGCTTACTTTTTCATTAGCTTAATTAGCTTTTCATTAGCTTAATTAGCTTTTCATTAGCTGAATTAGCTTTTCATTAGCTTAGTTAGCTTTTCATCAGCTTACTTTTCAATAGCTTACTTTTTCATTAGCTTAATTAGCTTTTCATTAGCTTAATTAGCTTTTCATTAGCTTTTCATTAGCTTAATTAGCTTTTCATTAGCTTAATTAGCTTTTCATTAGCTTAATTAGCTGCATTAGCTTTTCATTAGCTTGCATGTACAAAATAAAGGCACCCCTCATGACAAGTCGCCACGAGTCTCATGACAAGTCGCCACGAGTCTCATGACAAGTCGCCACGAGTCTCATGACAAGTCGCCACGAGTCTCATGACAAGTCGCCACGAGTCTTATGAACAGTCGCCACGAGTCTCATGACAAGTCGCCACGAGTCTCATGACAAGTCGCCACGAGTCTCATGACAAGTCGCCACGAGTCTCATGACAAGTCGCCACGAGTCTCATGACAAGTCGCCACAAGTCATGACAAGACAAGTCAAGTCAAGTCAAGTCACTACAAGTCAAGTCACCAGAAGTCAAGTCACCACAAGTCAAGTCACCACAAGTCAAGTAAAGTCAGCACAAGTCACCACAAGTCCAGTCAAGTCAAGTCAAGTCAAGTCAAGTCAAGTCAAGTCAAGTCAAGTCTCATGACAAGTCAAGTCAAGTCAAGTCAAGTCAAGTCAAGTCAAGTCAAGTCAAGTCAAGTCAAGTCAAGTCTCATGACAAGTCGCCACGAGTCTCATGACAAGTCGCCACGAGTCTCATGACAAGTCGCCACGAGTCTCATGACAAGTCGCCACGAGTCTCATGACAAGTCGCCACGAGTCTCATGACAAGTCGCCACGAGTCTCATGACAAGTCGCCACGAGTCTCATGACAAGTCGCCACGAGTCTCATGACAAGTCGCCACGAGTCTCATGACAAGTCGCCACGAGTCTCATGACAAGTCGCCACGAGTCTCATGACAAGTCGCCACGAGTCTCATGACAAGTAACCACGAGTCTCATGACAAGTCGCCACGAGTCTCATGACAAGTCGCCACGAGTCTCATGACAAGTCGCCACGAGTCTCATGACAAGTCGCCACGAGTCTCATGACAAGTCGCCACGAGTCTCATGACAAGTCGCCACGAGTCTCATGACAAGTCGCCACGAGTCTCATGACAAGTCGCCACGAGTCTCATGACAAGTCGCCACGAGTCTCATGACAAGTCGCCACGAGTCTCATGACAAGTCGCCACGAGTCTCATGACAAGTCGCCACGAGTCTCATGACAAGTCGCCACGAGTCTCATGACAAGTCGCCACGAGTCTCATGACAAGTCGCCACGAGTCTCATGACAAGTCGCCACGAGTCTCATGACAAGTCGCCACGAGTCTTATGAACAGTCGCCACGAGTCTCATGACAAGTCGCCACGAGTCTCATGACAAGTCGCCACGAGTCTCATGACAAGTCGCCACGAGTCTCATGACAAGTCGCCACGAGTCTCATGACAAGTCGCCACAAGTCATGACAAGACAAGTCAAGTCAAGTCAAGTCACTACAAGTCAAGTCACCACAAGTCAAGTCACCACAAGTCAAGTCACCACAAGTCAAGTAAAGTCAGCACAAGTCACCACAAGTCCAGTCAAGTCAAGTCAAGTCAAGTCAAGTCAAGTCAAGTCAAGTCAAGTCTCATGACAAGTCAAGTCAAGTCAAGTCAAGTCAAGTCAAGTCAAGTCAAGTCAAGTCAAGTCAAGTCTCATGACAAGTCGCCACGAGTCTCATGACAAGTCGCCACGAGTCTCATGACAAGTCGCCACGAGTCTCATGACAAGTCGCCACGAGTCTCATGACAAGTCGCCACGAGTCTCATGACAAGTCGCCACGAGTCTCATGACAAGTCGCCACGAGTCTCATGACAAGTCGCCACGAGTCTCATGACAAGTCGCCACGAGTCTCATGACAAGTCGCCACGAGTCTCATGACAAGTCGCCACGAGTCTCATGACAAGTCGCCACGAGTCTCATGACAAGTCGCCACGAGTCTCATGACAAGTCGCCACGAGTCTCATGACAAGTCGCCACGAGTCTCATGACAAGTCGCCACGAGTCTCATGACAAGTCGCCACGAGTCTCATGACAAGTCGCCACAAGTCATGACAAGACAAGTCAAGTCAAGTCAAGTCACTACAAGTCAAGTCACCACAAGTCAAGTCACCACAAGTCAAGTCACCACAAGTCAAGTAAAGTCACCACAAGTCACCACAAGTCCAGTCAAGTCAAGTCAAGTCAAGTCATGTCAAGTCAAGTCAAGTCAAGTCAAGTCTCATGACAAGTCAAGTCAAGTCAAGTCAAGTCAAGTCAAGTCAAGTCAAGTCTCATGACAAGTCAAGTCAAGTCAAGTCAAGTCAAGTCAAGTCAAGTCAAGTCAAGTCAAGTCAAGTCAAGTCAAGTCTCATGACAAGTCGCCACGAGTCTCATGACAAGTCGCCACGAGTCTCATGACAAGTCGCCACGAGTATCATGACAAGTCGCCACGAGTCTCATGACAAGTCGCCACGAGTCTCATGACAAGTCGCCACGAGTCTCATGACAAGTCGCCACGAGTCTCATGACAAGTCGCCACGAGTCTCATGACAAGTCGCCACGAGTCTCATGACAAGTCGCCACGGGTCTCATGACAAGTCGCCACGAGTCTCATGACAAGTCGCCACGGGTCTCATGACAAGTCGCCACGAGTCTCATGACAAGTCGCCACGAGTCTCATGACAAGTCGCCACGAGTCTCATGACAAGTCGCCACGAGTCTCATGACAAGTCGCCACGAGTCTCATGACAAGTCGCCACGAGTCTCATGACAAGTCGCCACGAGTCTCATGACAAGTCGCCACGGGTCTCATGACAAGTCGCCACGAGTCTCATGACAAGTCGCCACGGGTCTCATGACAAGTCGCCACGAGTCTCATGACAAGTCGCCACGAGTCTCATGACAAGTCGCCACGAGTCTCATGACAAGTCGCCACGAGTCTCATGACAAGTCGCCACGAGTCTCATGACAAGTCGCCACGAGTCTCATGACAAGTCGCCACGAGTCTCATGACAAGTCGCCACGAGTCTCATGACAAGTCGCCACGAGTCTCATGACAAATCGCCACGAGTCTCATGACAAGTCGCCACGAGTCTCATGACAAGTCGCCACGAGTCTCATGACAAGTCGCCACGAGTCTCATGACATGTCGCCACGAGTCTCATGACAAATCGCCACGAGTCTCATGACAAGTCGCCACGAGTCTCATGACAAGTCGCCACGAGTCTCATGACAAGTCGCCACGAGTCTCATGACAAGTCGCCACGAGTCTCATGACAAGTCGCCACGAGTCTCATGACAAGTCGCCACGAGTCTCATAACAAGTCGCCACGAGTCTCATGACAAGTCGCCACGAGTCTCATGACAAGTCGCCACGAGTCTTATGAACAGTCGCCACGAGTCTCATGACAAGTCGCCACGAGTCTCATGACAAGTCGCCACGAGTCTCATGACAAGTCGCCACGAGTCTCATGACAAGTCGCGACGAGTCTCATGACAAGTCGCCACAAGTCATGACAAGACAAGTCAAGCCAAGTCAAGTCACTACAAGTCAAGTCACCACAAGTCAAGTCACCACAAGTCAAGTCACCACAAGTCAAGTCACCACAAGTCAAGTAAAGTCAGCACAAGTCACCACAAGTCCAGTCAAGTCAAGTCAAGTCAAGTCAAGTCAAGTCATGAGAGTCATGAGTGACTTGACTTGACTTGACTTGTCTTGTCATGACTTGTGGCGACTTGTCATGAGACTCGTGGCGACTTGTCATGAGACTCGTGGCGACTTGTCATGAGACTCGTGGCGACTTGTCATGAGACTCGTGGCGACTTGTCATGAGACTCGTGGCGACTTGTCATGAGACTCGTGGCGACTTGTCATGAGACTCGTGGCGACTTGTCATGAGACTCGTGGCGACTTGTCATGAGACTCGTGGCGACTTGTCATGAGACTCGTGGCGACTTGTCATGAGACTCGTGGCGACTTGTCATGAGACTCGTGGCGACTTGTCATGAGACTCGTGGCGACTTGTCATGAGAATCGTGGCGACTTGTCATGAGACTCGTGGCGACTTGTCATGAGACTCGTGGCGACTTGTCATGAGACTCGTGGCGACTTGTCATGAGACTCGTGGCGACTTGTCATGAGACTCGTGGCGACTTGTCGTGAGACTCGTGGCGACTTGTCATGAGACTCGTGGCGACTTGTCATGAGACTCGTGGCGACTTGTCATGAGACTCGTGGCGACTTGTCATGAGACTCGTGGCGACTTGTCATGAGACTCGTGGCGACTTGTCATGAGACTCGTGGCGACTTGTCATGAGACTCGTGGCGACTTGTCATGAGACTTGACTTGACTTGACTTGACTTGACTTGACTTGACTTGACTTGACTTGACTTGACTTGACTTGTCATGAGACTTGACTTGACTTGACTTGACTTGACTTGACTTGACTTGACTTGACTTGTCATGAGACTTGACTTGACTTGACTTGACTTGACATGACTTGACTTGACTTGACTTGACTGGACTTGTGGTGACTTGTGGTGACTTTACTTGACTTGTGGTGACTTGACTTGTGGTGACTTGACTTGTGGTGACTTGACTTGTAGTGACTTGACTTGACTTGACTTGTCTTGTCATGACTTGTGGCGACTTGTCATGAGACTCGTGGCGACTTGTCATGAGACTCGTGGCGACTTGTCATGAGACTCGTGGCGACTTGTCATGAGACTCGTGGCGACTTGTCATGAGACTCGTGGCGACTTGTCATGAGACTCGTGGCGACTTGTAATGAGACTCGTGGCGACTTGTCATGAGACTCGTGGCGACTTGTCATGAGACTCGTGGCGACTTGTCATGAGACTCGTGGCGACTTGTCATGAGACTCGTGGCGACTTGTCATGAGACTCGTGGCGACTTGTCATGAGACTCGTGGCGACTTGTCATGAGACTCGTGGCGACTTGTCATGAGACTCGTGGCGACTTGTCATGAGACTCGTGGCGACTTGTCATGAGACTCGTGGCGACTTGTCATGAGACTCGTGGCGACTTGTCATGAGACTCGTGGCGACTTGTCATGAGACTCGTGGCGACTTGTCATGAGACTCTTGGCGACTTGTCATGAGACTCGTGGCGACTTGTCATGAGACTCGTGGCGACTTGTCATGAGACTCGTGGCGACTTGTCATGAGACTCGTGGCGACTTGTCATGAGACTCTTGGCGACTTGTCATGAGACTCGTGGCGACTTGTCATGAGACTCGTGGCGACTTGTCATGAGACTCGTGGCGACTTGTCATGAGACTCGTGGCGACTTGTCATGAGACTCGCGGCGACTTGTCATGAGACTCGTGGCGACTTGTCATGAGACTCGTGGCGACTTGTCATGAGACTCGTGGCGACTTGTCATGAGACTCGTGGCGACTTGTCATTAGACTCGTGGCGACTTGTCATGAGACTCGTGGCGACTTGTCATGAGACTCGTGGCGACTTGTCATGAGACTCGTGGCGACTTGTCATGAGACTCGTGGCGACTTGTCATGAGACTCGTGGCGACTTGTCATGAGACTCGTGGCGACTTGTCATGAGACTCGTGGCGACTTGTCATGAGACTCGTGGCGACTTGTCATGAGACTCGTGGCGACTTGTCATGAGACTCGTGGCGACTTGTCATGAGACTCGTGGCGACTAGTCATGAGACTCGTGGCGACTTGTCATGAGACACGTGGCGACTTGTCATGAGACTCGTGGCGACTTGTCATGAGACTCGTGGCGACTTGTCATGAGACTCGTGGCGACTTGTCATGAGACTCGTGGCGACTTGTCATGAGACTCGTGGCGACTTGTCATGAGACTCGTGGCGACTTGTCATGAGACTCGTGGCGACTTGTCATGAGACTCTTGGCGACTTGTCATGAGACTCGTGGCGACTTGTCATGAGACTCGTGGCGACTTGTCATGAGACTCGTGGCGACTTGTCATGAGACTCGTGGCGACTTGTCATGAGACTCGTGGCGACTTGTCATGAGACTCGTGGCGACTTGTCATGAGACTCGTGGCGACTTGTCATGAGACTCGTGGCGACTTGTCATGAGACTCGTGGCGACTTGTCATGAGACTCGTGGCGACTTGTCATGAGACTCGTGGCGACTTGTCATGAGACTCGTGGCGACTTGTCATGAGACTCGTGGCGACTTGTCATGAGACTCGTGGCGACTTGTCATGAGACTCGTGGCGACTTGTCATGAGACTCGTGGCGACTTGTCATGAGACTCGTGGCGACTTGTTATGAGACTCGTGACGACTTGTCATGAGACTCGTGGCGACTTGTCATGAGACTTGACTTGACTTGACTTGACTTGACTTGACTTGACTTGACTTGACTTGACTTGACTTGTCATGAGACTTGACTTGACTTGACTTGACTTGACTTGACTTGACTTGACTTGTCATGAGACTTGACTTGACTTGACTTGACTTGACTTGACTTGACTTGACTTGACTGGACTTGTGGTGACTTGTGGTGACTTTACTTGACTTGTGGTGACTTGACTTGTGGTGACTTGACTTGTGGCGACTTGACTTGTAGTGACTTGACTTGACTTGACTTGTCTTGTCATGACTTGTGGCGACTTGTCATGAGACTCGTGGCGACTTGTCATGAGACTCGTGGCGACTTGTCATGAGACTCGTGGCGACTTGTCATGAGACTCGTGGCGACTTGTCATGAGACTCGTGGCGACTTGTCATGAGACTCGTGGCGACTTGTCATGAGACTCGTGGCGACTTGTCATGAGACTCGTGGCGACTTGTCATGAGACTCGTGGCGACTTGTCATGAGACTCGTGGCGACTTGTCATGAGACTCGTGGCGACTTGTCATGAGATTCGTGGCGACTTGTCATGAGACTCGTGGCGACTTGTCATGAGACTCGCGGGGACTTGTCATGAGACTCGTGGCGACTTGTCATGAGAATCGTGGCGACTTGTCATGAGACTCGTGGCGACTTGTCATGAGACTCGTGGCGACTTGTCATGAGACTCGTGGCGACTTGTCATGAGACTCGTGGCGACTTGTCGTGAGACTCGTGGCGACTTGTCGTGAGACTCGTGGCGACTTGTCATGAGACTCGTGGCGACTTGTCATGAGACTCGTGGCGACTTGTCATGAGACTCGTGGCGACTTGTCATGAGACTCGTGGCGACTTGTCATGAGACTCGTGGCGACTTGTCATGAGACTCGTGGCGACTTGTCATGAGACTCGTGGCGACTTGTCATGAGACTCGTGACGACTTGTCATGAGACTCGTGGCGACTTGTCATGAGACTTGACTTGACTTGACTTGACTTGACTTGACTTGACTTGACTTGACTTGACTTGACTTGACTTGTCATGAGACTTGACTTGACTTGACTTGACTTGACTTGACTTGACTTGACTTGTCATGAGACTTGACTTGACTTGACTTGACTTGACTTGACTTGACTTGACTTGACTGGACTTGTGGTGACTTGTGGTGACTTTACTTGACTTGTGGTGACTTGACTTGTGGTGACTTGACTTGTGGTGACTTGACTTGTAGTGACTTGACTTGACTTGACTTGTCTTGTCATGACTTGTGGCGACTTGTCATGAGACTCGTGGCGACTTGTCGTGAGACTCGTGGCGACTTGTCATGAGACTCGTGGCGACTTGTCATGAGACTCGTGGCGACTTGTCGTGAGACTCGTGGCGACTTGTCGTGAGACTCGTGGCGACTTGTCGTGAGACTCGTGGCGACTTGTCATGAGACTCGTGGCGACTTGTCATGAGACTCGTGGCGACTTGTCGTGAGACTCGTGGCGACTTGTCATGAGACTCGTGGCGACTTGTCATGAGACTCGTGGCGACTTGTCATGAGACTCGTGGCGACTTGTCATGAGACTCGTGGCGACTTGTCATGAGACTCGTGGCGACTTGTCATGAGACCCGTGGCGACTTGTCATGAGACTCGTGGCGACTTGTCATGAGACTCGTGGCGACTTGTCATGAGACTCGTGGCGACTTGTCATGCGATCCGTGGCGACTTGTCATGAGACTCGTGGCGACTTGTCATGAGACTCGTGGCGACTTGTCATGAGACTCGTGGCGACTTGTCATGAGACTCGTGGCGACTTGTCATGAGACTTGACTTGACTTGACTTGACTTGACTTGACTTGACTTGACTTGACTTGACTTGACTTGACTTGACTTGACTTGACTTGACTTGACTTGACTTGACTTGTCATGAGACTTGACTTGACTTGACTTGACTTGACTTGACTTGACTTGACTTGACTTGTCATGAGACTTGACTTGACTTGACTTGACTTGACATGACTTGACTTGACTTGACTTGACTGGACTTGTGGTGACTTGTGGTGACTTTACTTGACTTGTGGTGACTTGACTTGTGGTGACTTGACTTGTGGTGACTTGACTTGTAGTGACTTGACTTGACTTGACTTGTCTTGTCATGACTTGTGGCGACTTGTCATGAGACTCGTGGCGACTTGTCATGAGACTCGTGGCGACTTGTCATGAGACTCGTGGCGACTTGTCATGAGACTCGTGGCGACTTGTCATGAGACTCGTGGCGACTTGTCATGAGACTCGTGGCGACTTGTCATGAGACTCGTGGCGACTTGTCATGAGACTCGTGGCGACTTGTCATGAGACTCGTGGCGACTTGTCATGAGACTCGTGGCGACTTGTCATGAGACTCGTGGCGACTTGTCATGAGACTCGTGGCGACTTGTCATGAGACTCGTGGCGACTTGTCATGAGACTCGTGGCGACTTGTCATGAGACTCGTGGCGACTTGTCATGAGACTCGTGGCGACTTGTCATGAGACTCGTGGCGACTTGTCATGAGACTCGTGGCGACTTGTCATGAGACTCGTGGCGACTTGTCATGAGACTCGTGGCGACTTGTCATGAGACTCGTGGCGACTTGTCATGAGACTCGTGGCGACTTGTCATGAGACTCGTGGCGACTTGTCATGAGACTCGTGGCGACTTGTCATGAGACTCGTGGCGACTTGTCATGAGATTCGTGGCGACTTGTCATGAGACTCGTGGCGACTTGTCATGAGACTCGCGGGGACTTGTCATGAGACTCGTGGCGACTTGTCATGAGAATCGTGGCGACTTGTCATGAGACTCGTGGCGACTTGTCATGAGACTCGTGGCGACTTGTCATGAGACTCGTGGCGACTTGTCATGAGACTCGTGGCGACTTGTCGTGAGACTCGTGGCGACTTGTCGTGAGACTCGTGGCGACTTGTCATGAGACTCGTGGCGACTTGTCATGAGACTCGTGGCGACTTGTCATGAGACTCGTGGCGACTTGTCATGAGACTCGTGGCGACTTGTCATGAGACTCGTGGCGACTTGTCATGAGACTCGTGGCGACTTGTCATGAGACTCGTGGCGACTTGTCATGAGACTCGTGACGACTTGTCATGAGACTCGTGGCGACTTGTCATGAGACTTGACTTGACTTGACTTGACTTGACTTGACTTGACTTGACTTGACTTGACTTGACTTGACTTGTCATGAGACTTGACTTGACTTGACTTGACTTGACTTGACTTGACTTGACTTGTCATGAGACTTGACTTGACTTGACTTGACTTGACTTGACTTGACTTGACTTGACTGGACTTGTGGTGACTTGTGGTGACTTTACTTGACTTGTGGTGACTTGACTTGTGGTGACTTGACTTGTGGTGACTTGACTTGTAGTGACTTGACTTGACTTGACTTGTCTTGTCATGACTTGTGGCGACTTGTCATGAGACTCGTGGCGACTTGTCGTGAGACTCGTGGCGACTTGTCATGAGACTCGTGGCGACTTGTCATGAGACTCGTGGCGACTTGTCGTGAGACTCGTGGCGACTTGTCGTGAGACTCGTGGCGACTTGTCGTGAGACTCGTGGCGACTTGTCATGAGACTCGTGGCGACTTGTCATGAGACTCGTGGCGACTTGTCGTGAGACTCGTGGCGACTTGTCATGAGACTCGTGGCGACTTGTCATGAGACTCGTGGCGACTTGTCATGAGACTCGTGGCGACTTGTCATGAGACTCGTGGCGACTTGTCATGAGACTCGTGGCGACTTGTCATGAGACCCGTGGCGACTTGTCATGAGACTCGTGGCGACTTGTCATGAGACTCGTGGCGACTTGTCATGAGACTCGTGGCGACTTGTCATGCGATCCGTGGCGACTTGTCATGAGACTCGTGGCGACTTGTCATGAGACTCGTGGCGACTTGTCATGAGACTCGTGGCGACTTGTCATGAGACTCGTGGCGACTTGTCATGAGACTTGACTTGACTTGACTTGACTTGACTTGACTTGACTTGACTTGACTTGACTTGACTTGACTTGACTTGACTTGACTTGACTTGACTTGACTTGACTTGTCATGAGACTTGACTTGACTTGACTTGACTTGACTTGACTTGACTTGACTTGACTTGACTTGTCATGAGACTTGACTTGACTTGACTTGACTTGACATGACTTGACTTGACTTGACTTGACTGGACTTGTGGTGACTTGTGGTGACTTTACTTGACTTGTGGTGACTTGACTTGTGGTGACTTGACTTGTGGTGACTTGACTTGTAGTGACTTGACTTGACTTGACTTGTCTTGTCATGACTTGTGGCGACTTGTCATGAGACTCGTGGCGACTTGTCATGAGACTCGTGGCGACTTGTCATGAGACTCGTGGCGACTTGTCATGAGACTCGTGGCGACTTGTCATGAGACTCGTGGCGACTTGTCATGAGACTCGTGGCGACTTGTCATGAGACTCGTGGCGACTTGTCATGAGACTCGTGGCGACTTGTCATGAGACTCGTGGCGACTTGTCATGAGACTCGTGGCGACTTGTCATGAGACTCGTGGCGACTTGTCATGAGACTCGTGGCGATTTGTCATGAGACTCGTGGCGACTTGTCATGAGACTCGTGGCGACTTGTCATGAGACTCGTGGCGACTTGTCATGAGACTCGTGGCGACTTGTCATGAGACTCGTGGCGACTTGTCATGAGACTCGTGGCGACTTGTCATGAGACTCGTGGCGACTTGTCATGAGACTCGTGGCGACTTGTCATGAGACTCGTGGCGACTTGTCATGAGACTCTTGGCGACTTGTCATGAGACTCGTGGCGACTTGTCATGAGACTCGTGGCGACTTGTCATGAGACTCGTGGCGACTTGTCATGAGACTCGTGGCGACTTGTCATGAGACTCGTGGCGACTTGTCATGAGACTCGTGGCGACTTGTCATGAGACTCGTGGCGACTTGTCATGAGACTCGTGGCGACTTGTCATGAGACTCGTGGCGACTTGTCATGAGACTCGTGGCGACTTGTCATGAGACTCGTGACGACTTGTCATGAGACTCGTGGCGACTTGTCATGAGACTTGACTTGACTTGACTTGACTTGACTTGACTTGACTTGACTTGACTTGACTTGTCATGAGACTTGACTTGACTTGACTTGACTTGACTTGACTTGACTTGACTTGTCATGAGACTTGACTTGACTTGACTTGACTTGACTTGACTTGACTTGACTTGACTTGACTGGACTTGTGGTGACTTGTGGTGACTTTACTTGACTTGTGGTGACTTGACTTGTGGTGACTTGACTTGTGGTGACTTGACTTGTAGTGACTTGACTTGACTTGACTTGTCTTGTCATGACTTGTTGCGACTTGTCATGAGACTCGTGGCGACTTGTCATGAGACTCGTGGCGACTTGTCACGAGACTCGTGGCGACTTGTCATGAGACTCGTGGCGACTTGTCATGAGACTCGTGGCGACTTGTCATGAGACTCGTGGCGACTTGTCATGAGACTCGTGGCGACTTGTCATGAGACTCGTGGCGACTTGTCATGAGACTCGTGGCGACTTGTCATGAGACTCGTGGCGACTTGTCATGAGACTCGTGGCGACTTGTCATGAGATTCGTGGCGACTTGTCATGAGACTCGTGGCGACTTGTCATGAGACTCGTGGGGACTTGTCATGAGACTCGTGGCGACTTGTCATGAGAATCGTGGCGACTTGTCATGAGACTCGTGGCGACTTGTCATGAGACTCGTGGCGACTTGTCATGAGACTCGTGGCGACTTGTCATGAGACTCGTGGCGACTTGTCGTGAGACTCGTGGCGACTTGTCGTGAGACTCGTGGCGACTTGTCATGAGACTCGTGGCGACTTGTCATGAGACTCGTGGCGACTTGTCATGAGACTCGTGGCGACTTGTCATGAGACTCGTGGCGACTTGTCATGAGACTCGTGGCGACTTGTCATGAGACTCGTGGCGACTTGTCATGAGACTCGTGGCGACTTGTCATGAGACTCGTGACGACTTGTCATGAGACTCGTGGCGACTTGTCATGAGACTTGACTTGACTTGACTTGACTTGACATGACTTGACTTGACTTGACTTGACTTGACTTGTCATGAGACTTGACTTGACTTGACTTGACTTGACTTGACTTGACTTGACTTGTCATGAGACTTGACTTGACTTGACTTGACTTGACTTGACTTGACTTGACTTGACTGGACTTGTGGTGACTTGTGGTGACTTTTATTGACTTGTGGTGACTTGACTTGTGGTGACTTGACTTGTGGTGACTTGACTTGTAGTGACTTGACTTGACTTGACTTGTCTTGTCATGACTTGTGGCGACTTGTCATGAGACTCGTGGCGACTTGTCATGAGACTCGTGGCGACTTGTCATGAGACTCGTGGCGACTTGCCATGAGACTCGTGGCGACTTGTCATGAGACTCGTGGCGACTTGTCATGAGACTCGTGGCGACTTGTCATGAGACTCGTGGCGACTTGTCATGAGACTCGTGGCGACTTGTCATGAGACTCGTGGCGACTTGTCATGAGACTCGTGGCGACTTGTCATGAGACTCGTGGCGACTTGTCATGAGATTCGTGGCGACTTGTCATGAGACTCGTGGCGACTTGTCATGAGACTCGTGGGGACTTGTCATGAGACTCGTGGCGACTTGTCATGAGAATCGTGGCGACTTGTCATGAGACTCGTGGCGACTTGTCATGAGACTCGTGGCGACTTGTCATGAGACTCGTGGCGACTTGTCATGAGACTCGTGGCGACTTGTCGTGAGACTCGTGGCGACTTGTCGTGAGACTCGTGGCGACTTGTCATGAGACTCGTGGCGACTTGTAATGAGACTCGTGGCGACTTGTCATGAGACTCGTGGCGACTTGTCATGAGACTCGTGGCGACTTGTCATGAGACTCGTGGCGACTTGTCATGAGACTCGTGGCGACTTGTCATGAGACTCGTGGCGACTTGTCATGAGACTCGTGACGACTTGTCATGAGACTCGTGGCGACTTGTCATGAGACTTGACTTGACTTGACTTGACTTGACTTGACTTGACTTGACTTGACTTGACTTGACTTGTCATGAGACTTGACTTGACTTGACTTGACTTGACTTGACTTGACTTGACTTGTCATGAGACTTGACTTGACTTGACTTGACTTGACTTGACTTGACTTGACTTGACTGGACTTGTGGTGACTTGTGGTGACTTTACTTGACTTGTGGTGACTTGACTTGTGGTGACTTGACTTGTGGTGACTTGACTTGTAGTGACTTGACTTGACTTGACTTGTCTTGTCATGACTTGTGGCGACTTGTCATGAGACTCGTGGCGACTTGTCATGAGACTCGTGGCGACTTGTCATGAGACTCGTGGCGACTTGCCATGAGACTCGTGGCGACTTGTCATGAGACTCGTGGCGACTTGTCATGAGACTCGTGGCGACTTGTCATGAGACTCGTGGCGACTTGTCATGAGACTCGTGGCGACTTGTCATGAGACTCGTGGCGACTTGTCATGAGACTCGTGGCGACTTGTCATGAGACTCGTGGCGACTTGTCATGAGATTCGTGGCGACTTGTCATGAGACTCGTGGCGACTTGTCATGAGACTCGTGGGGACTTGTCATGAGATTCGTGGCGACTTGTCATGAGAATCGTGGCGACTTGTCATGAGACTCGTGGCGACTTGTCATGAGACTCGTGGCGACTTGTCATGAGACTCGTGGCGACTTGTCATGAGACTCGTGGCGACTTGTCGTGAGACTCGTGGCGACTTGTCGTGAGACTCGTGGCGACTTGTCATGAGACTCGTGGCGACTTGTCATGAGACTCGTGGCGACTTGTCGTGAGACTCGTGGCGAATTGTCATGAGACTCGTGGCGACTTGTCATGAGACTCGTGGCGACTTGTCATGAGACTCGTGGCGACTTGTCATGAGACTCGTGGCGACTTGTCATGAGACTCGTGGCGACTTGTCATGAGACCCGTGGCGACTTGTCATGAGACTCGTGGCGACTTGTCATGAGACTCGTGGCGACTTGTCATGAGACTCGTGGCGACTTGTCATGCGACTCGTGGCGACTTGTCATGAGACTCGTGGCGACTTGTCATGAGACTCGTGGCGACTTGTCATGAGACTCGTGGCGACTTGTCATGAGACTCGTGGCGACTTGTCATGAGACTCGTGGCGACTTGTCATGAGACTCGTGGCGACTTGTCATGAGACTTGACTTGACTTGACTTGACTTGACTTGACTTGACTTGACTTGACTTGACTTGACTTGTCATGAGACTTGACTTGACTTGACTTGACTTGACTTGACTTGACTTGACTTGACTTGTCATGAGACTTGACTTGACTTGACTTGACTTGACATGACTTGACTTGACTTGACTTGACTGGACTTGTGGTGACTTGTGGTGACTTTACTTGACTTGTGGTGACTTGACTTGTGGTGACTTGACTTGTGGTGACTTGACTTGTAGTGACTTGACTTGACTTGACTTGTCTTGTCATGACTTGTGGCGACTTGTCATGAGACTCGTGGCGACTTGTCATGAGACTCGTGGCGACTTGTCATGAGACTCGTGGCGACTTGTCATGAGACTCGTGGCGACTTGTCATGAGACTCGTGGCGACTTGTCATGAGACTCGTGGCGACTTGTCATGAGACTCGTGGCGACTTGTCATGAGATTCGTGGCGACTTGTCATGAGACTCGTGGCGACTTGTCATGAGACTCGTGGGGACTTGTCATGAGATTCGTGGCGACTTGTCATGAGAATCGTGGCGACTTGTCATGAGACTCGTGGCGACTTGTCATGAGACTCGTGGCGACTTGTCATGAGACTCGTGGCGACTTGTCATGAGACTCGTGGCGACTTGTCGTGAGACTCGTGGCGACTTGTCGTGAGACTCGTGGCGACTTGTCATGAGACTCGTGGCGACTTGTCATGAGACTCGTGGCGACTTGTCGTGAGACTCGTGGCGACTTGTCATGAGACTCGTGGCGACTTGTCATGAGACTCGTGGCGACTTGTCATGAGACTCGTGGCGACTTGTCATGAGACTCGTGGCGACTTGTCATGAGACTCGTGGCGACTTGTCATGAGACCCGTGGCGACTTGTCATGAGACTCGTGGCGACTTGTCATGAGACTCGTGGCGACTTGTCATGAGACTCGTGGCGACTTGTCATGCGACTCGTGGCGACTTGTCATGAGACTCGTGGCGACTTGTCATGAGACTCGTGGCGACTTGTCATGAGACTCGTGGCGACTTGTCATGAGACTCGTGGCGACTTGTCATGAGACTCGTGGCGACTTGTCATGAGACTTGACTTGACTTGACTTGACTTGACTTGACTTGACTTGACTTGACTTGACTTGACTTGTCATGAGACTTGACTTGACTTGACTTGACTTGACTTGACTTGACTTGACTTGACTTGTCATGAGACTTGACTTGACTTGACTTGACTTGACATGACTTGACTTGACTTGACTTGACTGGACTTGTGGTGACTTGTGGTGACTTTACTTGACTTGTGGTGACTTGACTTGTGGTGACTTGACTTGTGGTGACTTGACTTGTAGTGACTTGACTTGACTTGACTTGTCTTGTCATGACTTGTGGCGACTTGTCATGAGACTCGTGGCGACTTGTCATGAGACTCGTGGCGACTTGTCATGAGACTCGTGGCGACTTGTCATGAGACTCGTGGCGACTTGTCATGAGACTCGTGGCGACTTGTCATGAGACTCGTGGCGACTTGTCATGAGACTCGTGGCGACTTGTCATGAGACTCGTGGCGACTTGTCATGAGACTCGTGGCGACTTGTCATGAGACTCGTGGCGACTTGTCATGAGACTCGTGGCGACTTGTCATGAGACTCGTGGCGACTTGTCATGAGACTTGACTTGACTTAACTTGACTTGACTTGACTTGACTTGACTTGACTTGTCATGAGACTTGACTTGACTTGACTTGACTTGACTTGACTTGACTTGACTTGACTTGACTGGACTTGTGGTGACTTGTGCTGACTTTACTTGACTTGTGGTGACTTGACTTGTGGTGACTTGACTTGTGGTGACTTGACTTGTAGTGACTTGACTTGACTTGACTTGTCTTGTCATGACTTGTGGCGACTTGTCATGAGACTCGTGGCGACTTGTCATGAGACTCGTGGCGACTTGTCATGAGACTCGTGGCGACTTGTCATGAGACTCGTGGCGACTGTTCATAAGACTCGTGGCGACTTGTCATGAGACTCGTGGCGACTTGTCATGAGACTCGTGGCGACTTGTCATGACACTCGTGGCGACTTGTCATGAGACTCGTGGCGACTTGTCATGAGACTCGTGGCGACTTGTCATGAGACTCGTGGCGACTTGTCATGAGACTCGTGGCGACTTGTCATGAGACTCGTGGCGACTTGTCATGAGACTCGTGGCGACTTGTCATGAGACTCGTGGCGACTTGTCATGAGACTCGTGGCGACTTGTCATGAGACTCGTGGCGACTTGTCATGAGACTCGTGGCGACTTGTCATGAGACTCGTGGCGACTTGTCATGAGACTCGTGGCGACTTGTCATGAGACTCGTGGCGACTTGTCATGAGACTCGTGGCGACTTGTCATGAGACTCGTGGCGACTTGTCATGAGACTCGTGGCGACTTGTCATGAGACTTGACTTGACTTGACTTGTCATGAGACTTGACTTGACTTGACTTGACTTGACTTGACTTGACTTGACTGGACTTGTGGTGACTTGTGCTGACTTTACTTGACTTGTGGTGACTTGACTTGTGGTGACTTGACTTGTGGTGACTTGACTTGTAGTGACTTGACTTGACTTGACTTGTCTTGTCATGACTTGTGGCGACTTGTCATGAGACTCGTGGCGACTTGTCATGAGACTCGTGGCGACTTGTCATGAGACTCGTGGCGACTTGTCATGAGACTCGTGGCGACTGTTCATAAGACTCGTGGCGACTTGTCATGAGACTCGTGGCGACTTGTCATGAGACTCGTGGCGACTTGTCATGAGACTCGTGGCGACTTGTCATGAGACTCGTGGCGACTTGTCATGAGACTCGTGGCGACTTGTCATGAGACTCGTGGCGACTTGTCATGAGACTCGTGGCGACTTGTCATGAGACTCGTGGCGACTTGTCATGAGACTCGTGGCGACTTGTCATGAGACTCGTGGCGACTTGTCATGAGACTCGTGGCGACTTGTCATGAGACTCGTGGCGACTTGTCATGAGACTCGTGGCGACTTGTCATGAGACTCGTGGCGACTTGTCATGAGACTCGTGGCGACTTGTCATGAGACTCGTGGCGACTTGTCATGAGACTCGTGGTTACTTGTCATGAGACTCGTGGCGACTTGTCATGAGACTCGTGGCGACTTGTCATGAGACTCGTGGCGACTTGTCATGAGACTCGTGGCGACTTGTCATGAGACTCGTGGCGACTTGTCATGAGACTCGTGGCGACTTGTCATGAGACTCGTGGCGACTTGTCATGAGACTCGTGGCGACTTGTCATGAGACTCGTGGCGACTTGTCATGAGACTCGTGGCGACTTGTCATGAGACTCGTGGCGACTTGTCATGAGACTCGTGGCGACTTGTCATGAGACTCGTGGCGACTTGTCATGAGACTCGTGGCGACTTGTCATGAGACTCGTGGCGACTTGTCATGAGACTTGACTTGACTTGACTTGACTTGACTTGACTTGACTTGACTTGACTTGACTTGACTTGACTTGACTTGACTTGTCATGAGACTTGACTTGACTTGACTTGACTTGACTTGACTTGACTTGACTTGACTTGTCATGAGACTTGACTTGACTTGACTTGACTTGACATGACTTGACTTGACTTGACTTGACTGGACTTGTGGTGACTTGTGCTGACTTTACTTGACTTGTGGTGACTTGACTTGTAGTGACTTGACTTGACTTGACTTGTCTTGTCATGACTTGTGGCGACTTGTCATGAGACTCGTGGCGACTTGTCATGAGACTCGTGGCGACTTGTCATGAGACTCGTGGCGACTTGTCATGAGACTCGTGGCGACTTGTCATGAGACTCGTGGCGACTTGTCATGAGACTCGTGGCGACTTGTCATGAGACTCGTGGCGACTTGTCATGAGACTCGTGGCGACTTGTCATGAGACTCGTGGCGACTTGTCATGAGACTCGTGGCGACTTGTCATGAGACTCGTGGCGACTTGTCATGAGACTCGTGGCGACTTGTCATGAGACTCGTGGCGACTTGTCATGAGACTCGTGGCGACTTGTCATGAGACTCGTGGCGACTTGTCATGAGACTCGTGGCGACTTGTCATGAGACTCGTGGCGACTTGTCATGAGACTTGACTTGACTTGACTTGACTTGACTTGACTTGACTTGACTTGACTTGTCATGAGACTTGACTTGACTTGACTTGACTTGACTTGACTTGACTTGACTTGACTGGACTTGTGGTGACTTGTGCTGACTTTACTTGACTTGTGGTGACTTGACTTGTGGTGACTTGACTTGTGGTGACTTGACTTGTGGTGACTTGACTTGTAGTGACTTGACTTGACTTGACTTGTCTTGTCATGACTTGTGGCGACTTGTCATGAGACTCTTGGCGACTTGTCATGAGACTCGTGGCGACTTGTCATGAGACTCGTGGCGACTTGTCATGAGACTCGTGGCGACTGTTCATAAGACTCGTGGCGACTTGTCATGAGACTCGTGGCGACTTGTCATGAGACTCGTGGCGACTTGTCATGACACTCGTGGCGACTTGTCATGAGACTCGTGGCGACTTGTCATGAGACTCGTGGCGACTTGTCATGAGACTCGTGGCGACTTGTCATGAGACTCGTGGCGACTTGTCATGAGACTCGTGGCGACTTGTCATGAGACTCGTGGCGACTTGTCATGAGACTCGTGGCGACTTGTCATGAGACTCGTGGCGACTTGTCATGAGACTCGTGGCGACTTGTCATGAGACTCGTGGCGACTTGTCATGAGACTCGTGGCGACTTGTCATGAGACTCGTGGCGACTTGTCATGAGACTCGTGGCGACTTGTCATGAGACTCGTGGCGACTTGTCATGAGACTCGTGGCGACTTGTCATGAGACTTGACTTGACTTGACTTGTCATGAGACTTGACTTGACTTGACTTGACTTGACTTGACTTGACTTGACTTGACTGGACTTGTGGTGACTTGTGCTGACTTTACTTGACTTGTGGTGACTTGACTTGTGGTGACTTGACTTGTGGTGACTTGACTTGTAGTGACTTGACTTGACTTGACTTGTCTTGTCATGACTTGTGGCGACTTGTCATGAGACTCGTGGCGACTTGTCATGAGACTCGTGGCGACTTGTCATGAGACTCGTGGCGACTTGTCATGAGACTCGTGGCGACTTGTCATGAGACTCGTGGCGACTTGTCATGAGACTCGTGGCGACTTGTCATGAGACTTGACTTGACTTGACTTGTCATGAGACTTGACTTGACTTGACTTGACTTGACTTGACTTGACTTGACTGGACTTGTGGTGACTTGTGGTGACTTTACTTGACTTGTGGTGACTTGACTTGTAGTGACTTGACTTGACTTGACTTGTCTTGTCATGACTTGTGGCGACTTGTCATGAGACTCGTGGCGACTTGTCATGAGACTCGTGGCGACTTGTCATGAGACTCGTGGCGACTTGTCATGAGACTCGTGGCGACTGTTCATAAGACTCGTGGCGACTTGTCATGAGACTCGTGGCGACTTGTCATGAGACTCGTGGCGACTTGTCATGAGACTCGTGGCGACTTGTCATGAGACTCGTGGCGACTTGTCATGAGACTCGTGGCGACTTGTCATGAGACTCGTGGCGACTTGTCATGAGACTCGTGGCGACTTGTCATGAGACTCGTGGCGACTTGTCATGAGACTCGTGGCGACTTGTCATGAGACTCGTGGCGACTTGTCATGAGACTCGTGGCGACTTGTCATGAGACTCGTGGCGACTTGTCATGAGACTCGTGGCGACTTGTCATGAGACTCGTGGCGACTTGTCATGAGACTCGTGGCGACTTGTCATGATACTCGTGGTTACTTGTCATGAGACTCGTGGCGACTTGTCATGAGACTCGTGGCGACTTGTCATGAGACTCATGGCGACTTGTCATGAGACTCGTGGCGACTTGTCATGAGACTCGTGGCGACTTGTCATGAGACTCGTGGCGACTTGTCATGAGACTCGTGGCGACTTGTCATGAAAATCGTGGCGACTTGTCATGAAAATCGTGGCGACTTGTCATGAGACTCGTGGCGACTTGTCATGAGACTCGTGGCGACTTGTCATGAGACTCGTGGCGACTTGTCATGAGACTTGACTTGACTTGACTTGACTTGACTTGACTTGACTTGACTTGACTTGACTTGACTTGACTTGTCATGAGACTTGACTTGACTTGACTTGACTTGACTTGACTTGACTTGACTTGACTTGACTTGACTTGTCATGAGACTTGACTTGACTTGACTTGACTTGACTTGACTTGACTTGACTTGACTGGACTTGTGGTGACTTGTGGTGACTTTACTTGACTTGTGGTGACTTGACTTGTGGTGACTTGACTTGTGGTGACTTGACTTGTAGTGACTTGACTTGACTTGACTTGTCTTGTCATGACTTGTGGCGACTTGTCATGAGACTCGTGGCGACTTGTCATGAGACTCGTGGCGACTTGTCATGAGACTCGTGGCGACTTGTCATGAGACTCGTGGCGACTTGTCATGAGACTCGTGGCGACTTGTCATGAGACTCGTGGCGACTTGTCATGAGACTCGTGGCGACTTGTCATGAGACTCGTGGCGACTTGTCATGAGACTCGTGACGACTTGTCATGAGACTCGTGGCGACTTGTCATGAGACTTGACTTGACTTGACTTGACTTGACTTGACTTGACTTGACTTGACTTGACTTGACTTGTCATGAGACTTGACTTGACTTGACTTGACTTGACTTGACTTGACTTGACTTGACTTGTCATGAGACTTGACTTGACTTGACTTGACTTGACTTGACGTGACTTGACTTGACTGGACTTGTGGTGACTTGTGGTGACTTTACTTGACTTGTGGTGACTTGACTTGTGGTGACTTGAATTGTGGTGACTTGACTTGTAGTGACTTGACTTGACTTGACTTGTCTTGTCATGACTTGTGGCGACTTGTCATGAGACTCGTGGCGACTTGTCATGAGACTCGTGGCGACTTGTCATGAGACTCGTGGCGACTTGTCATGAGACTCGTGGCGACTTGTCATGAGACTCGTGGCGACTTGTCATGAGACTCGTGGCGACTTGTCATGAGACTCGTGGCGACTTGTCATGAGACTCGTGGCGACTTGTCATGAGACTCGTGGCGACTTGTCATGAGACTCGTGGCGACTTGTCATGAGACTCGTGGCGACTTGTCATGAGACTCTTGGCGACTTCTCATGAGACTCGTGGCGACTTGTCATGAGATTCGTGGCGACTTGTCATGAGACTCGTGGCGACTTGTCATGAGACTCGTGGCGACTTGTCATGAGACTCGTGGCGACTTGTCATGAGAATCGTGGCGACTTGTCATGAGACTCGTGGCGACTTGTCATGAGACTCGTGGCGACTTGTCATGAGACTCGTGGCGACTTGTCATGAGACTCGTGGCGACTTGTCATGAGACTCGTGGCGACTTGTCATGAGACTCGTGGCGACTTGTTATGAGACTCGTGGCGACTTGTCATGAGACTCGTGGCGACTTGTCATGAGACTCGTGGCGACTTGTCATGAGACTCGTGGCGACTTGTCATGAGACTCGTGGCGACTTGTCATGAGACTCGTGGCGACTTGTCATGAGACTCGTGGCGACTTGTCATGAGACTCGTGGCGACTTGTCATGAGACTTGACTTGACTTGACTTGACTTGACTTGACTTGACTTGACTTGACTTGACTTGACTTGACTTGTCATGAGACTTGACTTGACTTGACTTGACTTGACTTGACTTGACTTGACTTGACTGGACTTGTGGTGACTTGTGCTGACTTTACTTGACTTGTGGTGACTTGACTTGTGGTGACTTGACTTGTGGTGACTTGACTTGTAGTGACTTGACTTGACTTGACTTGTCTTGTCATGACTTGTTGCGACTTGTCATGAGACTCGTGCCGACTTGTCATGAGACTCGTGGCGACTTGTCATGAGACTCGTGGCGACTTGTCATGAGACTCGTGGCGACTTGTCATGAGACTCGTGGCGACTGTTCATAAGACTCGTGGCGACTTGTCATGAGACTCGTGGCGACTTGTCATGAGACTCGTGGCGACTTGTCATGAGACTCGTGGCGACTTGTCATGAGACTCGTGGCGACTTGTCATGAGACTCGTGGCGACTTGTCATGAGACTCGTGGCGACTTGTCATGAGACTCGTGGCGACTTGTCATGAGACTCGTGGCGACTTGTCATGAGACTCGTGGCGACTTGTCATGAGACTCGTGGCGACTTGTCATGAGACTCGTGGCGACTTGTCATGAGACTCGTGGCGACTTGTCATGAGACTCGTGGCGACTTGTCATGAGACTCGTGGCGACTTGTCATGAGACTCGTGGCGACTTGTCATGAGACTCGTGGCGACTTGTCATGAGACTCGTGGCGACTTGTCATGAGACTCGTGGCGACTTGTCATGAGACTCGTGGCGACTTGTCATGAGACTCGTGGCGACTTGTCATGAGACTCGTGGCGACTTGTCATGAGACTCGTGGCGACTTGTCATGAGACTCGTGGCGACTTGTCATGAGACTCGTGGCGACTTGTCATGAGACTCGTGGCGACTTGTCATGAGACTCGTGGCGACTTGTCATGAGACTCGTGGCGACTTGTCATGAGACTCGTGGCGACTTGTCATGAGACTCGTGGCGACTTGTCATGAGACTCGTGGCGACTTGTCATGAGACTCGTGGCGACTTGTCATGAAAATCGTGGCGACTTGTCATGAGACTCGTGGCGACTTGTCATGAGACTCGTGGCGACTTGTCATGAGACTCGTGGCGACTTGTCATGAGACTTGACTTGACTTGACTTGACTTGACCTGACTTGACTTGACTTGACTTGTCATGAGACTTGACTTGACTTGACTTGACTTGACTTGACTTGACTTGACTTGACTTGACTTGTCATGAGACTTGACTTGACTTGACTTGACTTGACTTGACTTGACTTGACTTGACTGGACTTGTGGTGACTTGTGGTGACTTTACTTGACTTGTGGTGACTTGACTTGTGGTGACTTGACTTGTGGTGACTTGACTTGTAGTGACTTGACTTGACTTGACTTGTCTTGTCATGACTTGTGGCGACTTGTCATGAGACTCGTGGCGACTTGTCATGAGACTCGTGGCGACTTGTCATGAGACTCGTGGCGACTTGTCATGAGACTCGTGGCGACTTGTCATGAGACTCGTGGCGACTTGTCATGAGACTCGTGGCGACTTGTCATGAGACTCGTGGCGACTTGTCATGAGACTCGTTGCGACTTGTCATGAGACTCGTGACGACTTGTCATGAGACTCGTGGCGACTTGTCATGAGACTTGACTTGACTTGACTTGACTTGACTTGACTTGACTTGACTTGACTTGACTTGACTTGTCATGAGACTTGACTTGACTTGACTTGACTTGACTTGACTTGACTTGACTTGTCATGAGACTTGACTTGACTTGACTTGACTTGACTTGACGTGACTTGACTTGACTGGACTTGTGGTGACTTGTGGTGACTTTACTTGACTTGTGGTGACTTGACTTGTGGTGACTTGAATTGTGGTGACTTGACTTGTAGTGACTTGACTTGACTTGACTTGTCTTGTCATGACTTGTGGCGACTTGTCATGAGACTCGTGGCGACTTGTCATGAGACTCGTGGCGACTTGTCATGAGACTCGTGGCGACTTGTCATGAGACTCGTGGCGACTTGTCATGAGACTCGTGGCGACTTGTCATGAGACTCGTGGCGACTTGTCATGAGACTCGTGGCGACTTGTCATGAGACTCGTGGCGACTTGTCATGAGACTCGTGGCGACTTGTCATGAGACTCGTGGCGACTTGTCATGAGACTCGTGGCGACTTGTCATGAGACTCGTGGCGACTTGTCATGAGACTCTTGGCGACTTGTCATGAGACTCGTGGCGACTTGTCATGAGATTCGTGGCGACTTGTCATGAGACTCGTGGCGACTTGTCATGAGACTCGTGGCGACTTGTCATGAGACTCGTGGCGACTTGTCATGAGAATCGTGGCGACTTGTCATGAGACTCGTGGCGACTTGTCATGAGACTCGTGGCGACTTGTCATGAGACTCGTGGCGACTTGTCATGAGACTCGTGGCGACTTGTCATGAGACTCGTGGCGACTTGTCATGAGACTCGTGGCGACTTGTCATGAGACTCGTGGCGACTTGTCATGAGACTCGTGGCGACTTGTCATGAGACTCGTGGCGACTTGTCATGAGACTCGTGGCGACTTGTCATGAGACTCGTGGCGACTTGTCATGAGACTCGTGGCGACTTGTCATGAGACTCGTGGCGACTTGTCATGAGACTCGTGGCGACTTGTCATGAGACTTGACTTGACTTGACTTGACTTGACTTGACTTGACTTGACTTGACTTGACTTGACTTGTCATGAGACTTGACTTGACTTGACTTGACTTGACTTGACTTGACTTGACTGGACTTGTGGTGACTTGTGCTGACTTTACTTGACTTGTGGTGACTTGACTTGTGGTGACTTGACTTGTGGTGACTTGACTTGTAGTGACTTGACTTGACTTGACTTGTCTTGTCATGACTTGTTGCGACTTGTCATGAGACTCGTGGCGACTTGTCATGAGACTCGTGGCGACTTGTCATGAGACTCGTGGCGACTTGTCATGAGACTCGTGGCGACTTGTCATGAGACTCGTGGCGACTGTTCATAAGACTCGTGGCGACTTGTCATGAGACTCGTGGCGACTTGTCATGAGACTCGTGGCGACTTGTCATGAGACTCGTGGCGACTTGTCATGAGACTCGTGGCGACTTGTCATGAGACTCGTGGCGACTTGTCATGAGACTCGTGGCGACTTGTCATGAGACTCGTGGCGACTTGTCATGAGACTCGTGGCGACTTGTCATGAGACTCGTGGCGACTTGTCATGAGACTCGTGGCGACTTGTCATGAGACTCGTGGCGACTTGTCATGAGACTCGTGGCGACTTGTCATGAGACTCGTGGCGACTTGTCATGAGACTCGTGGCGACTTGTCATGAGACTCGTGGCGACTTGTCATGAGACTCGTGGCGACTTGTCATGAGACTCGTGGCGACTTGTCATGAGACTTGACTTGACTTGACTTGTCATGAGACTTGACTTGACTTGACTTGACTTGACTTGACTTGACTTGACTTGACTGGACTTGTGGTGACTTGTGCTGACTTTACTTGACTTGTGGTGACTTGACTTGTGGTGACTTGACTTGTGGTGACTTGACTTGTAGTGACTTGACTTGACTTGACTTGTCTTGTCATGACTTGTGGCGACTTGTCATGAGACTCGTGGCGACTTGTCATGAGACTCGTGGCGACTTGTCATGAGACTCGTGGCGACTTGTCATGAGACTCGTGGCGACTTGTCATGAGACTCGTGGCGACTTGTCATGAGACTCGTGGCGACTTGTCATGAGACTTGACTTGACTTGACTTGTCATGAGACTTGACTTGACTTGACTTGACTTGACTTGACTTGACTTGACTGGACTTGTGGTGACTTGTGGTGACTTTACTTGACTTGTGGTGACTTGACTTGTAGTGACTTGACTTGACTTGACTTGTCTTGTCATGACTTGTGGCGACTTGTCATGAGACTCGTGGCGACTTGTCATGAGACTCGTGGCGACTTGTCATGAGACTCGTGGCGACTTGTCATGAGACTCGTGGCGACTGTTCATAAGACTCGTGGCGACTTGTCATGAGACTCGTGGCGACTTGTCATGAGACTCGTGGCGACTTGTCATGAGACTCGTGGCGACTTGTCATGAGACTCGTGGCGACTTGTCATGAGACTCGTGGCGACTTGTCATGAGACTCGTGGCGACTTGTCATGAGACTCGTGGCGACTTGTCATGAGACTCGTGGCGACTTGTCATGAGACTCGTGGCGACTTGTCATGAGACTCGTGGCGACTTGTCATGAGACTCGTGGCGACTTGTCATGAGACTCGTGGCGACTTGTCATGAGACTCGTGGCGACTTGTCATGAGACTCGTGGCGACTTGTCATGAGACTCGTGGCGACTTGTCATGAGACTCGTGGCGACTTGTCATGATACTCGTGGTTACTTGTCATGAGACTCGTGGCGACTTGTCATGAGACTCGTGGCGACTTGTCATGAGACTCATGGCGACTTGTCATGAGACTCGTGGCGACTTGTCATGAGACTCGTGGCGACTTGTCATGAGACTCGTGGCGACTTGTCATGAGACTCGTGGCGACTTGTCATGAAAATCGTGGCGACTTGTCATGAAAATCGTGGCGACTTGTCATGAGACTCGTGGCGACTTGTCATGAGACTCGTGGCGACTTGTCATGAGACTTGACTTGACTTGACTTGACTTGACTTGACTTGACTTGACTTGACTTGACTTGTCATGAGACTTGACTTGACTTGACTTGACTTGACTTGACTTGACTTGACTTGACTTGACTTGTCATGAGACTTGACTTGACTTGACTTGACTTGACTTGACTTGACTTGACTTGACTGGACTTGTGGTGACTTGTGGTGACTTTACTTGACTTGTGGTGACTTGACTTGTGGTGACTTGACTTGTGGTGACTTGACTTGTAGTGACTTGACTTGACTTGACTTGTCTTGTCATGACTTGTGGCGACTTGTCATGAGACTCGTGGCGACTTGTCATGAGACTCGTGGCGACTTGTCATGAGACTCGTGGCGACTTGTCATGAGACTCGTGGCGACTTGTCATGAGACTCGTGGCGACTTGTCATGAGACTCGTGGCGACTTGTCATGAGACTCGTGGCGACTTGTCATGAGACTCGTGGCGACTTGTCATGAGACTCGTGACGACTTGTCATGAGACTCGTGGCGACTTGTCATGAGACTTGACTTGACTTGACTTGACTTGACTTGACTTGACTTGACTTGACTTGACTTGACTTGTCATGAGACTTGACTTGACTTGACTTGACTTGACTTGACTTGACTTGACTTGACTTGTCATGAGACTTGACTTGACTTGACTTGACTTGACTTGACGTGACTTGACTTGACTGGACTTGTGGTGACTTGTGGTGACTTTACTTGACTTGTGGTGACTTGACTTGTGGTGACTTGAATTGTGGTGACTTGACTTGTAGTGACTTGACTTGACTTGACTTGTCTTGTCATGACTTGTGGCGACTTGTCATGAGACTCGTGGCGACTTGTCATGAGACTCGTGGCGACTTGTCATGAGACTCGTGGCGACTTGTCATGAGACTCGTGGCGACTTGTCATGAGACTCGTGGCGACTTGTCATGAGACTCGTGGCGACTTGTCATGAGACTCGTGGCGACTTGTCATGAGACTCGTGGCGACTTGTCATGAGACTCGTGGCGACTTGTCATGAGACTCGTGGCGACTTGTCATGAGACTCGTGGCGACTTGTCATGAGACTCTTGGCGACTTCTCATGAGACTCGTGGCGACTTGTCATGAGATTCGTGGCGACTTGTCATGAGACTCGTGGCGACTTGTCATGAGACTCGTGGCGACTTGTCATGAGACTCGTGGCGACTTGTCATGAGAATCGTGGCGACTTGTCATGAGACTCGTGGCGACTTGTCATGAGACTCGTGGCGACTTGTCATGAGACTCGTGGCGACTTGTCATGAGACTCGTGGCGACTTGTCATGAGACTCGTGGCGACTTGTCATGAGACTCGTGGCGACTTGTTATGAGACTCGTGGCGACTTGTCATGAGACTCGTGGCGACTTGTCATGAGACTCGTGGCGACTTGTCATGAGACTCGTGGCGACTTGTCATGAGACTCGTGGCGACTTGTCATGAGACTCGTGGCGACTTGTCATGAGACTCGTGGCGACTTGTCATGAGACTCGTGGCGACTTGTCATGAGACTTGACTTGACTTGACTTGACTTGACTTGACTTGACTTGACTTGACTTGACTTGACTTGACTTGTCATGAGACTTGACTTGACTTGACTTGACTTGACTTGACTTGACTTGACTTGACTGGACTTGTGGTGACTTGTGCTGACTTTACTTGACTTGTGGTGACTTGACTTGTGGTGACTTGACTTGTGGTGACTTGACTTGTAGTGACTTGACTTGACTTGACTTGTCTTGTCATGACTTGTTGCGACTTGTCATGAGACTCGTGCCGACTTGTCATGAGACTCGTGGCGACTTGTCATGAGACTCGTGGCGACTTGTCATGAGACTCGTGGCGACTTGTCATGAGACTCGTGGCGACTGTTCATAAGACTCGTGGCGACTTGTCATGAGACTCGTGGCGACTTGTCATGAGACTCGTGGCGACTTGTCATGAGACTCGTGGCGACTTGTCATGAGACTCGTGGCGACTTGTCATGAGACTCGTGGCGACTTGTCATGAGACTCGTGGCGACTTGTCATGAGACTCGTGGCGACTTGTCATGAGACTCGTGGCGACTTGTCATGAGACTCGTGGCGACTTGTCATGAGACTCGTGGCGACTTGTCATGAGACTCGTGGCGACTTGTCATGAGACTCGTGGCGACTTGTCATGAGACTCGTGGCGACTTGTCATGAGACTCGTGGCGACTTGTCATGAGACTCGTGGCGACTTGTCATGAGACTCGTGGCGACTTGTCATGAGACTCGTGGCGACTTGTCATGAGACTCGTGGCGACTTGTCATGAGACTCGTGGCGACTTGTCATGAGACTCGTGGCGACTTGTCATGAGACTCGTGGCGACTTGTCATGAGACTCGTGGCGACTTGTCATGAGACTCGTGGCGACTTGTCATGAGACTCGTGGCGACTTGTCATGAGACTCGTGGCGACTTGTCATGAGACTCGTGGCGACTTGTCATGAGACTCGTGGCGACTTGTCATGAGACTCGTGGCGACTTGTCATGAGACTCGTGGCGACTTGTCATGAGACTCGTGGCGACTTGTCATGAGACTCGTGGCGACTTGTCATGAAAATCGTGGCGACTTGTCATGAGACTCGTGGCGACTTGTCATGAGACTCGTGGCGACTTGTCATGAGACTCGTGGCGACTTGTCATGAGACTTGACTTGACTTGACTTGACTTGACCTGACTTGACTTGACTTGACTTGTCATGAGACTTGACTTGACTTGACTTGACTTGACTTGACTTGACTTGACTTGACTTGACTTGACTTGTCATGAGACTTGACTTGACTTGACTTGACTTGACTTGACTTGACTTGACTTGACTGGACTTGTGGTGACTTGTGGTGACTTTACTTGACTTGTGGTGACTTGACTTGTGGTGACTTGACTTGTGGTGACTTGACTTGTAGTGACTTGACTTGACTTGACTTGTCTTGTCATGACTTGTGGCGACTTGTCATGAGACTCGTGGCGACTTGTCATGAGACTCGTGGCGACTTGTCATGAGACTCGTGGCGACTTGTCATGAGACTCGTGGCGACTTGTCATGAGACTCGTGGCGACTTGTCATGAGACTCGTGGCGACTTGTCATGAGACTCGTGGCGACTTGTCATGAGACTCGTTGCGACTTGTCATGAGACTCGTGACGACTTGTCATGAGACTCGTGGCGACTTGTCATGAGACTTGACTTGACTTGACTTGACTTGACTTGACTTGACTTGACTTGACTTGACTTGACTTGTCATGAGACTTGACTTGACTTGACTTGACTTGACTTGACTTGACTTGACTTGTCATGAGACTTGACTTGACTTGACTTGACTTGACTTGACGTGACTTGACTTGACTGGACTTGTGGTGACTTGTGGTGACTTTACTTGACTTGTGGTGACTTGACTTGTGGTGACTTGAATTGTGGTGACTTGACTTGTAGTGACTTGACTTGACTTGACTTGTCTTGTCATGACTTGTGGCGACTTGTCATGAGACTCGTGGCGACTTGTCATGAGACTCGTGGCGACTTGTCATGAGACTCGTGGCGACTTGTCATGAGACTCGTGGCGACTTGTCATGAGACTCGTGGCGACTTGTCATGAGACTCGTGGCGACTTGTCATGAGACTCGTGGCGACTTGTCATGAGACTCGTGGCGACTTGTCATGAGACTCGTGGCGACTTGTCATGAGACTCGTGGCGACTTGTCATGAGACTCGTGGCGACTTGTCATGAGACTCGTGGCGACTTGTCATGAGACTCTTGGCGACTTGTCATGAGACTCGTGGCGACTTGTCATGAGATTCGTGGCGACTTGTCATGAGACTCGTGGCGACTTGTCATGAGACTCGTGGCGACTTGTCATGAGACTCGTGGCGACTTGTCATGAGAATCGTGGCGACTTGTCATGAGACTCGTGGCGACTTGTCATGAGACTCGTGGCGACTTGTCATGAGACTCGTGGCGACTTGTCATGAGACTCGTGGCGACTTGTCATGAGACTCGTGGCGACTTGTCATGAGACTCGTGGCGACTTGTCATGAGACTCGTGGCGACTTGTCATGAGACTCGTGGCGACTTGTCATGAGACTCGTGGCGACTTGTCATGAGACTCGTGGCGACTTGTCATGAGACTCGTGGCGACTTGTCATGAGACTCGTGGCGACTTGTCATGAGACTCGTGGCGACTTGTCATGAGACTCGTGGCGACTTGTCATGAGACTCGTGGCGACTTGTCATGAGACTTGACTTGACTTGACTTGACTTGACTTGACTTGACTTGACTTGACTTGACTTGACTTGTCATGAGACTTGACTTGACTTGACTTGACTTGACTTGACTTGACTTGACTGGACTTGTGGTGACTTGTGCTGACTTTACTTGACTTGTGGTGACTTGACTTGTGGTGACTTGACTTGTGGTGACTTGACTTGTAGTGACTTGACTTGACTTGACTTGTCTTGTCATGACTTGTTGCGACTTGTCATGAGACTCGTGGCGACTTGTCATGAGACTCGTGGCGACTTGTCATGAGACTCGTGGCGACTTGTCATGAGACTCGTGGCGACTTGTCATGAGACTCGTGGCGACTGTTCATAAGACTCGTGGCGACTTGTCATGAGACTCGTGGCGACTTGTCATGAGACTCGTGGCGACTTGTCATGAGACTCGTGGCGACTTGTCATGAGACTCGTGGCGACTTGTCATGAGACTCGTGGCGACTTGTCATGAGACTCGTGGCGACTTGTCATGAGACTCGTGGCGACTTGTCATGAGACTCGTGGCGACTTGTCATGAGACTCGTGGCGACTTGTCATGAGACTCGTGGCGACTTGTCATGAGACTCGTGGCGACTTGTCATGAGACTCGTGGCGACTTGTCATGAGACTCGTGGCGACTTGTCATGAGACTCGTGGCGACTTGTCATGAGACTCGTGGCGACTTGTCATGAGACTCGTGGCGACTTGTCATGAGACTCGTGGCGACTTGTCATGAGACTCGTGGCGACTTGTCATGAGACTCGTGGCGACTTGTCATGAGACTCGTGGCGACTTGTCATGAGACTCGTGGTTACTTGTCATGAGACTCGTGGCGACTTGTCATGAGACTCGTGGCGACTTGTCATGAGACTCGTGGCGACTTGTCATGAGACTCGTGGCGACTTGTCATGAGACTCGTGGCGACTTGTCATGAGACTCGTGGCGACTTGTCATGAGACTCGTGGCGACTTGTCATGAGACTCGTGGCGACTTGTCATGAGACTCGTGGCGACTTGTCATGAGACTCGTGGCGACTTGTCATGAGACTCGTGGCGACTTGTCATGAGACTCGTGGCGACTTGTCATGAGACTTGACTTGACTTGACTTGACTTGACTTGACTTGACTTGACTTGACTTGACTTGTCATGAGACTTGACTTGACTTGACTTGACTTGACTTGACTTGACTTGACTTGACTTGTCATGAGACTTGACTTGACTTGACTTGACTTGACTTGACTTGACTTGACTTGACTTGACTGGACTTGTGGTGACTTGTGGTGACTTTACTTGACTTGTGGTGACTTGACTTGTGGTGACTTGACTTGTGGTGACTTGACTTGTAGTGACTTGACTTGACTTGACTTGTCTTGTCATGACTTGTGGCGACTTGTCATGAGACTCGTGGCGACTTGTCATGAGACTCGTGGCGACTTGTCATGAGACTCGTGGCGACTTGTCATGAGATTCGTGGCGACTTGTCATGAGACTCGTGGCGACTTGACATGAGACTCGTGGCGACTTGTCATGAGACTCGTGGCGACTTGTCATGAGACTCGTGGCGACTTGTCATGAGACTCGTGGCGACTTGTCATGAGACTCGTGGCGACTTGTCATGAGACTCGTGGCGACTTGTCATGAGACTCGTGGCGACTTGTCATGAGACTCGTGGCGACTTGACTTGACTTGACTTGACTTGACTTGACTTGACTTGACTTGACTTGACTTGACTTGTCATGAGACTTGACTTGACTTGACTTGACTTGACTTGACTTGACTCTACTGGACTTGTGGTGACTTGTGCTGACTTTACTTGACTTGTGGTGACTTGACTTGTGCTGACTTGACTTGTGGTGACTTGACTTGTAGTGACTTGACTTGACTTGACTTGTCTTGTCATGACTTGTGGCGACTTGTCATGAGACTCGTGGCGACTTGTCATGAGACTCGTGGCGACTTGTCATGAGACTCGTGGCGACTTGTCATGAGACTCGTGGCGACTTGTCATGAGACTCGTGGCGACTTGTCATGAGACTCGTGGCGACTTGTCATGAGACTCGTGGCGACTTGTCATGAGACTTGACTTGACTTGACTTGACTTGACTTGACTTGACTTGACTTGACTTGACTTGACTTGACTTGACTTGTCATGAAACTTGACTTGACTTGACTTGACTTGACTTGACTTGACTCTACTGGACTTGTGGTGACTTGTGCTGACTTTACTTGACTTGTGGTGACTTGACTTGTGGTGACTTGACTTGTGGTGACTTGACTTGTAGTGACTTGACTTGACTTGACTTGTCTTGTCATGACTTGTGGCGACTTGTCATGAGATTCGTGGCGACTTGTCATGAGACTCGTGGCGACTTGTCATGAGACTCGTGGCGACTTGTCATGAGACTCGTGGCGACTTGTCATGAGACTCGTGGCGACTGTTCATAAGACTCGTGGCGACTTGTCATGAGACTCGTGGCGACTTGTCATGAGACTCGTGGCGACTTGTCATGAGACTCGTGGCGACTTGTCATGAGACTCGTGGCGACTTGTCATGAGACTCGTGGCGACTTGTCATGAGTCTCGTGGCGACTTGTCATGAGACTCGTGGCGACTTGTCATGAGACTCGTGGCGACTTGTCATGAGACTCGTGTCGACTTGTCATGAGACTCGTGGCGACTTGTCATGAGACTCGTGGCGACTTGTCATGAGACTCGTGGCGACTTGTCATGAGACTCGTGGCGACTTGTCATGAGACTCGTGGCGACTTGTCATGAGACTCGTGGTGACTTGTCATGAGACTCGTGGCGACTTGTCATGAGACTCGTGGCGACTTGTCATGAGACTCGTGGTTACTTGTCATGAGACTCGTGGCGACTTGTCATGAGACTCGTGGCGACTTGTCATGAGACTCGTGGCGACTTGTCATAAGACTCGTGGCGACTTGTCATGAGACTCGTGGCGACTTGTCATGAGACTCGTGGCGACTTGTCATGAGACTCGTGGCGACTTGTCATGAGACTCGTGGCGACTTGTCATGAGACTCGTGGCGACTTGTCATGAGACTCGTGGCGACTTGTCATGAGACTTGACTTGACTTGACTTGACTTGACTTGACTTGACTTGACTTGACTTGTCATGAGACTTGACTTGACTTGACTTGACTTGACTTGACTTGACTTGACTTGACTTGACTTGACTTGTCATGAGACTTGACTTGACTTGACTTGACTTGACTTGACTTGACTTGACTTGTCATGAGACTTGACTTGACTTGACTTGACTTGACTTGACGTGACTTGACTTGACTGGACTTGTGGTGACTTGTGGTGACTTTACTTGACTTGTGGTGACTTGACTTGTGGTGACTTGAATTGTGGTGACTTGACTTGTAGTGACTTGACTTGACTTGACTTGTCTTGTCATGACTTGTGGCGACTTGTCATGAGACTCGTGGCGACTTGTCATGAGACTCGTGGCGACTTGTCATGAGACTCGTGGCGACTTGTCATGAGACTCGTGGCGACTTGTCATGAGACTCGTGGCGACTTGTCATGAGACTCGTGGCGACTTGTCATGAGACTCGTGGCGACTTGTCATGAGACTCGTGGCGACTTGTCATGAGACTCGTGGCGACTTGTCATGAGACTCGTGGCGACTTGTCATGAGACTCGTGGCGACTTGTCATGAGACTCGTGGCGACTTGTCATGAGACTCTTGGCGACTTGTCATGAGACTCGTGGCGACTTGTCATGAGATTCGTGGCGACTTGTCATGAGACTCGTGGCGACTTGTCATGAGACTCGTGGCGACTTGTCATGAGACTCGTGGCGACTTGTCATGAGAATCGTGGCGACTTGTCATGAGACTCGTGGCGACTTGTCATGAGACTCGTGGCGACTTGTCATGAGACTCGTGGCGACTTGTCATGAGACTCGTGGCGACTTGTCATGAGACTCGTGGCGACTTGTCATGAGACTCGTGGCGACTTGTCATGAGACTCGTGGCGACTTGTCATGAGACTCGTGGCGACTTGTCATGAGACTCGTGGCGACTTGTCATGAGACTCGTGGCGACTTGTCATGAGACTCGTGGCGACTTGTCATGAGACTCGTGGCGACTTGTCATGAGACTCGTGGCGACTTGTCATGAGACTCGTGGCGACTTGTCATGAGACTTGACTTGACTTGACTTGACTTGACTTGACTTGACTTGACTTGACTTGACTTGACTTGTCATGAGACTTGACTTGACTTGACTTGACTTGACTTGACTTGACTTGACTTGACTGGACTTGTGGTGACTTGTGCTGACTTTACTTGACTTGTGGTGACTTGACTTGTGGTGACTTGACTTGTGGTGACTTGACTTGTAGTGACTTGACTTGACTTGACTTGTCTTGTCATGACTTGTTGCGACTTGTCATGAGACTCGTGGCGACTTGTCATGAGACTCGTGGCGACTTGTCATGAGACTCGTGGCGACTTGTCATGAGACTCGTGGCGACTTGTCATGAGACTCGTGGCGACTGTTCATAAGACTCGTGGCGACTTGTCATGAGACTCGTGGCGACTTGTCATGAGACTCGTGGCGACTTGTCATGAGACTCGTGGCGACTTGTCATGAGACTCGTGGCGACTTGTCATGAGACTCGTGGCGACTTGTCATGAGACTCGTGGCGACTTGTCATGAGACTCGTGGCGACTTGTCATGAGACTCGTGGCGACTTGTCATGAGACTCGTGGCGACTTGTCATGAGACTCGTGGCGACTTGTCATGAGACTCGTGGCGACTTGTCATGAGACTCGTGGCGACTTGTCATGAGACTCGTGGCGACTTGTCATGAGACTCGTGGCGACTTGTCATGAGACTCGTGGCGACTTGTCATGAGACTCGTGGCGACTTGTCATGAGACTCGTGGCGACTTGTCATGAGACTCGTGGCGACTTGTCATGAGACTCGTGGCGACTTGTCATGAGACTCGTGGCGACTTGTCATGAGACTCGTGGTTACTTGTCATGAGACTCGTGGCGACTTGTCATGAGACTCGTGGCGACTTGTCATGAGACTCGTGGCGACTTGTCATGAGACTCGTGGCGACTTGTCATGAGACTCGTGGCGACTTGTCATGAGACTCGTGGCGACTTGTCATGAGACTCGTGGCGACTTGTCATGAGACTCGTGGCGACTTGTCATGAGACTCGTGGCGACTTGTCATGAGACTCGTGGCGACTTGTCATGAGACTCGTGGCGACTTGTCATGAGACTCGTGGCGACTTGTCATGAGACTCGTGGCGACTTGTCATGAGACTTGACTTGACTTGACTTGACTTGACTTGACTTGACTTGACTTGACTTGACTTGACTTGACTTGACTTGACTTGACTTGACTTGACTTGTCATGAGACTTGACTTGACTTGACTTGACTTGACTTGACTTGACTTGACTTGACTTGTCATGAGACTTGACTTGACTTGACTTGACTTGACTTGACTTGACTTGACTTGACTGGACTTGTGGTGACTTGTGGTGACTTTACTTGACTTGTGGTGACTTGACTTGTGGTGACTTGACTTGTGGTGACTTGACTTGTAGTGACTTGACTTGACTTGACTTGTCTTGTCATGATTTGTGGCGACTTGTCATGAGACTCGTGGCGACTTGTCATGAGACTCGTGGCGACTTGTCATGAGACTCGTGGCGACTTGTCATGAGACTCGTGGCGACTTGTCATGAGACTCGTGGCGACTTGACATGAGACTCGTGGCGACTTGTCATGAGACTCGTGGCGACTTGTCATGAGACTCGTGGCGACTTGTCATGAGACTCGTGGCGACTTGTCATGAGACTCGTGGCGACTTGTCATGAGACTCGTGGCGACTTGTCATGAGACTCGTGGCGACTTGTCATGAGACTCGTGGCGACTTGACTTGACTTGACTTGACTTGACTTGACTTGACTTGACTTGACTTGACTTGACTTGACTTGTCATGAGACTTGACTTGACTTGACTTGACTTGACTTGACTTGACTCTACTGGACTTGTGGTGACTTGTGCTGACTTTACTTGACTTGTGGTGACTTGACTTGTGGTGACTTGACTTGTGGTGACTTGACTTGTAGTGACTTGACTTGACTTGACTTGTCTTGTCATGACTTGTGGCGACTTGTCATGAGACTCGTGGCGACTTGTCATGAGACTCGTGGCGACTTGTCATGAGACTCGTGGCGACTTGTCATGAGACTCGTGGCGACTTGTCATGAGACTCGTGGCGACTTGTCATGAGACTTGACTTGACTTGACTTGACTTGACTTGACTTGACTTGACTTGACTTGACTTGACTTGACTTGACTTGACTTGTCATGAGACTTGACTTGACTTGACTTGACTTGACTTGACTCTACTGGACTTGTGGTGACTTGTGCTGACTTTACTTGACTTGTGGTGACTTGACTTGTGGTGACTTGACTTGTGGTGACTTGACTTGTAGTGACTTGACTTGACTTGACTTGTCTTGTCATGACTTGTGGCGACTTGTCATGAGATTCGTGGCGACTTGTCATGAGACTCGTGGCGACTTGTCATGAGACTCGTGGCGACTTGTCATGAGACTCGTGGCGACTTGTCATGAGACTCGTGGCGACTGTTCATAAGACTCGTGGCGACTTGTCATGAGACTCGTGGCGACTTGTCATGAGACTCGTGGCGACTTGTCATGAGACTCGTGGCGACTTGTCATGAGACTCGTGGCGACTTGTCATGAGACTCGTGGCGACTTGTCATGAGTCTCGTGGCGACTTGTCATGAGACTCGTGGCGACTTGTCATGAGACTCGTGGCGACTTGTCATGAGACTCGTGGCGACTTGTCATGAGACTCGTGGCGACTTGTCATGAGACTCGTGGCGACTTGTCATGAGACTCGTGGCGACTTGTCATGAGACTCGTGGCGACTTGTCATGAGACTCGTGGCGACTTGTCATGAGACTCGTGGTGACTTGTCATGAGACTCGTGGCGACTTGTCATGAGACTCGTGGCGACTTGTCATGAGACTCGTGGTTACTTGTCATGAGACTCGTGGCGACTTGTCATGAGACTCGTGGCGACTTGTCATGAGACTCGTGGCGACTTGTCATAAGACTCGTGGCGACTTGTCATGAGACTCGTGGCGACTTGTCATGAGACTCGTGGCGACTTGTCATGAGACT